>NC_084860.1:20000-1220000 GCF_951802175.1 Populus nigra
TGTGACATTGGGAACTTTCAATTTTCTTTTACTCAGATGACCGATCTTTGGGCGAAGTATTCAAATTGTTTGACCTCATTCACATTCTCACTACTGATCACAAGACCGTGACCAGAATCACAAAAGAAGTATGACAACTTAATATTTCTTGATTTTTTATTTTATTTTAAATCTCAAAATTTTCTGCATTGATATTTTTAAATTTTCCTAACAAGGTGGTAGAAGATTTCGCTTCTGAGAATGTTGTGTATTTAGAGTTAAGAACAACTCCTAAGGTACTTACATGAATTAATGAGGTTTCAGCTTGTTATATTGGTTTATTTTGTAAGGTCAAATGTACCGCATTTATTTTTATTGATGAAGGAATTTGTGGTTTCCTGTTATCCAGAAAAATGATTCTATAGGAATGAGCAAGCACTCTTATATGGAAGCCGTGGTAGAAGGTTTAAGGGCTGTCACTGCAGTAGATATAGATTTTGTTCCTCATAAATTCTACACTCAAGATTCCTTGAATTCTATTGCCATGAATGACGCATGTGATGGAACTAAAAAGAAAAAGATATATGTTAGACTTCTTCTTAGCATTGATCGTCGCGAGACGACTGAAGCTGCAATTGAAACTGTAAGGATGTTTATGAGCTTCTAAAAATTATGAATTGGGTAAGGCTTCTAACTGTCATTCCCCCTTTTGTTTCTTATTTACAGGTTAAGCTTGCACTAGAAATGAGGGATTTAGGGGTTGTTGGCATTGACCTTTCTGGAAATCCTGTTGTGGGTGAATGGTACTTCCATACTGATAAAATTTCTTTATTAGCAGATAAAATGTTAGTTTAAAGGGATGACAATCTTAAATCCTCTTTTCATCCAACGCAGGAATACATTCTTGCCAGCACTAAAATTTGCCCAGGAACAGGGTCTCTATATAACTCTGCACTGCGGAGAGGTTTGTTTGCATTTCTAATGCTTGATGTTGTTTCTATGATTGAATTCTTTTTTTATTAACGAGCCTTACTGGTTATTTATGGCTTAGTGCTTGTAGGTACTTAATATGCTTGATGTTGTTTCTATGATTGAATTTTCTTTTATTAACGAGCCTTACTGGTTATTTATGGCTTAGTGCTTGTAGGTACTTGATTGCCAGGAGGTCCAACCAATGCTAGATTTTCTCCCCCAGAGGATTGGCCATGCGATCTTCTTTGAAGAGGAAGAATGGAGACAATTAAAAACATCTAAAATACCGGTTGGATATCCATAAACATTTTTTTTCTAATGGACTAAAGCTTCTTGTTACTGACCTGTTTTCTTCTGTTATCTGCAACCAAGTGCTTTTAACACTACTGTTGGCCAAATTGATTTAAATGTCAAACTCCTTTGCTATTAAGCTTAAACAAATCTTTTGCAGGTCGAGATCTGTTTGACATCCAACATCAAGACTGAATCAATCTCTTCAATAGATATTCACCATTTTGGTTAGCCTTCTACTTCTATTTTTTCTATTTGAATTGGCATCTGACTATTAAATTGGTGTGCTCACTTGACTACCTCTCTAAGCAAGCCCGTGAAAGTTTTATTTGGGCACTATTAACCCAATGATATGGATTACTGTTTCAGCATCTCCTGCCTAAGTTTTACACGTTCTACTCTGTAATGCAGTTGATTTGTATAATGCCAAACATCCTCTAGTTCTGTGTACTGATGATGCTGGAGTTTTTTCCACTAGTCTTTCCAACGAGTATAAACTTGCTTCAACTGCATTTGGTAAGTATAAAGAACGGTATGGTGCCTGTGACAAGAAATAGTTCAAGTAGCTAGCTAAACATTACTGATTGTATGTTTCTATCAAATATCAAGGTCTTGGAAAGAGGGAAATGTTTGAGCTTGCCAGGAATGGAATTGAGTTTATATTTGCTGGTGATGAAGTCAAGCAGGATTTAGTAGAGACTTTTGATTCAGCAGCAAAGAAACTACATCTATGATCAGGCATCTAGTGGAGCAGACGATAATATGTCATAACCATTTTAGTGAAATTGTTAATGAGGTTTGCGCTACATAACACTCTATTTATCGCTCAAGACCTGTTGATCACATTGATATTGGACTTTTAAGATATCTTCCCAGTTCATCTTGTTCAGTAGTCAGGCCTTCACCATATATGGTGCAATATCTGATTTTTAGATTGGAAGGGATTATGTGTTTTTGTGTTTCAAAAGCGTTTTTGAAAAGGTTTGAATTTTTTTTATTTTTTTTTTTATTTTAAATTAATACTTTTTTGGTTTTTTTAAATCATTTTGATGTGCTGATGTCAAAAATGATTTTTAAAATATATATATTATTTTGATGTATTTCTGAGTGAAAAACACTTTAAAAAAACATTTATTACCACACTTTCAAATACCCCTGAAGTAGGCGCATCCATGAATGTTGATCATGTACCTATTTGAATTTATAACTCAGGATTTCTTAGCATTCGGCTATAAAACCATGACCACTTGGAATCAGATTATCAAATCCCAGAATTGGTTTAGTTTGATAGTTTCTGCTGAAAATGTTTAATGCATCAACTGTTTTTAAACATTCAAACTGCTATGATTCATTCTGCATCTATCTCGATGGTGTTTTGACTAAAACTGCCCACCTATGAACTTAGGTTTAGACAAAGAAGTCTGTATATAGCCTTTTTAATTGCCATTTCCATGTTTTTCTCAAATTGTTCAAGCTTGTGGTTCTCATATTAAAGGAAGAATGGTTGTGGCTGTTGCATAATTTTCATGATTAAAGGTATTTGGAATCATTTATGTTCCAAATGTGTTTGAAATTATGCTGCAAATGTGTTTGAAAATGTTTTAGATTTTATTTTTTAATTTTTGACATCAACACAATTAAAAAACACTAAAAAAAAACATTATTTGGTTAATTGTGTGGACTTGTTGAAGATGCCATGGAAAAGGCTTGGATGTGGCAATGCATTGCCAATCAACATGGTCATGCTGGAAGGTAGCATTGCAGAACAAGTCCTTGGCATTGTTCGGATGCCCTTTGTTTTTTTTTTTTTTTTTTAACTCTCTCCGTACTCAGTCACAAACTTTGTTTCTACCTAAATTTGACACCAAAACAGGCTGCCGGAATAGAGCAAGAGGTTTAAAATTAGAAGGATTATTGAATTCATTTTTGCAAAATTATAAAAACGGATTTATCATTTACTTGGAAAAAAGAGAGAGTCCAATTTTAGATTACTATTCTTCCAAATTCTTTTAAGAGAATTTTACACTTCTATAAAAGAAGATTGTTTTGAAGATTTGGACCCAAAAGCAAAATTTATTTTCATCTCTATTAATCAATTCTATGCTTATCGATCAAAAAAATAATAATTAAAACAATGTTTTGTCTATTTTATTTCAAAAAAATAATAATAAGTTAAAAGTAAGGTTTTAATGTTCAACTTAATCTATTTGGCTAATTTTCATAACTATAATCAGCATTGGATAATAACTATAATTTTGAAATTTGGCCCGGCTCGATGGCTGGAATCAGATCAAATTAAAAAAAAAATAAAGAAAAAAAATTTTGGCTAACTTGATGGATTGACCAGGTAACCCAGTTAATTCAGTAAAACTTGGTCAAAACCTGATTCCAAACCTGTTAGTTTTTTTTTTATTAAAATAATATTATTTTAATTTAAAAAATAAAAAACTCACCTAACCAACTAAAATCTAGAAATCGAGTCATGTACCTTACCAGTTCTATAAACTATAATAATAACCGGTAGAAGTACAACTTACGTGATGAGTGCCCACGTAACGACGAAAATGGAAACTGAAACAAGAGGCTATCTCCTTATAATTTACCATGGAAACCAGCCATAGTAATAGCAGCAGCTACAAGACGAAACACTCTTCTTCTTCTTCTTCATTTCAATTCCGCTTCTCATTTCTCCCCCCTCTCTCTCTCTAAACACTGCCGCCATCAGACAGTAATTCTACAATGGCGCATCAACATCATCTATTCATAACCCTCTGATCTTTATCATCATCATATCATTTCGCCCTCTATGTTTAGCTGGAAACGTCCTTCTGAGCTCCTTCGTTTAACTCTAAATTATGGCTCCGAAGATCTCGGCGACGACCTCAACCGTTCCTCCACCTCCTCCTCTTCCACCACCGCATTCACTCCTTCCTCGTCTCCTCTGGCCTATATTTCTACGGAGGCCGCCGCGGAGAAAGAGGACCAGGTAGGCTTTAAAATTGAATTAGATTGGAATGCTGGAGATGATGAAGACCAGGTGGCGTTGAGGTTACAGTCGCAGTTAATGGTTGCGTTGCCTGCGCCTCAGGATTGTGTGATGGTGGATTTGAAGGCGGCGGAGGAGGACGAGGATGGGGGAGTGGAGGTGGGGATGAAGGTGGAGAAGAAGAGAGAGGAATTGAGAGGGTTGATACTAGGGAAGAGTGGATCGGGTCAACAGAGTGATGGAGTTGGTGTTTTGACTCGGTTGTTTAGATCTGATGATAGTCGGCATTGGAAGAGTGTGACTTTGCTTAGTCTTGGTGGTTGCGGATTGGCGGTGAGGACTTCAAGATTTTAAATTTTGTGTTGGTTTATGTTAAATCATCAAGTGAATTTTGATATAAGCAAGAAAAGAAGAAGAATTTGTGATAGGAAGTCATTATGAATAGGCGAATGCGCGATGCATCTCTTTTCTTTTCTTTTCTTGCTAGCTTGGTTAAAGAATTCTGTTTTGATGTTAAGGTTTTTTTTGGATTTTGTTGAATGATGAGAAAATGTAGGTTTGCAGTACTAGAAATATTAATTCTAATTAAATAAAAAATTTTACTCATTTAAGTTTACTTTAGAGAGATTATGCTGCGTCCTTTGTTTAGAGTCTTCTGATTTTGATGTTGGGTCCCTAGCACTCATATTTTGTTCAAGTGTGTCACGTAAAAATTGGAACTTTATGTTGGTCTTTTTGGTTTGGGAGATCTGTAGTGGTAGTAATTAATTGATGATTTTTCTTTTCATTTCTATGTGAGTCTGTTAAAGAGTTGCCCTTTTGTCTTTTTTTTCTCTCTCCTTTTTTGGGACTGAGGTCTAGTTGTTGCAAGTTTGGATCTTTCTTGGGGTTTCACTTGAATTCTGTGAAAATGTGGTTTTTCATCGCTAGGACGAATACCATAAAGCAAAGGTCTTTATTAGGCTGAATTTAAAGATATTGCTTGCTTTTCTTGAATTGGAGCTCTTTATGTTTGATCTAGTGGAATAAATATTATGTGATTGTTGAGTTATTAATGTTTAACCCTGCTGTCATGGGATATTGTTTAGTGCTCACCAGGTATATCCGTTGCTAGTTGGTGTTCTCAGATAAAAAAAACTTTACTGTCAGTGAATGTAAATCATTGATATAACTACTTTTATAAGCTCAATGTTTAAGGCTTGGTTTGTTACACAAATAAGATTGTATGGTTTTATTCTTTCTGGTATTGTATGTAATTGGAGTCAGGATTTTGTTTGCAGACATTGCCTGCTGAGATAATTCAGTTGCCAAATCTTGAGAAGCTTTATCTTGAGAACAACAGGCTTTCAGTTTTGCCACCTGAGCTTGGTGAGCTGAAGAGTTTGAAAATTCTGGCAGTTGATTACAACATGCTGGTTACAGTTCCTCGTAAGAATCTGATCATAATATGCATGTAATTTGCTTCATCCAATACTGTTTCGTTCTTATAGGACAAGCATAACTTCCTGATAAGGAATAGGGAAATCTAGGCTATTTATGTTTTATGCAATGTATTTGTTTATGTGATCTTGGTTGGAATTCTGAGCAGTGGAACTGGGGCAGTGCGTTGAACTGGTGGAATTGTCTTTGGAACACAATAAGCTTGTCCAACCTCTTCTTGATTTCAGGTTGTTTTATCAGCAAATTAGTATACTTAGCTGCACTTTTCCTGTATGATAGAGCTTGAAAAACTATAATTTGCTTCAGGCCTAATGTTTATAACCATTTTAATGGCAGGTCTATGGCTGAGTTACAATTTCTCAGGCTATTTGGTAATCCTCTGGAATTCCTTCCTGAAATTTTGCCTCTACACAAACTACGACACCTGTCTCTTGCTAATATGAAGATTGAGGCTGATGAAAGTTTGAGATCAGTGAATGTTCAGATAGAGGTAGTGGCCATATGGCAGTTCAAAAGGCCTTTTCTTTTTCTGTATGTATGTCTTTTAAGTTGGTTTAGTTTATTTATTTATTTATTTCTGGAGAATGCAGATGGAGAACAGCTCTTATTTTGGTGCATCTAGACACAAGCTTAGTGCCTTCTTTTCTCTCATATTCCGTTTTTCTTCTTGCCATCATCCTTTGCTGGCATCTGCGCTGGCAAAGATAATGCAAGACCAAGGAAACCGTGTTGTTGTTGGGAAAGATCTGAATGCAGTGAAGCAGCTTATTAGTATGATGAGTAGTGACAACTGTCATGTGGTATGTTGATGATCCTTGCTCTCATGAATTTTGACCATGGTTTTTTTTTCTGTTCATCTGCACTCTTATAGTTCCAAGTTCTTCCAGGTTAAACAAGCATGCTCTGCTCTATCTGCTCTTGCTGGAGATGTTTCTGTGGCAATGCAGTTGATGAAATGTGACATATTGCAACCCATTGAAACAGTACTCAAATCAGTTGCTCAGGAAGAAGTAATTTCTGTCTTGCAAGTTGTGGCCACCTTGTCCTTTTCATCTGATACTGTATCTCAGAAAATGTTGACAAGGGATATGTTGAGATCATTAAAACTGTTATGTGCTCAAAAAAATCCAGAGGCAAGTTCCTTTCTTTCTTGTCATTATATATAACTGGTTTTATTGCTTCTGTACAATTCTGCAGGAATTTAATACTGGATTCATCTTTAACCAGGTGCAAAGGTTATCTTTATTAGCTGTTGGAAATTTGGCCTTTTGCTTGGAGAATCGACAGCTTATGGTCACCTCTGGAAGTCTGCAAGACCTTCTGTTGCACCTGACAGCTTCATCTGAACCACGTGTGAATAAAGCAGCAGCTCGTGCTATGGCAATTCTTGGTTTTTATCTTGGATTTTTCTATTCTCTTTTTGCTGTATTCTGAGATTCCTAGCCAAACATTATTAGAAGGGTCTGTCCTTTTTGTGTTTCTCTAGGAGAAAATGAAAATTTAAGGCGTTCCATAAGAGGGAGACCAGTGGCAAAGCAAGGACTGCGCATACTTTCAATGGATGGAGGTGGAATGAAAGGTCTGGCTACTGTGCAGATTCTTAAAGCAATTGAGAAGGGAACTGGAAAGCGAATACATGAGATATTCGACCTAATATGTGGCACATCAACTGGTGGAATGCTGGCTGTTGCTCTTGGCATGAAGCTAATGACCTTGGATCAATGTGAAGAAATATACAAAAATCTTGGTGTGTATACTGCAACGTATGCATTTCACGATGTTTTTATTTGTTGCTCATTTTATTCACATTCTGTTCTGCAAATTTGCTTCTCAAGGAAAACTTGTCTTTGCTGAACCTGTGCCAAAGGATAATGAAGCTGCAACTTGGAGAGAGAAGTTGGATCAGCTTTACAAAAGTTCATCTCAGAGTTTTAGAGTTGTGGTGCATGGATATAAAGTATGGATTATTTGTTTCTATATTTCCTTAACTTCTGCAATACTATTGTCCTAGGCCTTTCTTTTGTCTTCTCATAAATGGAATATTGATATATGCATGACTATTTTTTACTAACGAACATAAACTTGATCATGAAAAAGTTGCATCTTCCAGAAAACTGGAGAATGTTGCTCATGTTTCCAACCTTTTCTTAATAAAAAAAGGGTTAGGATGATATGCTCATTAATATAGGTATATGTGATAACATGTTTTGTTAAACATGGATGCAGCAGGAACAAAACATTAAAACATATCTTCTTGCAGCACAGTGCAGATCACTTCGAGAGGCTGTTAAAAGAAATGTGTGCTGATGAGGATGGAGATCTGTTAATAGATTCAGCAGTGAAAAATGTTCCCAAAGTATTTGTTGTATCAACTTTGGTTAGTGTGATGCCAGCTCAACCATTTGTGTTCCGCAATTATCAGGTTCGACACTGAGAATTCTATTGCTTAAACATGTTTAATATGTCTTTGATTTTCATTAGTGTAGGCTACTCTGCTAGAATTGTAACTTTTAAAATCTTCTGCATAGATACATAATCATATCAGTGAGATACTTGCTGACAGTGGTTTTAATAAATTTCTTCTTATTTCCTCCCTCTTTTTCTCTTTTGGTGTCAATATACAGTATCCTGTTGGAACACTTGAAGTGCCCTTTGCAATTTCAGAAAGTTCAGGAGTTCATGTGCTTGGATCACCTACTACCGGAGGTCGAGTTGGCTATAAACGTAGTGCTTTTATTGGCAGTTGCAAGCATCATGTTTGGCAAGCCATAAGAGCATCATCTGCTGCTCCATACTATCTTGATGATTTCTCAGACGGTATGCTCTTGGCATGCTTGTTCTTGTTGTGGTCCTCCCTTCTACCATAAGGTTGAGTGCAGTGGCCATTGTTTTGCTAACCATGACAATTCTATAGATGTAAACCGCTGGCAAGATGGTGCTATAGTGGCAAACAACCCTACCATATTTGCTATAAGAGAAGCACAACTTCTATGGCCTGACACCAGAATTGACTGCTTAGTGTCAATAGGGTGTGGCGCTGTTCCAACAAAGGTAAACCACATAGGACATCAATCAAAGCTGATTTTATTGATCTATCAATCAGTGAATTTTAATGACCTAACTGTACTACATACCATATAAAGGAGATTTGAATCTTCTCGCCTTTTGTATCAAAAGTTGCCACTTCATTTGATGATTCACAAAAATATTTCGTTCTAGGTCCGGAAAGGTGGTTGGCGTTATCTGGATACCGGCCAAGTGTTGATTGAGAGTGCATGCTCTGTGGATAGAGTGGAGGAAGCTTTAAGTACACTGCTACCCATGCTTCCTGAGATACAATATTTTCGATTTAATCCAGGTACACTCTAAGTAGACTGTTTGGAGTTTAGTGCTTATAAGAGTATGAGACTAATGTTTTCTTCTCTGCAGATATTCTTTAAAGATATTTAGATAGTTTCCTTTCATTTTTTTTTGATATCTTAATGGGCCTTTCTATTTTTCCAGAAATTATCTTTAAAGACTAGCTTTAGTCAAAGAATATCTAGTTCTAAGATAGCATCCTCTATGGGTTAATCTTGCAGTTGATGAACGCAGTGGTATGGAGCTGGATGAGACTGACCCAGCTATCTGGCTAAAGTTGGAAGCTGCAGTTGATGAATATGTCCAGAACAATTCTGAAGCCTTCAAGAATGTCTGTGAGAGACTAATTTTTCCCTACCAACATGATGATAAATTGTCAGAGATTATGAAATCTCAGCAATTTTCCAAGGCAAAATTATCAAATGCAGGTATTGATGCTCACATTCTCTTAATTTGTTTTTTACATCCTTTTATCATTTGGCATGCTCCTTTTACTGAACCTGAAATCTTTTGGTATTTTGCTATTTTAGATGAGACTAGTCCATCTTTAGGTTGGAGGCGTAATGTGCTACTTGTTGAAGCTTTGCACAGTCCTGATTCAGGAAGAGCTGTGCAACATTCCCGGGCACTAGAGACATTTTGTTCCCGCAATGCAATAATACTATCTCTCATGCATGCCACATCTGGAATTGCTAGGACAGTGCCACCAGGAACATTCTCATCCCCTTTTTCATCACCTCTAATTACTGGAAGCTTTCCCTCAAGCCCGCTTATATTCAGTCCTGATTTGGGCTCACAGAGGATTGGCTGTATTGACACGGTCCCACCTTTAAGCTTGGATGGAGTTCAGTCTGGAAAGACAGCTTTATCACCACCAATGTCCCCTTCGAAACACAGACAGCTCTCTTTACCTGTTCGATCATTGCATGAAAAGCTACAGAATTCACCACAAGTGGGGATTATACATTTAGCCCTTCAAAATGACTCATCAGGCTCAATATTAAGGTGAGCATGCTTCTCTGTTGTTTAACTTGCCATGTTTTAATTGATACTTAGTTTCAGGCACTGTCCTAAAGTGCCAAATGCGTGTTTTTCCAGCTGGCAGAATGATGTATTTGTTGTTGCTGAACCGGGAGATCTTGCTGATAAGTTTCTTCAGAGTGTTAAATTTAGCTTGTTGTCAATGAACCGGAGCCGCCATAGGAAGATTACTTCACTGGTTGGCAATATTTCAACTGTTTCTGATTTAGTTCATTGTAAACCATGCTTCCTAGTTGGAAATGTCATCCATCGTTATATAGGACGACAGACGCAAGTATGTGTTAACGAACTTCTTTTTTTTCTTATAAGATCTTCCTAGTTGCTATTAGTACAGGGTTACTAAATTATTGGTCTCCATTTTAATGTACATTACTAATTTCTGAAGGTCATGGAGGATGACCAAGAAATAGGGGCATATATGTTCCGTAGAACAGTTCCTTTTATGCACTTGACACCTGAAGATGTTCGCTGGATGGTATGCTTTTGGCCCTCGATTTTCCTGTGTCTTCCTTTGGCCTCTAATTATTTTTATTTTTTTATGAATAACTGATTGATATTTGACAATTAATCCACTATTCACCTTCTGTGGTTCTCCTGTAATGTTGGTCTATTTCATAAGATCATTACCCACTAGTGGCACTACTGAATCATGGTTCTATGAGGGGTGATTTAAACAAACCCTGCCCTTCAGTATTTTCTTCCTAGAATAATTCAGCTCTAAAGTCTTCTTTTCCATATTGTTTTTTCAAATTGTCAAGTCATAAAAACATAATTAGATTTTTATCCATTGGCTTATTTTTCTTCTAGCATAATTATTCTTCCTGAATTTCTCAAGAAGGAAGAAAATCAGGGAACTCTTAAGGGCTAATGCAGAAAACTGCTGCTCCCATTTTGTTAGTATTGTGCCTTGCAAATGGCTGACAAACTCTGAAATGAATTAATGTTAATTCAATGTTGTTTTGTTCTGCTAGTGATTTATGCAGTTGCCTTTTGTCTTGTAAAACCTAGGTCGGAGCTTGGAGGGACAGGATTATAATTTGCACAGGAGCATATGGGCCTATGCCAACTTTAATCAAGGCCTTTCTGGATTCTGGTGCAAAAGCTGTAATATGCCCTTCAGTAGAGCCCTTAGAAATCCCGGTGACACTAGTCCATGGATCAGGGGAGTACAATGTTCTGGAAAATGGGAGGTTTGAGATCGGAGAGGAAGAGGTTGAGGAAGAAGAGGCCGAGCCTACCAGTCCAGTGAGTGATTGGGAAGATAGTGACCCCGAGAAGAATGGTGACCATTCGATCGGTTTTTGGGATGATGATGAAGAGGAGCTATCCCAGTTTGTTTGCAAGTTGTATGATTTGTTATTTCGGGTAGGGGCAAGAGTAGATGCTGCTCTTCAACATGCTCTTGCTTTACACCAGAGGCTAAGGTATTCGTGCCATCTTCCTAGTATACAATAGTTATCTAGATACTGATACAAGAAAATGAAAATCAAACCATATAACAAGTTGTGAAAAAAAAACCGGGACAAAGTAAAAAAAATAAAATTACCGGAGAATAAGAATATAGATGATTGAGAGGGAATATCCAATTTTGAGGCCTATAAAAAAGGGAAAAAAATTTGTTGTCAGCTATTCATTGCATGAACACAAGTAGATAGCATACGATACCATTTTTTCAATGGCAAACATGTAAATTTGTCATTTGTACTGAACTTTTACTCTCTCTATCCAACCTATTTCAGCCTTCTAAGGCCCAAATTTTGTGTTACATGGGCAGTTACTTTAGTTGTTGCTTGGATGATTGCTCTATTAATGTACAGTCCTTTTTAGACTTTAAGACCAGGGTTACGATGTACTGGGTAGCCCCATGAGCTTTGTGGTGGTGTCATGTTTACTTTTGTGGCATTGCTGGAATTAGTGATCAGCATTTGCATGCTATGGTTGTTGTTAGCTTGGTGTCGGAGATACAAACCAGCACCTTGGATTTGCTACCTGGAGCCTTAACATCCGAGGCATTCCGAGGGATACTCGTAATAACTGTGGTCAATAACCGAGGATAGAATATCGAAAACCATAATCTAGTGGCCACTGAAACTTGTAATTATGCTAGAAGGTATATTTTTTTCCCAGACGGACATTGTGATCCCGGGTTTCATTTTCAATAGTGACTAGAATTGATAGCTGGCTGAAGTGACTGGTCTTTGCCTGAATGCAAAATGCTATGCGAGAAAACAAAGACGAGAATGACCAACTCAAAAGCTGGAAAGAGAAGAAAGTTCTTCAGAAAGGAAAAAAAGACGAGGGAATGATGCAGTTTGTCTTGTTGCTTGTCTCTTTAAGTTATGATGATAGAATATTTTGGAGTGTTTTTATAACAGAGAAAGTCAGGGGGAGATTTGAGATGATGAATGCTGCATTACAGGTTACATATGATGCAATTCGTCATAATTGTGCTTGTAATTAATCATTACATGGGGAAAAGAGGTTTGCATCGTGGAGATGCACACATTCTGGATGATTCACTACCATCTACCCCTATGATCTGGACTCACCAGGTCACGGTCAAGCAACATCATCGCCGATTGGTTGTTCGGTCTCAGGATGATGGGACATAATTCTATTCTTGTAATAGATTTGAATATACCACTGAGAGATATTATATGCTGTGTTTTCTCTATCACATTAGCACAGGCACTTGCACTTAATTAACTGAAGATGAAAGACCTTCCATCTGAGAAAAGGATGGGTTATGAAATATGGAATTGGACTTTATTCTTAATGGTCTCCTTCTACATATTGAATTTGATTGAAAGACAAATGCCAAAGTGGAATATAATGGGGCCAGAAAAGAATTCCTTAATGACATTGAAAGAGTCTCAATTAGGACTCTGTTTAATCTTAGCCTCGGGAATTAGATTTAACTAGCCTAGAAGCCCCGTATTTTGCCTTGGAGCTTCGAAGCTAGATTATTTATTTTTTTTACGTAAAATATAATATTCAGGTACCATAAGTGTGTTTTTTTTTTAAAAAAAAATTATAACTTAGGCCATAAACTTGTAAAAAAAAAATTATTTCAATTAGATGAAAAAAAGAAAGAAATGACATTTAATGAATTAAATTTAAAATGAAAAGTGATAAGAATAATATTGGAATTTTTTTTAAAAAAAGGGACAATCGATTCATCTCAATTCAAAGCTTATTAAATATTAAAAAATAAAATGAACTAAAAAAGAACGTAAAAAAAATCATCCTTGACTTTGGACTTAGTAAAGTTAATTTTTCCAAATAAAGACCTTTTACATAAGAATAAATAATTGCTATGTTGGTTTTGGATGTTTGGAAAGTAAGTTGGACTTGTTTCTTCACAAAACCTATCTGCTAGTAGAATTTATAGATTTTCTTAGAAAAATCATATCTCTATAATATAAATCTTTTTTCTACTGAAATTTAGTAAGTTGATAGGTCTTTGAATCAGAAATCCAAAATAAAATGAGTTTGCATCATTAGGACTTCTCTAATTTAAGATATTCAAGTCAAAATGGTAAAAGATGAAAACTGATAGAATATGATACTTGTCTTTGAAGGTTGTAATTTCCATGATTTTTTTTCTCGTCATATATGTATAGAAAGGTATGGATGTTAGCGTTCTAATGCCTCTGGAAATACTTTATTTTGACCTCTACAACTTATATTTTGCATAACACAATAATCGAAGGTCAAATCTACCAATATTCAACACGAGTTGAAACATGGTCTGAATTTTATCTTCAAATTATTACTTTTTGAATCTTACATCCAAAAATATCTTTAAAAATAAAAAAAAAATATCAAGGCATTTTATATATAAAACATTGGCAAAATATTAGGTAAATATGGATAAAACTATTGAATAAAATGGTTGCATCACAAGGGATATGGATGACAAAAGATATACCATAAGTCTGCAACTGAGTCAGAATATATGGAATGGTTGAGGCTACTAAGAAAGCCTCATGGCTTACAAGTTTGATCAAAGAGCTGGGTATTCAACAAGGTGGAGTTCAACTACATTGTGACAGTTATAATGTCATTTACTTGGCAAAAAACTAAGTGTATCATACAAGAACCAAACACACAGATGTGAGGTTTCACGGAATCAAGGAATTGGTTTTTTTTTTTTGTGAACTATTGCCTGAGAAAATCCATACTTTAGAGAATGTAGTAGAAACATTGACAAAGCCTGTCACCACATATAAGTTCAAGCATTGTTAATGTCTCTAGATAAGAGACTATTGCTAATATAGTAGACTATTGCTTGAACTTGATTAATGTCTCCAGATAGGAGACGTCCCAACCTATTATTCTAGGTGAAGTTTTCCCTACTTTTCTTCTAAGGGGTGGATATTTGCCAAGATGGATATTATTGTAACTTGTGGCTTATAGGTGGATGTGGAAGTGGAGCGGAACAATGACATCTGCCTTTTTGGGATTTATTTCTTGTTTTGTTGCTAAGGACGTTGCTAAGGACGATTAATAGGTTGGGGGTGCAGGGGCAATGCACTTGAGGTACTTTAAAGGGATATTATGAAAAAAAAAATTCATACTCCTTAGACAACCAGGATTTCTTGGGTGATTTAGGGTTACTATAAATATATATCATGTAACCATATTTCGATATAATAAAAATAAAAGCTCCTGACTTTTATAGATGTAGGTTTATTGCTGAACTACGTTAAATCTTATGTTTTTTCTAGTTTCTCTCCAATTGCAATATTCATTAATAATTGTTGTAGGTTCTTTCACGACAATGAAGATTAAAAAAATAGCAATTCAGAGAATAAAGGTAAAAAATAAAATACATAATAAATTTTATTTTTGATTGTAAGGTGAAACTAAAAAGAAAAATCAATTTAGCAAAAGAACTAAAAAAAATCAAAAGAATGAGAATCAAAACTGACATAAAAAATAAAAATAACTTTCTGATTAAAAGGTGAAATTGAAAAGAAAAATAACTTTAGCAAAAGAAAAAAAAATGAGTATGAAATTGGTATAAATAATATACCATAAATTTGGATTGAAGTATGAAATTGCAAATAAATAAAGCTTCTACAAAAGGGCCAAGAAAAAAACAGAACCAAAACAATGAAGACTGAATTCAAAAATATAATACCATAAATTTAGATTGTATGATGAAATTAAAACCAATAAAAGTTTTCCAAAAGGATCATGAAAAAAAATAGAAATTAAAAGAATAAGAAACAAATTAAAAAAATACATATCAAATTAAAATTGATGGATGAAATTGAAAACAAATAAAACTTTTAGAAAATGACCAAGAATAAAAATTAGAAATCAAGAGAATAAAGATTGAATTTGAACTACCAAGAATAAAGAGGACCACCCAATGCCTGTAGGCTTCACCCCATTAGCAAGAGGACACAATGACGCTTCCAACATCATGGTGAGAGGGTATTTTTAGACACCAAAAGACGTTGTATATACAGCTCAAAGTGTGCATGCCTCCCATGTGTCTAATTTTTTTTTAGTCACATGACATTGAGCTACTAATATGATAATAATAAAAAAAATATTATTGAAAAATCTAAAAACCTCCTTGACATCAATTTTAAATTTTTGACTTTCAAGAATACTGTGTTTATTTTATTATACTTTTGAATTTTTTTATATTTGACAAAAAAAAGCATTTTAAAATTACCCAATTGTTCTCTAATACCATGATTGTATTTTTTTAGGACATTTTGGTTTTCTTACCATGCTTTTTAAATGTAAAAAATCTTGTCCCTTATCATTAGTTTGAAACATTAATGCGCGGAGTTTCATGTCACCAATAATTAGTTTGAAGTTTTGTGGTGTGAAAGGCAAAATTGCCATCCAGTGTTTTTGAATCGGTATATACGGTGTTTTTCTATAGCCTCTTTTAATAACCATCCAATTATGAATTGTTATGTCAAGGTATCCTGTTCCTTTACAAAAAGAAATGATTTCTGCCATTACATAGAATGCACAAAAGCAAAAGAAAGGAGGGATCAACACCACCTATGACCCCATACCTAAATTCCACTTCAAGTGATTTACTAGCAAGTTTGTGATACATGACTCCTTTCCTCTTCTCTTCTATCTGGCTAAGGAATGAGAAAAAGAGGATTAACCTAACAAATATGGCCAAGAAACCACATGGTATGGCATGTTTTGCCTTGCCAATGAGGTTTTAGCACAGAATAAGTAGATAAAGAAAGCTTGATCAATTTTTGCTGGCCATCATAAAACTAAGTGCTTACATCCAACAAGTAATCAAAGGGGTTTAAAAAATTATCAAGTAAAGCATGCAGATGCTTTCAATGCAATCACAGGATGAATACGATGACTAATATCCATGCGCCAATTATGCAAAATCTCATGCTGTCCACTTTAATCAAGAGGTTCAATGAGAGCTTTATAAACAAACACCAAAGATGAGAGAGAGATCCTCAATCACTCTCTCATTTTCATATTTTGACAAGGAAATAGCTAGGGCCACCACTTACTTCAACCATAAGCATCCATCACCTCAATCAGACTATATATTATGCAATATAAAGCCAGCACCACTACCACCAAGTTCCCTGAGAAAATGGCTGCAACGACTCTAGTTGCGATAGGCACACAAGGCACCGTAGGATCACTTGTGAGGAAAGAAATTAAGTATTTCTCAAAGTTTGAGATAGAGAAAAGTACGAGTTCAAGGAAACCTCAAGGGCTGGTGGTTGACATAGCTTCCAGTAATGGTCAGTCAAGGCCTAGTTTTTGGTCTTTGACGATGAGCTGGCAAAGGAAGAAGCGAAGAGGCAGCAGTGGATTCTTTTCGAGTATCTGTTCTGCTGTGGAAGTTGCTGACAACAATAGTCTCAGTGGTATTCCTGGGTTCGGTTATATAATCCTGAAAGATGATTTGAAGGATATGCAAGTTTAGACAATCGTACAAAGAGCTGTCATGCTCTCTGACTTCTCTAAGCTGGTATGTCAAGCCAATGGGCCGTGCTTTTGCTGATCCTATAACTTTAGGTCCACAGCTTCAATAGTGTTGGGCCATTCAAGCAATCAAACACATAAATTTACATGGTTCGGCAACTTGCCTACTTCACGGAGCTACTGGTTTGTATTAATCACTCAAAGAAACAATACAAATAAAGAGGAGGAGAAAACTCTTCTCAACTCAACTTTAGTCACTCAAGCTCTCTCTACTGCTCTCTCTTCTCTTCTGTTCTCTCTGTATTTTGCACACACTTCTCTACCACCTTGCTCAGCTCTTCAATGAGCACATATATATATTAAGTTAATAGTGAAGGGCATAAATCATACCATGATTTATGCCCACCGTTTGCCTCCACCATGTGTCAAGTGGGAGATTAGGTAATCCCACTTGCATATGGTGGGACATTATTTGTCTCCACTTACTAAAAATCTCCCATTTGGAGACAAACAATGAAATTATTTTTTATCCTTGAAGACCAACTGAAGTTTTACACAACTTCAGTTTATCAAGTGTAACTCTTTTGGTTAACATGTCAGCTGGATTCTTGCTTCCACAAACCTTTTCTAGCATTAGTTCTTCATCATCTAGTAATTGTCGGATGAAGTGATATTTAATCTGAATATGCTTAGTCCTTGAGTGAAATGCTGGATTCTTGGCGAGGAAGATTGAACTCTGACTGTCGCTATACAGAGTTCCCTTTCCGTTCATCTTGCCCAATTCTTTTAGGAAACTCTGTAGCTATACTATCTCCTTTGCAGATTCTGAAACTGCAACATATTCAGCTTCTATTGTTGAAAGAGCGACGATCTTTTGCAAGGTAGAACTCCAGGAAACAACAGTACCTCCTAGAGTATATGCATATCCTGTAGTGCTCTTTCTGCTATCAACATCTCCTGCTAGATCAGCGTCTACAAAACCTTCAAGTTTCAAACCACCAATTGTGAAGGTAAGACAAGTCTTTGATGAACCTTTTAAGTACCTCATGATCCATTTTACAGCCTCTCAATGCTGCTTTCTAGGATTACTCATATATCGGCTTATAACTCCCACTACATAGGCAATGTCTGGTCTGGTACAGACCATATCATACATCAAAGAGCCGATAGCTGAGACGTATATAATCTTATCCATGTGTTCACATTCTAGCTCAGTTTTTGATGACTGGTCTTTGCTGAGCTTGAAATGATTCCCCAGAGGTGTACTTACTGGTTTAGCATTGTCCATACTAAACCTGCTGAGAACCTTCTTGACATACTCTATTTGTGAAAGCTTTAGTATGCCTTTATCTTTATCTTTAATGATTCTCATGCCAAGTATTTGTTTAGCAGCTCCTAAATCCTTCATTTCAAACTGTTTTGATAATTGTTGTTTCAGCTTGTCAATCTCCTCAATGCTAGATCCTGTAATCAACATATCATCCACATATAATAGTAGAATGATGTAGGAGTTGTCAAAATGTTTGACATAGCAACAGTGATCAGCCTGGCATCTTGTGTATCCCGAACTACACATGAAGTTGTCAAACTTCTTGTACCACTGTCTTAGAGCTTGCTTCAAACCGTATAGACTTTTCTTTAACTTGCAGACTTGGTTCTCCTTTCCTTGTATTGCAAAGCCCTTTGGTTGTTGCATGTAAATGTCTTCCTCCAAGTCACCATGAAGAAATGTTGTTTTTACATCTAATTGTTCAAGATGTAAATTTTTTGCAGCTACTATCCCCAGAACAACTCTGATTGTTATGAGCTTCACAACTGGAGAAAATATCTCAGAGTATTCAATCCCTTTCTTTTGTTAAAAACCTTTTACAACAAGTCTTTCCTTGAACCATTTGCTTCCATCATGCTCAGTCTTTACTCTGTAAACCCACTTGTTTTGCAAAACCTTCTTTCCTTCAGGTAGTGTGGTTAGCTCTCAGGTCTTGTTCTTCAGCAATGAACTCATCTCATCATTCATGGCTAACTCCCACTTACTTGAGTTTCCATCTTGTAAGGATTCTTCATAACTTAACGGCTCACCACCATCTGTCAGAAAAATATAATTTAGTAGAAGTGTGAACCGTTGTGGGGGCTTTACAGTCCTTGAAAACTTGCAAACATAAACAATTGGTTCACTTGGCTCTGCATCTTCCTATGTAGTAGTGGGTACAGATGTGCTTGAATCTTCTTGTAAGGACTCTTGAGTTTTGTTCTGCTCGGTAACATCGGGAAGCCCTTCTAATCTTATGAATTCAGATTTTTGTTAACTTGTATCTGAATCAACCATATCTGTTTCTACACTTGATCTGCCTTTGTACAAAACTTTCTCATTAAAGATCACGTTCCTGCTTCTGATAATCTTTCTATTCTGATCATCCTAGAACCGAAATCCAAATTCTTCATCTTCATTGCCAATGAAGAAACATTTCTTAGATTTGGCATCTAGCTTGTTGCGAGCATCAGAATCTATATGCACATAGGAAACACACCCAAAGACCTTTAAATGAGAGAGTTATACCTCTTTTCCTCTCCATACTTCCTCGGGAAATCTGAACTCCAAAAGAACTGATGGTCCACGGTTGATCAAGTAAACTGCAGTATGAACTGCATCAGCCCAGAATGTTTGAGGTAGCCCTGAATGCAACCTCATGCTTCTAGCTTGTTCATTGATGGTCCAGTTCATTCGTTTAGCAATGTCATTCTGTTGCGGTGTGCCTGGAACGATCTTTTCCATTCTGATACCATTGACAACACAATATTCTTTGAAACCTCCATCAATGTATTCTCCTCCATTATCAGATCTCAAGCATTTCAACTTCAAACCTGATTCAGTCTCAACCATAGCCTTCCACTTCTTGAATGTTTCAAACACATTAGATTTATTTTTCAGAAAGTAGACCCATACCTTTCTACTAAAATCATAAATGAAAGTCACATAATACCGAGAACCTCCAAGAAATGCTACTGGAGAAGGTCCCCATAAATCTGTGTGTACCAGTTCTAGCTTTCTTGGTCTTAAGGTCCTGCCAACTTTTAAGAAGCTGAGCTTCTTCTGTTTTCTAAGAACACAACTTTCACAAATGTCCAGATCAACATTTTTAAGCTTTGGCAGCTTTCCCTTCGACTGAAGTATCTTCATCCCTTTTTGACTCATATGGCCGAGTCTAGTGCCATAGCTGTGCCTGATTTTTTGCTTCAATAGAGGCAATAATGTCTGCAAATCTTGTGGTCATATACAGGGTGCCAGTTTTCTTTCCATGAGCTAAAACCATTGCTCCTTTTGATACCTTCCACATACCTCCAGAAAAAAGGATTGAATGACCACTATCGTCAAGTTGTCCGGCGGAGATCAACTTCTTCTTTAATCCAGGAACATGCCTTACATTTTACAAGTTCCATATAGATCCATTCATTGTCTTGATTTGCACATCTTCTATACCCATAATATCCATTGGTTGTCCATCGGCTAGATAGACTACACCGTGATCTCCAGCAACATAGTTTTGCATCATCTCATGGTGTGGTGTACAGTGGAATGAAGCACCAGAATCAAGAATCCAATCATCAATTGGACTTTGTACAGCAAGAATTGAAGCATCTTGTACCTCATTTGTGGTAGCGTTTGCAGAGTCAGCTTCAGGTTTTTTCAGTTTTGTGCAATTCCTCATGAAATGACCAGGTTTGCCACAATTCCAACATTCAACCTGCTTTCTGGGTCCAAACTTGCTTTTACTTCTGTATCTTGATTTTGATCTGCCTCTAGATAAGCCTTTGTCTTATCTCTTCCCTCGAGTGTTGATGTTGAGAGCTGATCCTGAACTTGAACTTTCACCTGAGTCTTTCCTTCGCACTTCTTCAACCAAAATCAAGTCTCAGATGTCATCATATTTCAGTTTGGATTTTCTAGCTGAGTTGCTTATGGTTGTCCTCATACCTTCCCAACTGCTTGGAAGTAAAGCTAGCAAAATGAGTGCATGAATCTCATCATCAAACTCAATCTCAACAGATGACAATTGATTTGTGATGGTATTGAAGTTGTTGAGATGTTGTGTAACAGAGGTGCTTTCTGTCATCTTCAAGTTGAACAACTTCTTCATCAAGTGCACTTTATTATTTGCTGAGGGCTTCTCATACATCCCAGATAAAGTTTCCATCAATTTTACAGTGGATTTTTCTTTTGTAACATTGTGAGCAACTCTTCTTGACAAAGATAGCCGGATAATGCTCAAAACCTGTCTATTAAGAATTTGCCAATCTTCTTCTGGCATATTCTCTGGTTTGCTCCCTAACAGAGGAAGATGAAGTTTCTTCCCATATAGATAATCTTCAATTTGCATTTTCCAATATCCAAAATCTGTTCCATCAAATTTTTAAATTCCAGCAGCTTTTATTTCATCTACCATTTTTAATATGTCTCAGATTTGAATCTGTCAAATCTGACCTTACAGATGTGTCCAGAACGGCAAAAAATATTGGAAACGACACTGAGATCACCAAAATTGGACTTTGGATGGCTCAGATCTTATCAATCAAAGTTTTGGGTCAACAGACGATACAGATGAAGCCGTGTGTCATGCCAAAATAGTGTCTGCGACGCACTGGATCATAACCCAGTATGCTGACGTGGCTATACTGACGTGGCAGACATGTAAGCAATACAGGCCCACCGTTGATGATGTGGCAAAGGTGCACGTAATTTATGCTGACGTGGCATGTGCTAACATGTCTTGCTGACTGGACTGATGACGTGTCTGATGATTGTGCAGAATTGCTAGCGTGGCTGATGACGTGGCGGGTCAACCCGGTTCAGTTGCAGGAATTCGAGCGAAGAAGACGCGTGGAGTGCGTGGGGCGTATTGGTGCGCGTGGGCAGTGTTGTCGTCAACACGTGGTGGCGCGTGCAGGCATGCAGGATGTCGGTTCTTCGTCAGGTTTTTACTAGTGGATTCGTCTCGTCTTCCTCTACACGATGGTATGTTCAAAAACACATTTTGAGAACTTTGATTTTTGAGTTTGGATCAAACACCCTCTTTTTCAAGAACAAGCTCTGATACCACTGGTTGGGTCATTCAAGCAATCAAACACACAAATTTACGTGGTTCAGAACCTTACCTACTCCATGGAGCTACTGGTTTGTATTAATCACTCAAAGAAACAATACAAACAAAGAGGAGGAGAAAACTCTTCTCAACTCAACTCTACTCACTCAAGCTCTCTCTACTGCTCTCTCTACTTTTTTGTTCTCTCTGTATTTTGCACACACTTCTCTGCCACCTTGCTGAGCTCTTCAATGAGCACATATATATACTAAGTTAAGAGTGAAGGGGATAAATCATGCCATGATTTATACCCACCGTTTGCAACCACCATGTGTCAAGTGGGAGATTATGTATTCCCATTTACATATGGTGGGACATTGTTTGTCTCCACTTACTAACAAATAGTACTTGATTCTCCTTGTCAGAATTAAACTATCTATCAGGCTTACTTTTGATCAGACTAGGAGAAGAGCACGTGAACAAGTTGGTAAATTTCTTGGCATGTGTTGCTGGTTAGAATTACAGTTTTTCATGCTTTCACACCTTTGCCTCATCCAGATATCACCTTCATGAAGTAGCATCGCAGAGGTGATAATTATAACTGCAAAATGACACCCACAGGCTGACTTCTAAAAGAAATCAGATATTGTGTGTACCGGATTGGGAGGTTAACAATCATCACTCCTTCTTTGTCGATCGCCATGCCATTATATCATATGTTAACGGACCTAGCTCGTACCTTAAAAGTTCCGATTAAAATATCGCGAAGGACTGCAAATGGAATGCTGGCTCAAAATTAATTGCGGTGTGAAGAGTATATCTATGTAGAGTTAAGGTTTGTTGTTGTTTTTGCATAGAAGAAATTGAAGCATGTAGTTTTTAATTGAATGAGACTGATAAAGAATAGCAAACATTGATATTGTAAATTAAACGTAAACTCCTACAATTCCATGGCCTGCACTTTTTTACCTGCAGCAAAAACAGTCCATTTACGCATACGCTTTTGTGAAATTGTTAGGAAAAATTGGTAAGAGGAGGGAAGCATGGTGGAATACATCTCTCTTATATCGTGGTAGTCCCATGGACTTATAGACTTAGAATACAACTCTTTCAAGACATACCTTTACTAGTCTAAGACTTGAAGATAATCACATCAGTAATCTATGGCACACTTGCACCTAGAAGACCTAAAGGACTCTTCACAAAACTCACTTTTACATTTTTCTGAACTTCAAAATTAACACCAAAAGAAATACAGTATCAATGTTTAGGATCATATAAAAATGCATCAAACACCACAATATTGAAGTCCTAGAAGTAGCTTTTGGTTTCTGCAGGACATCTAAACTCCCAGCTCTTCCTTTGCATTTCCTCCTTTCACAGAGTCAACATGGTGGATTCTTTCGGTTGATGTCATTGTAGCTTTTTTCTCATCAATTGGCATGGCAAGATACTCAAGTGCCATTACAACATCAGCGATCAAAGGTCGTCTATCAGCTTCCTCTTGGATACACATGGCTGCAATTGCAAGAGCTTGATATAGACTCTTTTTTGGGTATTTTCCTCCAAGCAATGGATCTGCAATTGCTGTAAATTGACTTCTGTCCTTAAATAGCGGCGCTGCCTGCAATATGAAAATGAGAATAAGTGTCATGGTCTGCATTTCCAATCAGTCCTTAAACCTCAATGTTTGCAGCTTATGCTCTATGCTATAACCTTGCCAGAAATGAAAGATATAATCCTAACAAGTTAACTGGGAAAGAAAATCATCAACATACCCAATGAATTAGGTTCTGCTCTTCAGTTGGTCTGGACATGTCAATAACTCTCCTTCCTGAAATTATCTCCAGAAAAACAACACCGAAACTGTACACATCAGACATTTTTGTCAGCTGACCTGTCATTTGATATTCAGGAGCACAGTAGCCATATGTACCCATCACCCTGGTAGACACATGTTCTTTTCCTCCTGTTGGACCCAACTTGGCAAGTCCAAAATCAGACAGCTTCGGATTGAAATCTTCATCTAATAAAATATTTGAAGCTTTGAAATCCCTATAGATGATTTGAGGATCGGCAACATCATGCAAATACTCCAGCCCTTTTGCTGCTCCTGATGCTATTTTCATCCTAGTTGTCCAGTCCAAAGGCTCTTTTCCTGGACGTAAATCTGGAAAGCAGAAAATGTTTGCACACTAAGCACAAAATCCTTATAGAGACAACGCAGATGGAAAAACTTTGGACCTAAGGCTAAATCAAGCTCGTGCTTGAACTGCAACATGACATGTATACAGAACTTCTTGCCTAGGATTAAAAAAATAAATTATATGGGCATACCAAGAAGGTGATTTTCCAAAGATCCACTGGCCATGAATTCATAAACAAGGAGTCTTTGATCACCATCAGCGCAGTAGCCAATCAGTTTGACAAGATTGGAGTGTTGAACCAAACTTAATGTAAGGACCTCAGAAAAGAATTCTCTGTTTCCTTGCAATCCATTCCTGTCAAGCTGCTTAACAGCAATAATCTGAAAAAAAAACAAGGAATGAAACAAAGCAATTGCATTACAATATGATCTAGGATAATATACAGGTTTGCATGTTCTTAAAATACTTGTCTAACTTGATCGATGCTCTCAATGTATCCTTTGTACACCCTTCCAAATCCACCTTCTCCCACCAGGCAATGAGGATTGAATTTTTTGGTTGCAACAGCTAGTTCGCGAAAAGTGAAAACTTGAGAAATGTTCCTCCTTTTGCTTCTGTCTGCAACATTGATAACATGACCAAAATCATTGGCAATTATCCATTACCAAAATAACAAAATTGAAATTTATTCCATGGACACACCTCACCTATTATACGAGACATGTTTCTTATGAAAGATAATGTTTTGCCTTGTTTGCCAAATCCCTTGTTGGTCCATGATGATCTACTTCCCTTAAAAGAACTCTTCTTTTTCAATCTAAAACACGAGAAAAGACTCATTTCCTTCCTCCCCTCCTGCTAATTTGCAAACCCTGTTGTGTATTTATGTAATCTATACAAATACAAAGTTTCTTTTTAGGTACCTTGTTGGAGGTAAGATGATTCTATCTCACCATGAAATGGTATTTACGTATCCGTTAACTATATAGGAATTGAGTTCTTCTGGTAACAGCATTGTTAGCTTTTTCTGTAAACTTTAGCAGCAGAACCATTGGATTTTGAAATTGTTAGCTAGTCTAGCTGTCAGCGTCTTGCTTCCAACTAGTAATTAGCTTTCTCTGTTTAGCAAAAACAGGGGCAAAGACTTGTTTCTGGTTAACTCACTTTTAATCTATTCCCTCCTATAATTAGCATTTTCCATGGCTTAAGATAAATGCTGACAGGGAGGTCTCCACTATAACCACGATCGTAATCCTTTTTCCACAGGATTGGATTCCATTAACAAAAACACAAGAAGATATACTTAAGTCTGGCTGATCGTGAATCCGCTCACACTAATTATATATAGGATCCACAATAGAGTGATTGTATGACTCACCATTTCGCAAGTGTTGACTCATAAAGAGCCCGTTTTTTACGTACATCTAGGAGCATCTGTTTTAAATTGAATGAATAGAATGAGAACGATGAAGAATAGCCAACACGTACATCTTAAGAAAAATTGAATGAACATAGATATTCTGATGTTCGGAACAAAAAACACTCCTATGATTTCGACTACTTGCGGTGAAAACATTGCTTGCAGTGAAAACATTGCTTGCAGATAATTTGGATCTTAAAAGGCAAGAAAAGCAATAAGTAGACGGAATATAGCTTGACAAATCTGAGAAATACAGAAACAACATGGGCTGTAAAATATAGTTAAGGGGTAATTTACACGTCTCAGACATCTGGAAATCTAGATGGAGCTTTTCATTTCTGCAGGTAATCTTAAGGATGTGTTACAAACCATATCATGAGCTTTAAATTAAACCCATTTCAGTTTCTCTTCCATCAGCAGCTTCATTATCAAATGTTTTTTCCACCAAAAGACTCCGCCGTCTTCGTTCCTCTCCATATTAACGACTAGAAATAATAGTTTTCTTAAGAATGGCCAGATGGAGAAGCATGCGAGGGGAATTGACACCGTGATCACGACCTAAATACCGGGTATATGACTGGTAATGCAAGAACAGCGTCGCAAGGACACTTAATCTATGCTAAATCTCCGAACACATGCATATTATAAAACAAATTATATAACTATTTCACAACATTTAGATATCCTTTAAAATATTATATTTTTCAAAGCCATTAAAATTAAATAACACTTCAAAAGAATTCTTATCATTAAAAAAAAAACAAAACAAATAAACCATAATACTTATTACATTGTCAAAATCTAAATTTAATTAAAATAATATGATAGTGAAGCGTCTAGACATTGAATTAAAAACTAAAAGGAAAGTCTTGCGGAACAAGCAAGACTAGGGGTAATTATTTTCAGTTCGGTTCGGTTTTTATCAAAAAAAATAACCAAACCAATTTTTTTTTAAAAAAACCGAAACCGGTTCAAACCGGCCAGTTTTGGTTCGGTTCGGTTTTTTAGGACAAAAACCCGGTTTGGCTTGGTTTTTTTCTAGTTTGGCTCGGTTTTTTTCCAGTTTTTTCGGTTTGGATTCAGTTCAGTTTTTTTGGTTTTATGCTTATAAAACCGAAACCGAACTGAACCGGTCGGTTTTTTCAAAATTTTAATCGGTTTTTTTATCATGGTTCGGTTTTTTCGGTTATTTTTTTTTGTTTTTCGGTTTTTTTCCTCACCCCTAAGCAAGACATACCAACCAAAACTTAAAAAGTAAGAACATATAACGAATTTCACCTTCTAACAGAAACTAAAAACCTGAAATAATATTAAAAAAATAAAAGGGTGAGTTTAACCAACTCAGTGCAGGGAAAACATTTAACATACATCTTAAATATTAATAGTTTGCAAGTCGATATATCTTGATATAAATATACTTACTAAGCATATTAATAGTTTGCATGTCAGAGATCAAATGACACCCGAAGATGACCAGATGACACTTGAAGGTGATCATTGTGGGAGGATCAGTCGCCACATGCGGGTGCCTCTCTCACCAACTAGATATATAGAATACTATGTACACATAGACTAACTACTCTCTGTTAGAATGAAGTTACTGACAAGTATACCATTATCAAGACATAATAGATACTCGTAATATTTATCAAAACAATGTATATCATATCGAATAGAATTTAATTCAACATAATGTGAGTGTGAAATTCAAGAATAGATGAGTATTCGGATAATAAAACAACATATATAAATATTCAATAATTAATAAATTATACTCATTATATAATTAACATGCATATATTATTTATATTACATACATATTAAAGATCAACACCACTCATTTAAAAAACAAAAGCAAAAGACAAATAGATGCAAAACCAAAGAACACTGAAGATCGTTAGAAGGAATATCAGTAGAATCTATAATGGATATGAAAAACACTAAAAAATGACTTAAAGCAAAGTATAATAAGAGATTGAAAACTCTAAGCTTAGAGACCAAAACGTAAATATAAAGTTGAACTGTTTCACCCAATCGATCCCGAACATAACTCAAACTGATCGAACCTAATAGACCCGATAAAACTCTACTACCAAGTCAACTGATCGACCACAATCACAGGCCAACTGGTCAACTGGTTTCAACCAATCAATCGACCGGAAACACAAACCAATCAATCGATCAACAAGAACTAGCCAACTCGGGCGATTGGTTCAACCAATTAATTGACCGGTTGATCAAGATTTTTAAAATCTCGATCTGTCAATCTTTAAATCTGCAGATTTCACAATAACACAATTTGTTCTTCAACAAACCATAATCCCAGATATCAAATCAGTTCGTTTAAGGCCAATTAACTCCTTAAAACATCAATTCAATCGTTTAAATTATTCTATCATAATTAAAACAATATAAAAACCCTAAACATATCTTAAAACCTTCCACATTCAATCCTTAATAAAAAATAACAAAAGAGGTAAAAATAATCTACTTGTTTGTTCAACATTTCTTTAACCAAAAATTTAAATTCACAACTCAAAACAGGAGTGGAAAGTCACGGTAGGGGGAAGAAATTGAGGAAAAGAGAGAAAATAATGCTCTTAGCCAAATTTTTCTAAATACCTAGGTTAGTTAATTTGGGTTTGGACCGAATCTAGAGTTGAAATAGGGTCAAGAATATGGTTCTTACAGTGTTTGAAGGAGAAAATGTGGAGAACATCTTTTCTAATGTTTTCCAAACTAAAGAACAGCTTAATTTGGAAAACTAGAAAACACGTGTTCGAAATAAAAAATTCCACATCCGAACAAAAACTCCATATTCTCTCTTCTTTTTTCTGCATAATTGGAGTATAACTTAGCCTCTCACTCTTCCTACACATTTCCTCCAGTCACAGAGTCGACATAATGGATGTTTTCTGTTGATATTACTGTAGGTTTTTTCTCCTCAAGTGGTGTGGCAAGAAACTCAAGTGCAGTTACAACATCAGCCATCAAAGGTCTGGTATCAGCTTCTTCTTGGAGACACATTGCTGCAATTGCAAGAGCTTGGTATAGACACTTTTGTGGGCAGTTTCCTTCAAGCAATGGATCTGCCATCTTTGTGAATTGAATTCTATCCTTAAACAGTGGCCTTGCCTGCAATATAGAAACCAGAATCGATATTAAGGTATACACTTCTAATTACTCTGGAATTAAGGATATAATCCTAACAACTTCATTGAAGGAGAAAAAACATCGGCATACCCAATGAAGGAGGTTCTGCTCCTCTTTTGGTCTTGACGGGTCAACAACTCTCCTTCCTGAAATTATCTCCAGGAAAACAACACCGAAACTGTAGACATCAGACTTTGTTGTCAGCTGACCTGTTCGTTGATATTCAGGAGCACAGTAGCCATACGTACCCATCACCCTTGTAGATACATGATCCTTTCCTTCTGTTGGACCTAACTTAGCAAGCCCGAAATCAGAGATCTTGGGATGGAAACCTTCATCTAATAATATGTTTGATGCTTTGAAATCTCGATAGATGATCTGAGGATCGGCAGTATCGTGCAAATATTCCAATCCTTTTGCTGCTCCTGATGCTATTTTCATCCTAGTAGCCCAGTCCAAAGGTTTTCTTCCTGGAGGTAAAGCTGGAAATCAGAAAATGTTTGCACACTAAACAAAAAATCTGTAAAGAGACGATGTAGTGGTAAAAATTCGGACCTAAAGCTAAATCAAGGCATGACAAGTAAACAAACAAAATTTCGTAAACTTGTTGCCTAGGGTACAAAAACAAGAATTATGTGGGCATACCAAGAAGGTGAGTTTCCAAGCTTTCGTTGGGCATGAATTCATAAACTAAGAGTCTTTGATCATCTTCTACACAGTAGCCAATCAGTTTGACAAGATTTGGATGTTGAACAATACTTAATGTAATGATCTCTGAAAAGAATTCTTTGTTTCCTTGTCTTCCATTACTGTCAAGTTGCTTAACACCAACATGCTGAAAAAGAGAGAATGAAGCAAACTAATTGCATTACAAGATGATCTGGGATGACAAATATGACTGTGTGTGCATGCACACATAGCACAAGACTCACCTGATCGATGCTCTCAATGTATCCTTTGAAAACCTTTCCAAATCCACCTTCTCCAACCGAGCAAGAAGGATTGAAGTTGTCAGTCGCAACAGCTAGTTCCTGATATGTGAAAACCCTAAGATTATTCTTCCTTTTACTGCTGCCTGCAACAACATTGATTGATCACAGCACTAAAATGATAAGCGTTTAAGTGTGTGTTACCAAAATCACAAATTTGAAAATTTTTTTTTGCATTAATGTCAAACCTATTTTCCATGATATGTTCTTCCAGAAGGAAATCGTTCTGCTTTGTTTGTCAGATGTCTTGTTGCTGCCTGATGTGCTCTCCACATGAGAAATCTGTTTTTTCGATCCACAGCACGAGAAAAGATTCGTTTTCTTTCCTCTCCTCATACTAATCTGCAAAACCCTTTTACTTGAATTCCCTTGTTGAAGACAGGATTTACTTGAATTCCATCACAAAAAAGCTTATTTGGACCCTGAAAATTGTTAGTCTCCTGAAATCTAGTTGTCTTTCCTTTTGCTTCCATCTTTGTTTAGTAAAAACAGCTGCTTAATTAACTGTCTTTTAAACAATTACCTCCTAATTCCTATAATTAGTAATAATATCCACGTCTAAGAAAAATTCTGACCAGGCCATCACTACGACCATGATCATGGTCTATTTGACTTAGCGCTGATTACTAGTCCGTTGCCTGCAGACAATTCTTTTTTTTTTTTAATAACAAGCAACGGGTCTCCTGCTGCAGTAGAAGACCTATTGCCTAATTGCTTCTTCTAAGTTGACTAGAAATTAGGGTTTATGTTTTTAGATCCTCAAAATTATTATTATTATTATTCCATTCAAAAGTGTGTTCTTTGTAGTATATAAATTGAAAATATTTTCTAGATAATATAGAATATATTGAGGAATATCTTTTAAGTAGCCATGAATCAATAAAATGTATATGTGAAGATAAATTTAAGCTGAAAATATATTATTATTTTTTTATCAAATTTTAATATTTGCATGGAGTTTTGGATATTTTTATTCTTTGTAATTTTGTTTCTTGAAACAAAATTGTTTTATGTAGATATGATTCTACATAATTTTAATTCACAGAAAATTAATAAAAATGTTTTGTTTAAAGATCAGTCCTTGCTTGTGGGGTAATTGAATTGAAGTTTGACAATTAAACCTATCATTTTCATGTTTCCAACTGCTAGCATTAGTTCCCAAATATCTTAACTGAGCTGTTGACTTAGTTAGATCCTATGTATATTGTTTGTTTAAAGATAAAGAAAATTTTTTACTTCGATATTATGACTTCAAAAATAAAATAAATGTGTAAAATGATCAAGCAAGATTATTTCCATCATTATTATTATTATTATTATTATTATTTTGCAATTTCAACATCTCAAGTTCCATTACCAAGATTTGTGTTGATCATTTAATATTTCAACGTTTGATTAAATATTGATTTTGCAAAATAAAGCTTTAATTATAGTTAAAAATGAAAATTAAAAACAAAGGAGTACAAGCTTTAACCAAAAAATAAAAACCTTTTAGATTTTGATATAGAAAACTTCATTTTTCTCCCTTGAGTATCAGTCTATCTATTATTTAATTCTTATTATTTTAGGAATTCATGTTTTGGTATCATTGAAAAATTTTGAGGAGAAAGGAAACCGATCATATGGCCACATTTCAACCACCAAAAACACCGATTTTAATATTATTGTGTTTGTATTTTCAAGAGAAGTTCAATGGTAGTGTCTTCCAATAACCTATATTAGAAAAAATAGATCGTGACTGTTAAGTTTTTTTTTTATTCATTTAATTTTTATTTTTTAGAATGATTATAGAGTATTTTGGGATTAAAAATAAGTTTGTTTTGGTTGCTAGCATGATTTTGAAGTGTTTTTAGATGAAAAAAAAATCCAAAAACTCAAACTTGATTTTCTAGTCATAAGGAAATCACAAATTTAAATATTTCTCATTCCATTAATGTTTTCTTCCTAAAGGAAAATGCTTTGCCATGTTTGGCGGATGCATTGTTGCTGCGTGATGCGCTCTCCTCCCTCTCCTCAAAAGAATTCTACTTTTCCAATCCATCACATGTGAAAAGATTCCTTTTCTTCTTTCTTCTTGTACTAATTTGCATAACCTTTTTGCATAAACACAACAAATGAAATAAATTTTATTTGTGCCAATTCCCTTGCTGAAGATGGATTTACTTCAATTCCGTCACAAAAAGCTTATTTATACCCTGGAAATTGTTATGCTCCTGATATCTAGTTGTCTTTCATCTTATTTACATCTTTGTTTAGTGATTATATTGAAGGAAGGACAACAGATTCCCACTCCAACACGGATTGCAAGTCCTCCTGTAGATCAAATTGCAAAGTCTAACCTTAACACAACTTGCAGAGTTTTATTTTAACTCTAACACAAGTTATAGAGCTTCTTTCCTACTACAATGTTACATTGTCCTGCATACAATTGATAGGATAATAGTTAATAAAGATAGATTTTGATTTGATCGTGAACATAGCTTCCTCTGCTGTAACAGAAATCAAGTGTATATATACCTCTACTGTTGTAACAGAATTATGATGAATAAGACTCTTCTTTCTCTTTTGTTTTTTCATGGTATCAGAGTAGGTTATTAATATCCTGCTGATTATTCACAAAAAACTTATGAAAGATCCATTCAAGATGGATAATGTTGATGGCACCAATAGATCCTGTAATGTGCCACAAGAAGAGCCTAATCCTAATCAACATTTAGGCTTAGTTTTGTTAAATGAATTTAACTATCTCCCTTGATCAAGAGCTATGAAAATTGCTCTAGGTGACAGATCTAAACTTGGCTATGTCAATGGCCATATTAGACCTCTTGATTCTCCTTCACAAGCTTATAAAGGTTGGCAATGCAAGGACCAACTTGTTATGTCTTGGTTACTTAACTCTATGGAAAATCATATTGCTAAAATATTCAGCTACTCATAATCTTCTTTTAAACTATGAGAAGCAGTGAAAGAGATGTATAGAAACCAAAACAATGCAGTTTGTATCTTCCAAATCAACATAAATCTTAATAATCTGCAGCAAGATGGCAAGGCCTACATTTAATTATTTGGGACCCTGAAAGGTATGTGGAGTGAACTTGCACTATATCATCCCACATGATTGATGCAACAAGATTAAGGAAACATGAAGAGGAGAACAAGATCTTTCAGTTTTTAGCTAGCCTCGGTTCAGACTATGAAGATCTTCGCAACAGGATCCTCATGAATCTTGATCTCTAATCCCTTACTAGTGTGTGCGCTACTATCCGATGAGAAGAAGCTCGCAGAAAGGTTATGAATTCTGGCTCTAAAATAGAATCTCATGCTTATGTTGTCAACAGATCAATGAACAATGACAGACCTTAATTGCAAGGGCAAACGAACCGATTTAAAGTGCCACCATTGTCATAATATTGGCCATTCTATAGGAGGTGTTGGATTCTTCATCTAGAGCTGAAGCTAAATTTTGAAAAAGAGAAGAGATCTCAAAGGGGCTACGAGACTAAAGGTCATATTGCTACTACTTACTTCACTAATTCTCCTTCCAGTAATTTTGAGAATTTCTCTACCAATCTATTTGCTCTTTTCAATGACTTTGCTTCCTATCTTAAGGAAAAGGGTGATACTGCTATGACAACATCTGCCTCTGATTCCGTTGCGCTCCTTGGTAAGTTTATGGGCTTTCTTGCAAGCTCTGCTCACCTCTTGTAAGAAAACATAGAAGGTATTTTCATTACATTTAAAATTGTCTTGGTAGCTAGTATTGTGCATGATTTTTGGGTCATTGATTCAGGTGCCGCTGATCATATCACTAATAAATTAACCAACTTATGTAATTTTGAAGGATTTTCTTCTCCAATGTGCCTATTGCCAATGGAAAAAATATCTCTGTCAAGGGTAAAGGAAAAATTAAATTATTCTCCAATAGTATAGAATCTTTAGTCTTATATATATGTTCCCTCCTTTCTGTTTCAATTACTTTCCATTGGTAAAATCACTCGAACACTAAATTGTTGTGTTATATTTGACTCTTAAAAAGTTCTTTTTCAGGACCTCACCACCAAGAAAATGATTAGTGAAGGTTTCTTTTTCAAAGGGCTTTATTATTTTTCAAGTCATCCTCAGAACAACGAGTATCGTCAAGTTTCTACTTTTTCTTCGTTTCATCAAAAGCAACTTTTATGGCACCAATGCTTAGCTCACCCCTTAGACATTGTCCTCACCAAATTAATGCCTAATTTGGATATCAAAAGTTTTCCATATGATACATGTCATTTGTCTAAATCTACTAGACTTCTTTTTATGCTTTCATCCTCTATAGCAAATAAGATGTTTGATATTGTTTATTCTGATGTTTGGGGACCAACTATTGAATCTTTTGATGGATATAAATATTTTTTCTTCTTTGTTGATGACTTCTCTTTTATTACATGGATTTATCTCTTGAAATTCAAAAGTGAAGTTGTGCATGTCTTTCAAAATTTTCATATGCTGGTCATGACTCAATTTTCTATGAAAATAAAAATTCTTCGATCTGATAATAACATTGAATCCATGTAAAAAAATATGATGCAATATCTAGCTTCTTATGGCATTTTACATTAGTCAAGTTGTTTTGGCACACCACAACAAAATGGGGTAGTTGAACATAAAAATAGAGACTTATTGGAAAAAAACTAGAGCCTTAATGATACACATGCATGTTCCAAAATCTTTTTGGTCTCACGGAGTGTTATTTGATGCATATCTAATCAATCGGCTTCCTAACCGAGTATTACATTTTAAATCACATCTTGAAGTCTTGCAGAAACAACCACCTAACTTATCTCATTTGCGAGTGTTTGGTTGCACTCATTTTGTTCATATATAAAGCTCACATCGGGACAAACTTGATCCAAGGGTTGCTAAGTGTAATACTCCTCAACACAAAAAGGGTATAAATGCTACCATCCTCCTTAAAAAAATTGCTTATATCAAAAGATGTCTGATTTGAAAAAAGCTCTTTATACTTTAAAAATAGGAATCAACAAGATGACTTAACATAATTATTTCCTATACCTAATGCTACTTCTACATACTTGGCTTCATCTGCAAATAGACTTACTACTACAGACGACTCTTCCTCCTTCTCTGATGATGTGGCTACTAATGAAGGGGTTGTTAGTCTTGTTACTACACACTCTGAACACAGCCCTGCAGACTTCTAAACTGATGATAATAGCAATCATGATAGGCATTTATCCACTACAACTACAGATATGCACTCTGACTCAAGAGTTGTCATTCCTATTATTTTAAACTCTGAGGATGATTTTGCTAATCAGTCCCCTCAGCCTCACCTGCAGCACCTTCCTATCATTCCTATTACCACAGATTCTAAGGAAGTTTTCGAGAGTGAGTTTGTTAATCACTCTCCTTTTCCACAGCCTCATAGGAATCCAACTCATCACCGTGCTCCTCCAACAAAGCTACAAGACTTTGTCACCTATGCTGCAAGACATCCTATATCTGATTACCTTACATATCAACATCTCTCAGCTGAACATACTGCCTTTCTTAGTTATCTCTAATGAAATTTTTAGGAGGCAAACTCACAGGATGAATGGCAGCAGGCTATGCATGATGAGCTGCAAGCCCTTGATCAAAATAACATGTGGAGTGTTGTCAAACTCCCCAAAGATAAACATGTTGTGGGAAGTCATTGGGTGTATAAAATCAAGTTTAACTCAAATGGATTTATTGACAGATACAAGGCGTGCCTTGTGACTCAAGGCTATACTCAAACCTTTGGCACAGATTACAAGGAAACCTTCGCATCTATTGTAAAAATAAACATTGTTCATGTTCTGCTCTTAGTAGCTGTGAATAATAAATGGTTAATGTGTCAAATATCAAAAATGTCTTCTTGCATGGAAACCTTGAAGAAGAAGTCTACATGAAGTTGCCCCCCGGTCACCCTTAAGGTTCATACCCTAACTCAGTGTGTTGGTTTCACAAATCTATTTATGGGTTGAAACAATCTCCACGAGCTTGGCATGCATAATTGAGTGTTGTTCTTGAAGATAATAGCTTCAAATGAAGTAATGTAGACTCCTCCTTATTTGTCCAACTTGGACCAACGACCAAAGTAATGGTTCTTATCTATGTTGATGGCCTTATTATTATGGGAAACAATGGTAACGCAATATCTCATCTCAAGGCTACTCTGCAACAACGTTTTCCCATTAAATACCTTAGTAGTTTGAAATACTTTCTTGGGATTGAAATGGCTATTGTTCATAAAGGGCTATTCCTTAACCAATGCAGGTATGTTCTTCATTTACTTAAAGATACCAAGATGATGGATGCTAAACCTACCCCTACTCCATTGGTTAGTAAATTGAAGCTTGAAACAACTAGTGAACCTCTTTGGTCTATCAATTACTATCAACATCTTATTGGTAAACTCATTTATCTTACTATTACACGGCCTAATATCACCTACGCAATGAACCTTATTGGTTAGTTCATGCATACTCCTATAGTTTTTCACTTGAGCCTTGTTAAATGAATTTTACACTATCTAAAAGGTTCTACTTCTCGTGGGATTATTATGACTAATTATGGTCATACTCAGATTACCAAATATAGTGACTCTGATTGGGCAGGTAATGTTATTGATCACAAATCTACTGGTTTTTGCATGTTTGTTTGTGGTAATTCGGTTTCCTAGCATAGTAAAAACAACATATTGTTGCACGTTCTAGTGCTGAAGCTGAATATCATGCGATGACATCCACAACTTGTGAATTAATTTGGCTTAAAGGTCTCCTGTCAGATCTGGGATTTCTAGTAGTATTCTAATAACTTTGTTTTGTGATAATCAAGTTGTCATGCATATTGCAGCTAATCCTATATTTCATGAAAAAACTAAATACATTGAAGTTGATTGCCATTTTATTCACCAACAAGTTCAATTGCAGATTATCAAACTATGTTACACTCATAGTCACGATCAACTGAATGATGTATTTATAAAGGTTCTAACTTCAGCTCACTTTTATCATCTACTATCCAAGCTTGGCTCAATCAACCCCCTTAATCCAACTTGAGGGAGAGTATTGAAAGAAGGACAACAAACTCCTACTCCAACACGGATTGCAAGTCATCCTGCAAATTAGATTGCAGAGTCTGACCTTAACACAACTTGTAGAATTTTAGTTTAACTCCAACACAAGTTGCAGAGCTTTTTTCCTATTGTAATGTTGTGTTGCTCTGCATACAATTGATAGGATAATAGTTAATAGAGATAGACTCTGATTTGACCATGAACATAGCTTCCTCTACTATAACAAAAATTAAGTGTATATATACCTCTACTGCTGTAACAAAATTATGATGAATAAGTCTCTTCTTTCTCTTTTGTTTCTTTAAATTAAAAACAACTGCTTAATTAACTATCTTTTAAACAATTACCTTCTATAATTAGTAATGTCCATGGCTAAGAAAAATTCTGCCTAGGCCATCAGTGTGACCGTGATCATGACCTATTTTACTAATTAGCTTATGACTAGTCCTCTATGTGTGTGTGTATTGTTTTTATCATGTAAAATGGGCTATGTAGATAGACCGATCATTTATTATTATTATTATTATTATTATTTGTTTACCTTTCAAAATTGTAGTATATAAATTGAAAATATTTTCTAGATAATATAGAATATATTGGTGAATAACTTTTAAGTAGCCATGAATCAATAAATCTGTTCATGAAAATAAATTTAAGATGAAAATAAGTTTTTAATCAAATTTTGAACATTTGCATGGAGTTTTGGATATTTTTATTCAACGTAATTTTATTTCTTGAAACAAAAATTGTTTTATATAGTAATGATTATAAATAATTTGAAGTAACAAAAAATGAATAATTGTGAGATAGATAATATTTGAATTATATGCATTTATTTCTTTAATTAATGAAAAACAATTTCAAGTTATAATCATAAGAAAATAATGACACTTCTAAATACTGTTTTTAGATACTTTTTAATTACCGATATATATTTGGATTTATTTATCGATAGAGGATATATTTGAATGTTTATTCAACTTATAAGTTAATTCTATAAATAATATTAATCATAATAGATTTAGAGAATGAACAAGCCTGAAGGGGAGTTCAAAGATTGACCTTGGCCTTAATCCCCTCTAAATCCCGAGTCCAGTGTTCATAGCAAAAGGAAGAAGAATCAATAAATCGGGAACTCATCTAGTTCCCTGCTGAACTGGTTCAAGCGGAGAGGTAAATGCTGCAAGGATGGAAGACCAAATAGAGAACAATATAGCATTCTACCAAGCTGCATACCAGACAAGTAGAGGTGTGAAAGCTTAGGAATTCCATAAATCCCTTAGAAATGGAGGGGTGCAACTTCTGCAAACTATAAGTCCATGAAATGGAGATTTGCAAGCAATGAAGGGATAATTCTAGAAAACATGCAACTAATCAAGGTCTTGAGATTACTGATTCACCGAAGTGGCATGGCCCAAACACAACTGTTCAAAGGAAATTTATGACATATCTTTTTCATTGGCTTCGCCCCAAAAGAAAAAGATATGTCATAGATGAATTTATACGACCAAATTATATCAAATAAATTTTGAAATATATTGTCAAATCAATTTGATTTCTTACCCTTTTTTTAAATTAATATTATGAACAAAATTTCTTCATTTATTATGTTATGCAATTTAATTTCATTTTAGGAAATAACAATCACATATTGAAATAATTGCTGTGCAATGGATTGCCAATGATTAATGAATCTAAATATATAAGTACATATAATTACATGAGTTTGATTAAATAACCAGCTCAATCTTAAGGCCTTCACTGCATGACTTCAGAAAAAAAAATCATAGAAATAAATTACTTTGTTAATCTAATTTCATAATATTTTATAAATTTTTGTGGTTAATTTATGTTTCTTCACTTTTATCATGTGTTTCTTTTTATAATAAAAATTAAATCTTTATGAACGTTTTGACTTTAAAATAAAGTTGCATTTTTTATTAGAAAACAACTAAATTAATTTTACCCTAAGTAAATTAACAAATAAGAAAAGAAAAAAAAAATTATTTGAATCAAGAAAGTTAGGGCGATGACAAGTTTGAGATGTGTTTGGGCATGTCAAGTTTGTGTGCTTAGTGCTTTTATAATATATAGACACACACACGACGGGCAATGCATTGTCCTTCACTTAATATTATTAACTTATCTTTAAATACCTTAAAAACCCCAATGAAACTATAGAAACACCACTGAATGACCAGTGGAATGGGGTTTTCTTTTAGCATTATTAGTAATTTCCTGGAATATAGAAATTGAGGTTTTTTCTATGATTTTGAAATTAATAAATTCCCACAAAACTCTATGAACTCCAAATTAATAAAGATGTATTAACCAGATACAAAATCTTTACATTCCAACCTCAATACTGACTTAAGTCTTCTGAAATCTCTGAGGAAGAATTCCAAATTGACGAGGGAGCAACTTCTAGTTCTATATATATTAAATGAAAATATTATAACATAACATATTAGTGTTATCTGTTAAGTACATTGTAGAAAACAATATTTACAAATTTTGGATGACTAATTTAACAATTTATAATTAAATTTTAATCTAATAATAAATAATTTATTATTTTAATCTAAGAAATTTATTCAAAACATCGGAGATACTCAATTATTTTGACATTTGATGAGTATAATAAAAGCTAATTAAGAGACATTCTCATATTCAATTTCTACCACGCTCCATAGGAAAATTTATAAACTTAAGAGTTAAAAAAGGATGGCGATCGAGAGACCTTCCGGGATGATATATATTGTAGTTCAAGGGGAAAAGGATAAAAGACAAACAAACTAACGATTGAATCAGTAGTAGTGGAGAAGGGCATTCAGGGGGTGCGAGGACGTCGAAACTGGTGTTGGCCACCATGGTAGCTTGATTCCGAAGACATTTTCCAAAGCACAGAATTTATGTTCATACGGAATCCCATCAATGACTTCCAACTCACCGGTTCGGATGTTGCACGAGATGATGTGGTAAAGGAAGCCCAAGTATACCACATCCTTATTTTCTGGGTGGAAAGCTAGTGCCCGTGCATTGACCCTGTTCTCGCTCTTTACAAAATCTCTAACCCAGGGTTCTTTGGAGAACATATTGTCAAAGGAAATCACGTGTACCAAACTGAATCCTCTAGTCTCATTGTCCTTGAGCTCCCAAACACTCAGATGATCATTAGAATCTGAACGGTAGGAATTAGTGATGATCTGCATGAACCGCAACAATCCTCGGCATTCCCCAAGGCGGAAATTAACTACCCGTAAAATGAGGCGGTCAGGATTGTTAAGAATGACGTCGGGCAATGGGGTTCGTCCTTTAAATTGGGATCCATCGATGAAAATGGTTTGACCATCATTAAAGGGATCATAAGCAACAACATCTCTACCATTGTACCAATGCAACTTCCCATCATGTGCTAAAACATTGGTAAAGATAAAGTCATACTGGGCACCTACCAGAAAAGATTCATTCCATTGTCCAGTCTCAGAACAATATAAATCCACCGCGACATGGTGCTCTGCTACCTCAATAAAGCGTACAAGCCGAAAACGAGATTCATATTGTTGTCCTTGAATCCATCTCTGATAATTTGGCTGGCAAACCAACCCAAAATGTATTCTTTTTGTTGTAGTTCTTATGAGAGGAGGAGGGAGGACACTCCATTGCCTAGTGAAGGGATTGCAGATATAGTAATGAGTGATAACATAATCACTGTTTTTTGCTATGCAGAAGAGTAGATCATTGCAGGAAGCCTTTACAGAAACAATAAGATTAATGTCGTTTTCCTGTGGAAGAAATTCTAACGTGAATTCCTTGGGGGATTCCTCCTGATCAGCACCAGTTGCGAAAAAACAAAGCCTTGGATCGTTGTATCTACTAATAAAGAAGAAAGGGGGGTATTTGTGGTATGCAGCGGCATAAGAAGAATAATGGTTTCTCAGCTTGTCATTGATATGGTGCGATATAAACCTGGAAACAAAATAGGGATTCTCTAGTATAGAACACCAACCTTTGGAGACCAACTTGGAACAAAAGACTGATTTTTCTGGTGGAAGTCGAACAAGAATGTTGATCAACAGATCGGCATTCAGATTGACAAGAGAGAAATCGTTTTCTCCTCTTGCTGCTGCTTCTACTGCTTCTGCCGCTATGGATTCTGATGTATTTATTTCTCCATCCATTTGTTTCTTTTAAGTTTGGCTTTCGCCGTTTTTCTCTCTCTATATATATGCACACATTCTTTAACATCTTGTCATTCAAGGAATAGGATTCTTAAAATATCCGAATTGGAAGAGGTTTCTAAGTGCACTGCCTCTGCTTTTGGCGTCATACCGTTACTCACTGGGATTATATATTAAATAGAAACTGACTACAGCTATTAATCACGCAACCACCTGAGGATAAGTCCTTGGGTAATTGAATTGAACTATGATTTTCATGCCTTCAGCTAGAATTAATTAGTTAAATAAGGATTCGAAATACAAATCCTTTCTATCTAGGAAACCTTTTCCTATCTCAACACAACTGCTAGCATTAGTGCAAAAGTTTCTTTCCTGAGCTGTTGACTTGTGATATACTTGGTTAGACCCTATGTATAATGCAGAAAGCAGAAGGAATAGGATTACTGTTTGTTTGAAGATAAGTAAAAAAACATTGCTTGTTGTTTAGACCTATGAGATTATCTCAAATTAACTTATTTACTCAGAATATTTTTTTTCAAATATTTACTATTTTTTTATTTTGATTTTGACATTAATTATTCATACATGTTTTTAAATATTTGATTATATTAAATTCAAAACCAAACCCAATATATGTTCAAATTTTCAAATAAAAGGATATTTAAACAATATTTATGATTGGCTTCACCCAAAATGCAAAAGATGAATTTATATGACCAACTCATATCAAATCAATTTTGAAATACATTGTCAAATCAATTTAATTTTGAAATATTTTGTATGTCCCTAGGAAGATGAAAATTGATTCTGTAGGGGGTTCCTATCTTGATGATAAGGTAAGATCAGTGAGTGCTTCATCTTCTTCAAAGCTTTAGTGTTGATTTTTCATAACTTGTAGCTGGAGTTTGTTATAATCTGCTAGAGGATAATTTTGTGGAACTTACTTTTTCATTTTATATAGATTCTTAATTATCGGATCAGTTGCATTGGAAATGGCACATAAGGATCTTCTACACCGTAAGTTGTCGTGATTTTGAGCATATTTTGCAGCACATAGAATTCATATGCAATTAGTGCGTTAGTATATATGAATATATGTGGTCAATATATGGTAAACTATGTTATAATGTTGCCTTGTGAAGCCTGACTTATCGGACTGGTTGTATTGCAAGATGTTGCCCTCTTCGGTGGAGCAGTTTATCATAGAGCTAGTAGCTTGGGCTGGAAGGTCTGTTGGCCGACTTGGCATTGTCCCTATTTGTATTGTTTTTTGCTTTTATCTGGTTAATGTTTATTCCTCGGCCTAAAAATTTGCTTGATATTTCGAATGTCTTCTTCCAGTAGGTATGATTTCTTCCATCTTGATGGGACCCATCCAGTGAAGGTTGAACCTCTCCTCAAAAGTAAGGTATGGATCATAATTTTTTTATTTGATTACTGGTTTAAGGATTTAGGGTTTAGAATGAGGAATATTTTGAAGCAAAAGATATGGTAAAGAATGAAGTATCGTGATTCTGTTGTCCTGTTAAGAAACCTAGAGGTAGTTGCAATGTAGGAAATGTGTGGAGCTCTTGAAAGCTTGAAGGAAACTGGATGCTATAGTGGTGGAAATTAAGTCTGCCTGCTACGATAATTACCTTTCATTTATCGTGTTTTATGTTATTTTTTTCTAGAATTCATGTTCGATAAAAGAATCAAAGAAGAAATTTTACAATTACCAGTTATAGTCATGTTGGACTATTAGACATTAGACCTTGATTAGAGGAAAAATAATAGATTGCTTGAATCAAAAGATTAATAAATTATCCAACATACAAATCTTGATTTTAAACTTTTTGGATTTTGGGACTTCATTAATTGGCATTGTCTGCGGGGAAACAAATCATAAGGCCATTAATTATTCTTTCTTAATTGGTTTTTTATATCCCTAATGATCATCAAAGACGTATGATCAAGACACTTCTAAAATGGGACATGTCACAAACCTCCCTACAGTTATTGGCATATCTACTCCATCAGAGCTTCAACAACTCTTCAATAGGTAGGAAAAGAAATACAGTAATTTGTTCGCTCTAAGTTAAAGTATGATTTCTTCTACTTGCCAATGGACTTAGTAAGACAATAAAACTTGGGCTATGCGTTTGCCAACTTCACAAATACAATTAGAACCTCGAGATTCTAGAAAGCTCTCAATAAGTACAAGTGGAAAGTTGGTTCAAACAGTTAAGCATGTTCAGTATCTTTGGCAATCATCCAAGAGAAATGAAAGATTTTCCCTCACGCTTGACACTATGATCAAATGAAAATTCATCAATAGCCAATGAGAATAACAATGTAAGTTTTTTGTATATGAATGACTTATTCAAAATATGTTTTCATTTTCTTTGGGTGATGCCCGAGGACCTCTCATCAACGAGTTAATGAAGGATTTGACTTGAGAAATAGCCCCACAACCTTTAAAGGATGGGATAGACCTAGTTTTCCTAGTGTGATTGCATAATTTATCTTGAAAGTGATTGACCTAGTCACCCTAATACAATTGCATAACTATCTAAGGATGGGATAAGCCTCACAACCTTCCAAAGATTAGATGGACTTAGTCTTATTAGTGTGATTGCACAATTTACCTTGGAAGAGATCATCACAGTCTTGCTATTGAGATTGCACAATTTACCTTGGAAGAAATTGATTTAGTCACCCTAGTGCAACTCTCCAAGGATGAAATAGGCCTCATAACCTTCCAGGGATAGGATGAACCCAGTCTCCATAGTGCGATTGCATAATTTACCTTGGAAGGGATCGACATGGTCTTCCTAGTGCAATTACACAACTCTCCAATGATGAGATGGATGATGCCTCAACAACGAGGATGGAAGTGATCTCCCTAAAACCCCATAACTTTCAAAAAAGTTTTGACTTTGTCCCTATAATACAATAACACCAATCTCCACATGATCTTAGCATCATCTCAATAATTTGTTGGAAATAAAAAGATATAATCACAACCTAAATTTCTTTTCGGTTCCAAGCAGGGGGCATATCCTACTAAGGTTAGATAAAATTCAAAGGTCAATTCCTGCCAAAATTTGATAAATGTTTTTCTAAGTATGGGTATTGGACCCATACAGATTTTTAATAATTTTCTAAAGGTTTTTAGACCCTACATGGAATTTTTATTATAAGTGTTGGACCAATATAGATTGCCTAGGGAATTCCCTCAACTTTTTTCTAAGTATGGGTGTTAGACCCATATAAAATTTCAAAACTTTTCTTAAGGGCCTTAAACCCCACGTGGAAATTTTACTATGGATGTTAAATTCGGGATGAAAAGAATCAAATTTATAAAATAAAACAGAATATATGTTACATGGAGAAACCCTATAGAAAAGAGGTTGTGTACATAAGGATTGGGGGGGAGGCTCAGATGTTTAGACTAGGATCTTCAACTAGGTATTCTCCATGTTGGACAATTACAGCCCTCTGCAAAATCAGGCACTAGAATTAGATGGAAGAAAGCACGGAAGTCCACTTGCATTCTTCTAGATTGATTGAAGAAATACAAGTTGGATATGGTAAGAAAGATATTGTCTCTAATCATCTCGAACAAAGCTGCAAACCCCCAAAAACATTCATGGAACTCCCTAAAGGAATTTCTCTATGCCTCCAACTAAGCTCGAGAACTCTAGGCTTTTTTTTAAGAAGTAAAAAGCTCAACCCTCAGACCATCTTAGATGGTCTTCGCCTCAAGAATCTTCCGTTTTAGGATATCCACTTTATTATAAATAGCTTGAAGCAGTTTATCATTAGAGCCTAACTGAAGAACAACGTCTTGTATCTATTCCTTTAATGATGAATAGTTCACTTTAAGCCTCCTTAATTTGGCCTTCACAGTAGTCTTCTCCTTTTTTATTCTCTTGAAGGCAACATAATTTGCCTTATTTTTTATAATGACCTCTCTTATGTGGTTATTCTTGACCATTTAATGCCTCTTAGAATAAGCGCACATTATAAAAGTCTGCCAAAAACAATTGTTGGGAACAATGGTCATAAAACCAATCTACAAAGAGGAATGATAAAGTTCACTACATTGAAGGCTATTTGTCCGATTAAGGCTAAATAGAGATAATAGCTCGTATCAGACATCATTGAGATGTTTGATGTAACAGTAAGGATCTTATCTAGCAGTCTCATCATTTCTAGGCCAGTCTCTTTAAGGCTTAAACTCTCACCGATAAAAGCCTTTATGAGCCACCTCTCCTTATCAGTCAAGGTGGAGAAACTGAAGGAAGCTCAATAAAGACCGAGATCAGGAAAAGCATCCTCAAATTCAACTTTCTCAGGAACAACCCAAATAAAAGGCAAAGTTAGAAGTCGGGGTAGAGGAAATGTCACTATATGAGCCTTTATGGTTGAGGCTAGATCACTAGTTTCTATAAAGGCGAAGACCCTTATTCTCTTAAATGTGCCTTAGGCACGCAATCACTTTAGAGGGGGTCAGATTTGTTTGACCCCCAGGTAGGGGAGTTTGACTACCTCTAGCTTTTGTTTCTGAGAGAGGTTGGGCTCCCACCATTGCATCCTCATGGATAAGGATTTCATCGATGATGATGATGATGGAGTTGTCATTCATTTCTTCTCTAGTCTTACCTCTACTCAAGATAAGAGACCAAGACCCTTTCAATAAAATCTCATTTGCAAACCTTGTTGAAGTTTCTCTTTCTCCTTCAACTGTTAGTCATGTCATAACCTAATTTTTTAATTTTTATTTTTATAAAATAAAAAAAATTAGAATGGAAAAATTGGAATGAATGAAGAAAATTTGAGATTTGGGTCAAAACAACACAAATAGGAAATTTTTTAGGATCAACTAGGGAGGAATTGTAATTTTAGGGTTCAATTTTGTTAGAAATTGAAAGAATTGATAAGTTTGGGGACTCAATTAAACTTTGAATTGGTTTAATTAATGATATCAGAAGTTTAATTGAAGATAATAAGTTTGGGAACTTAATTGAGCTTTGAATTAGTTTAATTAATGAAATCAAAGACTTAATTAAAGAAATATTAAAATTCAGAGCTGATTTAGGTCAAAAGAAAGTAGTCGTGATGAAGGAAAAAAAATAAAAAAAAACCTAGAATAGAGAAGGGAATAAAGGACATAGAGAAAGACGAGAAGAGAACAGGGGAACAAATGGGATAGAAAAAAAAAGAGATGAAAAAATAGAGAAAAGAAACGCAGAGAGAACATGAGAGAGATAACAGGAGAAGAAAACTTAAAGAAAAGAAGACTAAACAGAAGAGGAGAGGAGAAGCCAATAGCAAAAAGGCAAATCCCAGCCTTCTCCTAGAATCCCAACAATGAGCTTCATCCCCCGATAAGTTCTTCTCCTTTCCCTCGTCTTGCCATTTGTAATTAACCATTTACTATACAAAGCAAACATGAATTAATCCATGAATGCTCACTGCTACACAGTTTGGTCACTGGCTTGGGCCAATGATGAAGCTGGTCTATACGGCTAGGCTAGATCCAACCTCCCTAAAAAAATAAAATAAAATTATAATAAAAAAATAGTTTCCTTTTTTCTTTTAATCTAAATTTTATGGGTTTATTCACTGGCGCTAGAGTCAGAAATACTATACTTTTTGGGTTACATAATTTTACTAAAGCCAGGGTTGAAAATATTTGTAGTTGAGTATTCACTGACGTCAGAGTCGGGAATATCTTAGGCAAACCATGAAAAGCATAAATCAACAAACTTTTAGCAATTTAAGACAAACCAGCAATGCTGTTTGCCTCAGGTAGGACGCTAAAGGGGTGATAATATCTTTTTTTTTTGCGTAATCAGTCTCATACCATAGAATCTTTATTGACTAGTTAGGATTCTTAGTGATTATAATACTAGGTGGTGACTCATTAAACTAGGCATTTTCCCTCAAAGAACAAGATGTCAGATATCGGTTTTTTTTTCATGAAAAATTTTTAATCGGTCATTGTGATGTATGGGTGTGACAAATCCTCCAAAAAAAACAAAGTCAATAATGAATTTAGATGTAACAAAAATAAAAAAAAAGGGTAAGAAAGTTGCATACTTTACAACATAACCTAGTAGTGCCCTCTGTCCGTCCTATTGACTTCATACTCAGTTGAGGCCAATATCAATATAACATATGTCTTCCCCTAATCCAAGCTTAGATGGGGTTTATTGTTGACTTCAAAGGAAGGTACCCTCTAATAGTGGAAGCAACCCTAAATCTGTTGTATCTCATCTCTAAGGCTGACTAGCCTATTATACTTCACTACCAGCCACCTCCTCCTCTATTTTATTATATAAGCAGGTTTTCCCTGTAAAGTTCCTTTCATGGCTCTTATGGGTCTATTGGTGAAGTTAAAAAACCAACACATATCATTGTCACCATTGGTGCTAGCAACCAGATGATAACAGGTCCTAAAAACACTAATTATAGGCTCAATTATGACGAGCCTAAGAAACTTATCAAAGACGGACAAGATTATCCACTTGTTGGGGTGCAACTGACTTGGACTCAATTGATAATACCTAAAAACCTCATTCATAAATCCTTGGAGATGGAAAGCATACCCTAATGCATACATGTAAAAATGAGTTGTAATTTCCAAATGACCTTAAGCAGAGCTTGAGGTCAATTAGTTGATATGCTCAGCCTCAGCAAGAATTTGAGTTGTGTACTCTCCTACTTGTCGAACATTAACAAACTTAATATTCTCCACACCTAAAGTGCTAGGGGAATCATCCTCAAGGACCTGAGGCAACCTTCCTCTCCCCTAATGTTCTTTAATAACAACAGAAGAAGTATTTCTCCTCCAGAGAGAACTACTTTCCCCTACTAGAAATGGATGTTAGGGCTCCACCCCTTTTAGTTTTGGGGCCTAATCTAATAGACCCATATCCCTGTTGTTTCCCCTAGTTCCAGGTCGAAACCTAAACTCCTCATTAGAGGTAACAACATTTTTTTTTCTAGAGACAAATCTGACTCTTTTTTTGTCTAATTTTATGTTTAAAGTAGATAAGGGAAAAAAAAAAGCTTTTGGCATGAAATACCTAGAATGAGGGATCCTTCTTAAAATATAGGAAAATTGGTTTGAGGTTTTTTCAAATAGAGTAGTTTTTCAGAAATTACAGAAAGTGAAAGTAAAAGAAAAGATAGAAGCAAGAATGACTATAGTTATAAAGAAAACATCCTTCTGCCCCCACTGTTAGATGAATAATCTTTCATGTCATCTCAAATCTTCAAAAGTCCATTCAATTATTGTATTGAATGCACCCTGACATTTTGTTTCCTAAAAGATACCCCTTTTTTCTTTTTAATAAAGATAGGTCATTTGATCATCCATTTCAAATAAAAATGACACACATTGCCACAAAGAATCTCAACAATTCTATAAAGACAAATCTCATGAGGAAGTTAAAAAATCCCTCGTTAATGGGACATAAAATTCTCAAGTAAAACGACTTTTTTAAAGCTAGTAACCTTTTAAAATCTTAGCGTAATAAATATGCAAAGACTTGGGAAGCTACTGATGGAAAAACATGTTTTATGTTATTTTTTCATAGAATCCATATTCAATAAAAGGACTAAAGGCGGGTGATGACTCAACATCCCTGAGCTTAGCTACGCATTAAGCCCATGTATATGTGGATCTAACAGCTTGCCAAACCCAGCATCCCTAGGCTCATCTATGCACAAAGCCTAAGTACATGTGGGACTAGTAGGCTGTCAGACCTAATATCCTTAGACTTAGCATCTCACTAAGCCTAGATGGATGTAAAATTGATAATCTTTATAGGTTTTCTATTGGGTCACGAGACTCCATTTATTTTTGTTGTGACCCATAACATAAATAGTTAAAGTCAAAGATACTCATCTCTTTATATCCCTAGGTGTATAAAAGTCTTCAAAATGACTTGTTACTTTATCCCTCATTAATGACGTGTAAATGATATTTATCCCACGTTAATTATGTGTAAAAGATATTTATCCATCTTTAAATGTTATCAGGGTAAGATGAGACTCAAGCCCCTCCTTTCCATAAAAGGATAAGGTTTATGTTATCAACTTCATATACAACCAGTGATATCCAGTTGAAGCCAAATGATAGACATAAAAGGATCTGACAGCATCCTTTCAAGAATCAATCAATCAATCTTATATTCAGAAGATAAGATAAGTGACATGAGAAATAAAGGCAGAACTAAGGGTGCAATGCCCTCCAAAATTTAAATTAAAATAGTTTATAATGTTAATAAAATTTTTATTTTATTTTATAACATACCCCTTTCTAGTTAAAAAAAAATACATTTTTTTAATCATCTTCAAATATTTTTATACAAAATATGATTTGAACATTTCATAATATGATTATAGAGAACAAAGAAAAAAATAGATATTCTTGTTAAATGCCTTTTATATTCTAATTTTTCTTTAGTTTCTTTTTTATAAAATTAGCACATTAAATTAAAAAATATAGAGGAAATAGCATAATTTGAAAAGAAAATTGTTGAAATAGCATAGTTTTTGTGCATATCACGATTCAGAACTGCGACATCATAAGTTGTCGTGGTTCTGAACCACGACGTCCTTAAATATTGTGATTGTGAATCGCAACGAGTGAGAAATTTAATCATATTATCTCAGTTTAGAGGTGCTAACTTATTCTGGCGTAATTGAATCTTTTCTATGATCTAGATATGTTCAACTAATCTATAAAAATATTTATTAGATCATCTACATAGTCTTATTGGGTCTAATCCACCTATAGATATACCAGATCTCCACCCAAATGTTTAGAACCTTTAATTTCTACGCTTCATTAATGGTTGAAAATAGACAAACATGGTAAGCAATTCCTTTAAATAAAGCAATTCAATGTAGGGTGTAATTATTTTGGTGGTTATCCTGACTCCAGAACATATAAAGGAGTCATGTGTTATAAACATAATGTATATTTAATGCTCATTTTTCAATCGCGACTTTTTTGTATGTTACATTTTGGAACAATGACAAACATAAACTATATTATTTTACTAATACTTTTTATAATTGTATTATTTTGCCAAAAGTTAAAATTTTATATGCTAATAGCTTAATTGTCCCTTTCTCTTTGTGTAAAATATCCATAATGCTTAATTTTAGATTCTCAAGTCGAATTAAAGATTAGATGATACTTAAAATGATTACTTAATATCCATTTAAAAAATCCAAGTATAGATAAGGATAATATATACTAGTTGTTGCTTTTTAAAATATTGTTTTGGTTAGAAATACATTAAAATAATATTTTTGTATATTTTTTAAAAATAATTTTTAATATTAGTATATCAAAATGATATAAAAACATTAAAATACTAATTTTAAATAAAAAAATATTTTTTAAAAAATTTTTAAAAAATATTTTTAAAATAAAAAAAACAAACATGATCACACGTAGACATTTTATTGTAGCTTCACCAACCAATTTTCTTCTCTTTTTTGAGTCCTCAATTCTTTTTTGTTCCTCAATTCTTTTTTCAAACACCGACTTTAATGGCTAAACTATTGGTCAATTTGTCAAAATATTTGAAGGAAAAAACAATTTAAAAGAAAAGAAACCAAAGGTTTTTTTTTTTTAATTTTGGTTGAATTTCAGTTTTTAAACCTATTTTTGGATTTTTAGTGTTACTAGGTGGTTTAGAAAGACTTTAATAATATTTTTTAGTTATTTTTAAGTAAAAATAATTAAAAATAAATTTTTAAATCAAAAAATTATCTCATCTAAATTTCTAGCTATCATAGACAAATAAAAAATTAATAATTTTTAATAAAAAAAAATATCATTTTAAAGTTTTATATAATGAATCCACGCGGTTAGGTTTTTTTTCTCAACTTAGATTTTTATCCTTCGATAAATTTTAATATTAAAAAAAAAAAAAACAAGTACCACATTTCCATAAACCCAAAAACTAATAACAATTCAATTGGTTCGTGGAACTCACTCTCTTTCTGATTGGGCCAGCATAGTCACAGGTATCAAGCAAGGAACTTTAGCTGGATACCATACCTTATAGCCTTCCAAGATCGTGCTTTTCATTCACCTCTTTCTTTGATTCCTTAAAAAAGCACCAAAATTCTCTACTGAAAACCATCTTAAGTAGAAAATCGTTATTTCTATTCTGGGTCTAAAGAATTTTCAGCTGAAACATAAAAAATCAGATATTTTTAGAGGTCACTTGTACAATTATCAATTCTTAATTAATGGCTCAAGCAGTGGAGGATTGGTATAAGCAGATGCCAATAATTACTCGCTCTTATGTCACAGCTGCAGTTGTTACCACCATTGGTTGCTCTCTTGATGTATGCCTACCTGCTTGCCTTCTCTCACTTTTTCTTCTCTTTTTAAACTTTGTATTTGTTGTTTTTCTTTTTTTTCTGTGTGTTTTAATATGTGGGTTTTGCTTGTTTTGATGGGATAATGAATGGTAAATTTGGTTTTAATGAAACGGGCTTTCTTGTTTTCTTTATGATTCAAATGGGTTTGATTTAATTTTGTGAATGATAGGTTTTTTTCTTTGATTTTCATTGTGGGTTTTGTTGTTTTTGAAAAAAAAAAGACAACGTTTTGAGTTATTCTGTTCTTGAATGATTTCAACTGGGTTTCGTTCAGTTCTGTAAGTTGTAGTTTCCCTTTTGATTTTCATTGAAATTTGTGTTTGTTTTTATTTGTTGATTTTTTTGAAGAATGTTGAAATAATTAATTTGGATATTTGGAGGTTGAGTTAGCTATGCTTTTGTTATTAGACTTAAGGAATTAAATTTGGTTCATTCTGGGTTTATATTCATCTTGGCATTTGTGATTTTGATGGGTTTATAAAGGTGAAGGAATTTCTTTTATATTTAATTTAGCTCTGGTTTTGTTTGTATTGGGCAGATAATATCTCCTTCTAATCTGTACTTAAACCCTAAACTTGTGATGAAGAATTATGAGTTCTGGCGCCTTGTCACTAATTTCCTTTACTTCCGTAAGATGGGTAAGTTTTCATCTGGGTGTTAGTGGTGATTACCAATATCAGAAATGTACGAAAGCTTTCAACTTTATAGTAAATGTATCAATTCTTTCGTCTGCACAGCCTCTAGCATCTTAATATCAGAAGGTTTCAAGCTTTGTCTAGCTCCTTCGGTGACCTGTGAACAGGCTCCTAGGTGTAGTGAAATGAGAATTTCACATTCGTTTTGCATCTCTATTATAAGAGGGCCCTGAATTGGATTTTAATATCTGCATATCCATAAACAAAGTTGTAGATATACTATGAATAGAAGAGTTATTGTAAACTTTGGTTGAACAAGTTCATTGTGAGCGTTGCAGTGTTTTGCCTGGTCAATTTTATGAAATTTGCATATATTACAGCATGTGATATCCAAGTTTTTAACTGCCTATCTTCTTCAAGCAAAAATTAATATTCAAGTGCAAATTCTTCAATGAAATGCTACCTCTTTTTTCCAGTCTAAATCTTAAGGCTTCAGTTCCAAGGAAAGTGATTATCAAATTGTGATTGTTATCATCTACAGAGGGAACCTGAGTTCTGTGTTGGGAATCAACAATTAATTCCTAAAACTGAATCGGGCACTTCTAATATACCATACCAAGATGTTGCAGATGATGGAGTCTGTGTGCATAGCTGATTAAACTTGCACTTTATGGCTCTTTTTTTTCCATGAAAGCATCTTATATCCTGGGGTGCTTTTTACCGGAAAGTTTGGTTTTCTTATACCTTTATGTTATGTCAAATTCCTTATTCACAATAAAGATAGGGTTATGAGTTCTGACTGCTTATGATATACTTGTGTTCTTGCAGTTAATTTTTTTTTTAATCACCAACTGTCTTTCTTAATGTTCTTCTTCATGATGCCAGACTTGGACTTTATGTTCCACATGTTCTTTCTTGCTCGATATTGCAAACTTCTCGAAGAGAACTCTTTCAGGGGAAGGACTGCAGATTTCTTTTACATGCTCTTGTTTGGTGCTAGTGTTTTGACTAGCATTGTCATAATTGGAGGAAACATACCCTATCTGTCAGAATCGTTTTCAAAAATCATATTCCTGAGCAATTCATTGACCTTCATGATGGTTAGTTATTTTAATCTTTCTTACATTCTAATATCATTTTGATAACTCTTTTTTGGGTAAACTCTTACAATTTTTTTTTAAAATCTTTCATCTATACAGGTTTATGTCTGGAGCAAGCAAAACCCCTTTATCCACATGAGTTTCTTGGGCCTCTTCACTTTCACAGCAGCTTACCTACCATGGGTGAGTGAGCTTTTAATGAGCATTTGATCTGTTTTTCAGCTTAATCATGTAAGTTAGTCTCGTAATGATAACATGTACTTCTGCCTGCCATCTGTTTGTAGCTGCTCTAACATTCACTTAGAATCAAACTGATACATGAGCTGTCCTAATTAGGGTTCTAACTGTGATGTGTTTCAAGTTGAATAATCTTGAAAGTCAATGTAGAGGCAAGTAGTAACACTGTTTTCTCCCTTGTTTTTCACCAGGTTCTCTTGGGATTCTCTGTTCTTGTTGGTGCCAGTGCTTGGGTGGATCTGCTGGTGTGTTTTATGTGCCATCGTTAATTCCATGTTTGTGCTTTTATGTTACATGCATTAGCAAATTGTTAACCATGCTCACTCGGAAATATTTGCTTGATTGGATATGAACTTCAATGTAGTTCTTGTTTCATCAAACCCTGGATGTTCTGTCATTGGCATTCAAGTTTTGAAGACACTTAAATATAGATGAGTACCTCCCATGACTTGTCCTTATCATTATCCAAAAAAATGAAAAGAAAAGGGAAACACTAATACTGATTGTAAATTTTGTGCTGTAAGCTGAGACAAGACATGTTGCTTAACTATAAACTGAGTCATCTTCCAGTTTTTGATGTATTGCTTGATGTAGTGAGAGATCAAGGACTTCCACCTTTATCCAGTTACATTATACTTATGAAGTCAAGAAGTATCTTTGAACTCCGATCAAGCTAAAGCCATTAGAATGTGTGGCTCCTCTAGGTTTAATTTGTGTTATATAAAGATCCTCCTGACTTTGATGTCAAATTTCCTGTTAATCTGACTGCCTTTTTGTCATGTGACTCTCTTGGTTTCCTTTTTTTAATTGTAACTTTTTCTGATACAGGGGATGATAGCGGGTCATGCTTACTATTTTCTTGAAGATGTATATCCGCGAATGACAGGTCGTCGGCCCCTACGAACCCCAGGATTTATTAAATCTCTATTTGCAGATGACGATGTTGTTGTGGCTCGGCCAGCAAATGTGCGATTTGCTCCACCTGCAGAGGAGCTTCACCAAGATTGATGAGATACCCAGAAACCATAGGCTGATGAATAGTAACGTTTGGTTACAGTGGCCTGCCCGTAAAAGTAGTGGGAAATATGGGTGGACTTGGTTCTTTACCTGACATGTCTTCAGAGATTAACTTTGTAAATGATACTGCTGCTGCTGGATTTTGGAGACAAGTTTTTGGCATTTATGTTAAGAATAGATGCTTCCGGTTGATATAGGATATTTCTCCTTCGTGCATTTCTCATGCTCAATCAAATATACAGCGAGTTTGATTTTCTGGAACTCGATGATTCCTCATCATTTATCATAGAACTGATGGTATATTTTCTGGTTCAATTGAACTTTTGGTCCGACTGTAGAGAATGGAACCAGAAATGCTAGCTGACGCTTGTGTAGCAATACAACAGCAAACATTTTATTTTTTAGGCTAAGGTAGGTTCCTTTACCAAGTTGTCAGGGTGGGTCTTGCCTAGTGCTCATGCCTGGAGAAAGCGGCCCGCTTTTGCTCCTGTGAAAGTCCTTTAGCAGGATCTGTGTTCTTACTGATTATATTACAGACCCTAAAAAAAATGACCAGCTTCATATTTAACTTATTAAAAACAGCAGAGTGAAAATCTAAACAGGAAATGAAGAATACAATGGAATTGCTGTTGAACTTAGAGAGCGTTTTAGAAAAAAACTCCTTTCTCTCGAAAGAGTATAAAAGTATAAAATCTATACAAGTAAATTTATAGCCTTTAGAACATTAAAACTACCGTATACAATTAGCTTACTACTAGTATATACTAATAAGGTACTAATAAAGAGAAGATTTACAAATAAAGAAATTAGTTGTCAAAGCTATACAAGGTATAGAATTTACATTTAATAAATGGCCACCTAACTTTCTTCTAATATTCCTCTCAAATTGATGCTGATAAATTTATGAGCATTAATTTGCTAACAAGAAAATGATATGATTGGCGATAGCTTCGGTGAAGATATTCATGATTTGTAGAGTAATGAAAATATATGAAAGTGTAATAACTTTGTGGTCAAAGGCCTTCAAAATAGAGTGGAAGTCAACCTATATGTGCTTCATACACTCATGGTAGATGGGATTAACAGCAATTTGGATGATACTAGTGTTGTCATCATATAATGAAGCAGGGTGAACTTGGAAGAAACCAAGCTCTTTGAGGAGACCACACAGCCACATGATTTCGAATTAGGCAACAAACATAGCGCGATACTCTGCCTCAATGGAGAACTTGGAGATGCAATCTTGCTTCTTGCATTTTCAAAAGATAAGAGCATCACCAAGAAATAAACATCATCCTGTAGTGGATTTTCTAGTGTATAATCAGCCCAATCAGCAGCAAAAGAATAAGCCACAACTAGGTGTGCCAAGGATATATTGAATGATATGACGAACATCAACAAGTTGAGATGTTGGGGGGCTTGCATGAACTTGTTGACAGTGTTGAACAACATAAAAGATATTAGTCGAGTGATGGTGAAGTAGATAAGACTACCAATTAGCTTTCGATATAGAGAGAGGTCCTCAAGAAGTTTCCTTTGACGTTGATATTTCACATTAATTTTCATGGGAGTGTCAACAAAAAATAGAGTTTGTGAGACATGCTAAATGAACCGGTTCTTAAATATATTTGTTCTAATTTAAAAAGATACCTTGAGGTCGACGATGCACCTTTAACCCCAAGAAATAGGTGAGTTGCCTACAAGGTTTTTCATATGGAAAGTAGAATGCAATAATTGTTTAATCTCAAAGATAGTTGTCATATAAAAACTAATGACAATAATATCATCTACATAAACAAAAAGGACGAGTATGCCATTAGATGTTCTCTGTAGAAAAAGAGAAGGGTCATACAAACTTTGAGTGAATGAAAACCTAAGGAAAGGTGCAAAATTTTTCAAACCATGCTCTTGGTGCCAATTTCAAACCATACAAAAAACAATTTAGTTTGCAAACATCAGCAGGTAAGAAAGTAGACATACTAGAGGAAAAAATCATATAAACTCCATCCTTGAGATCACCATGCAGAAAGGGTTATGATTATATACATGATGGTCATCTTGGTGACTATCGAGCCTTGTAACGATCTATGGATCCATTATAATGAAGCTTGATAGAAAACACACATTTACTCCCAATATGTTTTATAGATTAAGAAAATATAACAACATCCAGGTGTGGTTTTCTTATAGTGCTAAAAGTTCAGTTTCAATAGCTTTTTGCTAACACTTATGCACCATTGCTTGTTTATAACTCAATGGAATAGGAATAGAAGACAAAGTGGATATTAAAGATAAAAAAGTTTCAAAACCTAACCTATTTGGGGGTCTACAAACCTTAGTATCATGTCTAAGAAGAGCAAGTGTAGTTGTTGGAATAAAATCAATAGTTAGGGGATGATCTGGAGGGGAATCAAGAGACGTTGGAATCTAAGTTGATAAGGAGTGAGATCATTGCTAGTATACTAGGAAAGGCTTAAGAGTTATCATGATGAGTTTGAAAGAAATATTGATTTTCTAGAAAAATTACATTTCTAGAAATGTGAATACAACTTAGCTTGGATTATGGAAAAGAAAAATTTTTTGGGGTATAAAATATCTTAAAATAACATATTGGATAGACGGGCCCATGATTTTTATGCATTCGTGTATAGAAAGGTGAACATAACACACACATCCAAAGATATAAATGGTAGAATAGGTTGGAGTATGACCAAATAATTGAGTGAAAGGAGATTCTTTGTGTAATGAAAGAGAAGGCAATTTGTTTATGAGATGGATAGTAGTAGAGAGAGCTATACATAACTCTAATAAAAGGGTGCATACAACATCAAGAAGGTGATGATTTTTTTTCTTTTAGCCACCCTATTTTGCTGAAGAGTTTAAGGACAAGATCTTTGAGAGATTATACCATATGTGTTATAGGTACTCCTGAAACAAGTGAGACGTGTACTTACCCTATTGTTAGAGCGTAGGATTTTTATGTTTTTATACCATGTGTGTTATAGGTATTCCTGAAACAAGTGAGACATGCCATCACCCATTGTCAGAGTGTAAGATTTTTATGTTTTTATACCATGTGTGTTATAGGTATTCCTAAAACAAGTGATACATGTCCTCACCTTATTGTCAGAGCGTAAGATTTTTATGCTGGTAGAAAATTGGTTTGAATATATTCATGTAAAAGCTTAAAAAATCTCTTTTAGAGCATAGAAAATAAATCCATGTGAATCGATTATAGTCGTCAATAAAAGTAATAAAATACTTGTAATTAGCATGAGAAATAATTGGTGCCATACCCCATACATCACTTTGTATCATGTCAAATGATTGAACTCCTTTTAGTGTGTGAGTGAAAAATGACATAGTTTTACTTTTGCCAAGCCTACAAGAGTTGCAATCAAATTAAACAACATTAAGAGATGGGGACTTTGCATTCCCAAGTAAACTAGATTTTAGCAAATCATTAAGTACATTGGAGTTTGGATGTCCATGATGTTTATGCCATGTTTAGCAATCAACATGAACAAAGTTACAAGTGACAAAAGGTAATGAAAAACATGAAGATAAAGGTAAATAGAGAGGAAAAAGATGTTCCACTTTAGACCCCCTCGCGATCATCTTTCTAGATTGTTGATCTTACACAACATAACCAGATTTAGAGAATTTCACTTTACAGTCATTGTCAACCAACTAATTGATAACAACAAGACTGGTGGTAAGGCTAAGAAAGATAAAGACATCGGTTAGAGAAGGAGAAACATCACCAGTTGCTATAATACGTAAGGAATTGCCATCAACAATATAAATCTTGAGATTTCTAGTATATTTATGCACACTGGTAAGAGATTTATCATTGTTTGTCATATGATTAGAAGCTGTAGAATCAAAACACTGAGGAAGAGATGCAAAGAAATTTTTGCCTAAGATTCCTAAAGTGGAAAATGCAGAAACAATTATTTATTGGATTATTTCAAGAGTTACGAGTTGAACATAACCAAAAGCATTTTAAGTCATGGGTGTTGTATCCATGGATCCACCAATACTAGAAGATTCAGCTAAGGTTGTATATGTTGTTATAGATTTCTTAGGATGTTGGATAAGACATTTCTTGATAATATGGTCATCTTTTTGCAGTAGTTGCAGAATTTTTGAAACAATTCAAAGCAAAATGACTATCTTTTACAACAAACACAATAGACAATGCTCATGTTTCAGCCTCTTGGCTTGCCTTGTGTTGTATAAGCTATGGGAATAAGAGAATAAATGAAATTATATCGCTCTATGGTGGTTTGAGTAAAGAGGTGTTGCTCGTCAGGCTCTTAGTTCTTAAGATTAGGCTGGGTTCCTTTAAATTCATATATGAGTTTTATGAGGAATTGAGTAATTTCATGGAGAAATTGAATGAAACTAAAGCTTTTGAGAGGTAAGGTAATATACACAATATCAATATATTAAGTCCAAAGATTCATGAAGTTTGAGTAAAAATAAAATTATTATAGAGAGATTGTCCTATTTGAGATTGGCCAATTCAAGTTCAAACTGGAATCAACGAGTAGTGTTATATTGATTGTACAACTTCTTTAGGTAAGTCCATATTTCAACAACAGTCTTGGAGGGTCAAAGATTCAAGACAAGTTTGTGTTCGATAAATCCGAGAATCAACACCATAACTTGAGCATCCTTGACTTCTCACTTGATGTTCCAATCCTTGTTTTTGTCTTTGTTAGGAGTAAGGTTTGTTGTCATCAATATGACCCCATAAATCCTTGCCCTAGATAAACACCTTTAAATGAAATTTCCAGGCTGAGTAGTTATTGCCATTAAAAAGAACTGACTTGTCTGATGAGATGATGTCAAGAAATAAACTGATAGAGAATAACTGAAAACAAAGAACCCATACTAACCTTATAAACCAGAGACATGAGAGGAATCAATATTATAGCTCTAATATCATGTTAAATTTAGAGAGTTTTCGAGGAAAAATTCCTTTCTTCTTGATGATGGAGAGTTTTCATTATATAGAAATAGTACAATAGTATAAAATTTGTATAAAGTGATTTCTGGCTTTTAGAATATCAAAACTCCCATATACATTTAGCCTCCAGCTAGCATATCCTAATAAATGAAAGATTTTGATAAATAGCCAGCTAACTTTCCTTTGACAATTGCAACAAAGGAAATAGAAAGATCAGCCATTCTAATAAATAGATCATCAGAAAGTAACGTCTATGCATAAATTTGTTCATGGCTCAAAAAAACAGAAGCAGAGAAACATTAATCCAAATCTCAAATAAATCCCTCCACAAAAGGTACAATTGACTGATGATTGGCGTACCTAAAGGAAAATGAGGGAAAAAGGGACGCATTATCTCCTTGATTTGTTAAGCATGCATACAACTTCAAATTGAATTCTCTACAGACTGACTGACAACTACCCCAAACTACACAAAATTTTCCTTTAGCAGATTCTAAGAAAATAAACTGCATAGAAAAGTATCAAACAACCAATGCCTCAACATCTCTTAACCCATTAAGAATTCAAATCTCCCTTTCAACAAGCTGCAGTAATCTGAGTAATATACATTTAAAACGAATCTCCGCCGTCATGAGCTACACCAGAATAGACATCTGGAACGTTTTCTGGACTCTTTTTCAATGCTCAACTCCAACATCACCTACAGCTGAAACAGACAGGACCAACTGCTCTGGGGGAACAGAGAACATTAAGATTAAAGAAGCATTGCTGGCTAACAAATTGGGTGATATTGAGCTGATATCCTCTTAGGAGGCAACTTCCGCAGGATGTAGAGCACTAGAGCAGAAGGTAGAATCTCGACAAGCTGTAATTTTGAGCAAAAAAAGTTCCAAATCAAAAGTAAAGTTAAGCCATGTAATGCCAAGTTATATTACTGGAGCTTATTACATGTATAAAAAAGTGTAATAGAGTACCATGTAATAGATGAAGTTCAAAACTGGATGATCCAGTACATCAAGGGAGGCATCAGCATCAAAAGCAGAGAGAAGAACCTGCAAGCTTTAAATTTTAGTTTAAACGAACAACTTCATATTTATGAATGCAGCGATGCCCCAGACAGCACATGCAAAAGCATTATTGCCATATCAAATATCCTTTTTCCCTGTCAAGCAAAAAAATCTAAGATGATTGTATTCCTGACTATACATTATGCAGTAAAAAAAATGCTAATTCATGTACTCCAGTTTCGTTGACATTTCCCCATGCTTAGTGCCCTCAAAATCTATAGGAGATCCACATCTCCAACTTCATGAGTATATAATGGATTGAAAATTAAGAAGATGGCAGATTCTTTCAGCAACAGTTTCAAATTTTGATAAAGCATCAAAAGAAATCCTTAAAACATTAGTCGGGGTGGACTATTGTTTGAGGCTTACCACAAAACATCTGATAAGGAAGCAAGTGAAGCATATGGCTGTAACTGATCCAACCTGCAATAGAGCCCATCATACTAATTTAAAGTCAAATGATAAGTTCATGCAAGTTTTTGTGGATGATTAGTGCACCTTTAAAATTTCTCTCATTTTTATTTTAAATTCTTATTGTTTTTGTTCTATTACATTGCAGGAAGTTATGTTTGCCATGATACTGTAAGTGTAATTATTTATTTTCACTTGTTCAAAATTTGGGCGATATCTCTTTTAAAGTTTGTGTAAAACCCAACATGTCCATAATACTAATAAATCTTTTAGCATGGAATGCACATTCATCCATGAAATAGCTCATTTAGCAGAATGCTCTGCCACCAACTCCAACATCAAATATCTGTGCCAGAAAAATCACTCACAGAGACCAAGACCACTGAAGCTCTCTCACACTCAACCATTTGAATGGGAAAGTTATAAACTTGCAATTACCTAATAGATATGTTTTGACTTGATATCCATATATGGGAACAGTAAGTCTTTGAAATATGTGATCATATGAGAAGGATGGTTTCAGATCCATCACAAACTTGACAAAACTGTATGATGAGAACTAAAATCCAAAGGATAACATGCAAATATTGTATGCAGATAAGAAAATAGGCAAAAGCCACGATACATAGTGTAGCAGCAATCATGTTTCATAATATGATAAATTGATTCTAAATTACAGAAATCAAGCAAGAAGGAAATGCACCAAACCTCATGAAGCTTCTTTCTTCTCCCTTTAGATTCAATAGGGAAGCGTTTCAGCATGAAAAACAATCTGGAAGCAGACACAAAAAACAACAGCACACAGATAAAACTTACATGAGTAAATGAAACCAGACATCTCTCGATACCCTAATAACCATAATCATTAAATACAATGAAGAATATTCACCTTCCCCCATATACCAAGAAACTTAATGCAGCTAGGATTGACACCACTGAAAAGAAAAAAAAAATATGATTGAATATGTATAGATACTTGTAAAAATGATAAGGTAAAGCTTAATTCCCAGAAATGGGAGTGATGAGCTTATCCATGCTGGATACAAGGTTTAACCTGCAATAAATATCTTTCCAATTAATTCCACTACGCTGTTGTCGTCTATCCAAAGGTACACCCAGATGCAAACCTGATTCAGAAGTTCATTATGGTAAGACACTTAACTGAAATACAACTATGATAATAAATTGTTATTGCAGCTAGGTCAGAGCTGTTTATGCTAGGAAACTAGAGACCATTATTGGTAGCGCCACATCAATACAAACTATATTCATTTAGACTGCCCAAAACCATTCCCTCAAACCCTCACTCCATTCCTTATCACAGAAAAAAATGAAAGCAACTGGCTCAGGCAAATGGTCTTAGAAATTCAAATTAGCTAGAGGTCTGCAAGAATAAGGGAACTGTCACATAAACTCAGGCATCCAATTTGTTGGTACACATCAAACCAGCACCTTTGTTCAATTTCCAAAAGATTGCACAGTTTTTAAGTATTTTCTTTGTGTACTCATCCATGTCATATGCTGCATCGAGACAGTTTGGCACATGTACTAAGAATTTACATGACATAAATTACTGGAAACAGCTCAGAGGAGGCAGAGATGACAATAGCAAATAAATATCCCAGCGGAGGCCAACTGCTAAATACACCCCTTTTTTACATCATCAATACAGTGAGCTTGATACTAACATTTAGCATACCTGAATGAAATACATTGCTGCATTGACTGAAATATAAAAAACCCTGAGCTTATCCGACGGCAAACTTCTGGCCTGGAACTTCAAAAACAAGTAAAAAAGGATTTTTTTATATATATATATAAACAGCTGAACAACAATCCAAGTACATAAACCCTGAAATAATTGAAAAGCAACTCGAATATAAAGCTTGCCTGATGATATATCTCTGCCCAAAACAGAACAAGGAGTGTAAAGGTAGAGAAGAAGAGAAGTCCAGGCAAATCCAATAATAGCAAAACCAATGCCTGCTCCCATTCCCAAACACAACAACCCTTCATCATCACAATATTCAAAACCCTAACTGATTCTACCTCACCATCTAATTTAGCATTTTTATTTTATTTTTAATAATTAAACTATAGTAATACTAACCTTGGGGTGCATGATAAATACTTGCTTATGAAATCCAAACACAACCGCCCGCACTAAAAAGAAAAAACCCCCAGAAGATTATAAAAAAAATATAATCTTATTAAGTTAAATAGCACAACGAAAAATTATCATTAAGAAAAAATAAACCTCCGTTAACGATAAAATTCATGAGATGAAAAACCTTCTGCGTCGTCCATCCGTACTCTGGCACTCTCAATTCAATCCTTATCAATTGAATCTATAAACAGAAAAAAAAAAAGAGTATTTTATTCCAATGACAACAATTTTGTATGAAAATGAAAGACGCGGGTGCGGGGAAGCGGAAACACGAACCAAAGCGACGGCGGAAACAAGAGCGTAAGCAGCACAAAGAGTGTAGAAAACTCCGTCCTGCCATTGAGTGGAGTCATTGATATCTTGCCACCAGTCGCCGACCATAGCTCCGATATCCGCCGGGCAAGAGAGTAGTGTGCGGTGGTTGTTGTTTTAGTGTGTGTGTTTTTTACCAGACAGTCTTCTGAAGAAGGAAGAGAAGCAGCACCTAATAAGCTTCCACAAGAGAGAGAGAGAGACGTGATCATCAGATTTGGTGGTTGTTAACTATCAGTCTATCACTATGCTGCCGCTTCTTTTCTTTGTTTTTTAATCTGTTTTGTAGGGTATACTACATGTTCGTCCTTACATATATGCTAATATTTCACTTCCATCCTCATATTTTCACATTTCTCAATGCTACCTCCTACCCTTTTTACAGGGTTCAAGTTTTTTTCTAATATGGTAGACAAAAGATGTAGAAGGTGCCTGCCTCACTAGAAAAACCAACCCGAGATCTTTTAGTATATTCGAAGAAGAAATAAGAGATATTGTGTTAGGTTTCGTTTGTCTGTTCTTAGAAGTATTTGTTAACTTTTTAAAAACCGAAATTAATTAATCTTGTACAGTACAATTCAGTCCATCAATTTTTAAATTTTAATTTCTCATCAAATTAAGATTAAATTATTCAATCCTGCCGCCCACTGGAAGGGGCAATATCTTGTTTCAAATTTTAGATTATTGGTTTTATTTACAATTTTCCAGGTTAGAAAGTAGATTTAATTAAAGTTTATACATAAAAGACAAATGTTTTGCATTAATACAGTACCATTATCATCGATATTATTATTTTCAGATATTCATTGAGTTGTCAGAAATTTTGAACAGCCATGTAATAATCTCTTATGATTGTGTTTGAATACTGTTTTAGAATATAGAATATAAATATATTAAAAATAAAATAAAATAAATATGACAGTTTTAAAATGATTTTTTTAACCGTAAATTTATATATTAAAGAGACTTTTTTCGACCTTAAAAAATCAATATATAAAATTAGTTTGTATGTTAATAGAGTTTAGATCTCCTTTTTGGTTCATACTATTATTTTTGAATGAGATAAATACATAAAGTAGAGAGGAAAAAAAAGAAAATAAATTTAACAAAATTATTTTAACAATTAATTATATAAATACGAGTGCTGCTTCAATTGAAATGAACGATTAATTATAATAAAATAATTTTGTTCGAGCAACTAGTGAAATATAAATTTCTTATCAAATGAAAAATATGATTTTAACATTTCACCTCAATGATAAATTATTACTTCAAATGATGATAGGGAGCTAAAACAATGAACCCTTTTATCTTCGTCTTATTAACACAAATTAGATATAAAGGATTTAGATCTTGATGCTCTTTCCTCAATATTATGTCGTCTTCTTCTACATACCCACAACTAATTAAGGTTGTTTACAAATGCTCTTTCCCCATATATACTAACTTCATCATTGAAAGATCTTCAATTCTTCAAAAGGGACAAATTTTTGTAGGTTTTCCAGCATCCCGACGTTCATCTTCTCCAGCAAAAAAATCTCCATAACAACTGTTTGCGACATGGAGGCTTACTTGTTTGTGAGGGATCCATATTAACTTTGTCAAAAGGTTCGTGCAAGTAAATTCTAACACATATTCTCCAATTTTCAAATGGGCAACTAGCTTATCATAGAGTCCATTGCTTCAGAATTTGACAAAAATCGATGAAACCCCACTAGCAAATCAGGATAGCCGGCAACCAGCCCAACAACACCTCTGTACGCATCAACCAAATCCTTGCACCCGTTTCTGTATGCACGTAAAGTCATCAAAAAGTCTTTGGAAACCTTCTCGTTGCTGTGCATCTCTACCTTCCTTACAAATCGATGGCTTCTTCGAACTCCTTGATATCCTTTTCTGCGGCAATTAATGCTTCTTGATGCAATCTTGAGAAGCTCAGAAAGCTGAATAAAATAACAAACCCTAATTATTATTACTACTACTATTAAACTTTCATGTTTTCGTAATGTTTTTATAATAATATTTATTTGTAAGAAATACTCGTTATCCAGGGATCCGTGGCGCAATGGTAGCGCGTCTGACTCCAGATCAGAAGGTTGCGTGTTCGATTCACGTCGGGTTCAATCCCCTCCCTCACAGGATCATAATCTTTTTTTCCTTAAATAAATACTCCGCACTCTATCCTTAAATCATACACCCTCACCCACCATACCATTCCCCCTAAAACCCCCAAACCCTCCACTCTCCAGATACCCCCAAATCCCCTCCCTTGCCCCCCACCAAAATGGCACTCTTCGCTCGCCTCCGCCTCCAGTTCCTCCACCTCCGCCACCACATCAACTTCTCCACCTCCCCACTCTCCTCCAAATCCAAAACACGCGCCGCCCTCTCACTCCTCAAAAGCGAAACCAACCCCGAAAAAATCCTCGAAATCTGCCGCTCCGCTTGCCTAACTCCCTACGCCCACATCGACCGAATCACCTTCTCAGTCGCCATTGACAAGCTCGCCAAATCCAACAACTTCTCTTACATCGACGACTTCTTAACTGATCTCCGCACTTCACGCCCTGATCTCCGCACCGTACGCTTCGCTGCTCACTCCATCATCCTCTACGGCCAAGCTGGCATGATTGATCAGGCGATTCGGCTTTTCAAGGAATATCATGAGAAGAATCAAAATGACGTCGTTTTAACCTCTGGGTCAGTGAAATTGTTGAATGCCTTGCTGTTTTCGTGTATTTTAGCAAAGAAATATGATGAAGTGAATAGGGTTTTTGTTGATTTTAGTAAGAGGTACAAAATCGAGCCGAATCTGGAAACTTTTAATACTGTCATTCAGTCATTTTGTGAGAGTGGGAGTTCGAGTTCGTGTTATTCGGTTTTGAATGAGATGGATATGAAGGGAGTGAAGCCGAACGAAACCACTTTCGGGCATTTATTTGCGGGGTTTTATAGGGAAGAGAAGTATGAGGATGTAGGGACAGTGTCGAAAATGATAGAGGAGGATTATGGGATCAGTGCTGGGATTGGTGTTTATAATATTAGGATTCACAGTTTGTGTAAACTTAAGAGGGCGAGAGAAGCGAATGTATTGTTAGAAGGGTGTTTATCGAAGGGAATTACGCCGAATGGGCTTACGTATAGTCATTTGATTCTTGGGTTTTGTATGGAAGGTGATTTGGAGGAAGCAAAGAGGTTGTTTAAGAGTATGGAGAATAGAGGGTGTCAACCGGCTTACAGCTGTTATGCTACTTTGGTTTACTTTTTGGGTAAAGGTGGGGATTTCGAGTCGGCCTATAGGGTTTGCAAGGAGAGCATGGGGAAGAAAATGGTGCCAAATTTTTCGACTATGAAGATTTTAGTGCAAGGGCTTGCTAGTAGCGGGGAGGTAGACAAGGCGAAAGAGCTTATTGGGGAAGTAAAGGAGAGGTTTTCCAAGAATATCGAGTTGTGGAATGAGGTTGAAGCTGGGTTGCCTTAGTAGCAAATGGGATATGGTAAGATTTTAGTTTGTTTGATAGTTCAAGGGAACGTTGTATAGGAATGAGAAACTTCTATGCTGGTTTAGAGGAAATAATAGTTTTTCATCTTTGGCTGTTGAATTGATGAAAATGTTTCTTTGCTTTGATGAAGGTGAGGTTTCAATTTTTTAGAATCATTTTTCTCTGTACTCTCCCTTTATATGCTATGTAAGCTGTCTGAAAGACGACAAATTCATCTGATTCCTGGCATTGAATTGATTTAACTCTGTAGCTACTATATACGGGCCACAGGTGAGGTTGTTGCATTCAAGGGCATAACAAGATCAGGCCTTAGACACTTTCTTTATTTTTTCATAACATATATTCACAATGTCCAAGAGTGCCCTAGATTTTTTTTTCCTTCTATATTTATAGAGATTTATAGAAAGGAACATCCAAGCTTTTGTTTTGCAGAATGTCTATTCGTTTATCACTATAGCTCACAACATTAGCACATCTGCCATTAAGTTTAGATGACTGCTTTAACTTATTATCACAGCTTTTACTTTCTTTTTAGAATTTCTTTATTTATCTAGTTCTTTGCAACCGAAGGTGATAATCTTACACTTTCTATTTTGACTCATTGATGTGTTTACCTCACCTTGCTGCTTTCACTGCTGATTGTTCCTACTTACTGTGATATTCAGCTTCAAAAAGCAATAGAGTGAAAGTCTGATTGCCTCAGAAAAGCATACATGTCATAAGCAATTTGATACATCATCTACACCAAACAAGTTAATCATGATGTTGAACTGAGGTGATGTTTTAAGGGAAAAGATGAGTTGAATCAGAACCTGCAGGAGCATTGCCCTAAGATGAGCTGAATATCCAATAATTGAATCTGACTTAGTGTCTTATGCTGTTGTTTATGAAAGTGAACTGCATGATGCAGACATTCTTTATATTTGTCTACTGTCAAATAAATACAAAAGTTATTCTATAAACCTTCAATCCAGGAAACAGGAAAATAACCTAAATTAATGCACCAGTAGGAACGCATTTGCAGTAGGAATGTGATAGTAACATATGTTATCATCTTGGTCTGACTAATAAAGACTCTTGTGGTTACTAATATATGGCCGGCACGGCATTACTTCTTGACATTCAGGCGGCAGAAAAGTTCTCAAATGATGTCACAGCATCAATTCTAACTTTACAATTCAAGGGACATAGCTATAGTCTATAGATGCTGGAGTATGCATTTCGATGACTTAGTCAGGAATCTTTGGTTCAATTTCTATCTCTAGTCCATCCTTGAATGTTGGCATTGGATCTCTAGAAAAAGAAATGTTTTGGCAACAGAGCTTCCATGTGAACCTGTTCACCAGGTAATGTATTGTAATCAGAGTTTCAAGTCTTGCAAATTCATATCCAGGACATATTCTATGTCCACCGCCTAATGCTACAAAACTGTATGGAGGGAGGAATGCTGATTTCTTGAAATGTCTTGGTTCAAACTTTGATGGATCTGGGAAGATACACTCATTCATGTGTGTCATGCAGGCTGACCAAGCTACCTGGAATAAATAGTTCAAGCCTAAAGCATGTTAGCATGTAGCATGGTATTGAGCTATAACAAATAGGGAAACAAGCATGGGATTGTGTTACACCTGCCATCCTTTGGGAATAAGGTATCCTTCATACTCGAAATCTTTAACGACCCTCCTGAAGGAAATGAATACAGGAGACATTATCCTTAGAGACTCCAATGCTACTCTCCATGTGTATTTCATACTAGCAAGATCATTCCATGTTAGAAGCTCCCCCAAGGTCTTATTCCTGACAATTTTCTCCTGTTCTGCAGTGCCATATTTTTCAACCATTTATGGTTTTATGCAATGGTAATCGATCTTTATTCAGTTGGTAGTTGTTCCTTTCAACAACTGATTGAAGCATGTGAATGGCAAATTGATTGGCACCGATAGAACACCCTTCAGCAGTTGTTGAAATAGCTCTACAAGTATGTCTCTTTTCTCATCTTTTTCAATTCCAATTATCAGTGAGCTCAAAATGTTGAATATGAGGGTCTTCATCAATAGCATTGCCTATGTATTCAAGATAAAAGAAACATATTAAGATGTGCTGATATTTTCTGTTTGATTAATTTGACATACCGAAATCTTCTGCTTGCCATGCCAATGCATCTCAAAATGCTTCCTAACTTCTTCATCTATCTTACCAACATATTGCTTTAACACTTCAGGCTGGAGAAATGATACAAGGACCCCTCACGCTTGTGCTCATGTCCATTCAATTCCAGGATATTCCTCTCACCGCAAATCTTTCTTACCGATAATGGATGTTGATTGACAAGTGTGCTACCATCACAAGTATGGATGAACTTATTTGCAGCCAGTCCATGAAGGAACATTGTTGGGGTCCCAAAGAAGTTCATTTTTTAAATGGGGCCGTATTTTCTTATTCTATCCTGAAGCCATTTATCTGCAGTGTTTCATGCGCATGGCACGTAGGAAGTTCAGGCTTTGGCCTATGATGGGTAACCCCAAAGAAACTGGTGGAAGCCTTTTTGAACTTTTCCTTATCAGGAGAAGGTAAAGTGGAAGAAGAAAAAGAAGCAAGGAGAAAAAGATTCCAGGATCCATATCTCCTGTAATTATTGGTTTAAACCACACAAAATACCTAGAGAGGAACTCTTCTACTTACGAAACACTGACTTAACAATCCCACTTATAAGAAACTCTGATTTTGTCTCCTCTTGTTATCCTGGCAGATCTACACGTATTCAAGCATTTTGGTCTTGATGCTGATGCATATCACTTGTAGATGTATATGCTCCAAATCATAGATAACAATGATCTGAGTTTGAACCTTCCCATATTGAAAAATCTGAATTTCCTGAGGATTTGTCATGAGGTGGGTGGAATATCCAATCAAGAGCTGAACTAGTCTTCTATGCGGACGCCATCACGAGTACATGTTACACACAAAAATCCAAGATGCTAAATCAACCTACTTGTCGGAAAACGTTGCAATGTTCTTGAAAGTTTTTCGGCAACGCATGTAAATCCTACTACTCCTTGTCATCATGAAGAACAAGAATAGCCTTAAACAGCTTGGCCAACAGGAATATCTTGCTCTTGGGCTTTCTAGTAACACAATGTGTCACCCAGTATATACTGATTAATTCAGCCCTTGTCACTACTGCAAGGCAGCATGTCATATGTTTGCCGAATTTGGACAGCAGAATTTCTGTTACTAAATACTTGTATATGCAGACAAAGGTTAACTATTTTTTGTAGAACTGAAGAAAGTATTTAATAATAAAACCATCTTTTGTCCAAGTCTACTGTCTAATCTGAAGCTCTAAGTGATGAATGCAAAGTGATCAGAGGATGCAGCTTTATTTTATATATAAAGACTTCTCTAAACAAGTTTATATCTATAGATATATAATATATGTGTATCATGACCTGTTGAATATTGGATATCTAGCTTACCTCTTACAAGCCTAATCCAACGAAATAGATTGATGGTAGGATCTTGAAGAGTCTATGATCATTGAAATGTTTTGGGGAGAATTGGCTTGGTGGACTCGTGTTAGGATTCCATAGTTCATATATAATAACCTAACACGAGGAGGCATTGGGCTAATAATTCTTGATTCGAGGTTATCGCACAAGATTGGGGTGCTTATGATCAAATGTCATTATTATCTTCAAAATATTGGTTTTGAAAGATAAAGAATCATCGAAGTAGTTCTAGACCACTAGGTAAAGAATCAACCAAAAATCATCGTCAATCTTCACAATATCTAATCAATCATGTTTTGGAGTGAATATATTTGAGAGGTCACTTATGAGTTCAGTACTACACATTGTTTCTTTCATGGAGATGATAGATGCAACATTCTTGATGGGCTATTCTGCTGAAATTCCAGTAGTAAATGTTTGACTGAGATGGAGCGCCAGTAGTTGGATTCTTATTTGCATTGCATAGAGGTTGAAAGAATATTAGCGAAAGGGTAGAGTCCAATAATAGCATCAATTATAACTTTGGTCGAGGGGAATAGATCCCATTATTGCAGAAGAATACACTTAGATGATTTCTCCAAGAATCTTTGGCTCGATTTCTATCTCTAGTCCATCCTTGAAAGTTGGCATTGGATCCCTAGAAAAAGAAATTTCAGGACAACAAAGCTTCCATGTGAACATGTTCACCAGGTAATGTACTGTAATCAGAGTTTCAAGTCTCGCAAATTCATATCCAGGACATATTCGAGGTCCTCCTCCGAATCCCATGAAACTATATGGGGGGATTGATGACTGCCTTTCGAAATGCTTTGGATCAAAATCCGATGGATTTGGGAAGATAGAACCATCCATGTGTGTCATGCAGGCTGCCCACATCACCTGCGGCAAAACATTTGAAACTCAGCACTGATGTTCACAAATGATAAGAGAAGCAGAAGTAGAGTTGTATCACACCTGCCATCCTTTGGGAATAAGGTAACCCTCATAATTGAAATCTTTCAGGACCTTCCTGAAGGAAAAAAATACAGGAGGGTTCATCCTTAGAGACTCCATAGCTACTCTCCATGTGTATTTCATTCTTCCAAGATCATCCCATGTTAAGAGCTCATTGGAGGCCTTATTCTTGGCAATCTCTTCTTGTTCTGCAGTCACACATTTTAGTAATTTGTTATTGATTAATTTACAATCATTTAATCTTTTTTATATTCATTTAGTTGCCTACCTTGAACAACGCCGGCATAAACAGATGGATCTTTGGCTAAAAGCCTGATCAAGAAAGCGAGGAGGATGGAGGATGTGTCATGGCCACCTATCATTATAATAATAGCATTATCCACAATTTCCTCATCAGATAATGCTACAGAATTGTGATCGTTCCGGAGACTAAGCAAGCTAGTGATTAGATCTTGTTGAGGAGAGGCATTTTGATGGTCCAATGCAACCCTTTTTTCACGAATAATATCCATGACGATTTCTCTGATCTTTTCACTTGCTTGGAGGCTACGGTTGAAGCGTGTGAAGGGCAAATTGATTGGTACTGATATAAGACCCTCCATCAGTTGCTGGAAGAGCTTTGCTGGTACATCTCTTTTTGAACCTTGTTCTATTCCCATGATAAGTGAGCTCATAAGATTGAAGGTAAGAGTCTTCATCAATGGCATTGCCTGTGTCGTGAAGAGAAAAAAAACAATTTATTAGCACAAAAGAAGCAAATTCACAATCTAGTGATAAGTGTTGAAGATTGCTTCAGGACTGCTATAAGTTTATATTGCCTATTTGTTCTGTTAGCTTCAGATTTTTATGTTTCCAGAAAATAAAAATTGTCTTAGTATGTAGGAGTTGTTAGTTTGTTAGCACATCATAGCATGATTTGTTGCTGTTAGTTAGCATTTCAATTTTCTTTTACTACTATTTATTTGTAAGGATGCTTATCAAATAAATGCAATCAATAATCCCTGTATGCAACATACAAGTATTCTTGCAGTCTTTTAATCTCTTCTATTTCTTCCTTTACTTTCTTTTTTCTAAAAAAAAACTATCAATTAGTATCAGAACAATCTTTTTAAGGGATCTATGATGGAAGCTGAAGTCAAATTGCTCCTCTTGTCTTTTGATGGAAAAAACTACCAGCTTTAAGCAGTGAAAATAAAGACATACCTGAGGCATTAGATCTATAGGAAGCTATGAAAGAGGATTATGAAGTTCCTTCACTGCCAAACAATCTAACCATGTGATGTAACTGGGCTTGTGATAATGGGTGATTTTGAGTAACTAGGTGTATATCTGCTACAACTAGATGAAGAGTTGCCTAAAATAGATTACATGGATAGCCTAACACATATATTTATGAACCAGTAGGACAAGCCTAAGCCCAAGAAGAAGTTTGGTCGCGCTAGACTCGAATAACAGCTGAAAAAAACCATAACTTTTGATTCGACTGTTAAATTATTAGATTTTGAAAATCCCACCCTAGACCTCCTAGTTTTGGCAGTTTTTATAATTTTCCTAGTTATTTTTGGATTTTATACTTTCTTCCTTTATAATCTCGGATTTATATTTTTGTTTTCTAGTTGAGGTTGGGTTTCTAGTCTATTTAAAGCTTTGTAAACGTCCTAAGAAGGCACACTATCACTGTTATTCTAAAGAAAATAAAATCTGCGAACTTGAGGTTTATATCAGCAGTCTCTTTCACTCATTAAAATTCTTGTGTTTTTTCTTTGTTTTTGCTGTCTTCAGCTTTCGCCTACATCACCACGACTCAGATCAAAAGTCATCAGGAAAGAAAAATTAGGAAGTTAAAGGCAAAAGCTTGTTTGTTTGTTATTGTTGTTTCAACAACTATTTTCATCAAAATTATATCTCTTAGATTAGCAAAAGATGTTTGAGATTATTTGAAGGAAGAATATGGAAGAGATGAAAGAATACGTGGAATGCAAGTGATGAATTTAATAAGAGAATTTGAGTTGCAAAAGAAGAAAGAGTCCGAGACAATCAAAGATTACTTAGACAAATTGCTTGGCATTGTTAACAAGGTAAGGTTACTTGGCACAAGTATTCTTATTCTTGCAGTCTTTTAATCTCTCCTGCTTCTTCCTTTACTCTTTCAAAAATAAAACTATCAATAAGATAACAGTTGAAGATGTGTTCAAATGTTGCTGTTCAACTTACCATAACCTTCTGCTTTCCATGCCAATGCATCTCAAAATGCTTTCTAATTCGTTCATCCATCATACCAACATTTTGCTTTAACACTTCAGGTTTTAGAAATGATACAAGTGCTCCTCTGACACGCCTGTGCTCAAGGCCACTCAATTCCAATATATTCCTCTCGCCGCAAATCCTTTTTACTGACAATGGTTGCTGACTGGAAAGTGTGTCGCCATCGCAAGTATAGATGAACTTGTTTGCAGCCTGTCCTTGAAGGAACACTGTTGGGGTCCCAAATAGGTTCATTTTTGAGACAGGACCATATTTTCGTGTTCTATTCTGAAGCCATTTTTCAGCTGTATTTTTGCGCATGGCATTTAAGAAACTGAGGGTTTGGCCTATGATGGGTAAACCTAAAGAACCAGGTGGAAGCCTTTTGGAACTCCTCCTTGTGAGGAGGAAGTATAGAGGGAGAAGGAAAAGAAGCAAGGCAAAAACGATTTCAGGATTCATTCTTCTTGCTCGTAACTTTGGTGCAACTGCGAGTATATGAAATGTGTTGAGAATAATATCCTACCTACAGGAAATTCTGATTCTTATTGCTCTTATTGTTGTCCTTGCCGGCCGGTCGTCTACATTAGCAGTATTCCTGTATCTATTTCCTAAGCTGCTGATGCTAAACAATTTTTAATGCACCAATTAATTGTAAATAACAAGGATTTGATATATTTAAACGTTTCCAAATTGACAAATCTCTTATTGTTGTCCTTGCCGGCCGGTCTACATTAGCAGTATTCCTGTATCTATTTCCTAAGCTGCTGATGCTAAACAATTTTTAATGCTCCAAATTGTAAATAACAAGGATTTGATATATTTGAACGTTTCCAAATTGACAAATCTCTTATTGTTGTCCTTTCCGGCCGGTCTACATTAGCAGTATTCCTGTATCTATTTCCTAAGCTGCTGATGCTAAACAATTTTTAATGCACCAAATTGTAAATAACAAGGATTTGATATATTTGAACGTTTCCAAATGGACAAATCTCTTATTGTTGTCCTTGCCGGCCGGTCTGCATTAGCAGTATTCCTGTATCTATTTCCTAAGCTGCTGATGCTAAACAATTTGTAATGCACCAAATAATTGTAAATAACAAGGATTTGACATATTTGAACGTTTCCAAATTGACAAATCTCTTATTGTTGTCCTTGCCGGCCGGTCTACATTAGCAGTATTCTTGTATCTTTTTCCTCAGCTGCTGATGCTAAACAATTTTTAATGCACCAAATTGTAAATAACAAGGATTTGATATATTTGAACGTTTCCAAATTGACAAATCTGAATTTCCTCCAGTGTTGTCATAAGGTGGGTGGAATATCAAATATGGCGAACCCTAACGACTTACGCTTTTGTCCAGGGATGTAAATGTCATGATCACACATTGAAATGAAATAAAAATTTTGCTGGGAATGCATAAATATCCTACTAAGACGTGTCAAGGCAGAAAGAAGAAAAAGAATCTGCAACTCCTTGCTCAGCAGGAATCTTGTTGCTGACAGGTGTGACAAGAACACATGTTATCGCGTAATATACTTGCCGTAGTCCTAAAATCTCAAACCAGTCTGAAAGTAAGTTTTAGAAATTCAAAACAGGACAAATAATATGAAGTTATACTCGAATACCGATCCAACCTCCTGCATGTTTACATCAAAATTCCATTGGAAGTCACCAAGAAGCAATAAAGGAGCTAGCTCTATTTTTCAAAATCCTGATATGTTTTCCTACATGTCAGAGATGACAACTGGCTGCTGGCAAACTTGCAGTGTATACAGGGGCCATCCTTCTCATCAATACACATGGCATCATAGAATCGAGATTGAGAATTGAAATTGGGTTTGCTTTCGCTTTCCTGTAGTAAATGGATACGGGCAGATAACGTTTTCTGCATTTTTAACTAATAAAGAAAATCCTAATCTAATCTAAGATAGCTGTACTAAATTAGAACTCAGAACTAAGTCATAACTTACAGGTTCTCAACTCAGAGACGTAGTTTTTCCAGATTGAGTTGTTGACTCCAAGGCTGTTTCTGCCACATATAAAGCATTTTAAATCTGGAGCTGTTTTCTCATTTTCTTCATTATCTCCAGTTTAGTCTTGTAAACTGCCTCTTCTAGCCGACCTACTGCAGCTTGGAAGTATTTTCTGGATGAACAATCAAACAGTTAAATCTGAAAATCTCATGACTGTGTTGTGGAGTAAAATCAAATAACAGCTTCAGTTCTTAAGTTTATTAAAGGAAAAGAGCCCAAAATTGCAGGAGTATGCATTGAGTTGACTTTGAGAGGTCCCTTTGGCTCAATTTCAATCTCCAGTCCATCCTTTAAAGTTGGCATTGGATCTCCGGAAAAGAAATGTCAGGGATATAGCGCTTCCATGTGAACCTGTTCACCAGGTAATGCATTGTAATCAGAGTTTCAAGTCTTGCAAATTCATAACCAGGGCATATTCGCGCTCCTCCCCTGAATGCCACAAAACTATACGGTGGGATTTGCATATCGAAATGCTTTGGATCGAAGTTCATTGAATCTGGGAAAAGACAGTTATCCATGTGTGTTTTGCAGGCTGCCCAGGCTATCTGAGTTAAAAAAATTGAAACTTGGTACAAGAGTTATATGTTATCATGTTGTTCTAGTTATTAAGCTACAATGGAAAGTAAAACAAGCATAGAATTTTGTCACACCTGCCATCCTTTGGGAATAAGGTACCCTTCGTACTCGAAATCTTTAAGGACATTCCTAAAGGAGTTAAATACAGGAGGGGTCATTCTAATTAGACATTCCAATGCTACCCTCCATGTGTATTTCATCCTTGCAAAATCATCCGATGTAAAAGCTCTCCAGAGGCCTTACTCTTGGCAATCTCCTCTTGTTCTGCAGTCGCAAATTTCGGTAAATTTCCATGAAGTTGTGCGATATTTTTCAATATTATAGAATTGATTTAGTTGCGTACCTTTAGCTATGCTTGCATAAATAGCTTGATCACTTGCTAAAAGTCTAATCAATAAAGTGAGGAGCACGGTGGCTGTGTCATGCCCTGCTATCATAACAGTGATAACATTATCTACAATTTCCTCATCAGATAATGCTGCTGAAAAGTCTTCATTTCTGAGACTAAGTAACGTGTTGATAAGATCTTGTTGAGGACAGGCAGTTTGATGTTTCTGTTCAGCCCTTTTTTCGTGTATACATGATGATCATTCTGATTTCCTCCCTTGCTTTCAGACTACGACTGAAGCGTGTGAAGGGAAAATTGATTGGTACTGAAAGAGCACCCTTGATGAGTTGTTGGAAGAGCTCTCCAAGTGTTTCTCTTCTCACGCCTCATTCTATTCCAATTATCAGTGAGCTCATAATGTTGAAGGTGAGGCTCTTCATCAATGGCATTGCCTACAATGCGATGATAAAAATAGATATATCGCGCGCGCATTTATTGCCTATGATTTATAGTCAGGAGATGGCAGAATTAGATTTATGGTTTAAAATATTCTTAAGAGATGTGCTGATATTTTGTTGTTAGATAAAATGGACATACAGAAACCTTCTGCTTTCCATGCCAATGCATCTCGAAATGCTTTCTGATTCTTTCATCCATCTCACCGACATATGCCTTAACACTTCAGGCTTTAAGAGTGATACCAGTACTCCTCTGACGCGCTTGTGCTCATGGCCACTCAATTCAAAAATATTCCTCTGACCACAAATCCTCCTCACCGACAGCGGTTTCTGACCGGCAAGAATGCTACCATCACAATTGTAGATGAAATTTTTTGCAGCCCCAGACAGGAATACTGTTGGTTTCCCAAGGAGGCTCGTTTTCCAGACGGGAACGTATTTTCTTATTCTAATCCGTAGCCATTCTTCATCTGTATTTTTGCGCATGGCATGCGGCCGGAAGGTGATACTTTGGCCAATGATGGGTAACCCTAAAGAACCCGGTGGAAACCTTCCTGAAATTCTCTGTCTCAGGAGAAGGTAGAGTGGTAGAAGTAAGAAAAGCAAGACGAAAACCATTTCAAGATTCATTTCTGCTTGCTCAAAAGATTGGTGTTAAAGCAGCTGGTATATATGAGATATGCGAGAGAAAAACTTCTTCCTATGGGAAACTGATTTGTCTCTTAACAGCAGAATTCTTCCATTTCACTTGTTATCAATGCATAGCATTTGTCGATGGAACAAATCAGAGAGTACAAGGATCGGACTTTTGAACCTTTCCAAAATGACAAATCTGAGTTTTCGTCACAGTTTGTCAGAAGGCGAACAGAATATCCTATCCAACGAACTCATGAAATACTTTAGGAAGCGTTTGGTTAATGACAAAAGAGACCGAGATAATAGTACAAAAACATGGTTGGTTGAAAAATAGAGATAAACACATTAAAATAAATATATTTTTAAAATAATTTTAGAGTAAATTTATTTAAAGTACGGAGAAATGGGACATATCTTAAGAGTTTTTATATGTAAAATATTTTTGTATATAACTTTTAATCCTAAAATTATCCAACTAAAATATATAAATATAAAATTATTATTATAATAATTTTAAAAATTGACTGAAAGACTTTTCTCGGATCACAATTTAGAAGAGTTAACCCTACTAAACTCTATTTTTTTAAAAATGATCAAAACAATATTGTTTTGATCAATTTTTTTTTAAAAAAAGTCAACAAGTTCTTTACCTAGGTTTTGAATGGGTTTTGCCTCGGAATAGTCTGAGCCAATCCTTTTCTCTATTTTTTAAAACTCGGACCGATCTAAATTCCAGGTTGATCGGGTCTCAGATCGACCCACTAAGTCAATCTCGGTTTTATAACTGGGTTATTATACTGTTATTAATTTCAACACTCAATATAAATTAAAGTAAAAAAATATCATATCTAATTAATTTTTTAATATGTAAGTTAATTTAATAGTAATTAATATCAGGGTAATTTAAAATATATTTTTATATATTTCATTATATCTTGTCCACCATCAACTAAATAAGATAAAAAAATAATTATTTTATTTTATATACCACTACCAAACATAATTTTATCTTTGATTTGCTCTTGAGAAATACGATATCATAATGAAGAGGCCATAATGTTTTTAAAATTTATCTGATTTATATAATCAAACAAGCAATTTGGGAGAGTTAAATCAAACTAGCATGTAGAAAATCAATGTGTTGCAGGCAGAGCCAATAAATCCTTCTAAAAAATGTCAACCTAGAAAATCAAAATAATTCTATGATGCTAGAAAATATTTATGTGAAATGGTAAGGAAAAAGAATGCAAAAAACCACAACATCAAGTTTTGTTTTGCAGTGTGGTTAGTCACTTTGATCACTGTCAAGAATATATATTTAGATTTTAGTAATCAAGTTGCGAGTTTACAACATAACAAGGCTTGCTTGTTTGGTGTGATAGTAGTTTTTATTTTTTAAAGTGCTTTTGAAGTTATTATTTACTTGAAAAAATATCAAATTAATGCTATATTTTTATACATTTTATATTTTTATATATTTTTCAATAATTTTAATGTACTAATTATATATATATATATATATAAAAAGGAGAATTATGAAGAAAAACATTATTTTTAATGTATTTTTAATTTAAAAATATTTTTAAAAAATTTTGTGCATCATATTATAAAAAAAGTATTTGAAAAAGATACCATGGTTTGTCCTCATTTGTTATAGTATAAGATCAATAATAATAATAAAAAAAAATTGCATTTACTGCTGTTGGAAATCACCAAAATAATGAATTAATTGTTCGTTTGTCTTGGAATCATCATGGATACCAAACATCTTAATCATTTCATAATTTTCATATTGGAACAAATTATTGTCCCAACAAGTATCTATTTCGAAGATGCCTATCTTTTTTCTTCTAGGTGGCGGATTACCATGCACCTTTTCGATTCTCTACCGAGATGAATATTTGAGAGAGCAAACCGTGAGAGAGAAGGGAGAAAGAAGAAGAAGAAGGGAAAAGAAGGAAATTAGAAGGGAAATAGAAAGGAGTTGAAGAAATAAGTAAAAAAGATAAGATTATGCTTAAATGTGTATAATATGTTTTCTTTAGCTTTAATTTCAGTTTTGATGAATGTTAGGGTTTTGAAAATTTATGTTTTGGGTTTAATTAATGAATTAAATTGAATATTATAAGGTTGATTGTTGTGGGTAATGAACTGTTAAGTTGAATTTGAGAGATTGGAGATAAAAATGATGATTTTGAGTTATGGTTTTGTTTGAATGGTGAATTTGTGTTAGAAATCAGGGGATAACAGTAGGTAATCTGTGAAAATTCTGGGTTTGAGGTTGAAGATGATGAAAATTCAATTTGGTCCCTCAATTTTGGAAAATTATAGTTTAGTCCCCAAACTTTGGAAAATTTACAGATTGGTCCCTGGAGCCTATTCTGAGATTCTGAACAGAATAAAATATGAATTATGGGCAGAATCCCTGTATAGTTATGAAATTTTAACACTTTCAATTTAGTCCTCCAATTTGACCCTAAAAATTGGGGAAAATTCCAGAATGGTCCCTGGAGTATAATGAGATATTATGGACAGAAATGAGGATTAATTATGGTAAGAATTTCAGTATATTAATGGATTTATGATATTTTTAGTTTGATCCTTCAATTTGACAAATGTTACAATTTGACCCTTAAAAATATGATAAATTATAGATTGGTCCCTAGCTGTAATATTAGCTTTTGCAGATTGGTTTGATGAATAATTGAGGGTTATTTAGTGAATTATTACCAATTTTTTTTTTTTATTATGGATTGGATTTCGGGAAAAAACCGTTTCATGTTGGGTTTTTTAGGAAAAATAACTAGTTAGTTCGAAAACATATAGGGTTATGAAATATACCCTTAGATAAGTGTATTAAATAGGTTACATATTCTTTTGAATCATTCTTGAATATGTCTCCTTTATATTCAGATAATCCTAATATTCTACCAGCGGGACGTTAGTAAGATTTTCTTCGGTGTCTGCTTTTGACTTCTGTTTGCTTTCGAGTTAGGTGAGTGGATAATTTTTCATATGCATGAGAAATATTATAAATATTTGATTTGTTAATACGAATTGGATCATGCTTCTTGATAATATATATATGTTGATTATTATCCTTGTTATAATAAAGCATGATCAATTGTTGAATCTAAATTCTTGATATGAACCAGTATATATTTTGAATTGACTTCTGAATTGATAGCTTCTCATTTGATTGATGTCATGAGTTGAGCATTGAGATATGAATATGTCTGTTTGATTATGATTATGAACCTATGGTATGTCAGTTAGAATACCCATGCTAACAGGGTAGTATTAGTCTTTGTGCACATCGTATCTAAACCCTAGTTGGTCGGGGGAGTCACCAACCTGTGTGGACTGATCATCCCACAGTACGGAGCCTCATGCTCATTGCATTTTGATTTTTTGACGAGTTTTACCATATAATCTTCTTGTTATGACCTATTTGAGAAACCTTTCTATAAGAACCTAGAGCCATAATTGTATATATATTCATCTTTGTTATATTACCTCATATATGTATATTGAATGTTACTACTCACTGAGTTGGTGAACTCACCCTCTCATTATTTATCCTTTTCAGGCTTATAGCTTAATAGCAGGTCACTTTTGTTGGACCTTCAGAACTTGCTCTTTTGGTTGTAATTTGTATATTTTTCTTTATGTCTAGTTAGTGCTCCAAAACGATGAAATTATATTAACTCTTGTATTAAGACAATTCAATTATATTATGAAATTGATTTTGTAATTAATGCTGCGTTGAACTTTGATTGAGTTAAGAGAAGTTTGTGTATAAGTTTGGGTTCACATAGGTATGGAACCTCGAAGGGGAACCTTTCCTATGTGCCGTTCATGGATCCGGGAATCGGGTCGTAACATAAGATTTGCTTTCTGATGTTCTCTCAATTCTTGAAGCTAAAAGGAGAAAACATTGCAGAGGCCATATTATTTCAACTAGCAGGAATTTCATTTCACAGTTATATTGTAATGTAATAGTATCAAATAGAGCATCTGTTTTAACTTCCATTGGAATAGATGTAGGAGTTTGCATTCAGTTGACTTTGGTAGGGATCTTTGGCTCAATTTCTATCTCCAGTCCATCCTTGAAAATGGGCAATGGATCCCTTGAAAAGGAAATGTTTGGGTGACATAGCTTCCATGTAAACCTGTTCACTAGGTAATGTATTGTTATCAGAGTTTCAAGTCTTGTAAATTCATATCCAGGACATATTCTAGCTCCTCCTCCGAATGCCACGAAACTATATGGAGGAACTGGTGCCTGTTTGTCAAAATGTCCCGGATCAAAATCTGATGGATTTGGGAAGATACACTCGTCCATGTGTGTCATGCAGGCTGCCCAGATTACCTGAGTCAAAACTTAGCAGAATACATGTTATCTTGTAGCACTGGTGAGTAAGTTACAATGACAAGGGAAACACGCAGAGACTTGAACCATACCTGCCATCCTTTGGGAATTAGGTATCCTTCATATTCAAAATCTTTTAGGACCTTCCTGAAGAAGGAAAACACTGGAGGCGTCATCCTTAGAGACTCCGTCGCTACTCTCCATGTGTATCTCATTCTTTGGAGATCATCCCATGTCAAAAGGTCCTCGGAGACCTTACTCCTGGCAATCTCCTCTTGTTCTGTAGTCTCAAATTTTAGTAACTGCTTTGAATTTGTTTCAATATTATTTGGTCTTTATTGAATCAATTTAGTTGCGTACCTTGAAGAACGCTGGCATAAACAGATGGATTATTGGCTAAAAGATTGATCAAGAAACTGAGGAGGATGGAAGTTGTGTCATGTCCTGCTATCATTATAAGGATAGCATTATCTACTATTTCCTCATCAGATAATGCTGCTGAAAAGTCCGCATTTCTGAGACTAAGCAGTGTGGTGATAAGATCTTGTTGAGGAGAGGTGATTTGATCCTCCATTGCAGCCCTCTTTTCATGAATCAGATCCATGACAATCGTTCTGATTTTTTCTCTAGCTTGGAGGCTACGGTTGAAGCATGTGAAGGGAAAATTGATTGGTACAGAAAGAACACCCTTCAGCAGTTGTTGGAAGAGCTCTACAAGAATCTCTCTTTTTGCACTTTGCTCTATTCCGAATATCAGTGAGCTCATAACGTTGAAGGTAAGAGTCTTCATCAATGGCATTGCCTACGTTGTAAAAAGAAATAAGAGATATATAAGACATAAAGAAAAGCAAGAGTACACAGTTTTCATTACTTCACCTGTGATTTTCAACCTGTAGAGGTCAACAATGAAAATTAGGACATTTACCGTAATAAGCACTTATCATTTTTATGTAGTGCAAGTATTTTGTCGTTTGATAAAATTGACCTACCAAAACCTTCTTCTTTCCATGCCAATGAATCTTGAAATGCTTTCTGACTTCTTCATCCATCTTACCAACATATTGCTTCAACACTTCAGGCTTTAAAATCGATACAAGAGCTCCTCTAACACGCTTGTGCTCATGGCCACTCAATTCTAGGATATTCCTCTCGCCGCAAAGCCTTCTTATAGACGATGGTTGCTGATTGGCAAGTATGCTATCATCACAGGTGTAGATGAACTTATTTGCAGCCTGACCGCATACGAATACTGTTGGAGCCCCCAAAAGGCTCATTTTCGAAATGGGGCCATATTTTCTTATTTTATCCTGAAGCCATTCTTCTGCTCTATTTTTCCTCATGGCACTTAGGAAGCTGAAAGTTTGGCCAATGATGGGGAAACCCAAAGAACCTGGTGGTAGCTTTTTTGAACTTTTCCTGCAGGCGATCAGGAGAAGGTAGAGAGGGAGAAGGAACAAAAGCATAGAGAAAAAGATTGTTGGACTCATAGTTACTACTATCTGTGCTAGCTAGTGTAACTAAACCTGAGATATTTTCCAAAAACAAATTAGTAGTACTTCTTCTTATAGGAACTCTGAACTTGTCTCTTATTCTTAACTACATCATCTGCATTCTTACATTTTTCTTGTTGTTCATGCATATCATTTAATTATCCGAGCAGTACCAAAACATAAGAATAAGAATCAATTTGAATCTTTCGTAACTGGCAAACCCTTCAAGGGTTGCTATGAGGCAGGTGGAATATTCAATGAGCAGCTGGTCTAACAGTAACACAATTCTAAAGTATTTGAAAGTTCTATGAAAGAAAAATGTCATAAAATCCTGATGAAGGCATATAGCTGATTAGAATTTAAAATATCCCTATCAAATCCTGAAAGGTTACATAAAGCAGCAAGTAAAGTATCATCGGAATGACCGGCGATGCATATAATTAAATCCGTCCACACATAACGTCAAACCAAAGAAAAACAATTTACAACTTATCAGCTAATCTTAGGAAGTATTTTGCTGTTGGGCTTGTTGAGAGTACATTTGTTATAACCTAGCACTAGTTTTAGTGCTAGTTAACTAGGGAAGAGCCTTGACCCCTAAAATATGGCAGGCATATCTTGTATTGACACATTCAACAGCAGGAATATTCTGAGATGACCCCAATATCCACTTCCTTAAAAAATTAATTAGCATCAGTTTATCAAAGGAAAGTTTTTTCATACAGCTGAACTCTTCCTGTAATAATTTATCAAATCAAATTATCTACTTAAATTGGGATCAAATTAACCATTTTAATCACCTAAACCAAAGAGTTCCCAAAATTAATTAGTATTGTGGAGTAAATTATGGATTTGAGAAATTGAAATTAGAATTTTGATAAAAGCGATTATGGCATGTTCTAGTTCTGTAAGCTTATGTGCTATTCATTGTTGACCTTCGACCCAAGGATATAGTTTTAGGATTCTAGATCACGCACTCAGAAATAACACAAGAAAGATTAAGTATTATAAAGAAAGACAAAATTTTATTGAATAGAGTTACCATACCAAAACTCTAAATTAAAATTTTATTGGATAGAGGCAACCAAATGAAGTTTTGGCCAAATATGAAAGCCACTTGAAGATCAAAATCTTGAAAGAAAAATATTTGGCTTGAGAAATATGACGACAACCACATAAGGGAGAAAAATAGCTATGAGTAATCATGATCAAATAAATACAATTATTGAAGAAAAGTATTTTAAATAGATGGCAATGAGATGTCATCAAATAAATGCATTTCAAGCTCCCAGAGTCCCAACTTGAACCAGCTGAATAGTCGACCTCAATTATTATGAATACAGTTGACCTCATGAATTATTGTATGTTTACATGCAGTTCTTCTTAATCATCTGTTCATAATTCTATAGTTGCTGACACTAGCACATGTGTAGCAGGGATGAAAATTTAATGTCAACCCGGATGGATACCGACCTTAGCCGGCCCGAATGAGCAGGGATTTTTAGATAGTTAATTTACCCAACAGATAATGAATAAGATATAGATTGATATTGTCAAACCCACACCGGAACTAATCCGAGATGTGTGTGTGTGTAAAGAAGCTAGCTGTTACAGAGAGATTCGGGTTTGTTAGTGGGGAGAGCGCTCGAAATGGGTTATTAGGCTTGTGAAAATTTCTTCTGAACTTTAGTTGCTAGAACATTTTATTTCATACAAGCTCGTCTGCTTTATTAAAATATGGTTTGCGTTAAAATACATCCCAAAATGATTTTATAGAAAACACTTGTATCATGTGTAATGTTTTGAATATAAAGACATAGGAAAAGGCTAGAAAGCCCTTGAATGCTTAGATGTAGGAATAAATTAAATGAGGGGTATAGTAGTAATTGAATAAAGAGATGATAAATATAAATAAGAAGTAAAAAAATGAAAAAGGAAAGAGGGATCTGAATTTTGAGAGAGAACCGGCAAGAGAGAAAGGGAGAAAGAAGAAGAAGAAGAGAAAAGAGGGAAATTAGAAGGGAAATAGAAAGGAATTGAACGGAATAAGTTTAAAGGTAAGATTTAGGTTGTTAAATGTATAAATTTGTATTATTGAGCTTTTAATTTTGGTTTTGATAAATGTTAGGGTTTTGAAAATTTATGTTTTGGGTTTAATTGATTAATTAAATTGAATGTTATAAGGTTGATTGTTATGGGTAATTGATTAATGAGTTGATTATGGAAGATTGTGATGATTTTGAGTTATGAATTGTGTAAATGGTGAATGTTGAGTTAGAAATTTGGCAAGAACAGTAGGTAACCAGTGAGAATTCTGAGTTGGAGGTTGAAGATGATGAAAATTCAATTTGGTCCCTCAATTTTGGAAAATTACAGTTTAGTCCCCAAACTTTGAAAAATTTGCAGAATGGTCCTTGGAGCCTATTCCGAGATTCGGAACAGAATAACATATGAATTATGGACAGAATTACTGTATAGATAAGAGAATTTAACACTTTCAATTTGGTCCTCCAATTTGACAAAAATTATAATTTGACCCTAAAAATTTGGTAAAATTCCAGAATGGTCCCTGGAGTATAATGAGATGATCTGGACAGAAATGAGGATGAATTATGGACATAATTTCAGTATATTCATGGATTTATGATAAATTTTAGTTTGGTCCTCCAATTTGACAAAAGTTGCAATTTAACCCTTAAGAATATGATAAATTATAGATTAGTCCCTAGCTGTAATATTACCTTTTTCAGATTGGTTTGATGAATAATTGAGGGTTATTTAGTGAATTATTACCAATTTTATTAATTGTTTTATTATGGATTAGATTTCGGGAAAACCGTTAAATGTTGGGTTTTTAGGAAAGATAACTAGTTAGTTCAAAAACATTTAGGGTTATGGAATACACCCTTAGATAAGTGTATTAAATAGGTTATATATATTCTTTTGAGTCATTCTTAAATATGTCTTCTTTATATTCAGATAATCCTGATATTCTACCGGCGGGACGTCAGTAGGATTTTCTTCGATATCAGCTTTGAGTTTTGTTGCTTTCGAGTCAGGTGAGTGGATAATTTTCCATATGCATGAGAAATAGTATAAATATTTGATTTGTTAATATGAATTGAATCATGCTTCTTGATAATATATATGTTGATTATTATCCTTGTTATGATAAAACATGATCAATTATTGAATCTGAATTCTTGATATGAACCAACATATATTTTGAATTGACTTCTGAATTGATAGCTCCTTATTTGATTGATGACATGAGTTGAGCTTTGAGATATGAATATGTTTGTTAGATTATGATTATAAACCTATAGTATGTCAGTCAGAATACTCATGCTAACAGGGTAGTGTTAGTCTTTGTGCACATCATATCTGAACCCTAGTTGGTCGGGGGAGTCACCAACTTGTATGGACTGATCATCCCACAGTACGGAGCCTCATGCTCATTGCATTTTGATTTTCTGACGAACTTTACCATTTGATCTTCTTGTTATGGCCTATTTGAAAAACCTTCATATAAGAACCTAGAGCCATATTTGTATATAATTCTCATTATTATTCTTTTCAGGCTTATAGCTTGATAGCAGGTTACTTTTGTTGAACCTTCCGAACCTGCTTTTTGGTTGTAATTTGTACCTTCCTTTTATGTCAAGTTAGTACTCCAAAACTATAAATTATATTAACTCTTGTATTAAGACAATTCAATTATATTATGAAGTTGATTTTGTTATTAATGCTGCGTTGAACTCTGATTGAGTTATGATAAGTTTGTGTGTAAGTTTGGGTTCGCATAGGTATGGAACCTTGGAGGAGAACCTTGCCTATGTGCCGATCATGGATCCGGGATTCGGGTCGTGACATCATGATTCATAATAAGATATAGATTCATAATTTTATTTCATGAACTATGTTTGTTTTCTGGAATTCACTTTCCAGGAAACCACTTTCCAAACTTTCCTGTGTTTGTTTGCCATTAGAAAAGTTAGTCAACGGAAAACACTTTCTAATCAAAGAAAAATTTGGCTTGGTTTCCAAGAAAGTGTTTTCCTGTAAAATTTGGACGGAAAACACTTTTCGTAAGTGGTGAAAAATTTTGAAATGTCATATTATTTGCTGATTATATTAAATTTGGTCCTCAAACTTTTGATTGGTACATATATTTTGTTTTGAATATTTATTTTTCAATTTCATCTCTTAAAATTTAATTTTTATATTAACTTTGGTCCTCATTTTTATAATTGTTATTTGTTTTTCTCTTATTAATTTTTTATTGAAATTTTTTATCTATCAAATTTGGTCCTCATTCTTTTGATTGTTACTTATTTTATTTAAAATAATTTATGAAATGTTAATTATTATTATTTTAATCTCTTTATCTTTTATTTTTTTTATTTTCTAGATTTGATCTCTATTATTTTGATTATTATTTATTTTATTTGAGATAATTTATGAAATTATATTTTTTGTCAATTTTATTCTCATTCAACTTTTTAATCTGTAAGATTTGTTCCTTGTTATTTTAATAAAATTGAGAAAAATAAAACATTAATAAGTTATTTTCCAGCTCATTTTTCATGACATAACCAAATACTGGAAAGTATTTTCCAACTTATTTTTCATTACACTATTAAATATCAAAAAATAATTTATTTTTTTAAAATTTATTTTCTCAAATAAAACTACTTTTCAACAAACAAACGGAACCTAATTTCAATACATCCCATCTATGTGCAGGAAACCTCGCGGTGCGGCTGTGAGAGAGAACATAGAAAGAAGATTATGCGAGGCTGTCGAACTCTTGAAATTGATAAATAGCTAACTTGAGTAGTTAAGACACAGATGCAACTTATGCTTGTTGAACCCTTCAGAGGTATGGAAAATGGTAACATTTTGGAGCAGTTCCAGGGCCATGTTGTTAGGCTTTCTTTCGGTTGTCATGCCTAATCTGTGCGTCGTTGAGTTGAGATTTGATGAAGTAAATAGTGTACTGAGAGGTGTGCAGATTTGAGATGAAGCTGTTTGTCTTCACTGTAATGATTTTTCTCCCCTTTTCTTGAGCAAGTTGTTCTGTTTGTTTCCTCCCTTCATACTCTTAGGGCAGAGGACAAGGTGGAGTTACAGCACAGCATTGTTGTCCTCCTGCATGTGCCTCTTGGATAGTTGGATGCCATGGAAATGCTGCGACTGACCAAACACACTAGACAAGTTGCAAAACTATGTTAATTATCTTGATTTATTCATGGAAAATTGCAATAATTATTTTCTTATAAAAAAATAGATGTACAGATGGACACATACCTATGGAAATTTCACTGTATTTATTTCAAAATTAAAACTTTACTATGATCATAGCAAAATCAAAACTTGAATCATATTTACAAATATATGAAACTAATTCAATATAGATGAATCACCTTTTAAAAAAATAGTGGTAGGGAAACAATCAATAATTAATTATCTGTGGATGCAGCTGGGAATAAAGGAAGGTTGTTGAAAGTTGAGCACGATGGTCCCATTGCTGTGCACATGACATTATCTTTTTGGAGGACCAAGAGATTCAGATTCCTTATGGCCGCAAAAATATCTGTGATCCTATTTAACACCATGTCTACATATTCAGTAAATTGATGCCCTCTGGTGGGCTATACGGACAAGGTTCGTTTGTCTGCTTCAGCCAAGTTTGGTGGTTAGATAATCCATTCATGAACCAAGGCTGCAGTTAAAAAACCTGTGTGCCTGTTTAGGAAGTTGGAGCGGCAGCGGAGCAACCATGTTCAACTGTTATAGGCCGCGGAGCAATCCATGTTTCCAAACCAAAAGGGTTGAACTAGCGTTCCCAAACGGTCAGGTGGTTAGGAACTTGCAATGTTCACAGCCAATAAGAGTTGAACTTGTCATGCTGTTACAAAAATTCATGATCCTTGACTTTTGTTTTCACTTCGGCAATTTGAGGCAAAACAAGTAAAACTGTATCATCTCTCAATGGAGCAAGAAAGCAAAGGAAACTAGAGTGAAATCAAAGCGTGTGCTGCTCGAGGAAACCAAGACTCAAGATATCACCAGTAAGAAGATTAAAGCAGAACCAGAGCATCATCTAGAACGTCATTCCTACTCGATAAATGTTTTTACACAATTTTTTCCAATCTCAATAGCAAGCCTAGCTTATCCCAATAACTAGTGCTAGCAATCAATCATTCAATCATAAACCAATAGGTTTTAGTGCCTAATTAAGCATCTAAGGATGGAAAAAAATCAAGCAGCCCTAGCAAGAACTTGTAGCCTTTCAGGCACATCTTCTGGGTCAATAAAGAATCCCCTCCTCCTAAAAGCTCTCGGTACAGTAACTGTCAAGACACCGTCTTCAAATCCTGCTGATATTCCCTCAATATCAATCCCACCAGGAGGCCTGAATTTTCTATTGAAGGACTTGACAGGCTGAGTTGATTCATCAATAGCCTCAGTTCTAATTATGAGGTACCTTGAATCCTCTACCTCCAGTTTTATCTCTTCTTTCCTCACACCTGCCATAAGAACCAAGACAACATCTCATTCCAATTCAAACACAATTGAAAGAAATGCAAGAAACTTCAAGAAATGAAAAGAAACATCATAAGAAGCTAAAGTAAGTTGTCCAAAGTACCAGGGAGGTCAGCAGAATAGATGTGTGACTCAGGGGTTTCAGACCAGTTGACATGGTTTTCAGGGGTGGGGAGATAGGAGAAGAGGGCTGGGTTTGCAAGGAGATAGTACCATGGTGAAGGTTGATGATAGATGGACAGCTCCATTGCTTATCAGATCTCTTTGGGGTAGGATTTGATTGATGGGGTGTGACTTGATAAGAGGAGGCACTGGCTGTGCTAGCCTTTTTATAGAGCAAATGGTCAAGTTGCTGCCTTTTTGGGCCAATGAGGTTAGGTTTGCAAGTTGATTGGCTTTCTGAACTTTACATGAGGGTTTGGTTTCCTTCTATAATAGAAGGAAGGTGGATGGTCAAACTATGCGGTGCTAGCTGCATAGACTAATACTATCTCGTTCTGAAATGACAAATTTTGCCACTAATAGTTAATGTTGCAACAAGTTGATGAGTTTTTTTTTTAAAAAAAAAAAGAAATTATCGCAGAGAAAAAAATAAGACAGATAAAACACCATATATATATATATATATATATATATATATATATATATATATATATATATAATAACATAATTTAACAAGTCATATCATATCAGAAAAAAGGGTGGGGTCATGGTGGCCATGTAGATATTTTGTGGTGGGGGAGAGAGTGATGCGTGGGCAACGGTGATGGCAGAGGAAGAGAATGGAAAGGGAAATAAGGAAAGAAAGAGTACGAAAAATAGAGGCCAAGGTTTTAATTCCATTGGAGTGGCTTGCAAGCTTGCAACACACGTGACATGCAAGCTTGCAACACACGTGACATGCAAGCTGTTGATGTCTCACGGGACTCGTCTCTAAATAGCTTTCAAAATATTTTATACGCCTTTCTTATATCGTGCTAATTTTTTTTTATTTAAAGGAAAAAAAAAACAAAAACAAAAACTAGCAAATTTATAGTTGCCTTAGATGTCCATGAACAGAACTGAACTGTTTCGGTCAAGTTGTTACAAGTATTTCCCTTTTCCAAGATACAACAAAATAAAGAGTTGTGTCTTGCACCAATTAGAGCTTCTGGTGCGTTTGAGTTTTGACAACTTGTAGCTCACATGTGGTTGGCTGGCCCATTACGGATCCCACCATTTTGGAAAAATCTACTGGGATGGAAACATTCATACCTACCAAGTCTCCAAATAATGGACCTCTCACGAAGATCTTCTTCAGGTGCTTGAAATGCTAGGGTTGGTGTCAACTCTATGTCACAAGGTCCAAGCCGGGGAGGTATTCTAACATAGGAGTTGTGAGAATCCATCTACATCTGTAAAATAGGTATTTTGGACATAACGTTTTCTACTATGACTTTGAGATAGCTTGCTTACCTTCAATTTTATTCAATAAGTTTCTCAACTAGTCAGCAGTGCTTTTTCTTCACTATAATTTGCAGCTTTTCCTCTTCGTCATACCACTTCTGGAAAGCAGTTCCTGATATGTACGGAAATACAGGACAAGAACTTATTTCAGCGGGAAATACAGAACAGGAAGTTATATTGGAGATCAGAGTGAAGGTTCAGGAAAAAGGTAAAAGGTAGACTTTGGTTTTTTAATGGAAAAACATATGAGATGCCACCAATTTTCAATCATTAAGCGTGCATTCAATGATGTTCTTTCGAACCCAGAGAACTTGAAGCCCAAACCAAAGGGCTCTTAATAAGCAAGAGACATGCTAACAAGACTGCAAATCAAACGCATACAGAGGTTTTCCATGCAAGATTTGTACAAAGAAATTTACAAGTTTCCCCATTTCACTGACCCCGGATACTGACCTCTTACAGCTACGACAACACCGGGCCTACATCTCCGCCAGCTATAAAATTGTCTCCATTGTTTTCTGGTTATGAAGATGTAATATCTGTCAAATTATCCTTATAAAATCTCTGGTAACATTACCGAAAATAACAGCTTTCAGGAAAATCACAGCATTCTCTAACATCCTTTCGTCTACATACATAAAACATGGTAGACAACAGCGCTATGAGAAAGGCAATGGTTTTCACTCAGCAAGTCATCTTCGAAGAGAGGAAGAAAACACAGATATTTTAGTACCGTTCGCAGGCTTAGTTACCGTGGAAAACAATTCTCTTATGATTGAACGTTTACACACTTTGAATGAAACCATATCTGGCCAGGAATTGTCGATGCCCACTATGGATTGCAACAAGAAATAAGATCACAGTGGCATACCAAGCTGATAATCAGCTTATTACAGTTAAATGATAAACATTATGAAACAATTAAAAATATACAAAATGTTCTTTGAAATGGTTAAATCAAGTTGCTTCAATCACCACAACACCTGCAATATGATCAGGTAAATGACAACCACCATGGACAACAGAAGCATGGCTCCTTCTTCATGTATTCACCCCAAGCACAAAACCATTACTATATGAAGGAAGATTGTTTGAAAGACAGTGAGTCTTGACTGGAGAGCGGAAAGGATTTGGTGTCACTGGATGTGTAATGTGTAATCCAGCTCCGCGAAGAACCTGCTTTGCATTCGCACATAAAATTTCAGACTGCTCAGTGAAGAAGGCTGGAACACCTCTAGATTTTATCAATTCAAGTGCTCCTCCCCAAGCAGAATAGCTCTCCAACCCACAGTTCAATGCAACAATGATATGTGGAGAAGGAAGATAGGTGGCTTCGTCCTGATAATTACCTCTCACAAGATTCACCCTCACTCTACTACTTATTCCTGAAGTTGTGCCTGACAAGTTAGTTGGAACTTCCGGTCCCACCATTACAATATGTATATTTCCTGATCCATTCAGCAAATGGCCAATCTCTGCAAATGCAGGCATCCAATCTAACTCCCCTTCAGGACCAAGGTAGTGAAGAATCACCTCTTTCCCTTTGAGTAACAGGTTCTTCGAACTAATATTAAGAGCAGTTAATATGTAATAAACTGTAAATGGGTGAGAGAGAATGTCAGCAACAGGGCTTGATAAGGGCAGCGACCGAAGATTATAGTACTCTGACCAACCAGAAAGAAGGATTGGGCTTGATATTCCATCTCTTACATGGTTGTGAAAAGGGGAATCACGAGGGTACTCCTCATCATCCAGCCCACCCCATGAGTCCCAAAGCCCACCTTTGACAGGAAGGAGACCAAGAGGGCAGTGAGCATAGCAACCACACTTCCTTCTCCACATGCCTTTTTGATGGATGCCCAGTGACTCAAGCCATTTACAAGGCTGGTCAGCTGAACATGGGAACAAAAAGATTTTCATTGCCAGCTCTTCTTCTCTTTCCATCATAGCCTTGTAAAGACCACACATGCTCTTGTGTGTTTCCTTCCAGTGCTGCTTCTGGCACAGAGAACTGCAGTAGACCACAGCGCGACACTGCGCACAACATTGAGACTGGTCTCCATGAACTTCTTTCTCGCACAATGTACACTGCCTCAAGACACCATTTGAATTTACTCTTACATCAACAAAGACCTCCTCCCTTGGTGGTTCAGCATACTTGGTGGGTGTCGAGCTAGCTGTTGAGCTAGCCTTTTCCTCATATGCCTGACCAGGAGGATGGGAGACAGTAACTGCAACAAGGTCATGACCCTTGGCCATTTCTGGAGGCCATTGAACATCCACAGTCTCAATAAATGTTTCAAAATACATCATCCTTGACCATTTTGGAGCACCATCTTTATCTTCCTGGAGTAGTGGATGCACAAGAGAAATAGCTCTCATGAAGGCATACACAAACCTAAGCTCTTCAAGAGTTGGATTCCTAAACCGAAGTTCACCAGAAGACATACAACGTGCAACATCAATCACAGGAAACCTATCAGTACCCGATGCTTCCAATGACAAAGACTTGATCATTCTCTTATTTGAAGGAAACATCAACGCCTCAGGTTCATACGAGACCCTCAAAAGCTCAACATTTGGAACACGAATTGTCTCTCTCGGTCCAGTCATCTTCTTAGCATCACTTTCAGATCGAAACATATAAAACCCAACATCCCCACCATCACCTCCTATGAACTGAACACAAGGAAAAGGCTGTTTCTTGCCGGACCAATCCGAATCCTTCCCTACCCGGATACCAAAAAGATGCCAAGGACGCAATCTTTTCCACGGTTCAGTTCTATAAAGAGCAGCAGAACCTTTATATATAGACTTAATGAAATTAGGAGAAACTCCCTCTACCTTCATTAGACATGTACTTGATCCAGGACCAAGCCCGGGACCAGAACCAAATTGCTCCTGAAATCTACCAAACAAATTCTTCAAATGCAAATCCATTATGACCCGTTTCCCAAATCTCACCAAATTCCCCAAACTCCCACTAAAATCAGCAAACCCAGCAAAAAAGCACTAACCTTTGTTACTACTACAAATACAACAAACCATAAAGCTCAAAACTTTCCACTGAATTTGATCTCCAAAGGGTCTAATAATCTAGCAAAGACAGTAAACTAGACAGTGCAAGGACAAAGAATCCTTAAAACAGCAGTATTAAATTAGTGTACTGTCCACTCATAGAAGCCCTTAATTACAGTAACATTAGAAAGAACGTGAAAAAAACAAGAACCAATGCTTCTTACCAGAATTTGATGCCGGGGTATTTTGCAGTGAAAGACTGAAGAGTTCGAAGGGAGAGTGAGATCAGGAGCATTTGACTCCCAGTTGAAAAATCAAAGGAAGACAATGCACTGTTTGACGGAGGAAGCAAAGATTAAGGAATTTGTTCTTGTAAGGACGTTCGCATTTTATGAGTTTCTTTTTTTTGTTTGCTCCTCAATGTAACTTTAAGGTTGCATTATGAACCTCATCTTTCTTACCTTTACCAAGACCTCCTTCTTCTTAATTTTCTTTTAACAATACTGTTAGGTCTGTTCGGTCTAACGATCCGGTTTGTGTTTAGTTTTAACTGTCAAAGAATTATCTCAACCCAATAGTTTAAGTTGTTAGGTGAGGTTTCAGGATATAATTTATATTATTCTCTAACACATCCCCTCAAATGAAATCCCTTTAAGCTTGAAACTTACACAGGTCCACATTATTTTGTGCTTAATTTTTATCAAATAAACAGGGGATGGTGAGATTCAAACTCGTGACCGCTTGGTCATCAAGGCTCTGATATCATGTTAAAAAACTAATTCAACCCAAAAGCTTAAGCGGTTAGGTGAGGTCCCAAAATATGATTTATATTATTCTTCAACACATCCTTTCAAGTGAAAATTCTTTGGGCTTGAAACTTGCACAAATCCACATTATCTTGTGTTTAATTTTTTTATCAAATAAATAGGGATAGTAAGATTCAAACCAGTGACCGCTTAGTCATCAAAGCTCTGATACCATGTCAAAGAACCAATTCAACCCAAAAGTTTAAACGGTTAGGTGAGGTCCCAGAATATAATTTATATTATTCTCTAACATTAACTAGTTAGGTGGCTCGTGCGCGAGCTCACCATTTATTTTTTTAAAAAATTGGATCCTAACAATAGCATGACCCAAGGTTATTTGGGTCCTACATATACAGGACCTAAGTTTATTTTGGGCCCTGCACAACCAATGACCCAAAACTATTTTAAGTTTTGTAGCATGCGGGGCCTAAGGATAGTTGGGTCTTGGCAAGCCCAAGCCTCATGTGCGTGCTAGGGTGTGCACAGCCCCAAGACAGACAACTCATGTGCCACGTGTGCAAAGGGATATATCCAGCACAAAGATAGAAGCCTAAGCGCCATGTAAGAACAAGGGTGTTCCAGCACTGCGACAGGAGCCCAAGCGCTACGTGTTATAATGTATTTATTTATAACATAAAAAAATATTTTTAATATTAATACTTTTGATTATAGTAAAAATAATAATATTCATAACACAAATAATATTATTTTTAAATACAAGAATATTTAGAATACAAATAATAATATTTTTTTATATTAAAACTTTGAAGCATTATAAGAATAATAATATTATAACAAAAATAATAATATCTTTGAGATAAATACTTTATATTCTAAGAAAAATAATAATATTGACAACGCAAATTATAATATTTTTATATTAATATTTAGAATTGTTGAGTATGTTTAATAATATTATGTCACGGGCTCACTCTTTATTTTTATAAAAAATACCATAAAAATATAATATAAATAATAATATTTTTTTTAAATTTATTAATTTTTTTTATTAATAATATTAATTATAATAAAAATAATAATATTTCTAAAAGAAATAATAATATTTAAAATCCTAGAACCCATGAACATTGAGTCTTGATGAAGGACCCAATCGAATTGAGTCCTTATGCTAGACCCATTAATCTTGAGTCCCGCCAGTCCCATTTCCCTTGAGTCCTTAGCCATGACCCAAGCACCACTTGTCCCCAACCCAACATAGCTCAAGCGTCACGTGTGCACTAGGGAGTGTCCAGCTCATAGGCAGAGCCCAAGCACCATGTGTGTGCAGGGGGTGTGCCCAAACGCCACGTGTTCTCACGTGATTTTTTTTTTATAGTAATAATATTTTTTAAAAATTTATTAATGATGATAATAGTAATACTAATAATAATTTTTAATTTTACCTTTCAAATCACATCTTTAGTTGTTTTTCAATATTAAGAATAAAATTTTTCTAATTTAGTAATTATTTATTAATAATATTGATTATTATAAAAATAATAATATTTATAACACAAAAAATAATATTTTTAATATTAATACTTTTGATTATAGTAAAAATAATAATATTCATAACACAAATAATACTATTTTTAATTCCAATAATATTTAGAACACAAATAATAATATTTTTTTATATTAAAACTTTGAATTATTATAAAAATAATAATATTTTTTTGGCTCAGTTTTTTTCCAGTTTGACTCGGTTTTTTTGATTTGGCTCGGTTTTTTTTCCGGTTTTTTGGTTTGGGTTCAGTTCGGTTTTTTCGGTTTCAGACTTAAAAAACTGAAACTGAACCGAACCGGTTGGTTTTTTTAAAATTTTAATCGGTTTAATCAGTTTTTTTTTTCATGGTTCGGTTTTTTTGATTATTTTTTTTTCAATTTTCTCAGTTTAATCAGTTTTTTGATTTTTTTTAAAACATCCTAGGGGTACCCTATGGTAGGCTATGGTAGGGGGTGTGATTATCGTTTTGTTGTATATAACATGAAAACATTCATCCCATTGTTTATCTGTCGAAGAGTGAGCTGGCTGTTGTCACCACTTCATCTTCTGTTCATGGATAGATCACTCAGGTTGTGTAGTTTTTCTTTCTAATATTAACTTGAACAAAAATAAAAGATTACATTAATATCTTATTTAATTAAAATCACAATGAATGTGAGTGAGAAATTCCTCTCGATTATTTGTATCTCATCCATGACTTGGAAGTATAATAACACCAGATCCACACACCACAAGTGAGGCAAGTAAACTTTGAAGGGTTGAGGTATACATGCAAATGAAAAATATCGAAGCATCAATCGAAGCATCAATTAGAATTTCGAAATAAGTGTGTGTGTGTGTGTGTGTGTGTATATATATATATATATATATATATATATATATATATATATATATATATATATATATAGCATGGACTATGAACCCTAACATTCAACTAATACCTTGAGTACGTAGTACATCGAGCGATATCCTTGAAACTTCTTAACATGAAAAAGTTTGGGGAAACAAGAAAGAAGGAAAAAAAGTGTGCACCATAATCTTCAGTCTGGTTTCTTCAAGTTCAAGCAATTATCAGTAGCTTGACTGCACAACTTTTGCACCAGTTTTAGCTCCGTCTCTGCAACGTCGAAGCCACCATGTTTGTTAGTGATGAGTACAAAAGGAGGAAAACATATGGCAAGGACATGTAAATGATCCAAAATAACCCATTTCAAATTTAAGGACTTGAAAAGCAAATAACATGACCAATCAATAGAAACATGTATGAATCTAATTGCATGGCAGGCAGCCGCAAGCAGCCATCTATGTCTTTAAAGCTCCACCATGGTTTCTAGTTTCCATCAGTTATGTTCACCGTGTCGCTGTATCTGCACATTTCGAACTAGAGCAGTCCCCATACATGAGATGGAGACCGTGGTTCCAAACCTTGCTACATCCTTTTCCTTTCCATATCTGCACGTATTGAACTAAAGCAGCCAAAACTCGTTATATCCTATTCCTTTCATATTAGTATAATTTAAATCACTTCCCAAATAACTAAATTCGTTTTTTATTTTGACAGGGAATTGAGAATGTTATATCCTCCTCTTTGGGTACTAGAGGAGCAAGGGGTGGGATTCCAAATCTGGATTTCTGTGCTTCCCTTGCTTTGCAGGGGAAGATGCCACTCCTCAAACTACCCAGTAATTATAACATTCACTGTAAAGCAGGACAAGTGTACACCGAGTATCCAAGCACATACAGCACATCAAACACAAGCTGAAAAGTTGACGAATTTACCTGCTGCCTCCAGTTGCCTGTGCAGTTCCTGGCCTACAGCATCATCTTCAGCCTGGCGTTCACAGAAAAAACAGATCATTCATCAATTCTATAATATTAGATGTAAAAAGAGTAAATCAGGTGAAGTTTATGTAGAATAACCTGGAGTTCTGCAATCTTTTTCTGTCAAAGAACCATCTCAATCCAATAGTTTAAGCTGTTAGGTGAGGTTTTAAGATATGATTTATATTATTCTCTAACACACTCCCTCAAGTGAAAGCCATATGGGCTTGAAACTTGCACAAGCTTACTTTACCTTGTACTTAATTTTTATCAAATAAATAGAGATGGTGAGATTCGAACTCGTGACCGCTTGGTCATCAAAACTCTGATACCATGTTAAAAAACCATCTCAACCCAATAGCTTAAGCTGTTAGGTGAGGTCTTAGGATATAATTTAAATTATTCTCTAACATTTTCAACTGGCCTCCTCACCTCACTCAGACAGAGGAAGTGCTGCAACCAACACATCAAACTATAGAAAGAACAACCAGAAATAAGTTTCTGTCCAAAGCAACCCAGTTATTACAGTGCATGCAGGATGGACAGAAAACCAGCAGCAGAGAACTTGAGATCAAAATCTCTGCAGCTCAAAAGCAAAATTGACATTGCTAGACAAAGCAAGAGTCAGACTCTTATTTTAAAGAAACTCATAGATTATTCGAGATTCTTGCAATCACAACAAGGCAGCTTTCGCTTCAGTTCCTGAGGTGCTCACTCCACAAACAAAAGAATCTTCATTAAGTTTAGTAAAAGAAAGCATCCTAGTACTACAAATCTCCACTAACAAACACCAGAAAGAATTTCATATGGCCATAAAATTTAGACTTCACACGGAACTTTAAAGTTCATCGTAAACGATATTATACCCCAATGATTCAACCAAAATCTAATAACACTGATAAGATCTTTGGCCACTTCCCAGTTTTGTTTACAGTACTTAATAAAGGACTGAAGTGAGAGGAAAAAAAAAATTCCAATTCAAATTCCAAACATAACCCTGAACAGACAACCTAAGTTCGAGTATGTCGACAAAAATTCAGACATCAAGGGTTGTCCTTACACAAACTAAACTAGAAGAATAATAAATAAAAAAACCCCACCCTTCAAGCATCTTGCACCACAAAAATCACTGCTTAAAACGCTGAATCAGCCCTAATTAAGAAAAAAAACAGATGCTGGAATGAAGAGAAGATCATAAAGACTCAATCTTCTGGATTTCTATAAATTTTAAATCTTTAAGCAACAGGGTTTAATAAAATTAATCTGTTTAGCAGCTTTGACAAGGGCAGCACTCATCTGTTATGGCTGCTCAGAGAAATTGGCAGCATCTTCTGTAGGATTTGGAGGAGGTTCAGGGAAGGTTTGTGAGAGTCTGACTGAAAGTCCATCTTTTTGAAGGGTACCAAAAGTGTTGAAAGTAAGTGCTGCTATTTGATTCACTTGCTCCTGTAACTGAGATATTATGTCCATGTTTATTGCAACCTTGTATTTTGTACTATAAATTTTGAAACCAGTTGCATAGAGCTCCAAGGGTTTTTATTTTCTGTTCTCTGTTTTCTCGAGAAACAAACGGAAAGTAGCAGATTTTTAGGTTTTATAGCAGCAGAAGCTATACTAGTTTTGGGCTAAACAAACTGTTCTCTTAAACTTGTGGGCGAAGACCCTAAAATTTCTTTGGGAAACAGATTTGGCCTTCCTCTTCTAGCAAATTTAAGATGGAAATTTGATAACTAAGATATACTTCTTTCAACTGATTTACTCCAAAAGGTTGCAAGAAAATATTATTACCAAAGTCTACATCCATTTCTACTACAACGATCCCAAATCAAAAGGTAAAGGACAATAAGAGCAGAAAATACATGCCCAGCCTCTGAACTGATATTTAAGGATCTGCTTAACACTCTAAATAATGGCAATGTCGAGCATTATCGCCCAGGCCTATTTATTCCTTGACTCTTGACATCATGTGTAGCATCCATCTATCACAGCTTTATCCTGTCTATGGTTTCAGAAGAAAATGTCCTACACCACTGAGATGTTTTCATGCCACTAGATAATCTAAGATTCGGCAGGTGGAATGACATCCTTGATATTACTGTCCACATTATTGGCAACACTAGGAGAACTGCAGATCTGGGGTGTGGTCATTCTATGAAGAACAAGTTCATCAGAAGCAGTCTTGGATTCTGGAAGAATAGCTTCTCTCCCAAATAGAGTTGCAGGTAGGATAATTGATGCTGAAGTGTCTGCCCCTGCCTTCATAATATCTGTACCACCAGAAGAACATCTGACTGGGGTTTGGTGACTCTCTGAAGAGGAGATCCTTCAGCTGCAAGCTTTGGTGTTGAGGGAATAGCTTCTCTCTCAAACAATAGTGATGGAAAGCTTTCAATTGGTTCTGACAGTGAGTTTGCCTCAGTAGAGTTAGCAGCAGGACCTATAGAACTACCATTAAGATGGGATTTATCATCCCCACTGATAATCTTCATAGCAGGCTCCGGAGGTGCAACATTTTTTGGAGAAGCCTTTTTTTTCCATGAAAGAACTAGGGCTTTTTACTCCATAGTGGAACTGGTTGATTCACCTTAAGGTCATCACGGAAGGCTGCTGTTGAATTTCAAGCTCCATCTTAGCAGTTTCACTGCCTGGCAAAATATCAGCAGAGGTGCAGGTAGTGACACAGATTTTGATTGTTCATTTGCCTTTACGCTTAAAGTAGGACCTTTTCTTAGGGAGGCTTCATATTCCAGCATCAAATCATGCTGTCTGGCAACCTTATTATGTCCCATCTGTGCCATAGCAGAGGCAGATTGATTGTCACATCCTGAACCCAAAACTTGATGCCGCACAATTTTCCCTCCAAAGGAAGGTCCTGTGCTACTCTGCAAGTATTCAGTCAGAGGCAGCATCTGAGGAGCAGACTGGCTCTCCTTTGCAGTTGGGACAGTTGGTTGAAACCCAGATTGTAGCCCTTTGTCTTGAGCAGTGGGTGCAAGCTTTTTTAACTCAACCAGTTGCTTATCACTTTGCTCTGGTGAAGTAACAAAACTAGGCAGCTGAGTCGGAGGATATGAAACGGGGATGGGAATATCTGCTCTTCTATTCATTTTTGCTTGTGGAGCCACATCATTTGCAGCAGTGAGGGGAATGAATCGGCTGGGTAGAAATACAAGACCCCTCAAAGGAGTGCAGAGTCCCCTACCTTAACTTTAACAAGATATCCAGCATCAAATAAACCATCAATAACACCGGTAATCACCTGACCCACCATGCTAGCACCAGTTGTTCCTGTAGTCTCTTTGTTTTCCTTCATATTGTCAGATTCAGGCATTACTGGTGTTTTCTCGCCTAGTACTGAGCTCTCATCCTTGCGCGGACGGCCACGTTTGCGTTTCATAGGAGGATCCACTGGAGTGGAGCTAGTCCCCTGACTCAGAGGATCCATCTTGCACAGTTAACAAGACAACTGATTTACACCAGTCTTCAAAAATTTTCTCCTGCAAACAAAGATCATAAGCTTTTTGATCAATTATTTCCCATATTAAGCCACCCGTTAGAAAGTACAAATAGTGACGGCTGTTAGAAAAAGAAACTGATCAATGATACACCATACCTGGCATGGTGCTATTAGGATAACATCATAACAATAACCTGAATAATTAATCTCTAGCAATCCACTGGAACAATTGAACATTTTGAGGGCAGCATGGTATAAACAACGCATATCAGAAGCCTCCAAGTGAATATACTGCATTAAGCCTTCTTCTTGCACGAGGCTTCAGCTTATGGATCCTAAACATCTCTTCTATGATGTGCTTGAAAAGATTTCCTCTTTTTTTTTTTTTTTTTTTGTAATGGAAACCATGGTGAACGGAAACAGCAGGACCGTGTTTTTCTTATACAAATTATTCAGTGAAAGTCATAAAGGGACTGAAGCAAAGCAGAAGCACAAATATGTTCTAGATTTAATATTACTCGAGTAAAAGAAAATGAAAAAAGAGAACTTTGACATTTTCACTCCATCTAGGTAACAACTTGGCCAACTTCATACTAAGATATATACTTGGCAGGGGTTAAGGATTGGAAACCATGTAAGCACACACATGCATTCAATTCACATTGCCTGCATAAGACCATGATTTGTACCTCAACGAAAATTGACAAGACTTCCTCATTTTGTCACTGCTATTTTGATCTCCCTTTTTCACATTGCTAAAGATTTTTATTATCCAGGCTTACATCTCATGGTCTACAAACCTAGACATGGATATATTTATATTACAAAACAGCATTAAGGAAATCAAATTCAAAATAAAAAAACTATTAAATAATTCCTATATAGCTTGTGAATGCAGAAGGTCAAGAGGCATTTTGGGTTTTTCACAATGGAATTTTTGTAATTAGAAGGGGCAATTCTATATTTAGCTAAATTAAAAAAAAAAAACCAAAAAGTAGGCGAACTACACAATAATTATCACCGGCCCTAGTTATTTTAAATGATATTGATCTAGGTATAAAAAAAAGCATGCTCATCCATCACAATGAATATTGATTCGTTTTCAATTCGAAAGAAGTATTCAAGGTTGATTTCTTCACTTAAAGAAGAACCTGATTGGATGCTTGATTTTAGGTAGAATGCTTTTGAGAGATTCTTGAAGATGAAAGAACCTAGCTAAATGGTCTTATAATCAATACCCACTTATTGATTTTCAAGATATTTATATTTGTTATTATTCTGCTCCTAGAAAGAAACCAACTTTGAATAGTTTAGAGGAAGCTGACCGGAACTTATTAAGTATTTTGATAGATTGGGGGTTCCTTTGACTGAAAGGACTAGATTGGCTAATGTTGCTGTTTATGCTGTTCTTGATTGTGTTTCTATAGCTACTACTCACAGGATGACTTTAGAGAAGGCTGGTGTTATATATATTTTGTTCCATTTCGAAGGCGGTACGGACGTATCCTGATTTGGTTAGGAAGTAGCAGGCGTGTGGCACACTTGAAGATGCGTGGAAGTTCCGTGCCCTTTGAGCAGCACATGAAAGGTGTTCATGTCTTTTAAGAGCAACACGTGCAACGTCTCCTAGCATTTAAAAATATCATTTTGTCATGTTATTAAAAGTATTACTGTTTCCTTTTTGATTTATTGGTACAGCGTGTGTCTCGATTGATGATCATATTTGGTGCTGGTAGTTTTTCTCTCTCTCTTTCTCCTCTCTGAAAAATATAGATTAACTCCTTTGATTGTAGACATTTTAATTTCAATTTTAATTTTTTTTTAATTTTTAATTTTTAATCTTGATCTTTTTATAAAAATTTTATTTGTTTTTAATTTTTTTCTTCGATCTCAATTTACCAAATATTATATTCTCCAATATAGTCTTCATTCTTTGAATTTCAAATTTTTATCTTTGACTTTTTTGTAAAGGTTTTAGTAGTTTTTAATTTCACCCTTCAATTTAAATTGATGATTTTATTTTCTAATTTACTTCTTATTGTTTTGATATCTAATTTTTTTCTTAACCCTTTTGTTAAAGTTATTATTCTTTTCAATTTCACTCTTTCATTATAATATTGTTTTTTATGTCAATTTTGATCTCCATTCCTTTAAATTTGTTTTGTCCTTTTACTATATTGATTTTTTTTCCCTTCAATTCCACCCTTCAATTAAATATAAAATTTATTTTGTATTTTAATTTTGATTCCCATTATTTTAATTGCTATCTTTTTAAAATTCTTTTGAATAATTTTTTTCAATTTCATCTATTAATTTTTGATTAACTAAGAATTAAATTTACTAATTTTTCTAGTTTGAGTGTTTCGGGTCTAATAACTCAGGTCACGATTTGTTTTTTTAAATGAAGAGCTTTATAATTCTTTGTATCTTTTTATCTGGTTATTCAAATTTTATATTCTGAACCGTCAATTTAGTATAATATTTCAGGTTGGCTTCAACTAATTACTGCAATTACAAGTTTATCGTAACTGGTTTCATATATTATTTTTTCACCTCATTTAAGCTCCTAAATGTTATTTGTTGAGAAAACAAAAATCCAGCCCTGCAGCAAATCGCGGGCACCAAATCTAGTAATAAGACTATAGCGACAAAGAGACGCAGCTGCAGTCGGCAAGTGTACCTAACAGGCCAGAAATTGAAAAGCCAACAGTTTTGGGCATGGTTTTGTCCCCTCAGTCACTGAAGCATGGTCGACACAAAATTTTATTTTAGTTTGTGTGTCAAAGATGCTTCACGCCGGTGGAAATTTGACGTATTTTATGTTAAGGCAGGCATGTTTCTCCTTTTTGACTTTAGAGCTCAAGATATAAAATAAAAACTGTGTGATATCAAGCACCGTTTAATGCTCAGCCGGTCTGTGAATAATGTCCTATTCATTTCAATATATAAATGCCCATAATTCTGGTTTGGTTCAATAGTTTATGTGCATGAAATTTAGAAAATTGTTCTGCTTATCAAGAATATATATTTATTGATCATGATTAAGGGAGATTAACTGTCCCCTGCTAGTTTATCCATGTATTTATCAAATTCATGGTCTCTCCAGCACATTAAATCAGCCACATGCCTATCATAATGATGTAATCCTGCTTGCTTAATTAGCCGCCACCTTTTCCCCTTCAACAATCTTATCCAAATATCAATAGATTAAATCACTTAATCCATGTATGATACTCCCCTAGTTTCCATCCACAAATACAATACATTAATCCTCAATTTCGTTACTTACTCATCACTTGCTCCTGTTGGCTACAATATTAATTGTTCATGCTGGCCTGAACCATTAATATTAATTTTGGCAGCAGCCTGCATTGAAAACTTGTCATAAGGGCTACACAAACAGACAAACTAAAGTGGCAGTGGTGGTCTTCAAACCATGATGTAAGGCCATCTCAACGGGGCAACTTTCCCATTATTTTTATACCAAGCATGAGTGCACATGCACCGCTTCATCACCGTATGACCACATCCATCTTGCCCCACATAGAAACATACTACTCCAATTACCAATTCTTTTCTACACACTATAAATATACTTCTCCTCTAACGTATCTTACTTCAACTTGTGCGAAAATTATATTGCTTTTCCTTACAAAGAATGAGTACTCTAGCGAGAAGATCATCACATGGCTACTCAAAATTGGATAAAGAAGACCCAGAAGAGGTAATGCATAGAAGAGCACAGTTCTTGATCTACAAGGCACTACAACAAGCAGATTCTCCTAGAAGAAGGCCATCTTTTTTGAGGATCAGATTGTGTAGGTTAAAGATAAAGATTGGCAAGAAACTAAAGAAGTTGGGGAAGGGCAAGTTGTTGTCTATATCTGCCGCGAGAGTTAGAGTGTATGGGCAAGTTACTAGTCATTGGAAGCGCTTGTTTGGCAATGGAGAGGCCATTGCTAGTCTTCCTCCCATGTTGGCCTTGAAGGCTCGAAATTAGGTTTCAAGTTTTTTGGTTCTAGTCTTCTTTTTGCTTGTCAGAGGACGGTACTATTGAAAAGCAATATGATGGTTAGAATCATCGTTATAGCCTTTATATGTTATCATTGCATGTTTGTATCTAAATGAAGGATTTCTGGTGATTCCAGTCATCTGATCGACAAAGGATTTAGCCTTGCTATTGGACTAATTATCTAGCACAATCTCTACTTTGCTTGAGACATCAGATCCCTCGAAAGGTAAATGCCTGTTCCATGTTCTCCCAACAGTCTTGTAATTGATCATTGGATAAGTTCCATTTTCTTTCTTTAAGATCCAATTAACCCCATGTATTTTTGACCAACCAAATAATCCCATGTCATGTGGAGAACGTCAAAGATCTTGCAGCCTGGCAAATCTCATTGACACATCTTCTATAATTTGATTAGTTTAATTAAGAGGTTTTATACCCCTCCACGACATGAATGCATGTACCGATACTGGCCAACACTGATATATTTACGAGGATATGAGGATGTGGTAATGATTTTAGTTTAAAGTATTTTATATTTAAAAATATATTAAAATAAAATAAAAAGTTTAATTTTAAAAACTATTTTTGATATTAATATTAAAACAATTTTAAAATATAATAAAGTTAATTTTAAAATGAAAAAATTAAAAACTTTTTAAAAATACAATTTTAACTAGGATACCAAAGACCAACTTACTTAATGCCTTTCGAAGATAGTGGCAACCCAAATACTTTAGGAAGTTTCCCCTTTCTGCCGTACTGTCCCTTAACACTCCTTTTAATTGATTGGCTTAGATAGTTGGCAGCTGGGGCATCATCAGCCTAACAACACCAACCCATATGATCCAGGTGGCACAATTAATTATATATTATATTATATTATATTAACCGTACACTTACCCTTATATAGTTAAATTATGATTTTGCTCTTCACTGGAAAAACAAAGAATTGGTCCTAAAGAGTAAAAAAGTCTTTTCATACGATTTACTTATTATTTTAGAATTTTTTTCGGAGTATCTCAATTTATTTATAATTTTTTAAATAGTTAACCATTAGAAAAAAAAAACATTTGGCCTAGGGGTTTTTCCTATAATTTCTTTTGCTAAGCACAGTTTGATTATTTTATTACCCTTAAAACAAAGAATTCTTAGATTTAATTTGAAGGGCATATTAGTTATTTTATATTGGTGTTTTTGAAGATACTTATATGGTTTCAAAAGTCATTTAATAATTTAATTAATAAAAAAATAAAAGAAAAGGCCGCTAGCATGTTTAATAAGTGAGTCACTCCATCGAAGATTCGGGTGGCGTGTGTACTGATTCAAGGAGGTGAAAAACAAGTTTTTTTGATGTTTTTCAATTTGCAATGGCAGGATAAGCCTTTCTAGGCAGTGCATATGACTTAATTAAGAGTGGTTTGACAATAGTTGTTTCTTTTTTGAATTCCGTGTTTACCTTCAAAGTATTTCACATCAACTCTGCAATTTTTTTAAAAAATTTAATTCATGTTATTTTAATTAATTTTTTTTAATTTTTTTTAATTAATTTATAGAATTGAATATATATTTTTTTATTTTATCCTTCATCAATTTAATTATTTATTTATGTATAAGCTATTTTATTTTTACTTAAATATTTTTTAGTGCAAAAATACGTTGAAATAGTTTGTGTTTACAATTTTTTTTGTAGAAAAAAAAATATGACCCGTGATAAAATACGGGACAAATAACTAGTATTTTGCAATAGAAAAACGTTTGCCCCCCTTCTTATTTCTGATTTATGAAGCCTGATCGATCCCCATTTATTTTTCAAAATATCTGTTCTATCCACACCCTCACTAATTGTATCTTTGCCTAGAATTTAGGCTATGCATGTATCTACACGGGTTCAAACTATGTTTGATTTGAAAAGGCATAAAAAATAATGCTTTTTCAAGCCGGATGTAGTTTGAAATAACTTTAATTGATTGCAATAACTAAGAAAAATAAACTCCCTCTATATATATGCTTTTTCATGAAATATTTTTTTTTTAAAAAAAACCCTTAAAAATTGGTGTCGGGTTCATGAAGGCACTACTAGGAGCACGCACGGCTTCTCTCTATTAACAGGTTGGGGTGATCAGTTAGGGCCTCGTGATAAGATCAGGCTAACAGCTAATATGGTCAATGTTTTATGCATTTTTCCTGCCATTGATTGTGGTGTGATGGCCACCTGCTTGACACATCATGTCACACTCTTTATCCACTCGTGCGGAAATCGCTTTGCTTGTTTGTGTTTGTCGTCATTTGTTTCTCTAACTCTATTTCACAGGACATTGAAGAAAAAGTATGTTATGAGGAAAATCTTTGTTTTAAACCATGCTCTTTTCTTTCGTTGATTCTTTATTCTTATATGTGCTTTCTTAGGTCGTAATGGATTTGAACTGGTTTTGAGCCTTTAGAGTATAATTCACCCTTTCCCCCCTTCCTGAGTTGCATCTTGGCTTAACTCGGTAACAAGAAATACCAGAGCTTTGTGACTGAGTTACAGAGGCATGGGATCTCTATAATCTTCAAAAGTCAGAGGAGTGATTTTACGAAGATGGAGCAGATGAATCAGAAAGGTACTTAGACTAGTATTACCTTTGAGATTCACCATAATTTATCGTGTTATGGAAACAACTGACAAGTACTGAATATTGATCCTAATGAAAATCGATATAAAGAAGAAGAGGCTAGAGAGAAAGCAAGAGAAGATCCTCCAAGTCGTATTGCAGATTATCGGTTGAATGATTAATCACTTCCTGCTGGTGAGAGATGGTTGAAGGAGAAAACTCTGAACGATGGTTGAAAGAGAAAACTCAACAGCAGGACTCGTTACTGAAAATTTTGATCCAGTGCTGTGGTCAAGCAAAATTAAGAGAAAAACAGAGCGTTTTGATGCGTACTGCTCTCATATCCTTTGACTTGCAATATATAATATTGTGTTAAAGATTATTTCTGCTCGATAATTTGATCTCTGGTGGAGGATCCTCCTTCGAAGCTTGATCTTGTCGAATGATCACAAGGTCAAAAATATACGACAGCATTTTGTGCATGAAGTGGTGATTGATTTATGTGGAAGATTTTAGCTAAATGGCCGAGCAATATCTCACTCAATTGTTAGAATGAGGTTCGATCGAATACTAAAATGAATGTCAAGATTTTAGCTAAATGGCCGAGCAATATCATTTAGCTAAAAATTGATCACATGTTTCTAACAATTGGAAAAATTTATCACATGAATGTCGTGCTTTGAATTCTACAATACTTGAAGTCTTCTCCTGGAAAAGGACTCATGTTCAAGAAACATAATCATGAAAACATCAAGGGGTACATGGATGCTGACTGGGTTGGAAATACTACTGACAAAAAATCTACATATGAATATTTCACCTTCATTGAAGGTAATCTAGTTACCTGAAAAAGTAAGAAACAAAAGTGATTGCACTGTCTATTTCAGAGGTTGAATTCAGAAGCATGGCTAAAGGAATTTGTAAGCTTCTCTAGCTAAAGAGGCTACTAGAAGAAAATAGTTATTCATCCAGTTTTAAAATGAATCTATTTTGTAATAATAAAGTAGCTATAGAGATTATATTAAACTCAGTTTAACATGATCGAACAAAACATGTAAAAGTGAACTGACATTTTATTAAGGAAAAACTTGATCTAAGATAGTTCTATTTTCTTTTGTAAAATCTAAAGAACAACCAGAAGATGTTCTTACAAAAGCAATCTCAAGTAAGGTATTTTATAACTCATGGGCATTTGAGACATCCATGCGTTATTTGGTATCCACTGGTTATGGAATACCAGTTAATTCTAGCCTAAATTTATGTATGACAGTAATTACCTACCTAGAATAAATCTCCTCTGTACATACTATATAAATATACTCTTGTATTCTGTAAGTGATATATAGAAGTTGATATATTTTATTATGTGGCTCATAGACAAATGTTACTAATACATTTTGTATGACTAGGTAGGGTTTATTATAAATATATATTATGTAATTCTACTTTGATATATAATGAAATACAACTTCTCAGTACTCCTGTGGATATATACAGGCACGTTAAATCTATATGTATATATACCAAGTTTCACATCAGAATATTATTACTGTTTTTATATCTTTACAGAAGCTGACAGATATTTATGTTTCAACACCTGCAAATATATACTGAAATCTCTCCGTACAATAGTTGATTGTACGGACAGAGACAAACCAAATGACTTGAAGTTAGATCGATGTTGTTTTACTTTGTTTGATGACAACATCAACCACGAGAAAAAGAAACAGATTGAATATTCATCCTGAAAAACAGTCCATTACATTGATAATTACATATTTTACAAGCATGGTTCTTTGATTTTGCTCGAAAATGAGATTTGGTATGGTATATTCAGTCGCCAATAATTTTTTTGCCATCATGCAACATTGGTCTTCTAGTAAAGGGTTGCAAGTTAAGTAGTCTGAGACTGAGGTGGACTGTTGGTTTTGTATTATACTTTGCAAAAGAAAAGAAGAAGAAAAAATGTTGAATCTTGTATTCATTCCTACAAATCTAGTTTCATATTTACTAGCTAGTATAGATTGTTAGGAAATAGGAAGTGCATAGTAGTTTGGAGTGCTCTTATGTTATTATAATTATTGTTTTATTTTTTTATTTGTTATGCTGATTTTCCGGTTCACTAGATGACCAACTTAATTAATTTCCTCAACTTTCATAAAAAATAAAAAAGGAAGGAAAGAGGGAAAAAATCTGAGAAAAAGAGTGTATCCTGAGAAATTTGCTAGCTTTAAGAAAAAAAAAAGAGAGAGTACTTTCTTAATCATCTGGTCAACTTTTATGTCTAATGGCACATAAAATTTAATAAACATATATCAAGCCTCCCAATACAATGGATCATAAAGCAAATCTATCTTAGCCAAGATAAATGCAGTTAAAATTAATAAATCATGGCATCTTTGTTCATAGCAGTCTTGATAGGCTGACATTCCTGCAAGAAGGGTGCCATAATGTTTATTAAGAGTAATGGATTGATTTTTGGACGAGAACGTTGATGCCAGCCATGCATAGCTACATAGAGTTGCATCCTCCCCCTCCGAATCTTCTAGTTCTCCATACACACCAATGTTCAGTCCTAAGGACCAAATATTGCTATCCTAGACTTGGTTTCCTCTCTTATCTTCCCATTTGTGCAGACGACTCTTAGCCTTCTCCACCTGAAATTGGAACATCTATAGAATCAAGAGCTTCATCACTGGCTAGCTAGAGAAATTAAATGATTATTTCTGAGAGCCATGCGATGCACATGCTGGTCAAATTAAGTTGCTGGATTCACATCAACCAGTCGACTAAGGAACGTCAATTAATGACTTTGATTTCTGTTAATTGTAGTTATCAATTAATGTGAAAGAGAAACCACAACCACTCTACAGACTATTCTGATGGATGCACTTGTACCAATGTAACAAATGCACATGTAGCCTCTTTCTGTCATAATTAAATGCTTGATTATAGCCCACCGCAGCTACTCCTGCACCGCGTTGTATCATCGACATTAAATTCAACGACAGAAGGCAGATCAGGAGGGGCATCTAGTGGGCTATGGTTTTATTTGTCTTGGCCTGATGTGATGACAATCATGTGTTGATGTAGACTTTGCTTAATTTTTTGTTGTTTTTCTACATGAATTGTCATATTTGCACTCGTTTTGTTTACTAAGAAAATAAATCCCCCCTTCCTTATCCGGTATCCGTGCAAGCATCGAACGATATATATCAAGGAGATTTTGTAATTTATAACAATAGACTTTCATCAAATCACTCACCTCCTTCTTCCAATCTGTTCGAAATGTTACCCACAGTAAGATTAGGGTTTGCAATAGTGTTCCACCGATCATCCCAGACCATATTCCCTATATAGAAAAGTTCAAAGTTTAAAAAATCAAACTTTTTTGTTTTTTACTATATGCATTACATTATACTTTTTTTAGGTAGTGCTCGAAGATCAAATATTTGCTTAAAAACTTATATTTCATTTTGTTTATGCGCATAGTATTTTTTTTTCCATAGAAAGATTCATAGGTTTTTTAACTACACGTCAGAAGCAAAACCTATATACATTATAAGGAAAAAAGTTACAATCACTTGAATTCGAATTAACCTCACAACAACTGCTATAGAGAAAGAGAGGTTTCATTACCTTTACTCCAAGATCAAACTTAAAGCCTACAAGACATCCAAATGGAATTCCAACCACATAGTAACATCCCACATTCACATATGCAACAAATGCTTGCCATCCACAGCCAACGGCCACCCCTTCATCACATCCCATTTCACAATGCATAAGTTACCATAACAATGTGTGCTAAAAAATATATTAGTGAATTATTTATATAATATGATGCATTTCCATTTGTTTATTTTGGCAAAAATATTATGTTCTCTAAATATTATCACAGAGGAAGAGGATAACAAAGTGCTAGGTTGTCGAGACTAATTTATGATGAATATTTAAAGACAATTTGATTAGCTGCTGCTGATTCTTGATTAATTAATTAATATAAGAAATGAATAATAATGTCTGGACAAATCATAAGTTGTTTGCATGCGGATTTGATAACAAAAAAAAAAAAACATTTGTCCGACCAATCCCTTAGGAAACCATTTGTAAGGACTGCATGCACAGCCTTTTTACACCGTTTAATACGTGATCTATGTGAAATTATTAATCACGAGGTTTTGTACTTTTCCTCTTGTCCAGTGTGCATGATTAACGCTGCTCATTTTGATTAATAATCATAAGTGTAGTAACACCATTTGATGCTTTAGGCATTCGAAAAGTTAAAATAAAGAAATTAATTAAAAACAGAAATTAACATGAAAAGTTTTAAATTAAAGAGCTTTATTACCTGACAAGACTGGTTGAACCCCATTAAGTATGAGGGTGACAGCCAATAATGGGCAGAGTTCTGAGACTGCATTGGCCACAGTTTCACCACCGGTGAAGACATAGCTGATTACATGGCGAAGAGCAAGAATAGCTCCAGCTTCTATCAGGGAGATTATAAAAGAAACCAAAGTAACCATGGCAACTGAAAATGCTGCTGCCTTGTGATTTCCAGCTCCCAATTCATTGCTAACTCTTACACTGTTCAGTAGGATTCAAGTATTTTTATTTCATGTGAATATTTTTGCAATTAGAAACAAACCAGGACCACAAAAAATGAGCTAATACTAATTAATGGACACTTTAATGGACAGCTACTTTTAAAAGTCAAATAACAGAGGAGAATTCGTCATTTCAGTATGATTCAAATTAAAAATATGATTTCTTTCTAATTAATTCCTTATCGTTTCACTATTGTGAGTTAAGTTGGGAACTCACATTGAGCTATTATGTCTAGAGAGAAAGGGGAATCTTCTAAATTAATGTACCATAATAATGGAGATAAAACAAAATTACTAACCTTGCAGCTGCATTGAAACCGACTGATATCATAAACAAAAACCCTGTTATTGACGTACTGCAAAAGACGTATAATGTAATTATTAATTTTATTTTATTAATTTAGAGTAGATTCGAAGCTGAACATCACAATTTAAAAATTTTCTCGTGTGTTTGTACCCTTAGTTCAACCACTTATTAGCCCATAATTAATGGTCCATAAATAATAGTAAATGCATGCGTATTGCCAGCCACATTCCTGTCTCTCATAAAGTTTTCAGGTGTAAATGTTTTTGCTTTTCTGAATATTTGTTTTTTAATTTTTTGAATGAAATTGTTAGCTTGAAACATCGGTACTGTGATATATATATATATATATATATTGATTTACGTGGGTATTCAGACAAGCTTACATATATCAAGACTAATCCTATGGTTCACTGAACATCCTGCAAATTCAGTGAGCATATAAAGCACCGCGGGATAACAGACGTGCACAGTAAAATTCGAACCCAGATACAAAGAGAAGGAACAAGCCCTTACCACCACTAGATCAGTATTATATATTAATATCTAGCTAATTGTTTAGAGAATGGCAACATAAAAAAAAGTAATTTTTAAAGAAAAAAATCATTATATATGCAAGACAAATATTATTAGTGAAGAAAGTTCAAATCTTTATATGAGTGGTTTGTCTAGATCGAGTCAAATATTATGAGTGGTTTGTCAAGCTTAAGGAATCAAATTTCAATTCCTTACCACACAGAAAGAGAGTTCAAGGCAAGCTCAGGATTCTTGAGAAGGCCAGCAATCAAGACTAAAATCTGAAAATACCATGTCTCCAAGCAAAGCATTATAGCTGATCCCGTTGACAATTTCAGGAAATCCCATAGCCCGTTAAAAGCTTGGCTGGTAAAGCCAGTCCATGTCTTCTTGCACCGCCTACTCATCACTATAAATAAAAATTGAGCTGCCACTATAATCCACCATGACAAGCTTAAAACAAGTGATGCTCCTATCAATCCCCACCCTAACTTGTACACAGCAAGCCAGGTTAAGAATAGGTGAAAGACAAGTGTAATTGCTGATATTATGGCACTTGGGGTCACTATGCTTTGTGCTTGAAGGAATTTTTGTATTGGAAAATTCACAGCATAAGCAAAAATCTGGGGTAATAGACCATAAACAAAGACAGCTGCTGCTGATGCTACTGTTGTTGGTTCACCAAGTAAGATCAAGATTGGTTTTGCGAAAACATATACTGCAGCCAGTGGTATCCCTGTTAGAGTAAGCACCACGGTTGCTCTTTGAAGAAATGTGCCTAGCATTTCAAATCTTTGGGCTCCATAAGATTGACCACATAGAGTTTCCACAGCACTCCCCATTCCTAGCTACAAGATCAAGACACAAAAGCAAACCAATAAGATTACCTGTGTAAGAAAACCTCGAGTTTCGCAGTTGATATTAGCTTATTACCATGAGGCCATAGACAAAGAGTTGGACACCACTATTGGCAAGAGAGACAGCAGCAAACTCAAGATTGCCAAGGTGGCCGGAGAAGATTCTGGTAGATAAGGACAAGGAGTTGTTGATCAAGTAAACAAAAACTGCTGGTGCAGCCAAGCGGAAGAGGAGTTTAAGTTCGATCCAGGATGCCAACCCGAGGCGCATGAAGTAGCTTAAGTTGGTGTCGTTTAGAACATTTTCAAGTCTAGAGTCCGCTTCATGATAATGATCATTGGTTTCAGGTTCTGTGGATGAGAGTAGAAGGGGTTCTTGGAGTTCACCTCGAGACTCCTTACTGTCCATTTTGGCGGTGGTCATTTAGCTAGATTTAAGGTGTAAAAAGAAAGGAGCATATGGGTCTCAGAAGGGGTTGATGCATATATATATATATATATATATATATATATATTCATGGACAAAGGCTTAGCAAAATAGTGTAGTATGAGAAATTTTATGGTGTTCCGACTAGGCATAATTACTTTTAAAAGAGAAATATAAGGAGAAAAGAGAAAATAAACACTTTGCCGGGTGAACATATTCTTATATATTTTTTTGAGTCTCAAATTTGATTTTTTTTTCCTTTTATCAGCTTTATTCCAAATAAACATAAAAAACAACTACTAATATTTAATTTTTCTCCCGTTGTCAATATACTTACTGCTTCTGGTAAATGAATTGGACTGATAATAAGTTCCAAATTACGCCCGTGTTAAATATGGCTTAAATAGGATATAAGGTGGCATGAGGTGGGTTGGCAGTACTTGCATGAAAGTATTATAGAGGTTGGGATAGGAATAAATATAAGGTGCATGGCTAACTTTAATGAGACGTGTTTTGTTCAAAATAAAGAAGGATTCTTTTCCTATTTAATTGGGAGATTTGCCAACCAACCTTGTAGTTCAATATTGATGAGTAATTAAACATATTTTTGTTATGGATTTTTGTAAATAAAAATAGATTATAAAAATATAATGAGTTTCGCAAACTTATCAAACCCAAAAAATTTAGACTTGGTAAATTAGTGAAAATCTAATAAATATGTTAGATCCAAAACATTTGAATTCAATCATTATCAGGATCTAAAACTATATGTTTGATCTTAAACAATTCTCTAAATCTAAAGTATTATAAGACCTCTTCATCTTAAATAATTGTATGTGCCTTTTATATTTAATGTAATGGTTTTTCTATACTCATAGATGTACACAAGATCTTTTAAGGAAACTATCATACTTACTATCTTATTAATGATATGTAAATGATATTTTTTTTTCCATTAATATCACAGAAAGCAAAAGACTTTTTAGTTATTATCTTTTCAAAAACTGATAAGATTCAAAGGTATAAATACCCCCTAAACCATCCATATAAAAATTCAAAACTTTTTATCTCTTAAGATAAACTTATGCTTTTCAGTTTATTAATGATGTTGGACTATTAAAATCTTCCTTCCATGATCCTAGTTGTGCAGAGCATTACCCCCATTAATTTATGATAGCAAGAAACTTGTTTGTGTACATTATTTGAAAGAAAAGTAATCTTGGTAAGGGGAATTTAGAGATCTGAGAGGACGTACTAAATATTTTTAAAAAATCATGTTTCACCAATGTTTCACCAAGGATTTTGTCAGATCTATTTCCTTTTCATATGTTTAAATTTTCATATTTTTATTTAAGTGACATAAAAATCGTAATTTGTCTTCATTATATCAATTTGATATTAATAGAATATTTTCTTTCTCAATAAATTTGCTTGACTAATCTGACGGCGTGACATATAGGGGTTTAATTGCAAAATTGTTAATTTAAGGGATTCCATTGTGATATATCATGCAAAAAGTACATATGGTCTCCGAAAGCGAATGGAATGGCCGGATGACTGATCCTCTAACAAAACAAGGCTTATATTTATTTAATTAGGGTAGGGAACAAAATTTATTCATTAAAAATAAAATAAAAAAACAAAGGAAAAGAATCCATTTCTATTTTACTTAAATAAAGAACAAAAAAAAAAAAACTTTTGCACCTATGAATCAGTAAAAGGAATTTCTTTAAAACAATTATAATACATAAATCAGGAACTGAAATCTCATCTAGCCTTTTCTTTTCTAAAATACCAAAAAAATAAAAAGATTATAGATTGTCAAAAACAATATGAAAAAAATGCTACTCCGATAGTTATAATCATTGTGGGGGCAAGCTCATGATCATTTGTTTCTTTTTAAATGCTTGGAATATCCATGGAATGCCTCCATGCATGATTAAGATTTAATATTTTTATTAAAAGGTTTAGCATTTAAACAATGGAGGGATGAGACTGACGATGATTCTGGGATTGAACAACGAATATCTTATCCTCCATTATTTAACCCAAATATCATTCAATCATGCGCTGGGCTAAAATGGCTTGACGAAGTCTACTACTTCCAAACACAATTCTTTTGAACATTATTACATTTAGTCCAATAGTTATTCAAAGAAAAAAAAAACAAAGATAGAAGGTCAACCCCTTGCTTCATAAGGCTAGCTGTCTGTTGAAAATGGCTACCAAATCCGAGACAAAATTTCTGCTGAAGTTGCTCCGATATCATTTTTACTCCCTCAAAAGCGGTTCCTTGTTATCATCCCACTTATCCAATCGACTCTGAGCTTTCTCCACCTGGAAAAAAAAAAAAAAACACCCGAAGCTTAAATTTCTCTCAAATCACAATTATATACACTTTTAAAATTATATATCGTTTAAATTCAATCAATCTTCAAACGATTTTAAAAACATATTCTCTACATCTACGTACATGTGATTTTTCGCTCTGTGTTAGCTTCAGAATTTAAGCTTCAAAATATTAAATATATTTGACTAATGAGTCCACCCTTTAGAATTATTTACAAAATTTATGGTGAAATAATATATGGGTGTCTATGTACGTAGTCTACCTCTTTTCCCCAGTTTGTCCGAATTGTAGCCCATAATAAGACTATAGTCTGCACAATGGTGCCTCCTAACATCCCAGTCCATATTCCCTACGTGCCATAATAAGAAAAATATATTATCCCAATAACAAAATAAAAAGTTGAGAGAGAATATCATCGATGCATTACGGTTCTGTACATACCTTCGTACCCATGTCGCATACAAAGCCAAGAACGCAACCCAACGGGATGCCAACGATGTAGTAACATGCAACATTGACATAAGCAACAAATGCTTGCCATCCGCATCCAACAGCCACTCCTTTGAAATGTGATTTCAAAGAAATAAAAAGTCAAAAAAACTTTAATGGCTGAAAGTGTTGTCTAACCTCTACTCTCTATGGTCTTCAAAAAATGGTGGTTGAGAAGGTACAGATGCGGTTGAAATTGCCCGCAGACCCTTACAATGAAAAGCACTAAAAGACAACAAAGAGCCGTCCGCAAGGCAAGGGCAGGAACGCGTACAATAATTATCCCACGTAAATCATGGCACCATTTACTTACCAGATAAAACAGGTTGGACTCCATTAAGCACGATGGAGGCTGCGAGGAAAGGAGATAGCTCTGCAACAGCATCGGCAACTACTGTACCGCTAGTGAAGGCATAGCTTATGACATGCCGCAGTAAGAGCACAGCAACAGCCAAGATCACAGAGATGAGCAGCGAGCATAAATTTACTATTACAATAGAAAATGATGTTGCTCTGGGATGTCCAGCACCCAACTCATTGCTTACTCTCACACTGTAATTAACCACAGAGAAAAGGAAAGACAAACTGATTGTCGTTATTTATGTTAATTGTTAGCTGTCTAAAAAACACAATTTCAAATATTTTATTTCATGGATGATTTTTGAGCCTTTGTAATTAAAGAGTGAGTTATTTCTAATTAAATCAAGTACAAAACAATTATGATTTTTTTTTGTCTCCCGGTCCTAACACTCTCCAGGGATCTTATCCGCAACAAATGGATATTAATTCTTGAGAGAAGGGCTCTCTTCTTACGAGATGCTATCTTGTGAAAGGTCTAACCCTGCTGAAGGGACTCTGTGATCTTTGACAAAGAGGACTTTCCAACTGAGTTCTCTACCTCTCACCCCTATCATTCTACTTAATTAAATTAATAAAATTAAACACAATTTCATTTAAAAACTATATCAGGAAATAATATCAATTCTTTTATTATTCTTAATCTAGTAACTTGAATTATTAAATTGAGATAATTATAAAAAAAAATTCTTGAAGAATTGTTTTTTATTGGATTCTTTATCCATCAAACCTTAATTAAGATGGGGATCTAACTGAGAATTTATTTTATTTCAGAACTAATTGAGAAATGAATTAATAAGTATATTGTTTGGTTTGAAGATCAGAATTGTAACAAATATTAAATAATATAGCCTCAATTATATACGAAAACTAACCTTGCAGCTGCCTGAAAACCGACTGAGATCATGATACACCAACCATTTATCGTCGTGCTGCATTCAAATTATCCGAGATTCATTAAAACATCTTAGAAGGGAACGATAATAAAAGAGAAAGTAAGCGAGTTCACCGTTCCAAACACACACGAAGAATGATCTCGTGCAAACTAGCTAGGCACATGCATGGAGTAGATTCTTGCTTACCAGATGGACAGAGCGTCCAAGGAAATTTCAGCATTTTTCAGCAATCCAGCGATCAAAGTTAGTATTTGGTAGTACCAAAGCTCAAGGCATAGCATCACACCTGATGCAAGGGACAACTTGAAGAAATCCCATAACCCAGTGAAGGCCTGTACGCTAAATCCCCTCCATGTGTGCTTGAACTTCGTGCTTACTAGAATGTAAACAAACTGGGCCACCACTATAACCCACCATGAAAAACTCGTTACCAGTCCCGCACCCAACAAACCCCCTCCAAGCTTGAAAATTACAACCCAACATAGTATTAGATGCAGCACAAGAGCAGCAGCTGATATGCATGTACTAGGGAAAATTACACTTTGCGCTTGCAAGAACTTTTGTATTGGGAAATTGCAAGAATAAGCAAAGATTTGAGGAATTAGACCATAGACAAAAAGTGCAGCTGCAGATGCAATGGCAGGTGATTCGTGTAGTCCAAGTAAGATAGGCTTGCAAAAGATGTAGATAAACATAAGTACAAGCCCAGTTAAAGTGAGGAGAATCGTCGATCTTTGCATATATGCGCCTAGCATTTCATACTTGTTTGCTCCATAGGCTTGCCCACATAGTGTCTCCACTGCACTTCCCATTCCCAACTGCATGTAAAATTTTTTTTTAGAAAGAAACAAACTATTTGAAATAGACAGCTAGTATAATTGATGCATTCAGATCGTGCTTTGTAATGAATTTTATATTAGGACAAGAACAAGTAATCCACATACGATCAGAATGCATCTGTTGTATAAACCACAATTGATGCTAACATTTGTTTTAATTTACATGGAACTTTAATTTTCGAGACTATACCATAATTCCAAAGACAAAACCTTGGACACCCATGTTGCCAAGAGAGGCAGCAGCAAGTTCAAGATTGCCAAGATGACCACAAAACATTTGAGTTGATATGGAAACAAGATAATTGAGCATGTAAACCACAATTGCTGGTGCTGCTAGAGGAAAGAGGATTTTCAGTTCAACCCAGGTGGCTCTTAGGATTCGCTTAGATCTGGACAACTCCATATTAGATAATATGTCTTCAAGTTCAGAACTCACTGCCTCCCGGGAGAATGATCTTTTGTCATGCATTCTTGACTGATAAGACTCATCTTCAGCATACTCTATTCTGTTGTCGTCACTAGAGGTGGCCATGATCTGTGATCTCTGATCGTTTTACTCTACACGAGATAATTAATGCTGATATAAAGCAAAAAGTTGATCTGACAAAGGGATATCGTACATTAGAGAAAGCAAAAAGATAAGCTAATTCTCTAACAGGGAGTATGTTTACAGGAAAATGAGTGGAGTGTGGAGATGAGAGCATACTTTCAATGGTTTGCATAAGTAGTCGAGACATAAACGTTGAGTTAGTCAGAGACACAGTGAGTCAACTAACTTTCCTGGTTCTACAAGAGAGAAATTCCAGTATCGTAGACTCACTGTTCTCCTTCTTAATTTGGTCGCTGTAGACCCTTAAAATTTCGTCTTACAATTGAAGTCATAGGTTTAATTAAAATTTGGCTAAAATTTAAAGAGTTAATTAAACTTTAATGAGTTTAATTGACTCAATTAACAATTTAATTAAAAAAATTAAGTTTGGAAGTCTAATTCAGGTCGACTTGTAATAATTAAAAGATCACAGACCTAATTAAACTTTAAAAATACTTAATTAGTTTAGTGATGGGTTTCATTGCGAAGAAAAGAAAGTTTGATGGCCAATTAAATATTTAATTGAAAAAATTCAAAATCAATAACCAAAGTGCTAAAGACATGTACATTCAGTGATCAAAATTGATTGGATCAAGGGTGACATTGTAAGAATTAAGAGTTTGAATGGCCATTTAGGGATAAAATTGAAGAGTTTCAAGGCAAATGAACATATTGCATAAGACACTGAAATTAGAGGGACCAATTGAAAGATTCTAGGGGTAAAATTAAAACGATTCCTAAAAATAAAGATCAATTGAGAGTTTACTTGCAAAAGATTCAAAAGATTAAGGGTTGCAATAAAAAGATTAAAACCCTAACTAACATAGGGTAACCAAAACAAAACCTTATCTGGGCTCAAAACAGCGCCGTTTCGGTTTATTCTGAGGAAGAAAAAAAAATATAAAGGCTAGACCACTTATCATGTGACGACTATTCATCTTCTTTCTCGTAAGCCCGAAAAACATGGTTGGATAATCACCTTGCAAGATTTATGTCACCATCATCCCAAAATTCACCTCCACAACATCCATTAACAATCAATTTTTTTTCCTTTGTCCCCAAGCCTCTCTCACTAGACAACAAAATGACTACTCAACCAGCCATATCGATCTGCCAAAACAATAAAAACAACTGGTGTTCATGCCTTGCCAGCTTTAAAACAGGACAAGCAGGGAGCCTCATCTTTAATCGATGGCTGTCATCTCCTCTCCAACATCAAAGGTCCAGGTTCAACCAGCTACCAACCTCTAGAATCATCCTCTCCGGCCACCAAAACCCCCATGAAACCTTAACAAGAAGGAGGGGGGATCGAGGACCATGCATCACCATACTGCATGCTATTCCATATATCAAGCCCTGGTTTTCACCCTAAAAAAATAAAAAATAAAAAACCTTTACACCCTTTTCCAAACACTCGAACCATTGCAAGATTACAAACCTTAGCATTAACCACCGAAACACCATCATCTCATCAGCCACAGCTCCTCCCCATAGCACATGGCCAGCATCCACCTTTCAATAAAATAACTTAGCCTTTAACCATTTTCCCATCACAAAGAGCATTACACCTACATCTCAGACCCGAGCATTTTCTTGATAATAGCCCGACCTATAATACTAATTAATACTATATTTTTTTTTTTTGGATTCGAGAAAACTCCATCTTTTAAAAAGCACATTTTGTAAGTCCAAGTGAGCGAGTAAAGCGCACTTTCCTTCGTTGCGATACAACATTGACATGATTTCTTAAAGTTGGCATCTGTTTTAAGGTGAAGGAGCTTGGGTCTCGAAATTTAATACACTAGTCCACTCTCGTTGCGCGCTATTATGTACTCTTCAAGAACTTCCACTACCACTACACAAGAGCATGCAAGGGAGAAGTCTAGCAACTATTTGAAAAGAAGAAGTTCCAATCTTTATTATTGCTACAGTATCGCAACTGTCTGCACCTTCCACACCCGTCATCAACAGTACCGTGAGCTCCTCCAACGCAACAGCAACCAATTTTTCCCATTCCAAGCGATTGAAAACTTCAGGACCTAAAACGGATCGATGCTTGTTCATGTGGATGCCTAGGAGAAAAGGTCATGGTAAGTGGTACTTGCCAAAGTTTTTCATGATTAGAAAAATAAGAAGGTGCTGGGTAACGTTCATCCAAACTGGTGGGTTTGATCTATTAAACAGGAAAAGTTTTTCTCAGTTTTTGTTTATGGATTAGGCTTTCCAAAGTCACTTGTTTTAAAGAAGAAAGGCTGTGCTATTCGGCGTTCCTTAAGCCCCTTTTTTTCCATTGGAAAAGGCCTGCGTTGGTTTTGGGCAAAAAGTATGCCTTATGCGGGCTTGGGTTTTAGCAGAGGTCTTGAGTTAGGCTGAGAAGCCGCTCCACAGCTTTTAGAATCTAAAACCATGTTTAGCTAAGCCAAAATTTATCAAAGTAAAAAATTATATTTTTAGGTTTCTAAGCCATGTTTGGTAAACACGTTTTTAAAGTAATTCTTAAATTGTGTTTTGTTTTTTGTTTTTTAATAAGAGTGTGTTTTGGGAAACATTTTTTAACACATTTTTCACAGCTTTATTTTTTGATTTTTAGATGATCATTTTGTAATTGATTTTGGATTTTTTATACTTTTTTAAAACCTTTTATGTTTAATATTTAAGACCATGAACTTATATGTAAAATAATTTTCTAGTATTAAATAAACCAATTTAAAAAAATAAAAAGACAAATTCTTTTTTAAAAAAACATATTTATGTTTAAAATTACATATAGCCAAATTGTAAGATAATTTTCATTCATGTTTTTGTAAAATAAAAATATTGTATTTTAATAAAAATCAATCAATGAATTTTACAACTATTCTCTAAATATTCATTAGAACTTGGAATGAATTTAAAAAAATTAATTTATTTTTAATATTAAAATTTATAAATTTATATATAACATGTATTTTCAATATTTAAAAGGCAAATTAAGCCAATAATAAATAAATAACCTCTTTCTGTGTTTACATTTAATATTTAAGAATTACAAATTTATACTAATGCCGGTAATCTCGTTCAAGGTAATATAAGTTTTGATCGTAATACAAGTTGATGTCACTAGTTCCATTCAAGATAACTAGTCAAATATAAAATCCTGATCGTCAGATAAGCTAACATCATTAGTCTCATTCAAGATAAACTAGTTAATTTTTCATCTTTTCATTTCTCATGTCATAATTTATATAAATTCATAATATATTTAAAAAAATTGTAATTATTCAACATTAAAAAATTTGAACAAAATAAATGGTTGTTGTGTAAAGTACCTACCTAATACTTGTGTTTAAACAGAAATCCCCTATTGCTGAATGAATTATGCAACCCTTTCTGTACCAACAACAACAACACATCATATACAATTCAATTACTATGGGAATCCAATTTAAATTTTCATTTCAAGTTCGAGTCTCAAATTAATAATAAAAAAAATATAAAGTTTTACATGCTTCAGTACTTTTCATTAACATATCCTTCAATATACCATTTTGCTTCATACCATTTTACTTAATGGAGGTAGCATTACATATATTTTCTTTGCATAATTCAAATTCTTTGTTCTATGTATATATATATATATATATATATATATATATATATATATATATATAAATTGGCCAAACATTCCTTATAAAAGAGGTATAGATTTTATTTCCAATAAAATTCCTTACCCTAAAATAAACTCATCAATTAACACTTTTAAATAATGTTTTCTCATCAAGTTAGTCAAACAAATTCATTATTTCTTTATTCTACTTAGGTTGAAACTACCGTTCAAGAAAAAACATTTTCATTTATTAATTCTAAGCAAATTGACACATGATTTATACAATATTACACATTCTACTTAACATCTTATAACACAATTTTTACACCAATTAAATTAATTCTAACCATTATTCCCCTTACTCTCTCATGGCCAAACCTATACAAGAAAGAAAAGGAAATCTTTAAAGTTTCTTAAAATTCCATGCATCACCCAATTATTAAATAATGAATCATACACTTTAATATTTAAATTCCATAACAATTAATACAACAATTCATTCCCCCAATTTGTTTAGTCTTGGTTGAACCTATTAAGGAAAATGTATATATGGTTTCATTCATATTCATTACAATTAACACTTTGTCAAAACTTTATCCTTTATTTTTAGCATATGTAAACATAATTTAACCATCAATTAGATAAAAAAAAAAAAAACCCTATCCCTTTTTACTTAGCACACTGAAACTTCCTTCTCTAAGGAATGCATGTGTTTTTCTCAATTTCTTTGCAATTCATACATTACTCATTCATTTAATAACTAACTAACATGATTCAACATGAATTAAATTTAATCAATTTAAGCTATCTACACAACCCTTTTGCTCGAACAAGTTTATAGGTGAAAAAGGTATCAAATATCTTCAAAATTCTATAATTCACCCATTAGTAAGCCATTTCACCTGTAAACCAACACAACTCTACATCAATTTACACATCAACCCAACATAATGAATCCAATTATTTTATATATAATGTTGGCCAAAACTTTTGTTCATGGTGAGGGGGATTTTCTTTCTAATTCTCATAATTAATCTATTATCAACCTCTTAAATTCTTCAAACAACACATTTAAACATAAATTCCTTATTAATTTAAACATTTAAAATCCCTCTATTTGAACAAGACTTGTTCAAATATTTCATGGTTAACAATGGTGAGCTTTCTTTTTTAATTTGAAAAATTTACATCTTGTTCACTTATTAAATACCAATACTGACATAATTTTATACGAATTTTATGACAATTACATCAAATAATCCTAACCCCATTAATTTTTACCTATGCCGAAACTTAGCCAGTTAGGTGGAAGAATTATTCTCTTCAATTATTTCAATTGAATCCTTACCTTATCATTTCTTACATCAATAAACATCATTTAATCACAAAAACAACATTTCAAACAACCAATTTTTATAACTCAATTTTTACATAACACTAATACATTCAACATTTTATATATCCCATAATCATCCAAATTAATCTCTTTAGATTAATTTGTTACCTTAAATGGATGCTAATTCAAGTGAAGAATATAAGAATAACCTAAGTTCTCTTTTTTTTTTCCTCCTTTTCTTCAATCCTTCTAAAACCCTAACTTTGAAGTTTTAAAACTCTCTAACCCACCTGAATTTCTCTATTGATCACTTAATAACTCTTTTGATCACTTTAATTTAGTTTTTTCTAAGTGATTTCATAAAAAATTAAGGATAAGAATCAAAGAACCTTAACCCCTGTTTTTTTTATCTTGTAAATTATGAGCTATAAGGGTGGAAAGGAGTATTTATAATTTAAATTTTTGTTTTTTTTTCACATATTTAGCCCACTTTGTCTCATGCATTTCATTTTGTCCTCACTAATTTTCCTTTTTAAAAAATTAGTGTAGTAATATTATTTCATTTCATTCAATTTCACATTTTTTGTCTAATTAAATTTCTTTAATTTAATTTAACTCATTTTATCTTTGGATTAAATTTTAGTATTTTACTAACTCAGGAAAAATTCTAACCAGGGTTTACAATATAAAGAGTAATATTGTATTTTCAATACACAATTAGTCTCATTATCCAAACTCTATAGACTAATTGGGGCTTCTAATGACTAAAACAATAGATGACGACTCCAAACTTTTAAGCAATGAAAGGACAAGAATTTTTTATTCTTTCCACACCTCAAATCCTGATCCGAAGGACGGTTACCGTGACGCTGCATACATGCGACATCAATTATCTCTTACTTTCTCAATAATGGGATTTTTAATGTTATTATATATATCCAAAAAGGTTTTTGAGCTTTCTCAACTTGAAGATTCTGATGTTCATAACTTATGATTTTGAATGTGAAGAAATTTATTTAAAGATATTGATTAGTGTTTCTTGGGATAGATTATTCATTAGAATTTAGGATTTAAACAAAGAGATTTCAAGGTCTCTAGTTTGAAAAGGATGAAGTGGATTTATTACTGAAAATGGATCAAACTCTATTATGAAGTCCAAAATATTTTCTATGGTTTAGTTTTTTAATAAACAAAAACTTCCCGATTTAAGGGTAAAAGCTAACAATTGAGATATTATTTTCTCAAGATCCTAATAGCTACCTTGTAATATCAATTATGAGAAGAAAAAACAACTTTTAGTTCTTGGGTTGATTGGAAGGGTTAGTAAGGCTTGGGTTAGTATTATGAAATATATAACTGTGAGACGAATTTTGTTTATATAAAAGCAATTTAATTGATAACATTTGTTTAAAACTCCCAAATTTATCAAACACACAAGTAAAAAGAAAAAAAAATATTATTTGACCAAATATTTTAATAACTTGGAAAGAAATAAAGAAGTTTATAGACAATTTGTTTTTTCTAGAAAATGTAATTTATTTCAATCAAATACTAGAATTCGAGTATAACTAATATTCATGTTATCTAGAGTTTTATGGTATTTATGATCTTATCCTTGTCTCAATTCTAAGTCTGTGCTCGATCACATCGATTTTGACAAAGGCTGTTTTGGACCTAGTCTTTGTTTGACTCCAAGCATTTTGGTCTTAACCTTTGATACCCACGATGCCTTTCTGTCCTAATTTATGGTTGCCTCAAATCCAAACCAAACTGGATCTTGGCCTGCCTTTAAATGTCATAATTCATTCTTGACCTCGCCCCTAAGCTCCTCGAATCAGTCCTAGTCACAACTTCAAATGCCTCGAACCCATTCTTGGCCCCTCCTCTAGGCGCATCGAAGCCAATCTCAGCTTGATGTTGAGCACCTCAAACCCTAATTTGACCCAACACTTAGGAGAACAAATCCGGTCCCCACTTGACCCTTGTTGCCTCAACCCAACCAACCATCGGGTGCCTTAGAATTGATACTAACCTAACCCTCGATGCCTTGAACTGATGTCATCCCGACCTAATCCCATCATTCTAGATCTTTTTATAACATGACCTCTAAGAATCTTGGATTCGGTCGAGTTCACATTTGATTCAATATCAGCCTACCCTAACATCTTGGATTCAATCCTAATCTAGCCATTGAGGCATCTCGTACCCAATCTAAGTCTTATATCAAGATTAATAATGTAAAAGACAACTTTTAGAACTCTGAAAGGCATTTTTTTAAGGAAAAAAAAACATATTTCAAACCTTTTTTCAATTTGTTTTTTTAAAAAAGCAGAAAAGAAAAAAAATAAAAACTATACCAAACAACATCTTAACTAATAAGTTGTAAAGTTGTATGTTGATATAACTTTGTTTTCAATGGCTTGTATCTTCATGGTGTGGATTGGTTATTAGAATTTGGTATTTCTATTGCAAGATTTGATATTTAAATATGGAAAGGATATGAGTGTGATAATATAATGATAGATGAAAAAATACCCTCTTTTTTTACTATCCGATGAAGTCTCAAAAATCCAAATAGTCTAAGAATAGAGCTTCTTGGTTGGATAATCAGTTAATTAATTGGTCATAGCAATCTCATCCATTCTTTCTAGCCAAGGTAGTTGACAGCTTATACTTGGTGTTTGGTAGGCCATAACCAAAATAGTTGATAACTTATACTTGGTGTTTGGTAAGCCAATATGACTTATGGTTAGTACCTATAAAAGATCCTCTTTGATAGAGGTAGGGACTCTTCTATGTTTAAATAAGTATTTTTTTAGGAAGAGAAAATACAAGAATATTGTAGAGGGAGATGCTCTGAAAATATTGTAGTAGAGAATGAAGATTGTGAATCTTTGATTTGAATGTTTCATGGTGTATTTATAGTTAATGAGTCTTGTCTTTTTATAAAAATAAGGGTCTGAAGTGTAATTTTACACTGATAGCATTTAATGATGTATAAATATTCATTACATCTATATTAATGTTTGGTAGAAATATGATGGGTCCTTAAAAGACTTTTATACACTTAAAAAGTATAGGGAGATTAGGATCCAAGACGTCAGATGTATATAAGTCTTATGGAAGCTGAGCTTTTCCCATAGGCTAGATCCAAAGGAGAAAGGTCATCCCTTTTGGCATGCTCTAAGTAGAATGGTCATCCTTTTGGGCATGCCAAGGAAGGATGAGTCTGTTCTTTAAGTGTGCCCAAAAGAGGAGGATTACAGGGTTTTGTAAGCCTGTTAAAAATAAGTTTATCACCATCCAAACCTGGTTCAATCTCTAGTTTAACTAAAATGGATTGAGGATTTTTATTTCTAAATGCAGTGCTCTTGAAACATGATCATTATTTTTAATTCAAATAGAAAAGGATGTTAAAACTGCAATACTTAAAAGAGTAAACCTCTTGTTCCTTAAATTTGTTTATTAAAAGTGGTTACTCAACAACAAACAAAATTTTCACCTTTCACCACACTGACAGCAATGTCATTTTTACTCTTTTAAAAGTGGTTCCTTAACGTCATCCCATGTATCCAAACGACTCTGAGCTTTCTCCACCTGAAAAATCAATATTTACAACATGATTTTACAATTATATAAATTTTAAAATTAACCATCAACTTAAAAAAAAATTATATATACATGATAAAGATTGGATAGTTGGATCAACCCATATAATTAAGATCTAAGATTTTAAGGTTTTTAGCATAGTTATAAGACTTAAGCCACGATGTCCGGTTGAGAAGAGTCAACTTGAGTTGATATTTTTTAAAATACCATGACTTAGTTTTTTTTAAAAAAAAATCAATAAGTTTATCTCAAGTTGATCAAGTCGCGAATCAACTTAGATTTTTAAATGAATTAGATTGAATTAATTATTTTTTTTATTTTTTTAATTCAGATCAACTCAGGTCTCAAGTCAACTCATTGAGACATTCTAGGTTTTATAATTACAAATTTAGTTTGAAGTTATGTATTATATATCTCAAAATCTATTAGACTTTCTAATAAATTAAATAAAAATGATTACCTCTTTGTTTTTACTTGGTTCAAAATGTGTGTGTGACCATATATGGATAAAATGTCGATATATTTTACAGTCTATATAAAATATAAAATATATGCAGAATAAATTTACCTCTTTGTCCCAGTTTGTTCGAAATGTAGCCCATAACAAGACTAAAGTCTGCACAGCTGTGCCACCTAACATTCCGGTCCATATTCCCTATAAAAAGCAGAGACATATTCAGTATTGGTAAGCTAGCTGGTCTTGTTTCACAAAAGCAAATTGAAGACAGACACCCACATTAACACTAACAATTCAACGTAAATGGACAAGAAAAAATATTATATATATGATCATGCGTTATGGCTCATAAAAATATATGCACATACACACCTTTGCTCCCATGTCGCATGCAAAGCCAAGAACGCAACCCAACGGGACGCCAATGATGTAGTAACATGCAAGATTGACATAAGCAACAAATGCTTGCCATCCGCACCCAACAGCCACTCCTTCAAAAGGTAAATTTAGAGAAATCAATCAGTCAATGAAGTGTTGTCTAACCGTCGGTCTCTATGATCTACAAAGAAAGTTTGTTGAGTTCACATTGATGTGACGGGTGTGGCTTCAATTAATTTAGCGGCTTGCCCTTAAAACGACAAGCAGTGAGAGACAGCAGAGAGGGGACCGCAAGAGAACTGCAGGAACATCCGCAATGCTATCTCACATAAATCATGGAGCCTTACCAGATAAAACAGGTTGGACTCCTCCTAGCACGATGGAGGCTGCGAGGAAAGGAGATAGCTCTGAAACAGCATCGGAAACCACTGTACCGCTAGTGAAGGCATAGCTTATGACATGCCGCAGTAAGAGCACAATAACAGCCAAGATCACAGAGATGAGCAGTGAGCATAAATTTACTACTATAACAGAAAACGATGTTGCTCTGGGATGTCCAGCACCCAACTCGTTGCTTACTCTCACGCTGTAATTAACAATAGAAAACGATTGAAAAAATAATTGTCATTATTTATATAAAAGACAATAAATATCTTAGGATTATAAATTGGGTCCCAACAAAATAAAAAATCAATTGGACCTTACCAACCATATATTGTTTTAAAAATAAAAAGGATTGGGGTCTGCACTGTTCGATTAAAAAAAAAAACAAATCATGTCAGAATTGAGTTGATTTGGTCACATGGTTGACTTCAGCTTTACTTATCAAAGCCCAACAACCAGTTTTTTAACCTTATCTTAAAAAATTTAATCCAAACAATATCATATTTTATTTTATTTTAATAAAAATTGGATTAACTATTCTCACTTGAGCTTGTCCTAATGGGGTTTTAAAACTATGTCGTCAGCTATCTTTCATTGCTTAGATGAATTGTTGGTATAACTGTAAAGAAATACCAATAACAGAGAGTCTAAATTATAAACAAAATTAAACTGACCTTGCAGCCGCTTGGAAACCAACAGAGACCATAAAACACCATCCATTTATAGTCATGCTGCATTCAAATATAAAGTGCAATTACTGTTTATAGTAAGAGACCCAAGCAAACAAGATCTTCAATTGATATCTATCTATATTATATTATATTTTGTTCTTGCATATATTATATTTATAGTCTCAACTATTTTTTAAGTACTTAATTTAAATATATTATACCTATCGTTCTTGCATGCATTTCTCGAATCCAAAGGTGCTACTGAGAGTATTAAAAAAGGTGGCTCTATTTTTTATTTAATTTCTTTTTTCCACACTAACCTTCTTCCTTTAATTCATTGACTCAATCTGGATCACAAATGGCTAGATATAAACGAGCAATTAATAATAGAGCTGTGCTTACCAGATGGACAGGGCGTCCAAGGAAACTTCAGCATTTTTTAGCAACCCTGCAATCAATGTTAATACCTGGTAGTACCAAAACTCAAGGCATAGCATCACACCTGATGCAAGGGACAGCTTGAAGAAATCCCATAACCCAGAGAAGGCCAGTATACTAAATCCCCTCCATGTGTGCTTGAACTTCTTGCTTACTAGAATGTACACAAACTGGGCTACCACTATAACCCACCATGAAAAACTCGTTACCAGTCCCGCACCCAACAAACCCCCTCCAAGCTTGAAAATTACAACCCAACATAGTATTAGATGAAGCACAAGAACAGCAGCTGATATGCATGTACTAGGGAAAATCACACTTTGAGCTTGCAAGAATTTTTGTATGGGGAAATTGCAAGCGTAAGCAAAGATTTGAGGGATTAGACCGTAGACAAAAATTGCAGCTGCAGATGAAATGGCAGGCGATTCGTGTAGTCCAAGTAAGATAGGCTTGCAAAAGATGTAGATAAACATAAGTACAAGCCCAGCTAAAGTGAGGAGAATCGTCGATCTTTGCATATATACGCCTAGCATTTCAAACTTGTTTGCTCCATACGCTTGCCCACATAGTGTCTCCACTGCACTTCCCATTCCCAACTGCATTGGAAAAAAAAAAAAAAGTCTTTCTTTTAAAAACATATCTCAATTGATTCATGGATTGAAACAGATAGATGTGTCAGTAGTGATTGATACATTTAGAAAATTCTGACAAGAACATGTAATCAACGCATTTTCAGAATGGATCAGTTGAGACCATACCATAACTCCAAAGACAAGACCTTGGATGCCATTATTGCCAAGAGAGACACCAGCAAGTTCAAGATTGCCAAGATGACCACAAAACATTTGAGTGGATATGGAAACAAAAAAATTGAGCAAGTAAACCACGATTGCTGGCGCTGCTAGAGGAAAGAGGATTTTCAGTTCAACCCAGGTGGCTCTTAGGATTCGATGAGAGCGGGATAATTCCATGTTACATAATATATCTTCAAGTTCAGAACTCACTGCCTCCGCGGAGAATGATCTCTTGGCATGCAATATGGGCTGATAAGACTCATCTTCAGCATAAATTATCCTGTTGTCGTCGCTGGAGGTGGCCATGATCTTTGGTCTCTGATTTCCCCCCCTCTATATGAGCTAATTTAGCGGAGTTATTTATAAGGTAAAATCTGGGTCTTACGGAGAAATATTTGTCTTAAAAAATCAAAATTATTATTATTTTTATAACTGTGCCACCTAACATTCAAATCCATATTCCCTATAAAAAGTAGAGAAATATTTAGTAGTGGTTACGTTATTCTTGTTTGACAAGAGCAAATTGAAAATATTCACATTAACAATCATCATAAATGGACTCGGATAATAACAATTTCTTTCTCAATCATCATTAACACTGTGATGCATTATGGTTCATAAATAGGTATCCCTTAGTGCCCATGTTACATGTAAAAGGAAGAACGCAACCCATGCCAGTGGGGTAGTAACAAGCAACAATATTGACATCAGCGAAAAATGCTTGCCATCCACATCCAAAAGCCACTCCTAATTGAAAAGATAGATTCAGAAAAATCATTTAGTCAAAAACCCACTACCAAAAAGTGTTATCTAACCGCTAGTATCTGTGATCTTCAATGAAAGGTAGTTGAGTTATGACGCAAAGCATAACTCAGCTAAAAAATAAGGTGTGGAATTCTAAGACTATGTTATATTAAAAATATAGCATATCAACTATTTATTTAGAGATAAAACCCACAAATCAAAACTAAATAGAAAAGGTAATTAAAATTAAAAACTAATTAGAAAAATAATTAAAACATAAAAAATAACATATTTCGGATCTAATATATATATACGAGGTCTTCCAAACCAAAGCTAGCTAGCTACAATAACCTCGTCTAAAAAATTGGGCTTGTAGAATCTCCTAACCAAATTTAAGTCTGATTCAATGGTGCAATCTAAATTTATGGTTGCTTTTGGTAGACTAGGCAATTGACGTGTCCAAACTTCTTCTTAAGCTTTGTGTTTTTTATCTGGTCAATACATATACCCACAACACGTTCCATGTCAGTCACCTTCACTTGTGGAAGACTTGACCTCGAGTAAATATCAAATTCTGAATATAATGGCTCGTCATCACAATAGAGATAACTATCAAAAGCATTAAAGATATTGGAAATACCCATATTATTTATCTAATTGATAATATAAGCTTTGTCAATAATATTTTTTTATGGTATAAAGATTATATTTCTTCTACTGCATCTTACTATACACACCCATAAAAAATCTCTCTTTCAGTGGAGACAACAACAACCTATCTCATTCTTTAAATACTTTAGCACAATGGTGCTTATTGGTAGCCCTGTTATATTTGGCATTGACTTTTAACAATTTATATCACATATCATCAATCATAGCTTTCTTACCCATGGCCATATTCTTGGTAGCAATGTTATATCTCGCATAAGCCTAGAATATTGCAAATACATAATCTTGAATGGTGATTTGCAGTGGTATTATGATTAGCATTGTTATGTATAAATTCTATTTATGCAAGTACACAATCCTACTACTCTGGCTTATCACCATGTATGCTTTAAATCAAGTTGCCAAGTGTTTGATTTAACGACTCCATTTTCTCATTTGTTTATGGATGTGTTGTACTAATGAATTGTAATAAAGAGTTATATATTCTCCATAAAGTTTACCAAAAATAATGAAAAAATTTATTGTCTTGATTAGGAATAATGATTTTTGGCATTTATTGCAAATAAACCACCCTTGAAAGAAAAGCTAAGCAATTGGAAGAACATCATTTGTTTTCTTGCAAGATATAACATACACCATCTTTAAGAACTTATCAACAATAATAAATACACAATCCATTCTCATTTGTATGTAGGATAATCCAAGTATAAAATTCATAGATAAGTCCTTACATGTATTTTCAAGAATAGAAAAATACATATATAAATGTTTATTTTATGCTTGCTATTTACTTGTTTGACAAATTAACATTTTGCACAAACTTATCAATATCGCATTTCAAGTGAGGCAAATGATACCTTTAAATGACAACATTAATAGTCTTCTTTTTTTTTTTTTTCATAAATGACTGTTTTTTTTTTTGTTGCCATAAATGATCATTCAAGCCTCCTCCATGCAAATCTCGAATCACCTTATCTTGCAATGAAGAAGGAGGAATGTCAAGCTAATTAACTGTCATCAAGAACCCATAAAGTTTGTGACATTCTCTCATAACTCATCAAAATCCTTATCATTCTTGTACATTTGTTTCAAATAATCAAACCCAATGATCTGTCCTCTTAAAGTAACAATAGTTGGTTTTCTGTTTAAAGCATCAACAACTTTGTTATGAACTCTAACCTTGTACATAATTTTGATTAAAAATTGCTGCAAGTTACCCATCTCGCTTGTATACCATCACCAATTCTCTTCTAACTATGTAAAAATTGTATCGCCTCTTGATTAGAATAAAAAACAAATCTCTTACCTATTATATAGTACTCCTACCTTTTCAGAGTTTGAAAAACAACATGGAATTCTTAATCGTTTGGGAACCACTTTAATCACAAGCATCATATTTGACCTTTATAGTTTGTCAAATTTTGAAAGTGCTAAACATAGAGCAATGCTTGTTATTATATTTTTATCAAATCAAATATCTTTTTTTTCTTCTCCTCCTTAATTCAAATCCCTTTTATTCAAGCATTCAATAATTGGTGTAACTATGTTTTTCATATGAAATTATTGAGCATGTTAGACAAATCAAAAGGAATAATCAGTCACTCATACAATCTCTTCTATATCTTAAAGGTCATCTTCCATTTATTCCCAAATCGAATTTGAATTTGATGGTATCCATTTCTTAAATAAATCTTGTTAAAAATTATCTCTCCATATAATTGATCAAATATGTCATATAATCAAAAAAATCAAAAATTTGTAACCCACAATTATTTTATTAGTGGTGCACAATTTTTTTTTTAATATATGCCAACTATTGTCCTTCTTCGAGGTCAGAAAGGATAAAACTACCCAAGGACTAAAGCTCTCTTGAACATGCCAATTTCTGAACAAATCCACTTTCTTTCAAAACCTCATCCTTCTTAGTTCTCGTTCAATACTATGATGGATTTTCAAGGCTAGCTTGAGAATTAACTATTCTTCGTCCATATTATTTGGTTTGCTCCCCATTAAAAGAAGATGAAGTTTCTTCCCATATAGATAGTCTTTAATTTGTATTTTCCAGTAATTAAAATCTGCCTCGTTAAATTTTTCAATTCCAGCAATCTTTATTTCATCTGTCATTTTTACTATCTTCAAGTTTGAATTTTCTAAATCCAACTTCACGATTGTGTCTGAAATGGTCAAATATGTTGGGAACGACTCTGAAATCACCCCAATTGAACTTTAGATGACTTAGATATAATCAATCAAAGTTTAGGTCAATGAATAGTTCAAATCAAACCACGTGCCAAGTAAAACGTTGACTCTACTGCACCGAATCAAAACCTTAATAATGATGTGGCTCTGATGTCATGGCTGACATGTAGGAACAAAGGGTCCCAGTAACTAACATGGCATATACTGACAGATAACATGTTACACTAACTGTACACTTGACGTGACAGTTGACTGTGCATATCCGCAAATGTGTCAACCAACTGTTGATGATGTGGCAGGCCAACCCAGACCAAAAATGGGTAAATGAGTGAAGAAGGAGCATGAGATGGGTGTAACGTGTCTATGCGCGTTGGCAAATCTGTGGGTGGCGTGTTTCGGCATGCAGTACATCGGTTCGTAGCTAAGTTTCACCACCAAACTCCGATCTTCCTCCCCTACACAATGGTATATTCAAAAACATATTTTGAAGACTTTGATTTCTGGGTTTGGATCAAACATCCTCTTTTTATAAGAACTGGCTCTTATACTAGTTGTTAGGTAATTCTAGAAATCAAACTCACAATTTACATGGTTCGACAACTTGTCTACTCTATGGAGTTACTGGTTTGTATTAATCAAGTTGGGAACAATACAAACAACAAAACAAGAAGGAGGAGAAAATTTGTCTCCACTCAACTCAACTCTCTCTAGCTCTCTCTCAGTGTTTCTTTCTGTTTTTATATACTATCCATCTCTCATTAGCTCCCTCTATTTATAGCTGATATGAGAGATAATCCTCCTCATTTTAGTCAATTGTGGCAACCACTCTTGCCACCATTTTTAATATTTGATTACCTAATTGCAACCACTCTGGACCTTCACCGTGCAACCATGTTTAACATGGTAGCCAACAACCAGTGTCCATACATAACAAGCCTCTCATCGTGAAACAAACAATAGGTACCATGCTATGCAGCTGAGCCATTCTCAATGGTCATGGCAAGTTGTACAGATCAATAGGCATTCTTCAACAAGGAATAGTGACAATCTGAGGCAACACCTTAAATTCAGTCATTGTAATCGCGATGGTCACTCGATTGATCAATGTTTATATATATTTCCATGGATTTCCAATTGGCCACAAATTGAATATAAAAGCAAAGAGAGAAAAAATAATTGCACACAATATGCAAGTTAGCACACTACAGCTATCTAAAGACTCAACCACAGAACAAGCCACGTTCACAGTTAAGGAATATAATAAGACCATGTCCTTACTGGAAAAAGAAAATGGTAATAACCAATCCTTTGTAAACATGATAGGTATGATTGCACACTCCTATTAGTCTGCATAACAAACATTACCCTCTGAAATATATCACCAAGTCATCACCAACACACAATAAAACCACCGATCGTGATTATGTGAACTTGTCTAACAGTGACTAGGCTGAAATAGTTTCCATTGGTTCTACCAAACTTACATTAGATCTTATTCTTGATGGGGTCCTGCATATCCCAAAGTTTTGAATAAATTTGTTATCAGTTAGCAAACTTACTCATGCATTAAAATGTATTGTGATATTTTTTTCCTGATTTATGTGTTATACACGACATGGTTACAAAGAGGACAATTGGCCTAGACATGCAACATAATGAGCTGTATTTTCTTTAAAAGAGTTAGGAACCTAATGAGTCACATACATTAAGAACCATTAGTCAAAAATTAAGCTAAGATGATTTAATTGAGTATGACTTGATTAAAAAATATATTAGAAATTAAGGACTAAAATATAATTAATATATGGATTATATTTTTAGACCTAAAAAAATCAAGTATGGACTTGATTGAGTTAATTTCTAAAATTGTACTGAATTAATATATGGATATTGCTCAGGAGGCAAATTGATATTTTGTCAAATTATTGGGTTTTTTATATGTCCCTATAAATAATAAGTAATGCTTCTTATTTAGTATAATTGCTTGTTAGATAGAAAAACTACATAGGTCACAAAATATAGACTTAAAACTCTAGGCATATTTATTCATCTCTCCTAAATAGAGATTTAGAAGATTTCTTACTAGTGGTTCGTGTGGATTACCATTGGAAGCTGAACAATTGGACAACTTATGGCTTGTGACAATCCAACCTTTAAAGAATTTTTCAAAGTAAAAAAAGATCAGATTTTCAAGTAATAAATCCCTAAACAACTCTAAATATGTCTAATAGGATCCTAGAGACTCCCGAATAATTTTTTATTATTATTTCCGCTGCAACTATGATATTCAGGAAACCCAACAATTGAAACTTTTTTTAAATGACATACCATACTTTTAACTAATCGTTCGTATTATCTTTAAACCTATCAGATTAACTGGATCATGTTAGGGAACTTTCATGAGTTAATTTTAAGTCAAGGCTATGCTAGGAGTCATGTCAGGAGAATTCAATGTTGACAAGTTGCATCAAGTTTAATAATAATTATAAATCAAGTTTAATAATAATTATAAATAGTTTCTTAGGGTATGAACATTTTTTTATTGAAAATTTATTTTTATCTAAATCACAGTGTAATGCAGGCTGAAAACTAGTAAGAACTACAATATATTGATAATTTTTCATATTGAGTTGTTAAGATACCTATTGGAGTTATATAAAAAGAAAAGAAAAAAGAAAGAGAAGAGGTTTTAGTAAATGTGATCATTTCATTGCATTTTTTACTATTACAAAAAAGTAATTAAAGTGTTTATGTTTGCATAATTGAGTTTTTATATATATAAAACAAAACAAATTAAACTAGATATAGTTATATATAGTTATTTGAAGTTAAAAAGAAAGGCTAGTCACTATATCCTAAACATTTAACTAGAAATATATCAAACCTTTTATAAAATATTCAATCTTCCTCAACAAGAAGTACGATCCCAGCTACCAGTCGTGCGTAGGTGACTGTCAAAATTAGGACCTCTGAGCTAGGCAGATCTACCGAGATCAGCTTTAATGGCCCTTTTCAAGGTTGTTAAAATCGCGATTTTAACACGGCACGGAAAGCTACATACAAACTCGGATCGTAAAAACGGATCGTAAAATCGTAAAATCGTAAGGAATTTTAAAATACATTAAAAAAAAATTCATGCTTCAAATAAAAATTTATACATAGTTCAAGCACCTTACAAAACATGTTTCAAATAAAAATTCATACATATTTCAAGCCTTCAAATAAAAATTCATACATAGTTTAAACATCTTAAAATATATGGTTCAAATAAAAGTCATACATAATTTAAAATAACTTTTCATTAACTAATAATTAACAAACTTAAAACAAACAATCTGCTGGTGTGTCATGTAAACTAAAACCAGCTTCATTCCCTTCATCTTCCTTATCATTCCTCAAGCATTCATCAATATCATTAGCATCAAAAGGATTATTAGTATCACTACTAGTACCAACACCAATATTATGAACATTAGTGCTACTACTAGTACCAACACCAATATCACCAATATGTTGTCGTCTTAATAATTTTATATAAAAAAAGATGTTTCCGTGAATTTTTTTGAGTCAAATAATATTTTTACCAGGCGTCCAGGTTGTCTTTGGACTCGTTAAGTCGATTGAATCATATCGGTTAAACTTCCACTTTTTATTTGTATTTAAAATTTAAATTATATAACTTCAAGTTATTTTATCTTAGAATTTGAATTGAAATAAATTATATACGATGAATTACCTTGTCAAGATGGATGCTGAGATCAGGATAGTTCCCCCGATGGGAATGTCCCATCCTTCACTACAATCTTCTATGCTAGCTGATGATATATTCATTTGGATCATTGAACTGCTTTTACCTAAGAATAGATCATATAATTTCCATGGGCATGAGTTCTTGGTGTTCCTGCAAAACAAGTAATTAGAAGATCACGTTAGCAATAAATAAAAGGGAAAAGATCAGTAGATCATATAATTTCCATGGGCATGAGTTCTTGGTGTTCCTGCAAAACAAGTAATAAGATAACTTAGTACCTAACAAGGAGCAGACATGCAATAATATTATAGGAGAATTAATTTATGACAGGAAGTACTTATGTAATTACCTTTGAAGACCGTTTCATGTCCAATTTTGAAAATAACAATAAATTAAATGATTTGACTAAGCAGGTGAACAAATCCCTAATCTGTATGCTATTAATTAATTAGTTTATAGGGTTTAGGGCAGACAAAGCACACCCCCTTCAACACGTACCATGTTATGCGCCTTACAAGTGACTGATTGATTCGGTGAAGAGAGAATAATGAATTGCATTTGATTTGGTATATCCAATACGCGGTCAACACGTGGCTCCTGAATTGTATTTATTTTCCTGCGGGCAAAATCGTTGAATCGGCAGTGAAATCGCGATTTTAAGCGATTTCACCCGATTTTAACGATTTTACCCGATTTTGACCCGATTTTACCCGGTTCCGAGTTTCGTAAACGATTTAGCACGTAAAGCCAGATTCAACTCGTAAAAACGTACGATTTTACGAGTTGAATCGCGATTTTAACAACCTTGGCCCTTTTCATTTTTGTTTATGTCCATGGTAGTGTTGGAATTACACAGGGAAATATGCATGATTCATGTGTGATCCATATTGGTTATAAAACTAGATACATGCCCCGCGCAATGCCGCGGGTCAATTATTTTTTACATTTTAAAAATAGCCAACATCTAAAAGTGTTAGGTTTTTTTGTAAAGTTATATCCAAGAGTCTCAGGTTTGGTTGCAGCGCCTGACCCAAGAGTAATGTTTATAATATTAATAATAACATTAAACTTGGGTTAACCCTTAACATAAAAGTGTCTGGACTGCAATACCAGACCCAATAGCATTGAACGTAGGTCTGGCTGTAAGGTCATGTTATAAAAGTGTAATAATTAAATAGATTAGTTAAAAAGAAAAAAAACCAACAGGAAGAAAAAAACTAATGAAAAAAAGAAAAAAAATATGAATTAATTGAGTTAACCCTTCAAACTAGGTTAACCCGTCATACCTTGAATTCGCAACGTGAAATTTTAATAATTAAAAAGAAAAAAACAAATTAATGGGTTAACCCAGAATTAACTGGGCTAACTCGTCAAACCAGGTTAACCTATCAAACCCGAAATCCGTGTAATGAAAGTTTGATAACTAAATAGAAAAAATTAAACATTAACAATTTAAATTAAACGAAAAAAATTAATTAAAAAGAAAAGAAAAACAAAAAGCATCAGCCTTTTCACTATGGACTGCACTGTGCAATCCACAGTCAAAGGCATAAAAAAAAACCTAAAGGCATCAGCCGAGAACTACTTAGAAAAAAATTTAACATTAATAAACTAAATTAATTAAATAAAATTAATTAAAAATAAAAAATAAAAAAAACCTCTAAGAAGAAAAAAAACTAAATAGAAAGAAATTTAACATTAACAAACTAAACTAAACGAAAAAAATAATTAAAAAGAAAAAAAAAGCAAAAAAAATAATAAAATTCAGGTTAACTCTTCAAACCAAGTTAACCCATTAAACCCGGGATCCGTGTCATGAATGTTTGGTAGCTAAATAAAAAAAAAGTGAACATTAACAAACTGAACTAAACAAAAAAATTAATTAAAAAGAAAAAAAAATCCGGGTTAACTCGTCAAATCATGTTAACTTGTTAAACCCAGTATTTGTGTCATGAAAGTCTGATAACTAAATAAAAAAAATTTAACATTAACAAACTCAATTAAACAAAAATATTTATGAAAATAATAATAAAAAAAATTGACAGGTCAACCCGGAATTAACTGGGTTCACCTGTGAAACCAGGTTAACCCGTGAAACTCGGGATATGTGTCATAAAAATCTAATAACTAAATATAAAGAAATTTAACATTAACAAACCAAACTAAATGAAAAAAATTAATTAAAATAACAAAGAAAGAAGCAAAAAAAAAATCTCAAAAAGCATAAAAAAACAGCTAAAAAAACTTAGACAACTTAAAAAACAAAAACAAAAACGCCTAAGGAATCAGTGTTTTACTGTGGACTGCACTGTGCAGTCCACAGTAAAACACTGATTCCTTTTAGCTATTAATGAAAGTTTGATAACTGAATAGAAAAAAAAAATTACAGGTTTACCTAGAATTAGCTGGGTTAACCTGTCAAACCTGGAATCCGTGTCATGAAAGTTTGATAACTAAATAGAAAAAATTTAACATTAACAAACTAAATTAAACGAAAAAATTAATTAAAAAGAAAAACTAGAAAAAAATCCGGGTTAACCCGTCAAACCTGGAACCCGTGTCATGAAAGTTTGATAACTAAATAGAAAAAAATTTAACATTAACAAAAAAAAAATTCATTAAAAAAATAAAGAAAAAAAACAGCTTAAAAAAAACAAAGAAAAAAAAACAGCTCGGCGTTTCACTTTGGACTGCACTCGAAAAAATAATTTATTAAAAAGTAAACCAAAAAAAAAATCTAGGTTAACCCGTCAAACCCAAAACCCGTGTCATGAAAGTTTGATAACTAAATAGAAAAAATTTAACATTAACAAAAAAAATCATTAAAAAAATCAAAGAAAAAATAGATTAAAAAAAACAAAACAGCTTAAAAAAAAGTAAAAAAAAAAAAAAAGCAGCTGCTTAGCATTTCACTGTGATACTAAGCAATTTTAGTTTATTCTTAATATGGTTCTTTGACAAACGGTATCGTAGTTTTCATTTGAAATAATTATTTTCAATAATTAAGTGAAGGTGAATGTACCCAGATACTCTGTTTTTGTTGAAGTTTGGTACCAAAGCTGGAACAGGATTACTTTGTAGTAATCAACTGCATTGCTATCTATCTGTTAGCTGATAGCATTATCTAGATTAGGATGTTTCTTTCAATTCATTTGTTTAAGCTTATCTAAGATTAGACTAGCTTGTTATACAACTCCTTTGATAAAAAAAAACATAGCTGGTACGTTTCTTTAGTGTTTTATTTTTCTGTAATGTTTGTTTCCTTCTATAAATAAAACATTGGGGATGACAGTAACCAATTGAGATATTTTCTGCTCCTTGTTCTTTCAACAGTTAAGACTTTGTTCTTTGTTCTTTTTTCTCAGTTCATAAACATTAGTTTGTTCTGTATATTTTAGTTTTTTACAACAATTGGTATCAGAGCTCCTCTGATCTTTGAAGGGCTTGTGAGTGAAAACACGAGAGAATAGTAAGGTTAAATCAAAGCTTTCTGCTTTGAAGGGTTTGTGAGTGAAACACGAGAGATTAAGTGAGTTTTTTTCTAAGCAATGGATTCTGCAAATTTTCCAGCAAAAACACCAGTGTTCACAGGGCATAATTATGGTGTATGGGCTGTAAAAATGGAAACATATCTCAAAGCTTTTGACTTGTGGGAGATAGTGGAGAGTGATAGGCAACCCACTCCACTAGGAAACAATCCTACAATTGCACAGATGAAATTTTTCAATGAAGAAAAGGCAAAGCGGTTCAAAGCTCTTACCTGTCTTCATAATGCTGTGAGTGAAGAAATCTTCATAAGGATTATGACTTGTAAATCTACCAAAGAAACGTGGGATAAATTAAAAGCAGAATTTCATGGTGATGAGAAGTCAAGGAAGATGCAAGTTTTAAATCTCAGAAGGCAGTTTGAAGGTCTGAAGATGAGAGAAACTGATACCATCAAAGACTTCTCTTCTCAAATTTCAAAACTTGTGAATCAAGTGAGACTTTTGGGAGAAGATTTTCCAGATTCAAGAATTGTAGAGAAAGTTCTGGTAAGTCTACCAGAAAAATTTGAGCATAAAATTTGCTCTTTAGAAGATTCTAAAGATTTCTCTGAAATGAGCCTGCAAGAACTAGTAAATGCATTGCAAGCTGTGGAGCAAAGACAAGCTTATAGACAAGAAGGAACAAGTGAAGGAGCTCTTGTTGCAGTTTACAAAGAGAAGAGTCGGGCTAAGAATTTTTACAGAAACAATCAAGAAGAAAAAAGAGAAAAAGGGAGAGGCTGGCAATCCAATAACTGGCAACAGAACAACAACATCTTCACTGAAGGGAAAGAGAAGAAAGAACATTTTCCTGCTTGCAAATTCTGTCAGAAAACAAATCATCTTGAAGCCTGGTGTTGGCTCAAGAATGCACAATGCCGAAACTGCAAGCAATTTGGTCACATTCAAAGATTCTGCAAAAATAAAGCAGAACCAGAAAAACAAGCTAAAGTAGTCAAGAGTTCAGAAGTGGAGGAAGATTTTTTATTCATGGCTACAATACAGGAGATGTGTAACACAGCCAAGGCAAATGACTCATCATGGCTTATTGATAGTGGTTGTACTAATCACATGACTGCAAATTTGAGCTTATTCAAAGATTTGGATAAAAGCTATCTATCTAGAGTTAGAATTGGGAATGGAGACTATGTGAAGGTTGAAGGAAAAGGAGCAATTGAAGTAGAAACTTTTTCAGATACAAAAACTCTTAAAAACGTTCTTTATGTGCCTAAGATCAATAAGAATCTAGTTAGTGTAGGACAATTAATTGAATCTGGTTATTCAATAGTCTTTAATGATGGAATGTGTGACATTAAAGATAAAAATGGAGTACTTTTACTTTCTGCAAAAATGATGAACCGAAGTTTTAATGTTAACTGGAAGGAAGTATGTTTGAGTGCCAATACCTATGAGAACAATGAATTTGTTCTTTGGCACAAAAGGTTGGGACACTTCAATTATGCAACTTTAAAGAGAATAGCTGACCTGCAGATGACTCACGGTTTACCAGATATACAGGAACAAAAGAGTATTTGTGAAGCCTATCAGTTAGGAAAACAAACTAGAGTTGTTTTTCCTGACAATGCATTCAAAGCACTGTCAAAACTCCAGCTTGTACACACAGATGTGTGTGGGCCAATGCATAATGAATCATTGAATGGTTCAAAGTATTTTCTTCTATTTGTTGATGATTATAGTAGATTATGCTGGATTTACTTTTTAAAATCAAAATATTATGTGTTTGCTGAGTTTGTTAAATTCAAAGCAGCAGTTGAACTAGAAACAGGAAACAGGTTTAAAGATCAGAGAGGAAGAATTGGAATGTGTAGCTTTGGAACCAAGGAGGAGTGTTGAAGATTGGTACCAAAGCTGGAACAAGATTACTTTGTAGTAATCAACTGCATTGCTATCTATCTGTTAGCTGATAGCATTATCTAGATTAGGATGTTTCTTTCAATTCATTTGTTTAAGCTTATCTAAGATTAGACTAGCTTGTTATACAACTCCTTTGATAAAGGAGAACATAGCTGGTACGTTTCTTTAGTGTTTTATTTTTCTGTAATGTTTGTTTCCTTCTATAAATAAAACATTGGGGATGACAGTAACCAACTGAGATATTTTCTGCTTCTTATTCTTTCAACTGTTAAGACTTTGTTCTTTATTCTTTTTTCTCAGTTCATAAACATTAGTTTGTTCTTTATATTTTAGTTTTTTACAACAGTTTTGTCAAGTAGCGTACTACAAGACTTGACAGTATATTGTCCAGTGCTTTCAGCTACCCGTAGCCTCAAATCCTCGCTATGTGTACTCAAGCTGACCCAATTTAATAAGACAATAAGTTGCTGAAGTTGTGATGTATCTAAAGATCTTAATCGTCGATTCCATTTAAAGTTCCAGTGCCAAGAATCTGCCCTGAAAATCCCCCATTTCTACTAGTGTCTTTGTTTTTATGGGTGAAATTTCATAAAGTTGTGGGAAACAACATACCAACGTCCCTGCTTCTAGCCATTTATCTGTTCAAAATTTAATGGTTTCTCCGTTGCCCCCCTTGAAATAGCACTCATTCTTTAAGATATTTGAAGCCGTCGAATCAGAGTTAACAAATGGAGTATATTCCTTTCTAAGGCTGAGATAATGCAACATTGAAAACTAGAAGTCCATGGACAAAAGAAGGCTTACACTGGTGTTTAATGATGTCCTGCCACCCTTTAGAATTGGGGTCTCCTAGACGCCATAACCACTTAAATAACAAAGCCTTATTTTTCCCTTGTAAAGAGCCCGCACCTGACTTCCTCTTGCCTTTTCTCTCACAACCACTTTCCACGATACCTTACAAAGCTTTCTTGTATTGGTGACATTAGCCCATAAAACCCTTCATTGGATATAAGATATAATTTGAGCAACACCCTTTGGCAACAGGAAAACCGACATGTAGTATAAGGGGTGTGAACACAAGACTGCTTTTAGGAAACAAACCCCACCAACCATGCTTAACAATCATCCTTTCCATAATCCAAGTTGTGTTCTGATTTATTTCATTGATGACCGGTTTCCAAGTTGAAAGTCTTGTCGGATTAGCACCGCACCCAAAGGAAGTCTTAAATAAGTGATGGGCAATGTATTCCATTTACAGTAGATTGTGCTAGCCAATCCTATTGTAAACTCTTCGTCCAGGTTTATTCCAACAAGAGAACTCTTATAGAAGTTTACCCTCAGTACTGAAACTAATTCAAAACACCTCAAGATCCTTTTAACATGAAGCAATGTACTGTAATCGTTTGGTACAAAAACCAAGGCATCATCTGCATATTGCAAATGACTTAGATATATACCATTTCCATAATCGATACCTTTAAAATATTCAATGGCTCAAGCTCTTTTGAAAAGGATTGTCAGCCCCCCCACTGCTATATCAAACAATAATGGTAATAGGGGGTCACCCTAAAGTAATACAAGTGAGCCATTGATAAGTATTGAAGGTTTAGATCCAGAAATACATTATGAAACAAGAGATATCCACTTCTTGCCAAATCCAATGTAGGACATTACTTCCTCCAAATATTCCCAAACAACGATGTCAAACGCCTTATGAAAATCAACCTTCATAATAAACCCATTCTTCCCACTCTTCTTCACCCCATGAAGTGCTTCATTTGCCATCATGAGTCCATATCTAATATTTATCATCCTGATATAAAAGCTGTTTGAGTAGGGCTGATTATGCTTGGCAAGATAGCTTTCAATCTCATAAAGAGTAATTTTCCAAGTATGTTATGCAGTCCATGCATCAAACTGATTGGTCTGAACTCCGTTGACTTTAAGGATTAATTCTACATGTGATGTGTTGATCCCTTTAGGCAATTTTTCCAACTCTGAAAAATTCAGTCACCATATCAAAGATATCATCTCAAATCAAGTGCCAAGCCTAGAAGCTGAATGTGAAGCCATGGGGGGCTTCGAACCATCACAGTCCCATACTGCTTCTTGACCTCTGCCATTGTGACCTCCTGCTCCAGTAACCTTGCTTGATTGGATGATATTGTGTGACATGCTGCTTGTCCCATGCTGACCCTTTTAGAAAAAAGATATTGCAGCCTCCTTACTACCCTTTGGAGAGGTGTGGATGAGCCCATGATGAAGAATCCTTGTGATATTATTTCTTCCCCTCCTAATAGTTGTTGCCAGAATTTGGTGTGTTGGTCTCCAAACTTACACCAATTATGCCGTGACTTTTGCCTCCATATCGCTTCAACGCATTTACTGACTTCCCAGTGTTTTTAGTTGAGTCTCTGTAAATCACTTATCTCTGCTTCCGCAAGCTGTCGATCCTCCCCTTCATTTTCCAGTTTTGGAAAGGCACTTTGTAGCTGTAACAACTGATTATCCTGATTCCCAAAGTCAGTGCTATTAATTCCACCTTCTAAGCTTATTAGCCATAAGATTCAACTTTCATACAATTCTGAATCTGCCAATGTGTTCTAGAAAGGCATTCATGCCAAAACGATTCTACTGTCTTCATAAACATGGGTCGAGAAACCCAACAATTAAAGGACCGAATTAAATGGTTTCCTCCTAGTTTCAAGTATGTAACAGACATCAATATCCTCATTCAATAACATAGTCCTAATAGAATTCCTCTTCATATATAGACATACCCAGTCCACGACTATTCCAGAAAAAAAAATCTTGATAATTGTAAATGTTTAAAGCGCTTACCAGTTTTGCTGCAAACTGCAATTACTGAGTTGCAGTCCAATCATTCACCTCCCAATCCACCTGTCTTCTAATATCTGCTTCCATAACCGCCAAATCTTGTGTACTCCCAAAACCCAGAATTTGCCCAGCATTTAAAATCAATGAATTTCAACGAATTCCTTAGGACCCATGCTTGAATAACATAAAACAACAAGATATACCAAGTAATATAAAGAAAAACGCAGTTCTTTTTCTTCTTCTTTTTTATGATCTGTTCTACAGCATGTTGTGATAGTTTTTAGTAACATAACTTCCTCATATATTATTCACAAATTATATTAATTCAATACGTTATTAAAGACTAATGAACTGTAGCTTAAGAACCACATAATTAAAACAAAACAAGGACTCTGTTTTTTATTCTTGAAAGTGTATTAGAACAAGGAAATATTGAGGTGTGCTCCCTCATTAGACATCGCCGTTCAAACTTCAAGCTATACATCACCATAGACATCACTCCTCATCGTAAAACCAAAAACAAAAACAAAAGAAAAAAAATCACATTTCACTTTTTATTTGATTTGGGAGAAAAGAAAATAAATGGCAACAGCTGCTAATATTGTTCGAGATGTTGCTATTACACAAAAATAGCAGAAGAAATGACATTAACTCCTTGTCACAATGGAGGCATCATTGTGATCAGGAATCTTCAATTCGTAGAATTGCCGAATGCTAATGTCCCCATAACAGTTTTTAGCTAATGAAACGACAGATTGATTTAATCCTTCAAAAGAGGCTGCTTGATGTTGTCCCATATATTCAACCGATTTGTTGCTTTCTCAACCTGAACAATCCCAAATTCAACATTCATATGACATTCCAAAACAGTTCAATGATCATACGCACAGATATCTATAAAATTGGTAGATAGCATATATCATTATTATTATTATTGAAAAGCATCAAGTTGAAGATTTTTTTAGATGTTTTTAATACTCTCACATTAAAATCATCAAATAAGTATCAAGATAATTTTTATATAAGGATTTTAACTAAAACATTATTAATTTTAAATATTTTTAAATAACTTTAAATGATTTTGATAGATATAAAATGATGCATATGAAAAAACTCATCCCCTAATCATCATTGATAAATTGTATTATTCAATTTTTACTAGTTCTCTCAAGTTTTCTATTCCTTTTTTTTTTTTTTTTACACTTTTTGTATGTATGTGAGTTTGCTTGATAGGTGATTCGTTATTAAAGAAATGTCCCACTTATCCCCAAAAGAAAAGAAAAAGGAAAAAAATTGTATGTATTAAAAAAAATGAAAAAAAGAAATATTAAATTTACCTCTTTATTCCAGTCCGTACGAAAGGTAACCCATAATAATATGATAGTTTGAATAAGTGTGCCTCCTATCATCCCGGACCATATTCCCTGTTATATATATATATATATATATATATATATATATATATATATATATATAATCATAAAATAGAAACCATATTGATCTCTAAGCAAATCGATCGAATTGTTTTCCTATCAACGAACGAGAGATGAATTATATATACGACAATTAATATTAAACATTATTTTGCTAATTCCACCTTGATTCGATTTCTCTAATTTCAGGCCATCACATGCATGAGGTATGGTTCAGTGTACGCACCTTAACACCAAAGTCCAACTTGAAGCCAAAAACACATCCCAATGGGATACCAATAAAATAGTAGCATCCAACATTGACGTATGCAACAAATGCTTGCCATCCACATCCAACAGCTACACCTTTATATAAGAACTCAAAATAAATTCAATTTTATAAGGAAGAATAATAGTCAAATGGAAGAAAGAAATGTATAACTACTGGCCTGTGATTGTGATTGTGATTGTAAGAATTGATTGATACTTCTTTGGAGAAAAAAGATAAATCCTTATCAGAAAAGGATCGCCCATATATAATAACAAATGGAGGAGGTTAATTGCTTTTGATAAATGTTGGGATAAAATATTTTAAAAAAAAGTCTTGAACAATCAGATCAGACAGCTGGTTATTTTTTAATCAAATAAAGTGATTTTTTAACACCAAATATTATCATTACAAATAAAATTTTGAAGTTGGCACTCGATTTTTTACCACACGGACGTCGTAGAAAAGTTCGTCACAAAATAAAATCATAGAAACCAAGAAGACAAATTCCCTTATGAAGTTAAAAAAAAAATCTCATCGGTAATACCTAGCATCACCCCTATTTTTAACCTATAAACTTCGAGTCGGTTTGCAAGCATAGTTAGTTCTAATTATAATTATTAAACCTTGATTGGTTTGATGGGTCAATCTAAAAGCTGAACCGGTCTGGGTTTGTAAAAAGACTAGCCGGTGCAATGACCCAGCCAAACCCGATCGACCTGGCGGGTCAGCCTGTGACCCGAGCTACCCGGGCGAGACCCGGTTTTTTTTGTTTTTTTTTTCAAATATGGGATTTGAAATCCATCAGTATATATACTCTATGTTTCTAAAAAAAAAGTTATATTTTTTCAATGTGAGATAAAAAACTTTTTTGATTTAAATACTTCAACTTGAAAGTTTAACATAATATCTTTTTAATGTGGGATAAAAAACTTTTTAAAATATTCTTTTAAATTTTATTATTTACAATATATATAATCTATATTTACATGGATTTTTTCTTAATTTTTTTTATATAAAATATTAAAACTTTAATTTTTCTGGATTGACCCGAGTTGATCCGGGGTGGCCCATGAAACCTCCAGACCAGGTTTAATAACTATTATTCTAATTGAAACCGATTTGATAATTTTAAAAATATTTAATTAATTAATATACTATAAGGATCCTAATTAAAGCTTTCTAGTAAAATATAGATTAAAAAATTATAATTTATAACTCTTTCGCAGCAGCAAAAAACACAGAGAGAAAAGGGTGCCTTATGTTTAAGAACAAAATCATTATGCTTACTTTTATGGGACTGTCCCCTGCATAATTTAAAACCAAGGTCATAGAAAGCAGATACTACTACTTAGGTTACTGATTACGAACATCTTACCAGATAAAACAGGCTGGACTCCATTTAGTAAAATAGAGATGGCCAAGAAAGGAGAGAGTTCTGCGACAGCATCGGCAACTGTGGAACCACCAGTGAAGGCGTAGCTGATCACATGGCGAAGTAAGAGCAGAACAATAGCTAGGGCCAGAGCTATAATGAAGGAGCTTAAAGTTACAGCCACTACAGCAAATGATGCTGATTTGGGATGTCCAGCTCCTAATTCATTGCTTACTCTTACACTGCAAATAACAATTAACTAAATTTAATGTTTGTGAAAAACAATTCTCCTAGCTACAAATTATTTTCTTCCATGTCAACTTACATGTCAATCAATACTAAATTCTTCGTCCGAATGATTTTAAAAACAAAAATCATTGATCATTTTGCTAGTAGCTAGTAATTATACAAGTAAAGCTAACCTTGCTGCTGCGTTGAAACCAACTGAGATCATGAACACCCATCCTGATATTGTCATGCTGCGTTCAAATAAAGCGAACACTCAAAATATTGTGAATCATGCACAAATAAAAAGTGACTTAATCAAGGAATTTGATACATAATCAGACTATATTTTATGATTTTCTTTCGAAATTTTTTAGCTAAAGTTGATAGAAAAATTTCTACACTAACAAATTAATTAATATTGGGAGCACAATTATAAGTTACATAGTTTGCTTTAATTAACAAATGAATGTTTTTTTTATGGATAAACATTTATATATTTAAAAACTTTCTCCAGCAAAATATGATCATTTCATACTTCCATGTCAATCAATCTACCATACAATGATTTTATGCAAAGTGCTTAAAGTTCATGTGCTATCTAATAATGCAACCTACTTATTTTGAATAAGTACTATGATCCGGCCCTCGAATTAAACATGATAGTGCAGAGTCGTCCCTATATGGAATGGTAGCTCAAGCGTGCATGGTGAACGTTTGTTCTACATAGAGAAATTAGGCATGCGCGACAAGATCTGTGAGTGTGTATAAAATTACTTGGCCTCTTGGAATCGACCCAAGAGCCTCGAGACAAAAACTTATTAATCGTCGATCGTGGGAGCCATTGTCAACATACGATCGACCATGTGGTAGACAACCGGTACACCTCGTCAAAAATCTTAAGTTTATGTAGAGGTGTTCTGCCTCTGTCGTTGACGACTCTGTGTGATATAACCCTATTTGCAGAGCTTCGACTTTGACATAGATACGATAACGAAGATATCTCCGGAGATATATGGTATTGTATGCTTGGTGGGTTAGATAACATGATGTTTTTTAATTAAAAATATATTAAAATAATTTTTTAAAATTTTTATTTTTATTTTATATATCAACACAAAAACTATTAAAAAAATTCGTAAAACAAAAAATAATTTTAAAAAGAATGTTGAATTTGTTATGTCGAAAGTTTTTTTTTTTTTTTTAAAAAAAAAAGCAATCCTAAACATCTCCTCAAACTCACTCACAAACCGACAGTTATTAAGGTAGTAGAGCCTCCTTTCTTACCAAACTGTGAGAGAGTCCAAGGCAATTTCAGCATCTTTGAGTAAACCAGCAATCAAAACAAGAATCTGGTAGTACCAAGTCTCAAGGCATAGCATAACAGCTGATGCGATCGATAACTTGAAGAATTCCCATAAGCCAGAAAAGGCCTGTAAACTAAATCCCTTCCATGTGTGCTTGAAATTTCGGCTTACTAGAATGTAAACTAACTGTGCCCCCACTAAAAGCCACCATGACAAGCTTAAAACCAATGAGGCACCAAGCAACCCCCATCCCAATTTATAAATTGCAATCCAACTCAGTAAAAGGTGCACCACAAGGACACCAACTGATATGTATGCGCTAGGGAAAATTATGCTTTGAGCTTGTAAGAACTTTTGTATGGGAAAATTGGCAGCATAAGCAAATATCTGTGGAATAAGGCCATACACAAATATTGCAGCTGCTGATGCAATGGTGTCTGATTCACCTAATAAGATCAAGAGAGACTTAGAAAATATGTATATCATCATAAGTGGAATCCCAGTTGCCATAAGGAGTACTGTTGATCTCTGAAGATATATCCCCAACATTTCATACTTGTGTGCCCCATATGCTTGGCCACATAGTGTCTCCACCGCACTTCCCATCCCTAACTGCATGCCGTTATTAATTATCAGATCATCGAACTCAAGGTTTTATGAGGAAAGAAAGAAAAAGACAAACACCAAACCAAGGACAGTTATTCATTAGAGTTTTTTTCTTTCTTGAGATTGTTTAGTTACCATAAGGCCATAGGCAAAAATTTGGATTCCATTGTTGCCAAGTGAGGAAGCAGCAAGCTCAAGATTGCCAAGATGACCACATAAGATTTGGGTTGACATGGAAATCACGTTGTTGAGCAAGTAAACCACAACTGCTGGTCCTGCTAGCTGGAAGAGTGTCTTTAACTCAATGAAGGTGGCTCTTTGGAGTCGCTTAAAGTATGACAAACTTGTATCTGATAGTACATCTTCAAGTTCAGAACTGATTACTGGCTCCTGGGATGGTTGCTTGTCTGGCAACATGGGTTGATGAATCTCATCATTTCCAGAACTGGAGTCATCTATTGTGTTTTCAATACTGTTGGAGGACATGATTTGTGCTTCACACTCTTTGTTATAGGATTTTGTATGGGTGGCTAAGTATATATATACTGAAGGTTTAGCTTAAAATGAGAGTGGAGTGTGCTGGTGGATGTAGGATGACCACTATAAAAAAGAAGTGTGTATGTGTGTAGGAATATCATCTAACAAATTCATGATGATTTTTATTAAATATAATAATTCGGAATCTTGCTCAAATGTGATGTGAAAATTTGAGGACTATATAATAACACATAAATAAGTCTTGGCAAAATAAAACAATTTTTTTTTTATTATAGGTGTCGCACGTGTGTGGTGTCGCAGCGATCGTCCACCTTCACTCATAAGTATATGTTATATATCTAGCAAATGTGGAGAGACAAGGAATTCTTGTCTCTTATCAGTGGAAAATAAGTGGGAATCGCCACCTAGTATTATGGTCACTAGGAACCCTAACTGGTCTCAAAGATCGGGTACGGAAACTGGTTGTGTAAAGAGAAGGTATTAACACTCCAAATACGTCCTACCTAAGAGAAACTGCGTTGTTTTATTTGTCTGATCAAAATCTAAAGTTTGATCGCGTTTTTTAATGGTCCTGTTTGTCTAAGATTCAAGAAAAGCTCTCCTCAATAAGGAAGTTCTTATCTTAATGGGGTAAAACCTAACCGTTCTAGCGACCAAAAAAAAAGAATTTAATATCCAGAATACGTATTACGTGTAATGTCATACCCCGGATACTAAAAGATAAACAAAATAAAATTTTGTTGTTTTTGAAATTTTGTTCAATGTTCTCTTGACTTTAATAAACTGGTTATTAAAGCCAAAATGCATACTAAAACATATTTTTTGAAGTTTTTTGTTGTAAGAAAATACAATATGATTTTATTTTTTTTTTTACTTTGAGAGACTTGGTCGTATGCATGAAAACAAAAACATGTTTGTTTTTTTACGTTTTGATGAAAACCAGGTATTTTAATATCGAATTTGTATTTTTATGATAAAAAATAAACCAATATTAAGCAAAATTTAGTAGAAAAATACGCGAGGAAATCATAATTTTTTCTGAAAATGTTTTTATGAATTTTTTTTTACAGGGCCGGACCCGGCTCACTCATTTTGAGCAGTGGGGCACTCTCCACTGTTCACATGCTACGTGAACAGTGGAGATGATGCTGAAGAAGGAGAAACAAGTGGAGGCAGAAGGGAGGGGGGAAGCTTACCTAACGGTGGCGTTGGCAGTGCTATTGGCGGTGGTGGCAGTGCTATTGGCGGTGGTGGCAGTGCTATTGGCGGCGGTCATGAGGTGTGCTAGCAGTGGATGGCGATTCCAGACGGCGTTCTGCCCTTTCTCTGTTTTGTATTTTTTTTTGTGTTTCCTTTTCTCCCTGTTTCTGTCTCCTGCTTCTTTATCTCTCCTTCCTCTCTTTTTTTTACGGTGGCTCAAGGTGGAGTGGTTGTGGTGGCAATGGGGAGGAATAGCAATGGCTGGGTCGCGGCACAGTGGTTATGGCAACTAATGCTACTGTTTTCCTTCTTCTTCACAGTGTTGCAGCAGGGGGAGGAAGATGGCAGCTGGCGGTGATGATGATGGTGGAGCGACAGTATTTGTTACGGTGGTCTTCCTCTCCTCTCTTTTGCTTTTCCTCTTTCTCCTCTGTTTCGTCTGGTTTCTTATCGTTGTTTCCCTGTGTCTGTTTTTTTATTTAGCTCCCCTCTCTGTTTTCTTTTTTTCCTTTTCTCCCCCGTTTCTGCAACTTGCTTCCCTCTTTTCTCTAAAATATTTCTCCTCCCTATTCTTATCTTTCTCTCTGCCCAAAAATCACCCCCTATTTTTACTATGGTTCCTCCTCTGGTATTTATAAGCAGAAAAGGAGAGGGTCACCTTACCCCTGCCATGGCGCAGGGTAAGGTGGGCGATGGGAGATGCTTGCAGGGGATGGTGGTTGAGGCATGGGTGTCCTGTTTTTTCATCTTGGTGGCAGGGTATATGTGGGTATAGGTTGTGTCGGGTTTCTTGAGCAAGTGGGAAGAAGGAGAAGTTGAGCAGGAAAAGGAGATTTAAACTCTTCTTCTTCCCTGACTCTACATGTGCAGGGAAGAAGAACATGCAAAATGCCGTTTAAAATGGCACCGTGTCCTACTTCTTTTTGTTGGAAGAAATGAAATAAATTTGGGAATAACCTAAAAATGGATTATAACAATAGGTATGATTGCACATTGATTAACATATTATAATGTTTTTCAGGGTCTTGATTCAAAATACAGTGTAACAGATTTTCTTCTTTTCTGTTAAAGAATCATCTCAACCCAATAGATTAAACTATTAGGTGAAGTTTCAAGATGTGATTTATATTATTCTCAAACACACCCCCTCAAGTGAAAGCCCTTTGGGCTAGAAACTTACATAAACTCTCGCTACCTTGTGCTTAATTTTTATCAAATAAATGGGGATGGTGAAATTTGAACTCGTGACTACTTGGTTATCAGAACTTTGATATCATGTCAAAGAATCATCGCAACCCAATAGTTTAAGTTGTTAGGTGAGGTTCCAAGATATTATATATATTATTCTTTAACATTTTCTAATGAAAAGTTTCCAACTCATCTATTTCCTTTTGCATTTTTTTGCATTTTTATTTCTTAAAAATTGCCTTCTTTTTCTCAAAAAGATTAAAGGCAGTTAATATATATAAACTTGACAAAAGAACTTGTAAACAAATTTAAAAACACAAATGATCAAATATATATAATACTTGAAACCATAAAGAGAAATTAATTAATTTCATTAAATTATAGAGACAAATTAAATTATAGTTTCCTCCCTAATATTATAACCATTTTGTAACCAGATTCTTTCTATATACATCATAACAAAAAAAAAATGATCTCAAACATATGGAAGCAGACCAAGGAATAATTCACCAAATTCAAAAATCAAAAAATAAAATAAAAACTGACGAAGCAGAGAAAGCAGACCAAGGAAGATCTCAAACATATAGGAAAATCAAACTGTAATTTTGGATGAAATTCGAAGCCTAATTGTACCCTATTGTACCCTAAATTGAAGAAACAATCCAGATTCAAGGTCAAATTAAATTATTATTGGATGAATCTGCATAGAAATTAAGTCCAATGGCATAATTAAATTTTTAATAGGCCAATTTGATTTAATCATGGGCCAAATTAAAGTTTAATTACATTTGAGAATTAATTTGAGTCCAATTGAAAGATTTAATCAAGTGTAAGGACTTAATTATCCTTTAAATAGATCAAATTAATTTTATTAGGGGCTTAATTGGTGAAAAATTAAGTTTGGGAGCCTAATTTGAGCTTGATTGAGAAGATTGAAATTTTAAGAAACCAAATTTAAGTTTTACCAAGTGAATTGGTTGAAATCATGGGCACGATTGCAAGAAAATCAAAGTTTTTGGGTCAATTAAGGGTTAAATTGAAGAAATTCACAGTCAATGATCATTTTATAAAAGGCACCAAACTCTGGGACCTAATTGATAAGAATCATGGGCTAAATTGAAGAAATTTAAAAGCTTGATGGTCAATTAGGGGCTAAATTACATAAATCTGAGATCAAAGATCAAAATAAAAAAAAATTGCTAACTTTAGGGCTAACATTTGAATTTGGCAGGGATACAATTGAATTTATTCTTAAAATCAAAATTGCAATTGAGGACTTGATTGAACAAATAAAAAATTAAGGACTGCTTTGAAAATTAGATTTTTTGGCACTATTTTCCTTTTAAATGAAAAGTCATGTTTTGTACAAAATAACGTCGTTTCATACACTATTAAAAAAAAGATAGATGAAACGATGTCGTTTTAAATGGCATTGTACACCATCTTCTTCCCCTAATGCGCAAAGGCAGGAGAAGAAGGTTTTCCTTCCCCTCCTTTGCAGCGTTTGTTTGTCTCTCTCTCTCCCTCCCACTTGCCCAAAAACTCAACACAACCCATACCCCCTCATTGCCTACCCCCATGATGGAAAAACCATGAGAGTCATGCCCTGCGGGTGACTGCACAGAGGCTGCCCCAACCACCCTATCAAATGTGTCATGACTAGACAGGGATGGTAGCTCTCTCTCCCCCTTATAAATACCAGGGGATAAAGAAACAAAGGAGAGGGGAGAGAGAGATGACAATTTAGAGGATTTTGAGAGAGGAAATATGAGACAAGGGAAAAAACGAAGAGAAAAGGGGGATTTGAGAGTTGAAAAGCAGAAAAAAAAGATGAAAAAAATCAAAAAGGAAAAAAGAGAGAAACAGAAGCGAAAAAAAGAAAGAAATAACAAGGGAAAACAAAGACGAAGAAAAGAAAAACAACAGAGGTGGAAAAGAGAAAAAAATAGAGAAGAAAGGAAACAAGAAAAAAAAAGAGAAGAGAGAGACACAAACCAAAACGAGAGAGGAGAGGAGGAAGAGAGCAAAAAAACAAAAAGAAGAAGAAACAAAAAGAAGCAGAAGAAAAAAAAAAGAAGAAACCATCGCGAACCATCACCTGCTTTCCTTGCCACCGCCACTAGTTAACGCAGCTGTGAGCCACCGCAGGTCAGCTTCCTGCTCCTCTTCTTCTTCCTCTTTTTCTTTGTGACCGTTCTTTCCTTCATTGTTCTGTAAGTGAAGAGTAAATTAATTCATTCTCACTCTCCACTGTTTACATGAATAGTGAAGTGTTTTCTCCACTGTTTTCTAAGCCGGACAGCACCAGCTTAGACCAAAATAGTCGAGTCGGATCCGTCCCAGAATATATAAAAAAGAAAGAATGTTTGTTGGGCTGGCATCGGCCTAACCCTCCTTTGGGTTAAGGTCGGCCCAATTCCTTTTGGGATGAACTCGGCCTAAGCAGGGTAGGCTCACCCCACATGGTTGGGTTGGGCTCAACCCAATGTATTTTATTATAATATAATAATATATAATATTATATTATATATTAAACAAAAAAACAACAAAAAAATCAAAAAATCCTTTTAAAAAATTTGTTATTTTCCTATGTATTTTTGTATCAATTTTACTTAATATTGATTTTTATTTTTATATTGTAATAATACAAGTCTGGTATTAAAATACTTAGTTTTCTCGTAAATGTTGCAAAACAAATTATATGAAAAAACAACAAAAAATATCTTATTTTCATGCATATAGTCAAGTCTCTCAAGGTACAAAAATCATATCGTATTTTCATATAACAAAAAAGTTTAAAAACAATTTGTATTAATATGAGTTTTTGGCTTTAATAACCAGTTTATTAAAGCCATGAGAAGTATGCTAATATTTCAAAAATACCAAAAAAATTATTTTGTTTTCTTTTAATATCTGGAATTATGAACTTATACATAAAATGTATTTCTAATATTAAATAAAAGGTAGTTATTCTTTTTGTTGACATTAAAATAGTTAGGTTTTACCCAATAAGATAAGGATCTCCTTACCAAAAATGACTTTTCTTAAACCTTAGACAAACCAACAATTAGAAAACACGACAATACCTTAGCATATATCAAACAATTAAACAATACAGCTTATCTTAGGTATGACGTATTTAAAGTACTAATACCTTCACTTTACGGAGTCCCCGTGCCTGATCTCTGAAACCAATTAGGGTTTCTAGTGATCAAAATATGAGGTGGCAATTCTCATTCCTTCTTCCCACTGATAATACAAAAAATCCTTGTCTCCCTCATTTCCCGATTTCCAAATACCAAGAGTAGACTCATTCGTCGCGACGTCGCACATGTGCGATAAATATAATCGCTCTCATAAGTATTGTTGTAACCCAATTTTGGATTCACCAAGATTTTCTCGAATGATATTTTATTTCTATTATTATTTATAAAAATCCAAAAAAATTAAGAAAAAGTTTAAAATTCAAAAATATATTTTTCTTGAGTCAACCGCATCTTTCCATCAAAACCGAGTCCATCGGGTCAATACGGGTCAAACCATGTCGACCAGGGTAAAAAATGAATTTCAGGCCGTTACGGGTCAAAACCGAGTCCACCGAGTCAATACGGGTCAAACCATGTCGACCAAGGTAAAAAATGAGTTTCAGGCCGTTTCGGGTCAAAACCGTCATTTTCGGTCAAAACCGAGTCCACCGAGTCAATACGGGTCAAACCATGTCGACCACGGTAAAAAATAAGTGTTGGGTCGTTTTGGGTCAAAACCGTCATATTCGGTGAAAACCGAGTCCACCGAGTCCATACGAGTCCAACCATGTCGACCGGGGTAAAAAATGAGTTTCAGGTTATTTTGGGTCAAAACTATTATTTTCGGTCATTAAGATTGATTTTTAGCGGTTGAAACGATATTTTTCTAATACTGATTTGTTTATTATTATATATAATAAAACAAAATTAATAATACAAATTTGTTATATTAGGCGGGGCGGTTACACTAATTGTAGGCGGAGTAGTTGTGTGTACACAATTTTTCTTAAAGCAGATTCGTGCTATAAATAGTAAAACAAAAGAGAGAGAAGAAGGAAACAAAAAAAAAAAGAAAAAAGGAGAAGAGAGATTACATACATACTATTCAGGTTTTTTTACTATTTGACTAGAATATTGATTTTTATTAAAAACAATATGAAAAATACCAAATATATCATAACTGTTAGATCTAATAGTGTTTAGATCTGGACCGTTGATTTAATAGGATACAATAGGGCTTACCATACCAGATTAAAACCCAAACACATCTCAGCCCTTGAAATAATCTAAGCTTTGATCCCGTTGCGCCACGTCACCGGGTGTACCGAGATTTCGGTGCAACGCGTCGCACCCGATCCCACCTTTGTTCATCCGGACCGTCCGATCAACCTGCAGATCGGGCCAATCACAGCCGCAAGATCTTTCCATCAGAGATCCAACGGATCACAGGCCTCAGCTGCACCGATGTACCGTGCTTGCGTTCACACCGTAGCACTTCTCAGACTCCCTCTCGCCGGCGACGCTCTCTCTCTCATCCGATCTCCACTTTCCGGCCGTCTACAGCCTCCGCACCACCACAGAAAGGTTTCTCCCCTGATGTAAAGAAAAACCCCGGTGGTTTTCATCGTTTTCTCCGCCTCATCTGGCCGAAAAAGGGCCGCGATTTTCGTCGGCCACCGAAGCTTCAAACCGACGATTATCCCTCGTCAGCCATCAACGGACGTCGAGACCACCGCCATCAAAACCCTCGACATCAGATCTACCAGTATCGACCATCGGTTGGCTAGAAATCTCGCCGGAAAATCTCCCCTCCGCCAACAGTAGCCGCGCGTATGACACACGCGCCGCCAGTGGCATTTTTGTAATTTTAGAAGAACTTCGAGGGTATTTCAGTATTTTACCTATACAGTGACACTCAGGTAATTTTTTGGGTTTCAACTGGTATTTTTGATATTTTTTATATATAAATGCTTGTAAATTTTCTTGCATGTTGTAAAAAAAAAAATACAAAAACCAAAGTCGACACGTCTCTTTTTAAAAAAAGGACCGATGTCAAAAATATAAATACCAAATATGGATTATGTCCATTATTTCTTTTGATAACCCAGACGTAACTCTCCTTTTTAGGGTTAAAATGTCATATTTTAGACAAGTCTCCTAATTTTTAGGGACTAATGTTATTTTTAACGTGTCTTCTATTTTTAGGGACTGACGTTAATCATTTGAAAAAAATAAATTACCAATAAACCCAAAATATAATGGATTATATCTATTATTTCTTTTGGTAACCCAGACGTAACTCTCCCTTTTAGGGACAAACGTCAATATTTTAGACGAGTCTCCTAATTTTTAGGGACTGATGTCATTTTTAACGTGTCTCCTATTTTTAGGGACCGATGTTAATCATTTAAAAAAGAATTACAAATAAGCTCAAAATATAATCGCATTTGAATCAAACAAAAAACACACAAGTAAGGGTAACCTTTCTATTGAATGGATGTTTTAAGGGTGGTGTCTACCTTCCCTTAATCATAACTAACCCCGTACCCGAATCTCTGGGACCAGTGTTTAATTTGGGATTTCTAGTTCCCTCAAATTACTAGATGGCGACTCCAATAAAATCTTTGTTTCCCCCAATCGAGAAAAAAACCCTTTTTGTTAAATAAACAAAAAAGCGGGAGCCGTCGCCCGACGTCGTGTATCGACAAGTATCATACCAAATCCTATAAATCGAATCACTTTTCAAGAAATACAAGACATCTAAGTCATATAAGTGAAGATATTTATTCATTGATAAGGAAAAAAAAACATGAAAAGTGATTATATTGATTATAAAACTGAATCTGGTTATGAAAAATGATTCAATCGAATTCTCCATCTTAAGGACAAAATAAAGGATTGATCAAATTCTATTAAGTCTAATTAATAATGATCATAAGTATTTTGAAAATGTTTAGAAAAACAAGGGTAAAAAAAATAATTTTTATGTCTTTTCAACAAACATGTTTAGAAGATTTTAACAAACAAAAATGAATGAAGAAAATACTTATTAGTTTAAATTGGTAATGAAGATCATATTTTATTGATTTGCTTGTTTCAGTAGAAAATATTATTATCTAAAAAAAAAATGCTTTGTGATCACAAAACCAGTGTTAAAGTAAAGTATTGTTTAAGGAGATTTCGTATAAAGATTTAGAGATTTTAATAGAGATCTCACAATGAAGATTTTTCATGGAGTGATGTTTCATTCCAATCTTCATCCTCTATTCTTCCCTCTTTTGATTTTTTTTAGTGTTAAATTATTGTTTAAGGAGATGTCATATAAAGATTTAGAGATTTGAATAGAGATATCAAGATGGAGATTTTTCATGGAGTGATGCTTCATTCCAATCTTTATCCTCTATTCTTCCCGCTTTTGATCAAAACGCATCATTTCACTTAATGTGAAACGATATCATTTTCTGACCTTAATTGAAATAACGTTTTCCAATTTCAAATCATGCCAAACTTAATCTTTGTCCCTATATTTTAACACCTTTTGTGTTTCGATTTCTAGGCTTCCAAGTGTTTCGATTTCTAGGCTTCCAATTCTCTTATTTTCGGTCAATTTTCAACTCTTTCTTCTAATTTCTTTCAATTTTTCCCTTTATTGAATTACAATGTGCTCTCTTATATTAGTTTTTGATTCTTCAATCCTTCATTTTTTTAAGCCAAATTGACTTTTAATTTCAATTTTTTCTTTAATTAAACCCTCAATCAACTTTTTACTTATCAATTTATTTCAAAATCATCCTTGAACTTCAAATCTCCTTCACTCTTAGCGAAATTAAATCAAATTGAACCCTTTTTTTTTCTAAATTGCTGATTGAAACCTTGATCATGGCTCAAAAATTCTCAAACTTTATTTTTTTTGTGATAATGAATTAATGGTCAAATCTCAACCCCAACTATTTTTTTGTTATTTTTACATTTGTTCTGTATTTTATTTTATTTTGTATATTTTAAGATTTTCAAGATTTTTTTAACACACAAAAATTAAATAATAACAAAGAAAATAAAGAAATGATTAATATTAACTAAGATTATTGAAAAGATATTTTTTGGATTTTTTTTCTATTTTTTCAAAAAATATATAAAAAACAGGTAATCAAAAAATAAGTTATGACAAATATACAAAGTTTTAAAAACACAGTGAAAAATTAATAAAAAATTTATAATACTAATTTCAACTCACAATATAAAACAATACAATATAACAAATATGAAACTAACCAAAATGTAATATAACAAAAGAAAAAATAATTGAGGCAAGACTATTCATGCGTTAATGTGTCCAAAGTCTAAAAATCACAAGCTCAGACATCCCAAAATCCATTCAATTCTGTAGAAGAGGCTGCCTTTTGTCATCCCATGAACTCAGCCGGTTTTTCGCAACCTCCACCTGAAAGTTACATAACATAAAATTATGTGTTTCTGTTTTCATATAATTCAATTATTAAAAAAAAATGTGTAATTCAATTATAGAAAAAAAAAAAAAAAACTTTTTCAACTGAAGTTAAGAGTAAGGTATAGAAGAGAAAACCAGAAAAAATTGTCGGCCCTCAGTGACCCAAAAGGCTGAATTACCCTACCCAACAAGCTAGCAAGTATGACTGAGTTAATCATAACTTAACCTGTCTAGTTTATTAAAACTATTTCAATAATCCGTTCAGTATTAGAAATAACTAGTAGATTGACCAGTGTTAATTAGCAGCGGTTTAGATATTTTTTTTTATAAAAAAAAATAGCTATTAGCAGCATATTTTTTACAGCAACAAAAAATATTTTTTTAGTCAAATTTATTTTTTATATGTGAGTAAAAACCATTTGTGGAGGGCTTGAAAAAAAACGTTGAATAATATTATTAAAAGTAAATTAAATAATGTTATAAAATTTCATGAAAGAATATAATTAAAAGATCAAACAGTATTTATTTTTATATTATTTTAAAAAGAAGCAAATAACCCTAAAATTATCTAAAATCCAAAATCAACTTCTTTTGCTTGGATATATCATCTTAGATGAGGGAAATGCCAAAAAATACCCCAGTGTAAAAAAACTCTCTTCATTAAAAAAAAGTCGTTGATATAAAGATTTTTTTTTCAATCGAAATCCAACAACTTTTTCTTTTATTTTTTAAATTAAAAATTAATAAAAATAAAATTTGGTATGAAAAAAGAATTTTTAAAAATTAAAAGGACTAAAAATTTATCGATTAAAAAGTAGGAGATCTAAAACTAACTTTTCATGCCGCCTTTAAAACTTGCCTTTTCTCAAGAAATTAATTTAAATCGGGCATTAATTTAGACCTATAAAAAAAAAACGTTTTTGAAAAAAATAACACACCATGTTCTATGTCTGTCCTCGTTCAAACATGCATTTTAGTTTTTTTCTATAATTAAACAGTGTACGTACCTCTTTATTCCAGTCTGTTCTCCAAGTGACCCACAGCAAAATCAAAGTTTGCAAAACTGTGCCCCCCAACATGCCTGACCAGATACCCTGTAGAAAACCATAACTATATAACAACCATTCATGATAAAAAAAATCTTTACCAGACTATTTAATTTGATCGACGCTCTTAACTAAATTTAATTTAGAGGTTTTAATAAAAAAAAATTATATTTAGAATCATTTTGAATGTAAAAAATTGAATTTTAAATAAATTAATTGTCACCTCATTTAATTTACTACACTTGGAAAAAATAATTTTAAAAACTAACTTTTCAAAAATACTTATATACATATACATCTTGTTTTAGAGATTTTTAAAGGAATAATTAAGATGAATGTAATAGACATAATATAAAAAACAAAATAAATTCAATTTCAATATGGAAAAACTAATCCAGAAATGTCTAGCAAGGGAATAATATATATTACCTTGACACCAAGGTCAAATGTAAAACCAAGAAGCACCCCTAGAGGAACACCAATAAGGTAGTAGCATCCTACGTTAACATATGCAACAAATGCTTGCCATCCACATCCCACAGCCACCCCTTCAGCACGCACAAAATTGAAGGAAACAGTTAGATTTGAGAACATATGTACTATATATATCATAATGAAGACCACGTGAAGTTCCATCTTCGACGACAGAACAGTACTTAAGCTTTGCTGTAATGACAACCATTGATGTTTCCCTTCTTCTTTCCTCGATTTTGTCTCCATTCCAATGCTACCTCCCTTGGTTTCGGAATCATGCAATTACTTGTCTTATGAAAACATAAAATTAAAAAAAAAAAAAAACATAAAATTATGATTTTTTTTTCCTGAGAGAGACACATTTGTTGCAATGACAAGAGGCAACAGCAAAGGTTTTAATTCCGGTACACAATGATTGAGAAAAAGAGCAGTGAGTTTCTACGTTTGTACATTAATGATTGAGGTCAGAGCCTGCCGCGTTTGGAACTTACCAGATAGAACAGGCTGAACACCATTTAGTATGATTGTAACAGCAAGGAATGGAGAGAGGTCAGAGGCAGCTTTAGCAACAACTTCACCTTCAGTGAAGATATAGCTAATGGAGTCTCGGAACATCATCACAATAATGGCTGCGATTACTGAAATTATAAATGAGCATGAAGTCACCACAAGGACTGAAAATGATGCTGATTTTGGATGTCCTGCTCCTAGCTCATTGCTCACTCTCACACTGTTTAAGACCAGGTAGATGTTAAAATTATATTTGTGAGAGAGTTCATATATAAGATGATGCGAGACAAATAATTTCAAACCAGTTAAAGATTAAGTCAACCTAGTGATCTGGTCGTGATTTGGGGATCGAGTAATTTCAAATTAAATTGAATGATAGTCAACTTAACTAAAAATTATATTTTATACAATATTTTTTTTAATAGTAAATAATGGAAATATTTTAGAGTATTCAAAGATGACCGAACCTTGCAGCAGCATTGAAACCCACTGAAATCATGAAAACCCATACATTTATTGTCATGCTGCATTAAAGAAGAAACGAATGAATAATGTTAACAAGCAAGACAATTACATTAAGAAAGCACCATACTTTTACAATAAAAATTCTACAAGAACCAAGTCTAGTAAATTACTTACCAAACTGAGAGTGAGTCTAATGCAACCTCAGCATTTTCAAGCAATCCAGCAATCAGGACTAAAATCTGAAAGTACCACGTCTCTAAACATAACATTACTGCTGATGCAGCAGACAGTTTGAAGAAGCTCCAAAGCCCACTAAAGGCCTCCACGCTAAAACCTTTCCATGTGTTTCTACACTTCTTGCTCATTACAATGTACACAAACTGAGCCACCACAATGATCCACCAGGATAAACTCAACACAAGACCTGCTCCTAGTAAGCCCCAGTTCCATTTGAAGACTGCAAGCCAGGTGAGCAAAACATGCACCACAAGTGCACCTAGTGATATGTACGCGCTAGGTGCGATTATGCTTTGTGCTTGCAAGAATTTTTGAATAGGAAAGTTGGCAGCATAAGCGAAAATTTGAGGGATGAGTCCAAAGACAAAAACTGCAGCTGCTGATGCTATATTGACTGGCTCCCCAAGTAAGATCAAGATTGGTTTGGAAAATATATAGATCATCATTAAGGGGAATATCCCTGTTGCCATGAGGAGAACAGTTGATCTTTGGAGGTATATGCCTAGCATTTCATGTCTATTTGATCCATATGCTTGGCCACACAGAGTTTCTACTGCACTTCCCATACCAAGCTGCAACAAGACAGAAACTTCTCTAGCAAAAGTAGAGGAGAATTCTCCACTTGATATAGAAATAAAAAACAAGTGTAAAGAAAGAAATTGGATAACTGGAAAGACAAACCGATGGAGGATTATGCATGAAGTTCTTTTTTGGCTTAAAGCGCCCCCCACCCCCCCCCCCCCCCCCAAAAAAAAAAAAAAGAAAAAAAGAAACACTACTTCCAAATCCTAAAGTTTAAAAGGGTAAAAAGGAAAGGAATCAACAAAAGAATAGAAGAGAGAATTATCATGACCATCCATGAAATATATGAGAAAGAGCAGACAGAGATCAGGACGTATTACCATAAGGCCATAGGCAAACATTTGGATACCATTGTTACCAAGAGAGACAGCAGCAAGCTCAAGGTTTCCAAGGTGACCACAAAAGATCTGAGTAGACATGGAAACAACATTATTGAGCAAGTAAACTATCACAGCTGGAGCTGCAAGGTGGAAAAGCAATTTCAGTTCAACCCAGGAAGCTGAACGGATTCTCTTAAAATATGGTGCTTCAGTATCTGCTAGTATTTGTTCAAGCTCATCGCCCACTGTCTCATCATCATGGTAAGAGAGTTTAAAGTCTATTCTCGGAGGATCAGTCTCCATTAATTTCCCTCTTCTATTGATCTTGTAATTTGAGCTTCTGTATCAAATAAATGCTTTGTCTTCAACTACATAGCATAGCTATAGTAATTATATAATAAAGTTTATATGAGGAAGATACCTGCAAACTCTCGATCGGATTCCTTTTTTCCACATGACGCGGTCAACTTATTACAAAAACTATAAAAAACAGTGTGGTTAATTTAGTTGATATTTTCGTCGCATGTCGATCATTACACCATTATTTTTTCGATCAGGCTTCAAGTTGTCGGGCTGAATTTATTTTTTTATATAAAACAATATTAAAATATTAAAATGAGATTAAAAAACATAAAAAAATATTTAGAAAAAATATATAATAACGCTGATTAGAGTATCTTTCATATTCATATTCATTATGTGATTAGAATAACTTTATAAAATAAAAAATATATGTATTATAAAGCTTTAAAAAAATATATAATTTTTTAAATTTGTGATCCGAGTAATTAAACTTAATGCTCCTAATTTAGAAAAATTATGAATTCTAATTCCTAATAAATAAAACATTAAATGATAAAATTAAAAAAAAATAATCTTATTACAAAAGGACTAAAACAATAGCAATTCAAAAAATAAAGATTAAAATCATTATTATTATTATTATTATTAAGTAATATCATCATTATGATTATTAAAGTTACTTCCATCCATTATTATTATTACTACTACTACTAAAAAAATAAAAATCATAAACTTGATTTGAAGAATAGAATTGAAAACTATAAAAGTTTTAACAAAGAGGCCAAGAAAAAAAAACAGAAATCAAAAGAAAATGGACCAAATTGAAATTATTATTATTATCATTAAAAAAATAAAAAATCATAAACTTGATTTGAAGGATAAAATTAAAAGTAATAAAAACTTTTACAAAAGAACAAAAAAATAAATAGGAAAAATAAAGCAAAAGAACCGAATCAAAACATAGTATTTATACAAATTAGAAATCAATGGTTAAATTGAAAATAAATAAAACTTTAACAAAAAAATAACAAAAATACTAAAATTAAAACTAAAATGATTGAATCTGAAATACCAATAACAATGAGGACCATAGTGCTTTTTTGGGGTTAGGAAAGAGAAACAAAGGGAGGAAAAAAAAGGGTCGCCAACGATAAATCAGCATATTTTGACTACACGTGCCACCTATTATGGAAGAGGAGACGGCGAGGAATAAATAATATGGCAAAAACCCATTTTTTTTCCATTGGCAGCTGACACACACGTCGTCCAAAGTACGCGGCGGCTCCCACATGCCAACAGCTTTTTCCTATTAAAAAATATTATTTTAATATTAAATTACATTATTATCCTCAACCAAACCAACAATTAAAAAAAAAAAAACCAAGACTAGAACATCATATCACTAACCCTAATGAATTAAATTTATTTGATCTAAGGGTACATGTATAATCATGTTGTGTATAAAAATACCTAAATACCCTTACCAGAAACAATTGATTTTTTTTACTTTTAGAAATGTTTGGGTTATTTTATTGTTCATTAAAATATTAAATTAATAAAAAAAAACCCTTAAACAAATCAATAATATCTAATGCACCATCTAAAAATATCAAAATACTCTTAGATAAAATCAAAGGCACTCAATTTTCTTTGCCAAACCATAAAGTATCACTCTACTATCACAGTGAATAATGAATTGTCTATCGTTACGGGGAAATCACATTCCCTTTTTAGAATATTTGTTATATTAATTGGGCCGTGAATTCATAAACAAGATTAACAAATATATTTAATTTATATTCTCATGAATAAAACAAATCACGTTAAAATGGTTGCGCGGGGAGATCTTTACCCTTTGAGTTTTTCCGGATTTGCATTCCGGTCAAGATGCAAATAAATAGTATAAAATATATATATATATATAGACACAGAGTATAGTGTGATAAACATTTAGGTTCTCAGTATTAGAGGTTACAGTCTTAAACGGTACAACAATTAATTAAATGAAAATTATAATATTTGTTAAAAATTCCTTGAATTAATTAATTTGATAAAAAAAATAGCATGCCAACTATTTATAAAAACTAATTTATTCAAAAGAATTTGAAGTTAAAGAAAAATAATTAAAATCCAAAATTAACTAAAAAGATAATTATTTAAAAAAAATGATTTTTTAGATCTAAATTAAAGACCTTCATGACCTCATCTAATTACTGTTAGATACATTCTCTGCTCAAACTCCTGATTAGATTTGAGTTTCATCTAATCTAATGATTAGATCTAAAGTTATAGTTGTTTTTTGTTAAAATAGAAATAAATAAAAAATAAATAATGAAATCTAATCTTCGAAAAATTTAATGTTGAAAAATGTAAATAGAAAAAATCACATATAGAAAAAGACTTAAGAAAAAGAGGTAAGTCAACCCAAGCTAACCTTCTAAATCCATGACCCCAGTTTTAATTTCGAGATTGTCACATAGAAGGCAAACTCAAAAAAATTATGAATTCAAATAAAATATCATAAAACAAGCATCTCGTGCTTATATTTAATCAAATAAGTTAATATAATATACAAACAAAATATCTTTTTTAAAAAATTTAAATTTAACAAAGAATGATAAATAAAAAAACCTGAGATAATCCAGGTTATTTTTAAAATTATCAAAAAAAATTATAGAAAGCAAGTTAAAATACAAAAGAATGAAATTGGGTCAAAATGATTAAAAAAAAGAAACTCGAGTCAACCCAAATTGGCATGACAAACCTTTAACCCAAGTAATAAGAGCAGGATAAGTACCTAATAAAAAGCAAATAGAAAAATAAATCACAAAACTCAATTCTCAATAAACCAACTGTTGAATGATGAAACTAGAAAGAAATCAACAAAGAAAAGGAACCTAAAAAATCAAAACCAAGTAAGACAACTAACCCCATGACCCGAATCATGCTAATAGAATAACCCAATAAAATCCAAAACATAAAAAATTTTGAAGATTAATTTATAAAAGAACCGGATTTTGAAGGATGAAAAAAAAATAAAGTTTCATTTAACAAAAAAATGGTCGTATAAAAATGTCAGGGCCAAACCAAGTTAATCTGTCAAACTCGTAGCCTAATTCATGATATTAGGATAACCCGATATAAAAGAAAATAGAGAAAATCACAAAGCTCGCTTTTTTAAATAAATAAAAAACAATGTTGAATGATAAAATAAAAAAAAAATAAGTCCACAAAAACAATGTTAACTAGCGTTAACTTTTCAAACTCGTGACCCGAGTCATTAGAGTAGAAGCACCTCATTTGAAAAAACCATGAAACACAATTCTCAACCAATCAAATGTTGAAAGATGAAATTGAAACAAAAAAATATAAAAAGGGATCCAAAACAAACAAAAAATAACAATTAAAAAATGAGCATCAAAATTGAAATAAGAAAATAAAGGACAACTAATAATTTTTTATTAAATGATGAAATTGAAAAGAAAAATCAATTTAATAAAAAAAATCAAAAACAACAATTAAATGAATGAGAACATTTGAAAAAAAATAATATATTATAAATAAATATTAAAGGATGAAATTGAAAACTCATCAAAATTTTATAAAAGGTTCAAAAAAAAATAAAAAATTAATAGAATAAAAAATTAAAGTTGAAATATCAATAAATAAAAGAACAACTTTAAAATTTAAAATGATCAACTTGAATTTTAAAAAGAAAAAAGAGAAATTAAAAAAAACACATCCGATAATAAACTATCTCACCATCAAAACCATGCACCGCCATAAAAGGAAAAAGAAATTGCATATTCCAATGACATGTTAGAAGGAAATTCTTGGCAGTCAAAATTAAGATGTAGCATGCTATACCATGTCCCCCACTTTCTAGTACATGTTGTCACTTTTATTTTTTTAATTATATTTTATATTTATTAAAATATAAAATCATTCGGTAACTAATTTAATTATAATTAAAAAATCAAAATAAAATATAAATATTCTTTGAACACGAATTAAAAAAATATAAAAAACTTATTTATTCCTAATCAACCTGGCAATAGTAAATGAACTTTGTAAAAAGATTGTATAACCCTCAATTGTTAGTTAATTTTTTTTATTTTTTTATTTTTATGATTTTGAAAAATTTTATGCTAAAATTAATAATCAATTTTTTAAATTTTTTAAATGAGGAAGAAAAACAGACTGAAGTGTAAAAGAAGGATAATTTCCATGTTCAATCTCAGTTTCAATTACATTGCACGTTTCAAAGATCTCATATATAGGATTCATAAACAAGATTAACAAATATATTTAATTTACATTCTACATTAGTTCGACGGGAATAAAATAATTTGATTTGAATAAAATACTTTTCTAATTAGGTGGAGACTCGTAAATAAAATATAACCAATCACGTTACCCTTTGAGTTTTTCTAGATTTGCATTATGGTCAAGAAGCACATGATGGGGATTATTTTATAGGATCCTGTTTAGTAATCGGTGCAGCAGCACGATGCCAATAAATAATGTGAAAGGTGGAATACACGCGCATATAATTACAAAAATGGAGTATAAAACTGTAAAATTGTTTAAAAAAATAAAGATTAAGTCATACATGTTCAGAATAAAAAATTAAAAGAAAAAATCATATATTTTTTTATATATTTTTGAATATTTAAAATACAAGATAAGTAGTCTATTTATATATATATATATATATATATATATATATATATATATATATATATATATATATATATATTAAAAGATATTAGAAAATTTAAATGTCATGGAAAACCAAAAAACAAAACTGAAGAGTCATGAAGTCTAAAAATCTAATGGGCATTTAATATATATAATTATAAATTGTATAATATTTCCTTTTAAATGATCATGTATTAAAAATATCTCATTAAAACCTTGTAAAAGATTAAAGAAAATTTAATAAGAAAAAAACTTGAATGTGTTTACTTTTTTTTTTTTAGATTAATGTGGATGTACGGGTCAGTTTACGCGTATGTCGACTAATCTCATGAGCCCTGAAGTTAACGACTATGTAATTCTTCAGGGGCTTTGAGATTTATGAAACTCGAACTGATGATCTCTAGAATACAAACTCAAAACTTGACTAATTAAGCTACACCCATATATATATATATATATATATATATATATATATATAATGACCTTGAGCCCCTTCAACTCTAAACAAATCTTTTGTAAAAAACAAGCAAGATGAAGATTTCAAAGATCTCAAATTCTCTCTCCTTTCTTTTTCTAATATACTCACATCTTTCCAATATATCATATATAAGCCAAGGCTAAATCTAATCATTCAAAGCTCAAATTAATGATCACTAAGCTTTTTCCTATATATATTTTGATGGCGTCAACTGCAGAAAGAAGCAGATAACAACAACACTAGAATTTCTGGTTCAGTCTCTCCTTTCACAATTGAGAAAGAATCTCCTTCCTCGATCCAGTCTTTATGGGAACTTTCATTTGGCCGCTAGCTCGACACTTCTCCAAATTAATTAAGTCTATTTATCCTACATCTAAACAATGTATTATGATGGTCCTTATTTTTTAAAAAACAATATATACACAAGTTTTGAAAAACACAATAATTAATTAATAAACTTTGTTTTTTAATACTAATTTCAACTCACAATATAAAATATAACAAACATGCACTAATTTGACAAAAGAAAAAATATGAGTGAGATTGAAGGGGCCAAGAGCCCTTGAAACAGCAGTAAACTCCTTAACATATAATCATGCGTTAATTTGTCTTGTGTGCCAATCCCAATTATTGGATTACAATAATCTCTTTCAAACGTATGATCCATTCACTTCTGTAGAAGAGGCTCCCTTTTGTCATCCCATGTACTTAGCCGATTTTTGGCACCCTCCACCTGAAAATTATGCGACATAATAATATATAATAATAAAAATGCTTGCGTAATCCAAACACACACACACACACATAACCAATGAGAGTGGCTTTTGTTTGATTAGAGTGGTAATTAAAAGGGAGACGAACATAATTAACATTATCAGATGTTAATTAGTGTGTACGTACCTCTTTATTCCAGTCTGTTCTCCAAGTGACCCACAGCAAAATCAAAGTTTGCAAAACTGTGCCCCCCAACATGCCTGACCAGATACCCTGGAGAAAACAATAACTATATAACAACCATTCATGATAAAAATCTCTACCACACTATTTAGAACCCTCTTAATTAAGTTTAATTAAGAGGTTTTAATAAAAAAAAAATATTTATAATCATTTTAGTATAAAAAATTAAATTTTAAATGAACATCAATCTCTAAAAATAATATAAAAATAAATCAGATGCAACTCATTTGATTTACTACTCTAAGAAGAAATAATTTTAAAAACTAACTTCTTAAAAATACTACGTTTATACATATGTTTTTTTAGAGATTTTTAAAGAAATAAGATAATTCTGATAGAGATAATATAAAAAACAAAATAAATTTAATTTCAACAGGTAAAAACTATGCAATAATATATATTACCTTGGCACCAAGGTCAAATGTAAAACCAAGAAGCACCCCTAGAGGAACACCAATAAGGTAGTAGCATCCTACGTTAACATATGCAACAAATGCTTGCCATCCACATCCCACAGCCACCCCTTCAGCACGCACAAAATTGAAGGAAACAGTTAGATTTGAGAACATATATATGTACTTATATATCATAATGAAGACCACATGAAGTTCCATCTTCGACGACAGAACAGTACTTAAGCTTTGCTGTAATTAATGGCAACCATTGATGTTTCCCTTCTTCTTTCCTCGATTTTGTCAACATTCCAATGCTACCTCCCTTGGTTTCGGAATCATGCAATTACTCGTCTTATGAAGACATAAAATTATGATTTTTTTTTCCTGAGAGAGACACATTTGTTGCAATGACAAGAGGCAACAGCAAAGGTTTTAATTCCGGTACACAATGATATTGAGGCCAGAGCCTGCCGCCTTTGGTACTTTACTGTTGTTTTTATTATTATTACTGAATGAAAATTAGAATATCACTTGTTTAATAATTATTATGATTAAAAAAAAACACCTCCCATTATTTCACTCCTATATATTCAGTCATTTTGCAGTAAATTATCTGTGCTTGGTATCGCTAACCCTCACGAGTGATGTATTACAGCACAATTGCTAAACTAAAATTGTAGTAAATTAGTTACTGCAGAATTTATTAGAGAAGCTGGCAGCTATCAAAGAAGCTATTGAGGAATATTTAACTGCGATTCAATTATTTTTTTTAACTGTTTTTAATTTCAAAAAACATTAAATTTAGATTTTGGGTATTTTTAGATGATTTTTATATATTAATATAAAAAATTAAAAAATATTATTTTAATATATTTCTAAATAAAATACAATATTCACGGTACAACCCTTACCGGATAGTACAGGCTGAACACCGTTTAGTATGAGAGTGACAGCGAGGAATGGAGAGAGGTCAGAGGCAGCTTTAGCAACAACTTCACCTTCAGTGAAGATATAGCTAATGGAATCTCGAAATATCAGCACAATAATGGCTGCGATTACTGAAACTACAAATGAGCATGAAGTCACCACAAGGACTGAAAATGATGCTGATTTTGGATGTCCTGCTCCTAGCTCATTGCTCACTCTCACACTGTTTAAGACCAAGTAGATGTTAATTGCCTATCTTCATGTAAATAATGGAGCTCCTATAAATGTATGTAAAATCGCAATTCCCCTACATGTTGTACACTGACTTTAGGACAATATCATGGTGTGTTGAAAATTATATTTGCGAGCGTCCATACATAAGCAGATGAGAAACATAATAATTTCAAACCAGTTGACCTATTTATTGACAAGACATCATGATGTCCTACTGTTTTTTAAACAACTGTAATAATTGGTGGGTGTAGTTTCATGGATGGAACAATTATGGGATTAATTGATAGATATAGATTGTTTTACATCTATATCAATTATTCCAATAATTGTTTTATTCTATATAAGTTTTTCCAATTACAGTAATTAATCAAACAAAAAATATAGAGCCTGAAAGATCAACAAACCTTGCAGCAGCATTAAATCCAACTGAAATCATGAAAACCCATCCAGATATTGTCATGCTGCATTAAAGAAGAGAGGAATGAATAGTGTTCACAAGTAAGTCCATAGTGTTAGCAAGGTCGACATTGTCAAGCACCATACCTTTTCTTTGAATTTCTTTTCTTGAAGGTAGCAAGAAATAAAATATTCTGAAAGAACCAAGTCTAGTAAATTACTTACCAAACTGAGAGTGAGTCTAATGCAACCTCAGCATTTTCAAGCAATCCAGCAATCAGGACTAAAATCTGAAAGTACCACGTCTCTAAACATAACATTACTGCTGATGCAGCAGACAGTTTGAAGAAGCTCCAAAGCCCACTAAAGGCCTTCACGCTAAAACCTTTCCATGTGTTTCTGCACTTCTTGCTCATTACAATGTACACAAACTGAGCCACCACAATGATCCACCAGGATAAACTCAACACAAGACCTGCTCCTAGTAAGCCCCAGTTCCATTTGAAGACTGCAAGCCAGGTGAGCAAAACATGCACCACAAGTGCACCTAGTGATATGTACGCGCTAGGTGCGATTATGCTTTGTGCTTGCAAGAATTTTTGAATAGGAAAGTTGGCAGCATAAGCGAAAATTTGAGGGATGAGTCCAAAGACAAAAACTGCAGCTGCTGATGCTATATTGACTGGTTCCCCAAGTAAGATCAAGATTGGTTTGGAAAATATATAGATCATCATTAAGGGGATCCCTGTTGCCATGAGGAGAACAGTTGATCTTTGGAGGTATATGCCTAGCATTTCATGTCTGTTTGCTCCATATGCTTGGCCACACAGAGTTTCTACTGCACTTCCCATACCAAGCTGCAACAAGACAAGAACTTATTTAGCAAAAGTAGAGGAGATTTCTCCACTTGATATAGAAAGAAAAAACAAGAAGTATAAAGAAAGACAAACCGATGGAGGATTGTGCATGAAGTTCTTTTTTGGCCTAAAGGCTTCCCCCAAAAAAACCAGAAACACTACTTCCAAATATCGATCCTTACTAAAGCTTAAAAGGGTAAAAAGGAAAGGAATAAACAAAAGAGAGAGAAGAAAAGAAAAGAGAATGATCATGACCATCCATGAACTACATGTGCAAGAGCAGATAGAGATCAGGAGGTTTTACCATAAGGCCATAGGCAAAAACTTGGATACCAGTGTTACCAAGAGAAACAGCAGCAAGCTCAAGATTTCCAAGGTGACCGCAAAAGATCTGAGTAGACATAGAAACAACGTTATTGAGCAAGTAAACTATCACAGCTGGAGCTGCAAGGTGGAAAAGCAATTTCAGTTCAACCCAAGAAGCTGAACGGATTCTCTTAGAGTATGGTGCTTCAGTATCTGTTAGTATTTGTTCAAGCTCATCGCTCACTGTCTCATGATCATCATGGACAGAGAGTTTAAAGCTTAATCTCGGAGGATCAGTCTCCATTTCCCTCCTCTTTTGCGCTTGTGATTTGAGCTTCTATATCAAATAAATGTTTTGTCTAGATGTACATAACAGATACTACTTATATGCTGAAGTTTTTTTTTTTTTTTTTTTTTTATAATCATCGAGAGTATATTGAGAAGGCCATAAAGCGAATAGCCAAAGAGAAATACAAGCAATATAAAAAATTAAAAAAAAAAAAAAAAAACTAATCTACTACAGCAAACAACAAGAAGACTACCTAAGATTTCTTATTACACCATAATTTGATGCCATCAGAAGATCTTAAGAGGTCATTTCCTGTATAATTAAAGTTTGAATCTTGAGTATGCAACCAAATAGCAACCCGATGAAGGATAGTGGAGAAACAATCAAACAAGTTTATAGTTCCCTCCTCAAAAACAATTTTGTTCCTCAGCAACCATATACCCCAAATAGTACTACTTGAAATTAATCTCCAAGCTGATCTTTGGAATTTGCCATGAACCATTTCGGGCCACTGCAGAAAAAGCAAGTCGATTGTTCTCGGTAAACAACATTGGATACCCCACCAATCCAAAACTTTCATCCAAACACTCCTAGAAAAGTTACAATGTATAAAAAGATGCTCTGAGGTTTCCAAATTTGAGCTGCAAAAGACACATGAAGCTTGTGTGGCAGACAAAACAGTCCGTTGATGGAGAAAAGCTCTTGTACTAACTTTGTCCTGTACTGCCAACCAGAGAAATACCTGAACTTTTGGAGGAGCCTCTTTAATCCAAACATTGGCTTCGAAGACTCTATCAGTCACAGAGGAGGTATTGTCAATTATGCTGAAGTTTATATCGACGAAGCTACTTGTAAATTCTTGAATTCCTCCTTTCCACATCATGTAGTCAACATGGTACAAAGACAACTGCATTCATGAAGTCAAATGTGAAATCAGTGTGGTTAATTTAATTGGTATCCTTGCTACGTCTCCATCGATCATTACATCATTTATTTTGTCGAACGTGCTTCACGTTGTTGTGGGCTGCGTATGAAAAAGGAAAAGAAAAGTTTTGTAAAGTATAAACATGTGAGAGGTCCATCGCGTGCATGCACTGGGGTTACAAAATGCACAATTTAAAAAAATAATAATAATATGAGACTGCCAAATAGCAATTTATCTTTTGTAACTGACAATGTAGTCTTATTACCTCTTTTTTTTTTTATCAAATTTAATGTGAAAGTCTTGCGCAAAAATTCATCCACTATTCATTTAACAGCGATGCTAGTGCGGTGCTGCCAGATCATTTTCTTTTTCTCTTTAGTGAAATTCTCCAAGGACATGATGATTATGATTCTCTGATCGGTGGTGATTAGCAAGGAAACTATGATTGATTTGTAGGTATTTAATAAGATTTGGTTTCGGAATTTAATTTCTTTAAGTCAAAACGTCCAATAAAAAATCGTCTAGGAGACAGACAAATCAAAAACTTGCTGAGGCAAAAGGGTTGGGGATAAATTAGTAGGATAGGATAAGTCAAGGACTAATCTGTTAGTGATTCTACATGTTGGGGACTGATTTGTATTTTTCTCTATTTCTATAGCATGCAACACCAGAATTGTTCAGAAACAGGATAATATTATAATTTTTCTGAAAATTGAAGTTGGAAAAAGAAAAACTAGAATTTTATATGTTCAAATGCATTATTTCTCTATCTAGAAAACTGGAAAAATAGTTATTCTATTTTTCTAAAGCTGTATTGAATTTAAAAAACATAAGTTCTAGACGATTTTCCAATATAAGTTTTTCATTTTTTTCAAAATGAAGAAAAAATATGAACAATACAATTTTTTTCTTTTATATATATACAAGCATTTTTAGCAATATAAAATATTAATTACCATGATAATTATAAATCATGGGTTTGATTTTCTTATGAAAAATAGTTGTATTCATGATATAAAGAAAAATCCATAAAAAAGAAAAAGAAAAACTATTTTCTGTTACTAAACACATATATATATTATCTCGTTCTCGAAATCACACAAAGACTTGTTTTTTTAATTTTTTTATTTAACACCATAAAAGACTAGTCAAGAGTTTAATGACCAGTTCCTCAATTTCGATTTTCGAAATTTATTTTATGATCATCATAAGTCAAGAGTTGGGGATGGGGATTTGACACATAAAATCTGCGAAGAACATTCAGCTAAAATTTGGAGTTTAATTTTCACGCAGAAATTTCAAGTTGAAACTTGGAAGCCGTCCCTCGTGAGAGGAAAAAACAAAACATAGAAATTTGGAGAATGGTCCTACTTAATTATGGTGTCCAAGAATCATTGAAATTGAACGTTCTAGTAAGCAAGCAAAAATTCTGAAACACAAAATCCTAGACGTGAATTATTAGATTTATTTTGTCCTGGCCACTGCATCGTCAGTAAATGATTTGTGGTCTAGAAAATACAGTGGTTTGTGGTCAAGAACTTGCATTTCTCTTTTAGGTTTCTCTTCCTCCAATATCTTGATTGGTTCCAGCTGCTTTCGATCCTTGTCATGTTTTGAAGAAGACGATACGTGTGTCTGCAGCCATTTTCTTGATCCCATCATTTGGAAAATGAATGGATACTATAAAAAGTCTGAGTCATTGAGTAATTATAGGCATAAATATTGCTAAATCAATTAAAATCTAACCCCTTCATGTTCACCATCTCTATCCAAATGACATGCATATTTAGATTTTTCACATATCATAATGACATAAAATTATTATAAAATTCAACTCTAATCTTCTTCTTTCTCTCTTATTAAATTAATAAAGTATTAATTTATAAGCTTATACAAGTCTTAAACTAAATGATTTCTCTCGAGATTTAGACTTTTCTGATAATTTAAGATGATGACTCTTCAATATATCTAACGGATAGACATGCATGCATATCTACACAATTTATCTATAAAATATTCATGATTGCATGCTTATTAATTAAATGATTGTTTATAATTTAAGATGGCTCCTCAATATATAAATCTAACGGATAGACATGCATATATATATATATATATATATATATATATCTACACAATCTATCTATAAAATGTTCATGATTGTATGCTTGTTAACTAAATGGTTGTTTAGAGGTGTGATAACTTTTTTATTTTGAATGGTTTGTAGAAGTGTATTTTATTTAAAAAATATTAAATTAATTTTTTTAATATTTTTAAATAATTTTAATATGTTTGAATCAATAACATATCTAAAACAAAAAATATTTTACAATTAAATATCAAAAACACATTAAACCGTGCGAATCAAATAATCTCAAATTTGGTGTGTCACCAAATTATAGAGACCCGACAGATGTAAATTATAGACCCCTCCATGATTGCATTATTTAGTTCAAAAATCATCTATTATTACAAAAGGAAAAGTCTTGTCTGTAGAAGTCCTCTCCCTAGACATCACAATTCCAACTAGAACACCACTACTTTCGATTCTCTTGAGTTGTAAGAATTATTCCTCCAACATCATTCATGAGTAGAGATAGCATTCTCATCATCACAAATTATTCCTTCCTATCCATCAACCCCAGAGACTGAACTGGAAGGACAAAAATCAATGTCTTCTGCACATGATGAGGAGTCCAAAAACCGCAGTCCCACTCTTCACAAAGAGTCTACTTTAATTACTCCACAAGAAGAGGCTGCCCTTTTTCATCCCATGAACTCAACCGGTTTTTGGCACTCTCCACCTGTAAATTTCGACACAAATTGATAATGTTACTATTCATTTTACTTCTTTAACTCAAAATTAATTAGGGACGAAATCAAAATAATATGATATGAAAACAAAATCATTCACATTTAATTTATATATACATAGTAGTAATGTTTTATAAAGGGTAAGGGTGATATAAGCTCGGTGTTTTATGATTGCAGTAATTTTTAAAGTAATTTTAGTTGAAATTACATAACCGATATTTTTTATTTTAAAAAAAATATTTTTAATATTTAAACAATATTCCAAACCATGCTTAAGAAAGCATGGCATATCCATTACATGCATGGATGTCAGACATTGGAAACATAAATAAGCATTGGGACGTGTATTGAGAGCAGATTGTGTTCAATAATTGAAAAAGAGATATGATTGCATTCAAGTGCGGTTGGCCTACAATAATTACTGTGGTCAAAGTGATTTATGCCATTATGTGATAGACATGACCAATCTCTTCTAGATGGTGATTTGTTATGATGCGATTATCCCAGGAAAATTCAAGTCAGAATTGGAAGCTGGAGCTCACTAACAAGTTAATTTCTTCAACTCCCCTGGTTTAAAATCACAGTTATTAACCCGACCGCTATAGTTATTAAAAGAGTGTCTGGAGGATAATAGATTTTTCCTAAAAATATGTTAAAATGATATTTTTATTTTTTTTAATTTATTTTTTGTATTAATAAAACAACAAAAATTAAAAAAAAAATAATTCAATCGCTACGTCGTAAACTTAGTCAATCAAGTGATTAAACTTGGTCAATCAAGTGATTAAACTTGTGATTTGATCAACTCAGATTCTAGCGTTGATAGGATTTAAAAGAATATTCAACTTGAAAATGATTCGGTCGATCTAGCAAGTTGACCTAATCAAAACAATATTTTATTTTTATATAAGAATTCTTCAAAACAATATTATTTGATCTTTTTAAAAAAACTCAAATAACATGAATTTTTATTAATTTGAATTAACTCATCTAACCTGTTATCACTAGGGTCTTAGACTAGGTTGGGAAACGGCAAGGTTTAATAACTTTGGTTAAGCTATAAAGATATCCAGTTACTTGGGTCTTGGACTCGGTCGGGAATCCAGGCAGTTTAATAACCTAGGTTAAACTAGAAAGATATTGACTCTGAATTAGACTAAATGTCTAATATCCTATCGAAAGTTTATATGCTGTGATCGGAAGATCCTTTTTAAGTTGGAACAAAATGATTTTGTTTAATTACTGTTGCCCAAAGTGATGAAAATGAGAATTGGGTTTTTACCTCTTTATCCCAATCTGTTCTCAAAGTAACCCACACCAAGATTATAGTTTGCAAAACGGTCCCTCCTAACATGCCTGACCATATTCCCTGCAAAATAAATACATCAGATACCTTAAATTATGCTTCGAACATTTTGTTCTCTACGTTCACTGTGTTAGCACTTAAATGACATTGAAGGATGGGCTCTGTGCTTAGGGTATCCTTTTAATCATCAGAGCCTATAGAACATGATTAAAAATCAGTATCTTTAAAGGTGGGGCATGCACTAAATGATGATGATGATATATATATACACTACGAATGATAAACAATGATTAGTGGAGCTAAAGTAGACATACTTTACAACTATCAAATGAATTAACTCGTAAGTTTAGCATCTAACTCTTTTTACCTGGCAGAATATGTAAATTTGATCTCTACATGGAAAAATAAAGTGTTTTTTCAGCACTGTGAGAGTTTTTGTGGTTGCGGGTTCAAGAAAAATACTTATAGTCGCGGTTTTAAAAGATATATTTAGTTGAAATTGTTTTGGAATAGATTTTGCATGCAAAATAAATAAAAAACAGGTATTCATGAATGAAAAGTAGTTATCTTAGCTTCTACAAAACACAGTTTGAAACATAATTATACATGGAGCATGGTGCAAAAAAACATAAGCTATTTGACTAACCAAATAGTAAAGTAAAGGCAGTGATCCTACCTTGGCACCAAGGTCAAATGTAAAACCAAGAACCACTCCTACTGGAACTCCAATAAGGTAGTAGCATCCTACATTCACATATGCAACAAATGCTTGCCATCCACATCCGACAGCCACACCTTCAACACAAAGAAATTTCGGTAATTTTGTAACCGAAGATCCATTGCACCTATTGTTAAAGAAAAATAAACAAATACTTGGTAAAGATCTTACCGGACAGGACAGGCTGAATGCCATTTAGTATGAGAGTGGCAGCAAGGAATGGGGAGAGATCAGAGGCAGCTTTAGCAACAACTTCACCTTCAGTGAAGATATAGCTAATGGAGTCTCGAAATATCAGCACAATAATGGCTGCGATTACTGAAATTATAAATGAGCATGAAGTCACTACAAGGACTGAAAATGATGCTGATTTTGGATGTCCTGCTCCTAGCTCATTGCTCACTCTCACACTGTTTAAGACCAAGTCTATGTTAATTGCCTGCAATGCTATATGCTACAGCAAAATGAAAGCGTTTTTCCTTGATCTCTTTCATAACAAAAACTTACCTTGCAGCAGCATTGAATCCAACTGAAATCATAAACACCCATCCTGATAATGTCATGCTGCAAACAGAGAGAAGTAGGTAGTGTTAACAAGTCAGTCAATCCACGTACAAGAAGCAACGATGCCTTTACTTTTCTTGAGGCGGGCAAGACATGGAACATACGAAAGAAACAAGTCTAGTTAATTGTTTACCAAACTGAGAGAGCATCCAATGCAACCTCAGCATTTTTAAGCAACCCAGCAATCAATACTAAAATCTGATAGTACCAAGTCTCCAAACACAACATTACTGCTGATGCAGCAGACAGTTTGAAGAAGCTCCAAAGCCCACTAAAGGCCTCCAAACTGAAACCTTGCCATGTCTTTCTACAGCTATTACTCGTTAAAATGTACACAAACTGACCCCCCACAATGATCCACCATGATAAACTCAAGACAAGGCCAGCACCTAGCAAGCCCCAGTTCCATTTGAAGATTGCGAGCCAGGAGAGCAAAACATGAACCACAAGGGCACCCAATGATATATATGCACTAGGGGCAATTATGCTTTGGGCTTGCAAAAATTTTTGAATAGGAAAATTGGCAGCATAAGCAAAAATTTGAGGGATAAGTCCATAGACAAAAACTGCAGCTGCTGATGCTATGCTGACTGGTTCACCTAATAACATCAAGAGAGGTTCGCTAAATATGTAGATCACCATTAGAGGGATAGCCGTTGCCATGAGGATAATTGTTGATCTTTGGAGGTATACACCTAGCATTTCATATCTATGTGCCCCAAATGCTTGGCCACATAGTGTCTCCACTGCACTTCCCATACCAAGCTGCAAGAAAAGCAAGCTTTTTTAATATAACTAGAGGGCAATTCTCCACTTGAAAGAGAAGGTATGAAAGAATTTTAACCCCCGCCATTTTTGTTGCCTGAAAAGGGAAAATTCTTGAAGAAGAATGGGAAAAAAACAGAGATAACAGAGGAAGACAAAATCTCTGGAGAACAAAGCATAAAATTCTCCTTTTTTCCTTTTCTCCTCAGTCCACTTTTGGCCTAAAGGTTTCAAAAAAAACACACGAGAAAAGCCAATCTTCCAAATCCTTACTCTAGCTAATACAATAAATATGAAAGGAAAAGAAAATCAAAACAAGAATTATCTTTTCTTCTTGTTATCCTTCCTTTTCTTAGTTAACTAATGATCACAATCATCCATATATATATGTGAGAGCGGGGGGAGGTATTACCATAAGACCATAGGCAAACATTTGGATACCAGTGTTACCAAGAGAGACAGCAGCAAGCTCAAGGTTTCCAAGGTGACCACAAAAGATCTGAGTAGACATGGAAACAACATTATTGAGCAAGTAAACTATCACAGCTGGAGCTGCAAGGTGGAAAAGCAATTTCAGTTCAACCCAGGAAGCTGAACGGATTCTCTTAAAATATGGTGCTTCAGTATCTGCTAGTATTTGTTCAAGCTCGCTGCTCCTTGTCTCGTCATGGAATGAGAGCTTGAAGCTCAATCTCAAAGGCTCAGAATTCATGATCCTTGACAATTTTTCCTTCTCTCTTCTCTCCCCCTCTGCTTTAGCTTCCTTGAGCTTCTCAAATAAATGTTTTGTCTTCAACTACATAACTTTAATCGTATTCTTCTACAGTATCTATAGAGGAATACACTCTTGTTTTTCTTTTTTTCTCTATATTTTGGTCAACGATAGGTAACACAAACGTTAAATGGAACACTAGTCGCTCACTCATGAGGTGGCATCTGCGTCTGATTAAGCCCACTTATGTTAAACTGTCAAAGTGTAAGAAACACAACATTTAAGACAGATTAAACCCACTTTTATAAAGAAGTGTTGAAGTACCTGTTTGTTTGTTAAAAAATAAATTTTAAAAAAATAAATAATTTTTTGATGTTTGGCGGTGTAAGTTAGAAAATATTTTTCAGAGTTTGGTTATATCATGAAAAATAAACTAGAAAATAACTTATTAATATTTTATTTTTTTTCAAGTTTATTAAAATAATAAGAAATAAATCTTACAAATTAAAAAGTTGAATAAGAATGAAATTAAAACAAAAATATAATTTTATAAATTATCTCAAATAAAATAGATAATAATCAAAATAATAGAGATCAAATCTAACAAATAAAAAAAATTAAAAGATGAAGAAATTAAAATAATAATAATTACAATTTAATAAATTATTTCAAATAAAATAAGTAACAATCAAACAATGAGGACCAAATTTGATAGATAAAAAATTTCAATTAAAAAAATAATAAGAGAAAAGCAAATAACAATCATAAAAATAAAGACCAAAATTATTATAAAAATCAAATTCTAAGGGATGAAATTGAAAAAAAAATATTCAAAACAATATATATATATAGCAATCAAAAGTTTGAGGATCAAATTTGATATAATCAGAAAATAATATGACATTTCTAAATTTTTCACAGCTTCCGGAAAGTATTTTCCACCCAAAGCAATAAATTAATTTCTTTAACTGGAAAGTATTTTCTGTTAATTAATTTTTCTAATAACAAACAAACACAAGAAAATTAAAAAAATAATTTTCAAGAAATTAATTTTTGTCAAACAAACGAGCCCTCATTTTAGTCTCGTTGTGATCTCTCAAGAAAATGAAAAAAGTTCAGATAGAAAAAATATATTATGAAAACCTATAGAGATTTTATTTTAAAATCGTTCTAAATATAAATTTATTATTTTGATATTATTTTTTTAAACATTAACCGATCATAATATAAATAAATCTCTTTAAAATCTGGAACTTTCAGAAAGAAAAGATATTCATGTAATCTAGACCTTGACATCGATCTTGGACCAATGCAATAATGCAAGGGAGAGAAGAATGGCCATTTTGATCTAAAGCAGGGTACCATATCATCATTCATCGCAGCATCCAAAAACAAAAAAGGGTAATATTTTAATGCAATTTCAAGGTCCATATGTTAAATACAAACACAAACACAAACCATGTCAATTACTAAGAAAACAAAAAAGTATAAAACATATGGACCGTGGAAAGGGCATGGAATCTACAGGTAACGAAGGAAATTAATTGAAAACTTGAAATAAAAATAATAAATCATCAAAAATCTTACCTGCCATTGTAAAGGAATAATATATAGTACTAAACCCTGATTAATTAATTAATTAATTAATTAATTAATTAGCATTTGTTAACTTCATAATTTCATTAGCGTTTAATAGTGATTAGCAAGGAAACAACAACCATCTCAATACAAATCGAGCTCTGTAAGGAAAAGCAGCCGAGATTGAATCCACCGGCAGACACATCAAACAATGGTCCCATAATATTCAATGAAATTGCTATCAATATTTGTCAAACATCTAATTTTCACGTGATTTTGAACAAAGTTAACACCTTCTTCAAAATAATTAGCCTAAGTGGGAATGGCAAGAAAAGGCTGGGGATAGATTAGGAGGATCTGGTAACCAGTTGGGGACCAATTTGTTGTCATCCTGTCTTTTCGATACTGACTTGTATTCACCCCTTCTCTCTTCTCCACCGCATAATTTCTTGTGCTCGAAGCCACACAAAGACTTGCCATGGCTTGATTTGTTTCAGAATCTCCAAAACTTATTTTAGGATGCCTGTGTTGTGCACTGAATTCGATATATAAAAATAAATAAATAAATACTGGGATTTTTACTGAGAAGCTCGTCATGATCACGTCTTGAGTTCAAACATCTCAAGATCACCCTTCTTTTTTATTATTATTATTATTATTTTGTCTACAATTCTCTAACCTCTGAAGCTATGAATTTGCCAGCTGATATTGTTGACTAATCATGGAACCCGTCTGCTGAATTTGAACAATATCACTGTCATGGATCCTAATAAAATACTCTTAAGCATCTGATCTGGTTCTTCCAGGCGTTGTCTTCTGGGATAACTCATCTCAACAACTGAACAAAGCAAATCGAAAAGCAGTGCTAGACCCACAACGCCAAAAACAAATTGGAGTTTGGCAGATCAGAGAGATTGGGGCCTATGATGTTACAGTTGAGATTAGTAGACGCCTTCTAATGGAGGATATGCATCACAGAGTTATACCCATTTAAGTAACCAAGTTCGAATCCATTTAAAGAAAAAAAAAAAAGAGTCTCGAAAGCCAGCTGGAACTAGCGCCAGTGGCCATATTACTTTTTTAGTTCTTCTATTGAGAATTAATATAGAGTTTATTGTTTATATAAACTGTGAAACTCTTTTTTTTCAATTGTTATTTTTCTTGCTTTTTTTTGTTTTTTTTAATCTCAACCTCATATTTTCTTGTTTTTAAAGATAATAAAGTACTTTTATTGTTCCAAAAAAGTAGCAAAACGATGAACGTGCCTGTAAAGAATTCTAGAATGATAAATATACCACGTGAAATGATTATTTTATTCCTGAAATATAGTATTGTTTGATTTTTTTTATGATAAAATTACCAGTTTGTTATTATAATCCACCGAAAATCAAATATATATATATATATATAAAAAACTTTTCCCTTTTATTTTAATGTTTTTCAATGTACCAAACTTTTTTTTTTAGATTCGAGGAAATCCTACCCTTTAAAAAGCGTATTTTATAGGCCTAGGTGGATGAGTAAAATCCCGGCTGTTCCAGACTCTTACAAATAATACACGTCATGACTCAAACTCGAGATTTGTTATGCAAATCTCAAACCTTTTATTATGATGTTACGTCCCTTGAGTACATACCAAACTATTTACTCTTATTATTTTTTTTTCTTTTAATTTGTAGCCTGATTATTGAGGAGTTTACCATGTATGAGTTATGATGTTTGGCATCAGTTTCTTGTCAAGATCTGATTCTTTCAAATAATTGAATATTCGTGTGAATAGAAAAGAAAGCAAAAGCAACAAGTCAGATGTAATTGAGATATATAACTTGATTTTAAATTTATTTTTAAAAAATTATAAATTTATATAGTTGTTAACTTTAAAGTTCGTGTGATTAGTTAGTTAAAATATATGTAAATTGATCCGAACATCATATTAATAAAAAAAAAAATGGACAAATTAATTATATTCAAACAAGAAAGAAAACAACGAAGGAAATAATGGAGATTTTTGTTTTTTATTCCTTATGAAGCTATGTGTTATAGCCATTAATTCAAGTAACTATCGCCATAGAATCAAAACGTTGAATGGCTGCTTTTTTGCTTGTCTTTTCACTGGTTTTCTACTCGAACTAGAAGAAGAAAAGGCTATCTAATTAATTATTTTTAATCAAATCAAGATCAAATTGGATACTTCAGAGTACCACCAACAACTGCCTAGCCATCGGGCGGGCTGGCTGCAATGCAAGAATATATACCACATCCCTTCTTCCCAATTTGGTTCTCAAAAACATAAAGAAAGAAAGAAAGAAAGATTGTTTTTTTACTTTTCCCTACCTCTACCTCTACATATAAGATGACTTTTACCATAAAAACATTATTATTAACTCGATTAATTATATAAATTCTAAACTTAATGATCGTATAAGTTTTCAATGATCCTAAAATTTATAAAACTTAAAATGATGATTTCTAAAAAATAAACATAGAACTTGACCAATTAAACTATATTCATCGGGATTATGTTACCTTGTTTTGATAGATTGGAAACCAAATATAATTTTATAAAAATATATAATTAAAAAGAATAAAAGAAAACGAATGAATAAAACATTATATTAGATGTCTCAATTACATAATAAGGGATATCCAGTGAAATTGAATTTAGTGAATTAAGATAAATAAATTCAAGTGCAAGCAATAGATTTTTTTTACTTTCCTCTCTGAACACTGTAGCTTTCCTTCGAAATAGCTTGAAAAGGGCCGTTGGCATCATGCAGACAGTGCATGTGAATGTGATATAGCTCGCAATATCTTTAGATTTATATGATAATAGGAAATAAAGGACTGGGTAGAGATTGCCTTGTCAGTTGTCTGTGTGGGAGTAGCTCCTCTTATGCCGTGCACCTTTGTCCTGCTCCCTCGTCTAGTTTTAAACTATTTATTGGCAGACCTCACGAGTTTCTGATTCCTAATGTGTGGAAGCCATTGCGCCAAAAAACTGTACGTTATTTATATGTCCCCTGTTGTTTTAACATTTTACATTTCAATCTCAAACATCTTCTTTCTCATATTTCAATCCTTAGATGTTGAAAGATGAGAGAGAGTAACCGGAAAATATTTGAGAGATAGAAAAAGCTTGGACGATCACTTCCAGATATCCACTTCGCTCCGGCAGAGGAGGCTGCCTTTTGCCATCCCATCTCATGCATTCAACCGGTTTTTCACACACACGAGGTTCGATTCGAGGACGAGAGTGGAAAGCCATGCATGATATGCCAAGCAATATCTGGATATGTAGCTGAAAATGGAAGTTCATGAAAAGGCATAAATTGGAATTGTTCCTTTAATTAAATGGAGAAGCCATTGTGGCGTAGACTACTAAAGATAAAAGGATTTCGTTGACAGCTTTCCTCACAATAATTTCTTTAATGAATTGATAACTTTCACCCTGTTTCATGAGCACTACAAAAGGAAAAATTCCAAGCTTTTAGCATCTGATTTTGTTCCTCTTTGTGTATGATATATTTTTTTTTAATTTTTGCATTTCCTTAACCACAAAGAGTATATTGAAAAAGCCATATCAGTAAAGGGATCTTAGCATCGTATTAGTCTTTTTTACATTATTGTGAGATTGCAAATAAAAATTGTGAGAATCAAGTAAAAGTAATATGACTGAGATTTTGATTGAATGAACATGGAGAATCTAAATATTATTGAATATTCAAATTTTTAGTACTTATTTTTCAGTAATTAAGAAAGCAACCAAGATTTTAGCTTGCAAAAACTAAATCAATGATGTAGTTTTTTCGATTCAAGGTTAAGAATTAGAGGTTACCTTTCAAGAGATTATAGGGTGAAGTAGAATAGCCTATAGCCCTAAAGGCAACTATACTGTTACCCGCGGCCTCATCTATGCCCGCCTCTCCCCATGGAACAGTTTCACCATGTTCAATCTAGTGCAATCTGCTAACCAAATGCATCCTTGCCTTGCCTGTTTTCAAGTGTAGATAAACATCGTAAACCAGAATACAACTTCATATTTTGCTGATAGATTTATATGCCAAGCAATGCTGTCCGAAGCAGACATAATTTGGTGAATACATTTGGACATGCTTTTTGAGCAAGAAGAGTAAGCTCTTAAACTGACCAGCAATCCAAATTTTTTTACATGGTTAGGACAGTCAAATAGGGATGCATTCAGTCTCTTATATTGATTTTGCTACATACAATATTATATCTTTTCTCTTTCCTAGTATTCCTTTACAAAAATTTTATTACAACAAGCATGCAAGAATCACGAATTAATACAATCAGAAAAGGCAAACTTGATCGATTCACATCGGGTTGAGACTCTCCCTGGTACGCTTGGTTGGTTGGATGGTAGTTAGACATGTGAGACCTCTATCGAGCATTAACCTCATTCCACAACCAGTAAAAAAACTGTGTCATGCAATAGCTAACATTCTTGGTGCTGGGAAGATGCGGGAATGGCTCAAACAAAAGACTACATGAGCATCATGGTAACAGATGAGGCAGCAAACAGCACATAAAATATCACATCTTCATTGTACAGACCTGTGAAGCAGATAAGTTTTGTCAGGGAGTGGCCATTGTGAAGTTAAAATCGTACTTGGTGAGGAAAATGAAAGGCCCTTCTTGTAATCCAGTTTATAGGTTGCAAAACTAACTTGGACAATTGAAGAAAATAAAAATAAAAAATAAAAGACATTTGAGGAATAGCTCAGATGTAGATAGGGTACACTTTCATGCGTCACTGAAGTTTGTGTTATTGATAGAGGAGGATTAAGATCTGCCAGAAATTTATCTTTAGTGGAGTTTTTGGAATTAAACAGAATGTTTTGGTATCAATGGAAGTTGGTAAAGCTTCTAGCTCTTAAGAAAATATGAAAATACATACGTGCCATCTAATTCACATGCTAAGCCAGAAGTAGAAGAGCGAATACAATGAGATTTTCACGCATGTAACTCGAACAGCTTATTTTATAACAGCCTTCCTACTTTTCAAATCACAATGAAAGATGTTTTTGCGAAGATAACATGCAGGACTCAAATTTAAACAAACTAGAGCAAGCTTTATAAATTTCGATGGTTAAAACACATTAGATTCATTTTCTGCATAATGGTATTCCAGAGGAAGCATGGGCATAAGTTAGAATATTCTTACCACTTTGAGCATTTGCAGCAGCAGGAAGTGCTGGAATTTTTATGGCTGCAAATCAATAAGTTCAGGTTAACATCAAAGAATATGGAAGAGGAGAAATAAGAACTTAAATGGAAGAAATAACTTCAATTATTAAATGAAGAACCATCCAACGAACTAACAATGATGGGTTGGACATACTTTTATTGCATGATGCTGATAACTGAGATGTAGATGGCCATGGAGCAGGAATATTGTCATTCAAATCACAAATGAAGCTGATCCCTGAGTACTGATCAAATGTTGCATCAGAAGGCAAGCTTGGTAGAAGGCATCCAGACTCTAAATGGAAGATAAGATGATGAAGCAAACCAGTTAAATTCAATTGTATAAAATAATTCAAGCTAAAGATACTGTGTGTAATTATGATAGACTTGCCAATTACAATCATGGTAAAAAACACAAGAAAATTTTTAAGAATCAACTGCCCATGACCCAAGGCTGAAGATCAGATTTCCATGCCATGTGCTCAACGGGCATTAGTTGCATACTTATAAGAAGCATATTGGCGATCCTTAGCAGCAGCATGATGGCTTTCAGAATTTGACATGCTTATATGGATGCTAAGTTTGAAAATGAAACGAAAACTTCATAGTATGATTCCATACCTTGAATTGCAACTGAGGTGTGTCATTGTTGATCACCAGAATCATATATAAAGAGCAAAATAAGAAAAGAATCCTGCATTAGTGTCTGATTTAAATTTGTCTGAAAGAAAATGCTTGCAATATATCAACAGAGGGAAATTGAGATTTGGGAGAGGGTACTAAAGAAAAAAAGAAAAAAAACAGTTAGTTAAAAAATTGAAAACACCAACCTTGAAGGGAGAAATCCTTAAGGGTTATATGACAAAGGCTATAAACATCTTTTGTAATATTTGACCTCTGTAACTTCATTCCTAGAGTTGTAGCACAATTCAGAGCTTGCAAGTTGGTTACGAGGCTCTGCTTCTGCAAGTGAGACACGTAGCTCTCCATGGCACTACAACATTCTGTCTTGTTACTAATCCCATTCCCACAGCCCTTCGCAACATGTCTCATATCAGGGAAAACCAGAGGGCAAACTGACAAAGAAAGCACAAGAGAAAAATGAGAACAGAGTAGTTGCTGATGAGGCCTGCTGAAGGGATTTCCACTACTGGGTAAAGTCAAGAATCAAGGGCAATGTGCAGACCCCCATAAAAAAATTAACAATGCTAAAAAATATAGTAGTACATCTCATATGGAAAGTGAGAATTTTTTGTAATGAATAAAAGACGTCATTACTACTTTCACCGAAAGGGAAGTAGGACACACTACCACCATCAATTAAATTCTGCTTCTTGTGCACAGTGGTGGCTGGACTGCTAAGGCACAAAGCACCAAAGAGACAACAAAAGACTTGTAAGATGCAGTATGCTGATGCACATTATATGCTTGCATGCACACTAATAGATACATAATCACTTTTGCTGTTAAGAGATATCTCTTGGAAGAAGAGTTGACTAATTATTTGATAATCCACAGAGGTACCACATGCTGTCATCACAGGATTCCTGAAACTGAATAAATGGCCAACGGTAATTCTGATAATTTCTGGCCATAACATAAAAACAAGTTTGTGACATCCACAATTTCAAACTCACCGTTATTAACTTTGCAATTAGATAGTCCTCTGAGAACCTCCTTTGCACGAGAAGGATCGAGTTTACCAGCCAGCCATCGGAGTACAATCTGTTTACAATCAACAACCTTTGTTGACTGCTCAGTTAAACCACGGGACCCAGCTATGCTCAACACTTCAGAACCTTTTAATGCAATTTTTGTCGCAGCTTCTACTATGGCATTTTGACAAACTTGATTACAACATTCTTTAACAGGATCAATACTTTCACAGGCAGCAAGTAGCTTGGAAGAATCCACAGTGCCCTCGAATTCATTGACATCCTTAACAGGGCAAGCCCCTTCAGTGAGATTTGAAGGATGAATTGAGCATATCTTATTCACATTAGCTGCTGCACCCTGACCCACCAAAATTTGCTCAATATCTGAAAGGCAATACTTTGAAACAGTCCCATTTAAAGCAAGAGCATTGGTATCTTTACTGGATTGGCCAACAAGTATTGCAAGAGTGGCTTCTAACTGTGGACAGCATATAACATTAGCCAGCAATGGCGCAAAAACAGACCAACAATCAATTGATGTTGTGCTCATCAAACTTTGGGCAGCAGTGAAATTTAATGTGCATTGTCCTACAAAAGGAGAAGATCACCATATTTAAAACAAAACTGGGCCTTTCAACTCAAATGCCATCCAAATCAAAACTGACAAGACTACCTGATAACTTTGGGACAGTACTGTTTGTGAAAGGTGCTAAAGGAGCAGGTGCAAGAAGAGGAAGAAGGGGCTGAGGAGCTGAATCTGGAGAGATCTCAGGAAGAAAACCATCTACTCTTCTGTCAGTCGACAATGGACCTCCAAAATCGTTGAATGGGCTGCAGTAACATTCATTCAGACCTATAGCAGAAAGATTGGCTCATTGTGATGAAAACTCAAGAAATCAAGATTTTATGTAAAAATAAAAGCTTTGATGCACCACTACATTGCAACCACTGTTGAAAATTGAATGTAAATTAAAGGTATCATTCAATCTAAATAACAATCAGTGAAAAAAAGGAAAGCAGATCATGATACTTGATTGTTTAGTGTGCAGAAAAAACAGGCAAGAGAGGATAGTTCAAGAGAAAATCTAATGCAGCAAGACAAGCATCTTGTAAACAAATGAAGCACTAAACGGTTGTTCACTGCCTGCATTAAAAGCAACAATAGCAGTTATTCATAGGGCCTATCAATCATGCACCAGCCACATTGATCACCATACCAAGTAGAAATTGCCAAAGACAGGAAAATTTCTGACGTCTCCCCTGAAAATAATGTTTGTTGAAGAATGGTTCTTTTGAAGTTAGATATCAAACTACACAGTCAGTAGGTTGTAAGTAACAAAAGTTTTGCTTTTCTCAGAACCATATAATCTAAATCATGTTAAGAACTAGAAAGCCAACTCCTCCCCAAAATAGCAGGTAGATCAAATCCAAATATAAAAGATAGGCATTACCATTACCCCCAATGTTTCAAGCAGCAAGTTAGTGATGCAAAACTTGCCAAATAATCAGTTTAAATGAACTCTTCCCAAACCTGACCAAACATCTCCTCTCTTTATTAGTCATTCCCATATGAAAGGAAACCTAACTGAGCACTAAACCTACAACACCATCACATTATATTATACATTACTAAAAACACAGCTAAAGATACACTACACTCAAACAACAATTGTAACTTAAAATTATCAACAGGAGATAAAGCAACTCGATAAAGGGCCGCAAGTTAAAGAGTCAATATTGCATATCAGATAACATACGATCAATCACCCTACACAAAGTCTACAACTTTAGGCAAAAAAACCACAAAACTGATAAATTCCAGAAACCCCACTTGCACAAACCCATCATAGAGAGCCATAAGACTACCAAAAACCCAATTACAATCACCCCACAAAAACCATCACCTTGAAACCACCCAACTGAGAAAACTCACAGATCATGCAATAATAACCAAAACCCATTTACCATAACAGCAAATATAAGATAAATACTCACTCGAAATCAACAAAAGCACCTCCACAAAAACCATACTCAGACTCAGCTTCAGCTTCAGCTTGAGAGACACCCCTTCATTCATTCCTCCACTGAAATTAAACCCAAAAACAACAGCAAGAAGCCCAAAACAGACTGAAACGAAGTGAAAAGGAAGGCTTAGTGGTAAGAAGTTTGTGACTTGGAATTCAGAGAAAGGTCTCGTGTATGTGTGAAGAGAGAAGAAGCCATGAAAGCAAAGCTTGTTAATGTTATAAGTGTGTGGGGACCAGTGCAGTTTCAGCATAGCTGTACACTGAAGACTAAAAAAGAGAGTATTTACTATTTATTCATTAGAGGGCCCTACATAACATAATGACATAGAAACTGAGTTTTAATAGCACAACAGTGCCATTAATTGCCCTTTCTTTCTATGTCTCCACTTCTTAGCTCTCCCCACATTGGAGTCTTGTACACTTGGCAGGAGTGGCATGTGTTTGAAGAAAGGTTAGTAAAGAAGATTTATTATATTCTATTTATATCTGATGAGCAAAGAAGTGTGACTTAAGAAACATTTTTTTTATTATTGGAATTGTGTTTGAGTGTCTTTTAAGAATATATTTGACTTGAAAAAAAATATATTTTTAGTTATTTTTTAATGGTTTGAATATGTTAATATTAAAAATTTTAAAAAAATTATTATATTTTTAAATAAAATACACTTTTAAAAGGCATCTTCCAACATAATATCAAATACACTTTTAAAAATCACTTGAATTACCAATGATTATATTCTATATTGATTATATTCTAATATAGAAGATATTTATATGAAAATGATAAAATTAAATTCGAAACAAAAAAAATATATAAAAATAAAAATATTTTTAAAATAGTTTTAAAGTACATCTCTTTCTTTTCAAAAGATAAAGCCATATTCATATGTTTTAATTGTCTTCTTATTTTATGTTTTCGAGATAGTATCTTATGATATATTTGGTTAATGTTTTAAGATAGGAAGGATATATATAAAATAAAAAATAAAAAAAATTAAAGTGAATTTTTATAATTTTAAAATAGAAAGTGCAAAATAATATGTCATCTCTTTTTCTATTGTATTTATCTCTTGTTTGTTCATGAGACAATAACCAAATACTATCTTAAAAAATAAGTTTTGTCTATATTAATATAAAAGTTTATTCAAAAACATTTCTAATTGTTCAAAGATAAAAAAAATTAAAAATATTTTTTGTTTTGTATCATAGTTTAAGTGTTTTTTTTTATCAATAAACATAATTTGAAAAAATATATATTTGCAGTTGCATTCTAAACACATTCATGAACTCCACAAGATTTTTCAAAATCGCATGTTGTCATTCATCTTAAAACTAAAAGTACCCACAACTCAACATTTATAAATAAATAAATATAATTACAAAAACCAAAAAATATAGAAAAACTATTGTATATATGATTTACCAAGGATCACAATAATAAAATTATAATCTTGCCCATAACCAAAAAAAATCAAATTAACTGGACGTGAGGGACTTGAGGGGTAAAAAGATCATTTATAAAATTTAAGTGGTCATTTTTTATTTGTTTAGGGTCAGCGCTATCTTTTTAAATTTGTATGACAATTAAATTATTGTATTTCCTTTAGAAGTTCGAAAAACAATTGACCATGATCTAGGAGTTCTATAGGAAGTTCACTTCACTATAAACAATATCAGGATTCAATTTCCCTTACCATCAAAATTTTTTAACCATGACTTCAAGATCATATTAGTAACCATGACTCAATTTCCCTTATTATCATTTAGTTTTAGAGATATTTATTTTTTTTGTAAAAATAATAAAAGAAAAAAGTTGTTGATGCAACCATTTCACTAATTTTAGATGTGCGTGTGACTAGTGATTACAGTTATACTTGCATAGCATAATTTGATTCAATTAGACTTTCTCTATAGGTCATGTATGTATAGTGATTTCATTCAGTTTAACGCAAAATTTTTTCTCTCTCACTCTTCCACCTTAATTTTGCGTTCTACCCCTTTAAAAAATCATATCAACTCTTCAATTTGTTTTTGCTATTTTATTTTTTTTCTATCTTATTTTTTTATTGCTCTTATTCTGCTCTAACAAGTTTTTTAGATTGATTTTTTTTTAATTGGTTGGAAATCGGCCTTTTTAGTTAAGCTCAGGTCTAAAATTTTATGGGTTATAATTTTAGAATATTAATTTAAATTTTGGAAATTCACTTGAGTTTTTTTTTCATGGTATAAAATTTGGGTTACCTTTTTTAATTATTAAATTAACTTAACTTATGTTTTGTTTCTTTAAAAATCCTAGTGTCACCTTAATATCTTTCTACTTACTTCTGAAAAGATTTGCCCTAGCTCACGTCGTTGCACCCGTTTATAATACAAGTTTATTCGAGTTATTTTTTTTGTTTTTTATATTTTTTTCTCGCTTTTAGCCTTCAATATCTAGTTCATTGTAATTAAACTTTCGAATTTGTTTCGGTAAGGGCTCATGATTTTACCACAATCTCATACCATGAATTGTAAATTTGACGGATTAATTATGATTGGCAATGTGCCACTATTTTAATATTATTATTTTTAAAAAAATATATCATCTAACGTATCATTATTATTGAAGTATTTTAAAAATATTTTGGTTATCATAAATTGAATTTTTTATTTTTTAATATCTTTGTTATATGTAGCCCAGATGAAGAAAAAAAACCTAGTAAATGAACTATTTGTGATGCTATTTGATATTTGAAAACTGGTGATCAAGGGAATCCAACCTCTTAAAGTGCAGATACATCGTTGAATTTCCTGTCATTAATATTCCGATCATAAAAAACATGAAAAGATTGGTAAAGAGAGGGACTCACCTAATAGCCATACGATGATGTGAAATTCGTGAAGCTTTAATCAAGCACATTAGAACCTCGAGAGAGTTTTAATCATGTCCAAGAACCCTAGGATAAAAGTGGTGAAATATGGGTGGTGGGGCAGGGCGGTGTGGTGGGGTGGGGTGGGGTTTAATGGCTGTGGTGCTTGTTTCATGGGCATTTATGACGAGGCCAGCAGCTTCTTTCTCGTACACTTTTGTCATTAATGCGGGTGTTTCCTTTGACAATCGCGTTCGGATTTTGTTTGTTATTTCAGCTTCTGGGCTGAGAAAAGTCCAGTGAGGTTACTAGGCCTAGTGTTTGATGGTGAAATGCAGGCCTTTGCTCTTTAATGGGCTGGATCTCGTTAAACATTATTTTTTCTTAATTCAAGTTTTTTTTATCTATTAGGTTAGTAATTAATAATAGGTAATTCATTCTTATTCTTTTTAGTTTTATTTTTTTTATTTTATTAATTTAATTTTTTTTATCTACTAGATTTGGTTGGTATGTATTCTTTTGATTGTTATTTATTTACTTTAAATAATTTATGAAATTAATTTTTTTTTCAATTTCATTATCTTTTAATTTTTTATTTGTTAAATTTGATCCCTATTATTTGAATTGCTATTTTTTTTGAAATAATTTATGAAATTGATTTTTTTTCTTTCATTTTCATCCTCCTTCAATATTTTTATCTGTCAGTTTTTGTCCCAATTCTTTTAATAAACTTGAAAAAAACTATAACATTAATATGTTACTTTTCAATTTTTTTTTCATGGTGTAGCCACACTGAAAAGCGACTCATTTTTCATGACATTGTTTAATATTAAAAAATAATTTATTTTTTAAGAATTTATTTTCCATAGAAACCACTTTCTAAAATAAACCACTTTCTACAAACAAATATAGAGCAAATCTTTAATTCTATCCTTTTTTTTTTTGTTATATATCTTGTCAAGATTTTAAACAATTGGGAGGACATTGCTATTATTTTTAAAGGTTTTTGGTTTTATTTGGTTACTGTTTCAAGATAAAATGGACAAATATAAAAAAGATAAAAACATACTTGATAAAAAAAATTAAGTAAAATAAATATATCGAATTTTTATCATTTGAAAATAAAAAGGATAAATAGCATGTCTCCTCTTTCCTACTTTTTTGTGATTCTCTTATCCTAATTTTGAACTACATATAACTACGCTGATAAAGTTATTGTTGAAGTTTTCAATCTAAAAAAAACTGGATCACGCCATCCAATTTTATTATATCTTATTAATTTGTTAAACTATAACAATTATTAAGAAAAAAAAAGCCAAAAAACAATCCATAAAAAAAATATTAATTGAATAATAAAGAATTTCTGTACATTCATGAAACATTTTGTTAATTTATATATCTATAGCTCCAAAATCTTCACTGTATTTATATAAAGGATACAAGATTTATATATCTCTAGGGTTAATTTTGGAGCTACCCTAACACAAACCTAGAGCTAGCTAGGTAAAGGAACTTGGGTTCTGGCGACTACATTTACAACATCAACAAAGTAGCTAATCTAATTCAGCTCAGGAATACTTTGGAGGGAAGGCTTCCAGTGGCCATGAGGATGCTCCATTTCAAATTCATGATCACTACTAGAGTACTCTAGTATCGACCTAGCCAGCAGGACTTCTTCCATGGATAACCCCTGCATGTTAACCGTTGCCATTATTATCTCTTCTAGTTCCCTCCTTGTAATCTTGATCTTCACCTCTCTGGTAGAGCCTGAAGACGAACAACTCGTGTCAAGCGGCCTCCTTCTTCCAATGCTAGCACCATGTTCCTCGTGATCATCAGCTTCATCAAACATTGTGACTTGATGCTTATCATGTATCATCGACCCCCAGTCATCACCGGCCCATACCGATGATGATGCACTTCTACAGCAATTTCCCATGGTGTTAATTTGTTCTACTATGCAAAGACAATTCTGAGCGAATGAAGAAAGGAGAGCTCAATTTTAGACAGAGAAAGCGGCCGGGTTGTGCTATTTATTGATGGGAGAGGGGAAATATAGCTAGCCTTATTTCCAAGAAGGTGCGAGCAAGCACCATGGATCGAGGCATGATAAGATATGGTCATATATAGGTGTCGCTCGAATTAAGAGGCTGTTTGTTGACCCAAAAAAAGCCATGTAAACTTGTTGTCAATGATGAAATCAGCAAATCGGCTTCTACAGCATATATAAGCTAGCCATGTTGGAAAATCATTGGGTATATACGCACAGGCCAGCTCCTTGGCGATAATAGTATACATGACTTCATCGTTGATATTTTATTTTGTTTGAATTTGTCATCCCTGTAAATATTCATTCTACTCAACATATCCAAATCATTCAAGTGACTATGAATTTATGAATAAAATAAGCTTAATGATGATTTGGTTGAATTATGGATTCTAGATGGCATCTTTGGGTACGTTGGACGAGTAAGTATGAACTTGTTTTTTCAACCCTCATGTGCGCGCGCGTTTTCCTCGTGTAACACTAATCCGATTATTGCAGGCCTTATTTGATATTTTTTACAATAACATGATATTATGATCATATCAGCTTGCATTAAATTTTAATTGATTTTTTAATTACATTTATAAATCACATTAAAAATCTTACTTTTTATAGTATGAGATAACATGAAAGCACATATTGTTCGGGAAAAAAAAACATTATGCGGGTAAAACACAAGTGTAACAGTGGTTGCAACGTACCATGTTCCCGAATCAAGAGTATTATTTTGATGTTTTTGGTCTGTGAACCGCAGCCGCTCAAGCATTTCCAAACTAACCTAGGCTCTAGATCTAGTCTTCCGTTTAGACCTCTTATTTATTATATTGCGTAGGATAAGACATGTAAACAATGAGATATGATCAAACTTTACTAACCATTCTATCTGATCGGCATGGCAAAAACATTGGAACACTAATTATAGGTATTTTCGAATTAATATCATGATTATATATATATATATTGTTTATATCTATATAATTGGATTATTAGAAGTAGCAAGCTGGTCAATATGTGCTAATTAGATTACCAGCTGCCTAGCCTGTCAATATATATATAAAATATTCTGACTATGGGATAAAAATAATCTAAAAGTGGAAGAAAAGAAAGAAAGCGAGCGAGCCAGCCCGCAACCCAAGCTTGAGAATGAGAAATGTTCAGAGATTGACCCTCACTTTTGATGACTTGATCTCCAGTAGTCATCCTCAACCATGTCTGCCACGAATATGCAACAGATCATTTAAATAACAGATTAGAAAATTATTTGAGAACGAACATGGTTTAAATGCTAAATATTAATTTTGTAAAAACCATCAACGAGATTCTGGCATGAGAAAAACATAAAGAAAGTAGAAAAAAAGAAAAGAAGGAATAAGTTATTAGAGTTCTATTTTTTAATTACAATTTCATTACAGTACTTGGAAGAAATCTTTTATTGTCTGCTTTAAATATTAAGATTTTGTCGAGTCAGAGTAAGCTTAAAATATCCCGACTACAACAACATAGCTATTATAGGTGCGTGCTTGTGATTAGGGTCGCGGTTAAAAAATAAGTTGTGATTAAAATATATATATATATATATATATATATATATATATATATAGATAAATTTTTAGGAGATGGATTTTACATACAAAATAAATAAATAAAACTAGATTCTATATAAAAAAACAAATTATTAATTTTTACTTTTATAAAACTAAAGGTCGCAACAACAATTATATACGAGCTACAAAGCAAAAATCAAAAACTATTTCATTAACCAAATGGTTTTTTCTCTATGGTTGGGTAAAAAAATGAAGTTATTATAATACTAAAAATTTTACTTTTTTTTTTATTAAAGTATTGTTTTCGAGTCAGTTTCGGCCTATTTTTTATTAAAATCTAAATTTTTTTCTTTACATTAATTTTTTTTTAGTGTTTTTGAATCATTTTGATATTCTGGAATCAAAAATAATTTTTTTCAAATATAAAAAAAAATTATTTTAATATTTTTCAAGTAAAAAACACTTTAAAAAATAATCACTACTAATTTACTACACTCTCAAGTATCCTCTAGCTAATTCTTACATTTTAATCTAATTTTCATTGGTGACAAGACAAAAGAAAAAGCATCAAGCTATAATTATAGAAAATTACCACCCTATATAAACCAATTTATCATCATTCTGCACTCATAGAATAATGGATATCGATCACAATTAATTAAATTATAGTGAATCCCACGTAATAAAAATAAATAATCTCAATGATTATTGAATCTTCAATCATTATAACTGTCAAAACGTATGAATAGTTGCAATTTGTAACCCTTCTTTGAAATGTTGTCTCGTAATTGATATCAATGGCTATTCGCAATGTCACAATTAAAAGGCCATTAATTAGACAAATCCACTATTTGGCTAACGATTAACAAGAACAATCAAGTAAAATAAAAATTAAGTAGGATTACTATAAATAAAAAATAAAGGATAACAGGATTTATTTTTACGAGTTAAAATTTTTAAAGATCAAGAGTACTATATATAAAAGAAGAAACCTAAAATATTCAAGATTAATGCATCAAAGATTTCACTAAAAAACTATTACAATCATTTATATAACAAAAACTAAATAATAATAATAATAATAATAATAATAATAATAATAATAATTAATAGAAAAAATAATTAGAAAAAAACATTCTCTACTATTAAGGATATCTGAGAATCCTCTCATGATATTCACTCATTCTCTCTGTGATTATAGTAGTCAGTTATTCTATCCATGATTATAGTAGTTAACCCTTAATTGTAGGTTTGAATGATTATTCATTGTTTGATTTCTTTCCAGTTATATTTTATTTTCTATTCATGTGTTGTCATATGTGCATGAATGTATCTCTATATGAATAAAATATATCTCAACCTCTCAATTAAGATTGTCAACAATATTTTTTTTAACACAACATGAAAAATATAATATAAACTCAGATTGTAAAATCATAAAATCATAAGTAATTTTTTAAAACTAATTATATATTGATAATTCTAGTTAAAAAATTAAATTACATTAAAATTTGATAAAATAAGTCATCAATATTATAATCAATGTGTGATCTAAATAAAATAGAAGAGATAGATAGTATGAATTAATAAATTAATGACATGGAAAAATAAAAAGTCTCAGAATAAAATTTATCAATACAGGAAAATCACTGAAAGGTAGGGTAGAAAGCACACATAAATTTAGTGACAACCTGGTTGTTTTCATCACAATAAGTCTTGATATACCCCTTTTGGGTTGCAAGCTAATGAGTTTAAATTAGTAATTAACTAATATAAATTCAATAATGAAATAAACCCCTAAACAATATCTAATACGCTAGAAAAAAATTCAAATTAAAATAATTATTTAAAATAAAATAATAAAAAAGTTTTCATGCTAAAATTCTTCCATGTAGTCATAATCTTCAATTTTTGTATATTCTTGGCAGATTTGAGTCCTGATTTCAAACATGTCATTCTCTCTTAATTTCAAACATATCGTTCTCTCTCATTTAAATGAATTATTGGGCTTATGATATATAATTGGAAAGTTTCAGATGTCTAGTTTTTATCCCAACTTTAATCGAAGCAAAATTCCACTCGTAGCTCTAGATATATCCTAAACAGTATACGAAGGTATTGTTTGACATATTTGACAATATTAGTTTACTAAATTTGACCCTCTGAAATATTATGTTCCCTAACTCTATTTGACCTGAAAATTTACCACAATATAGTTTCATGTATCTAATATTTCCCTGTAAAATTTCAAGTTTATTCAGTATACGGTTTGAAAAATATGTTCAATCTCGCAAAACTAGTCAGCAGACATTTTAAGACCAAATTTGGACCTAACTTGGTTTATATCATAAATTTAGTCAACTCGTAAAATCGGACTGGGTTTACCAAATTTATCAATTTTACTGATTTTGCATGAGTTAAGTCCGATTTTACTAATTTCAAGTTTTAAATTTGATTTAGCACGTTAAATTATATATTAACTTATAAAATCATAAAATTTTACAAGTTAATTCATTATTTTAAGAACCTTGCTCTCAATCAAAATAGTTTTAAGAACATTATTCTCATGCATCATAGCAATCATTAAATTAACATCATTTTTTTGGGTTCTCTCAATATCATGGCACACATGGTTACCTTACCATTAAACTTTTTAACAGCAAATTACATAACTCTAGAAAAGCCAACCTATTCATTCCTCTCCTTAGCTGTCAAGACTTTCTTGGTTCTTTCAATATCATGGTACACATGCATGGCTATTTGCTGAAACCAGCCTCAAGCATTGAAAGCTCTTTAATCCCAAACCCCAAATTCCTAGAATGCAAAGCCAAGGAGCAGCGAATTCTCGGCCTCCATCCTTTCTTCCCTCTCTAAGGAGAGTAAATGGTCTCAGCGCCTCTCGTGAGTTATGAGCTTTGTCGCACCCGACATCGCGACGCCCCACAAATAATTCTCTTGAATATGGAAAAAGAACAGATTTCTGGTATCTTGTTCTTTTAGAAAAAATGTCTTATTTAATGAGTCGCCACCTAGTATTATGGTCACTAGAAACCCTAACTGGTCAACAGAGATTCTATGGCTCGGGATTGGTTACGTAAAAGGGAAGATATTATCACCCCTTAAACGTTGATATTTCTTTAATTAAGTCCTTGATTTCATTAATTAAGTTAATTTCAAACTCAATTAAGTCTCAAAACTTATCAATTATCCAATTAAACCCTTGATTTGATTAATTAAATTAATTCCAAGCTTAATTAAGTCTCAAAACTTATCAATCATGTTGCTCTTAACCCAAATTTTAATCCATTCTTTATTTATTTCATTTTACTTGCTTTTCATCATCATTAAAATGGTCAAAAATTGGGTTATGACAAGCTTTACTTAATTGAGGAAAGACGAAGAACAACTCCATGACATTGCAACAATTAAATTCAATTAAATAATCTTGAAGATTTCCTTATGAGCTTTCGGTGTCTGAAGTAAATATGTTAGCTGAGACTTGGACAGAGGAGCAAAACATGTTAGAAGCATTGAACTGTATTTCATTACTTCAGAGGCTACCGTGCCACCCGATCGATCGGCCTCTCACTTACTACGTACGATTTGTAGACATTAAAGCACAATAATGGCCATTGTTTTAGACATGGCATATAACTTCATAAACTGTTAAATAAGATTTTATAATATAATTTATATTATTATTTAACAATAACAACAACAAAAATTCTCCAAATAAAACTCGACAGATTTTGCTCCCTTTTTTTTGTTCTACCTTATCGTGGATTGTCTTTGTTAAGAGCATTCTACAGCTACTTCAATCAAAGAAATTGTATCCATACTAAGACTAAGACTGGAGGATTAATAAGAATTTAATTTATGTTGATCAGAAGATTAACGAAGAAATTATTTTTCGTAGCTAGCCTAGTTTGAGCTATATATAGCTAATAGCCGAGGCTGTACTAAATCCTTTTAAATCACCGTACCAATACTCTATGATGAACACAGTATTTTTAATGCATGAATGTGTTGTGCCAGATTTCGATAATTAGAGGTCAACCACTTACTACACTGAATACAAACAATTAATGTTAAAAACTATCATTTTAAAATACCTATCTACCCATCTTTTCCTTTTTAAGAACATTTAAAGGAATAAGATGAAAAGTAATGAGAGTAATATAAGCAACAAAAAAAATTAAATTATATTTATTTTAAACATGTGGATTTAATTTATTTATCAATTAAGTTTAAATTAAATACTATAATTAAATTAAATTATAATAGAAAATTGGTTACAAACAGTATGATAGAAGTTAAAGTATGGAAGGGTCATGTAAAAGTTAATTTTGGTTTGTATAATATTATTTTGAAAATAATGAATTTCTTAAAAAAAAAACTCTTTAAAACAAAGAAAAACATATACCAAATCATATAAAAGTTCATTTTATTGTAACTTTTGAATTGATAGATGCATTGAATCACAATGTTTACCTTTATATATTTCCAAGTTAAGAATCTCAAATTAGAATTAATGAATCATCTTATCCTAAAATATTTTTACTATTATTTCCTTGGATTTATAAAGAAATTAATAACTAAGAAACAAATTAGCAATGATCATATTAATTGGTTTGTTACTATGCTTATTAAACTATTATTAATTCAAAATGTTAATTACCAAGATGATAAATATATTGATATGATAACCAAATAACTCACTAATACTAACATACCACATTAATATATCAATTAATATGATAAATAATATGTTGATTAGTTAATTATTATACTAGGTCGTGTTTAATTAATATTTTGAAATAGAAATGACAAATATAAAAGGACATAAACATATTTCATTAAAATGACTGAAATAAAAACATAAAATAAATATATTTTGGTTTTGAAGTTGATTTATATCTTTTAGTTATGTTTGTTTACTGTCTTTTAATACTGTTTGGTTGTTGTTTTGTTAAATAAACAGACTGAAATATAAATGATATATCTCTATCATTTTTATTTTGAAATGACAAGAATTCACCTAAAAAAATTAATTTATATATCCCTCAAACTAAATATGATTTTGTCTTTTTTATATCTATCATCTTTATCATAAAATACCAACCGAATATAATTTTATAAATAAGAAAGACAGGGAAATATATTTCATCCAGTAATCTAGTGCGTGTTGGTAAATTATTTGGGTATGAAAATAAATAAAGAGATAAAATCAATTGGTTTAGAGACGTGAAAACATTATCTTAAGAGTGTTTATTTGTTTCACACAGAGACAATACTTTCAAGATATAACTAAATTATCTAAACTTATGAAAGAATAATAATAAATGGCCAAGAAAAAAAAAGGTTGTTTTTGTATACATTTCTTTTCATGTAATAACATATTTATATAAACTTAAAATATTTTAATAAAACTATATGAAAAATTATATATTTTGAATTAAACAGAATAATTGTTATTCATTGTTGTCTCAATAATCACAAATATTATAATTAATCATGAAAATTAAAAGAAATTAACTTAATAAAAAATTAATCTTACTGACAAATTAAGTTTTAAGTAGACTCCAGCCATCATAAAATTTATAACATTCACTTAACTTACTATATAATAAAAACCTATACTTATAAATTTTAGGATATAAATCTTTTCAATATTTGTTTATTTATAAACTATACCAATACATGTTTAGTAATACAGTGCAATTTATTTTTATTAAATTATTTTTAATTAAAAACATATTAATTTTTTTATTTTTATAGTCAGCATATTAAAATCATTGAAAAATATTTTAAAAATTAATTTAATATATTTTTTCAAATAAAGTACTATTTGAAAAGGACTTCTAAAAAAATCCAACCAGAAAAACAAATATTCCCTGATTTTTTGACGATTCATATGAAATGTGTTGACACGTAATATCATGAATTAGCAGCATTTAATTTATAGGAACTAAAAACAGAAAATAAAACAAATGCAGACGTTATATAAATCAAGGAAACAAGAGTTCACCTGGTCAGGAACAAGAACTTGGAAACTCGAGCCTGTCATGTTTTTGGTCCCTTCTTACAACTGGCCATCTTCACGATCTCTTCCAAACTTCTCTCCTTGTGTTCCAAATGGAGTCAATGACACCATTTTATAAGACCAAGAAATGAACTTTTTCAAGATGGCAACAAGAGCAGACATTCTTGCCAGCTCCTGCCGCCGCCGGAGGAACACCACCGTATCCGATCACCGGAAGTATGGAACCACCCCAGCAACCCCTTTTTTGCATTGGAAGCTTATTCAAGATGGTAAAAAGAGCAGACATTCTGCTGTCTCCAGCAGTGGTGGCAGCGGAGGAGCGGGGGCTGGACAGAGAGGTGGCGGTGTTAGTTGTAGTGGTAGTGGGAATACTGTTTCGGCTAGGAAGCTCGCCGCTGCCCTGTGGAGGCTGAGGTTGGCAGGTGGTGTTGGTGGTCATGGTGGAGGTGATAAAGGTTTGAACTTGAGGAGGGGGAAAACTGATGAATTGGGGTTAGAGGTATTTTTTTTTATTAATGTTTTCATTTAGATTTATGACCCTCTTTTTTTTTTTGAATGATTTTTTTTCTTAAATTGAATGCATGTTTGGTTGCTGAGAAAGTTAAGTTTCATTTTCTGGGAAATTAATCCAAGCAGTTTCTTTTCTTTTCTTTTCTTTATTTTTTGACTGGCATGTTATCTTTCTTCATGATGGAGACTTGACAGGTAGCTCTTTGTTGTATTGAGGATTCAGGTGACAAATGGAATGCAATGGGCTGTTTTCTTATAATTTTCTGTTCACTCTTATTTTTCTTCACGGGCTGTTATTGATTTGTCTACACTCTAGATGCTAAGAATTTGTTGGTAAAAAAATAAAGAGGTCAGAATTTGCTTTGTTTTTCTTTTTTTTTTTGTAACTCATCAATGAAAATTTACCACCACAATAAGAGGAAGATTGCAATGTTTTTTTCATCTATATGCAATCTGTACTCAAAAGAAATTCTGAAATGAGTCTTCCTGTTCGTTATGGTATAATGAATTTTCCATGATCCTCCATCTTCTACATTTTTATTGTCATGAAAAAGTTGTGATAAAAAAGAAGAAGAGCTAGTCCAATTATTTTTCAAGTGCATCCGGGCTGATTAAAATTCATCCAAGCATTGACTGAACTCGTAAATCTCTTATTCGTAAGTAATAGTTCGTGTTTGTGCATTCTCGTCGTAAGATCTAATCGAACTTAAATAATGTAATGGTTTCATTGGTTTCGTGCGGATCTGTTCATATTCTATTTGAATGTCTGTTCACATTTTGTTTCCATAACAATTTCGAGACTTTGGAATGATGCCATTTGCTTTTAATTGCATCCTGTTGTTGGACAGTTAAACACGGTGTTTCCCTCCCATCAGATTAGCAATGAATATGGCGCAGAGAAAATGGATCTTTTGCGCACCCCTGAATTCGTGTCCAACTCAAACCATGGGATCCTGTGCAAGGTATGCATTAGTTACCTAGAATATCACTGTATTTAACTTTTTCCTTGCCGAACCTGAAGCTTTCTCAATAGGGTCGTCTGGACTGGACCCATTAAAAATGTCTGATACATATATGCAGGGTTTGAGTAGATTGAACTTTGTGATAATATGCCCTTTACATCTTCTCATCCCATCTTCATGCTGTTGTATTCATGACATCTGGTCCAAAGAATTGACCAAGAGGTCTTTTAATTTTTTTGTACTCTCACTCGATGACTTGCTTGGTAACCAGAATCTACCATGTTACTTCTGGCTTAATCATATAATTTCCAGTCTGGTGAAGTAGTTTTGTACGTGTTCATCTCTGCTTTTTTTCTTTTTATTTTGTTAGATTGAATCCCCATCACTGTATACTAAGCATAACATGGAGAGTGCAACAAAGTGGGATCCGAGATGCTCAGGGATGTGCAGTGACATCTTCTGCTTTTATAGCCATCCTAAACTTCTCGAAAATCATGTTGCTATGGTGCCTGCTTTTGCCATGCACGCAGAACTAGTGCAAGCTCGATTGCGCATTCATGAGCTTGAACCCAACTGCCAGTCTTCTAAGAAAAAAATCAAACACTCGCTGAAGAAGCTCGAAGAAGAAAGAACCTCATCGCAGAGCAGTGAACCTCAGAAAATTCGTGCAGTTTTTGATGTTTTAGACAATCAATTAAGCAGGGAAAGAAAAAAACGTCAAAAGCTGGAAATTCTCATTTCTAAATTAATCACTGAGTTGGCAAATGTCAAATCATCTGCAAAGCAGTTCAAGAAAGACTATGAGGAACAAAAAAGAGCCAGAGAAATAATGGAGAAAGTTTGTAATGAACTTGCCAATAAAGTTGCAGAAGATAAAGCTGAAGTTGAAGCATTCAAGACTGAGTCCATCAAGATTCAGGAAGAAATGGAAGAAGAGAGGAAGATGTTGCAGGTGGCTGAGGTTTGGCGTGAAGAACGTGTCCAGATGAAGCTGATTGATGCAAAATTGGCCCTTGAAGATAAGTATTTCCAAATGAACAAGTTAATAGTAGACCTTGAAACTTTTCTGAGGTCAAGAATTGCCTCCTTGGATGTGATGGAGTTGAGGACCGCCCATTCAATCAGACAAGAAGCTAAATTGGTAGATGTTAAAGAGATAAAGGAACTTTCTTATACCCCGCCGAAATCAAGTGACATATACTCTATTTATCAAGAACTCAAGCAAATAGAAGCCAATGAAAGGGAGATTGAAAAATGCAATATGAGCAGCCCTGCAAGCAATGCTTCCAAACTCCAGTTTGCCAGTTCGGATTTTAATGAGCACTACTACCATTCTTTGCAGCAAGGGCCGACTATTATTATTGATGATAACTGTCATTTAGAAGAAGATGCAAGAGGCCACCACGCTGTGAATCACGCTGAGGATCAAGGTTCAAGTTATTCCCATGATGAGAATCACCTCTCAGTTAACAAGCTTACACAAAGCAAAAATGATTGGCAGGTTGCAAGAGAATGTGATGAGAATGCTCCTCGGAATTCTCCAGACACACAAAGTAGTGACGTCTATTTGGTACCAGAAGAATCAATGTGTAAGGCAGCTGCCATATCTAAGCTTTCGAGATCTGGCCAATATAATAACAAATGCTCAGAGATAAATGGAATGGTCTTGAGCGAGAACATTTCTAATAAGGAGACTTATCCAAGAAGAAAGTCATGGGAAGATAGGCTTCGGCACCAAGATTCTGTGGAGCAGTGGAGCTCACCAGAGTTAGTGAATCCACATGTTACTCATGGAATAAGAGAACGCATTAAAAGGCCACGAGCTACCCGAAAGAATAGCTTGAAGGCCAAGCTTCTGGAAGCCAGGATGGAAAGCCAGAAAAATCAGTTGCGCGGTGTTCTTAAACAGAACACTTAGGTGAAGCACAATCTCAAAATCTTTTTGTTTAAACTTTTCCAACCCAACAATGTGGCATCTGCCCAAAAGCCAATGCTGGAGTTTTGTGGAGAAAATTGTAAACCTCAAGTAGACAAGACATTTTTCGATCGGCCTTCTCATGTTTTTGTTTAATTGGTCATTTTCAACACCGGTAAGATATCCTCACTTGCCAAATTACAATTACCATGTATCATAAATGAATTGTTGGCCCTTGTAGGATTCAGCTTATTTTCGTACAAGTCATTAAAGATATAGTGCAAGTATACTCGGATACTCTCGCTGTGTAGTCGGATGAATACACAATGAAAATCTATAAATGTATTTGTTACAGAAATAGCATCATCCTCTGCCATCTACTTTGTCTAGATTAATCTTAATGTTGTTGTACGTAAAATAGAAGACATCAGTTGCTAACTTGTTCCTCTTTACCAGGCTCCATTTGATGAAGCCATAAACGGAAAAATGGGCATCTGTGACTGTTCTTCTGTTACTCATTTTTGTAGTTTTCATGTTAAAATCCTTTCCTAATTCCTAGTGGCTAGCTGCTAAAGTTGCACTATTGCTTTTTCTGTTTTCATGCTGGTGGGAGACAAGATACTGTTATGTTTGTCAAGTTCTCGTTACCTGCATCATGCTCTTTCCCAAGAAAGGACAATCTGATAAGTGTGAGATTCTGCAACATCTAGATACAGAAAAATTTGAGATGTTCGGAGATAGTTTTGCCTTTTTCTGCACCCCCACTTACATGCTTGCCACTGTTTGTCCCCACATCAAGCATGTCCTACCCGCCCCATCAAAACTGGGATTTTTTTTTTTAAAATGACGTAGTTTGGTGAATTTTGGGAGCAAGACATGGGTTTGGAAAATAATCTAGTTTGAATATAACCATATTTTTTAATATCAATACTGTATAAAATCATTATTGAAAATAGTGACCGGACACAATCGTGTGTTTTTTGATATTAATTTTGCACGCAATCGATGTTTTCTCTTTTTCAAAATAATTAACTTTATTAAAAGTCAACTCAAAATTTTATAATAATTCAATGTCTAAAAATTAGAAATGAGAAAAGAAAAAAATAAAAAGAAAAAACGAATTATCGAGAACACACTAGGAATTTATTTCTGACACACTTATATCATTTGAAAAATTTTGATGAGATGATTTTAACTATATATTGGAAAACCATTAAATGAGATCATAATTAACCCTAAATTAACCTCGAAAAAATCCCCTAAGAAATTAGAATCACATTTGATGGTCTTTCAAGATGTGGTTCAAGTCATCTCGTCGAGATCTTTCTAATGATACTAAGTGTGTCGAAAATGGAGCTCATGTGTCTCTCTAATGACCCTTTTTTTTCTTAGCAATTAAATTTTAAATTTTATTTATTGGCCATTGGATTTTCATTAAAAATTAAATTGATTTTTATGCCGTTAATTAATTTGGTACTTTTGAAATAACTATTATTCTTAATAACAATCATGTTGAAACTATATTATTTTTAAAATATATTTTTAACATGTGTTATTTTCTCAGAAACTTTTGTTAAAATGTGTTAGAATGAGAGAATACCCTCAAAATTGAAATGCACACTTCTTTTAACAGCAGAGTAAAAACAAAAGCTTGACTCCAAAATTGCCTTGTGCCTCGATTTTCACCATGTTAGATGCGTTGTCATGCATGCATGTCAGATCAGTAAGCCAGCCCAGAAAGATATATGCCCATTCCATTTGCACATACAGCCTTAATTGGAAAAATACAAGTCTGGAAAACTTGTTTCTTGATCTGACGCTCAGTCTCTGCTGGGCCTTATTTGAGGGCTATCAACACCAGCTGTGCTGAGGGGTTGGGTGGGTCAAGAGACAAATTAATTAGCGATTGAAGAGCTTTCTTTTGCTCGAAGGGGCATTGCGTGATTTGGTTTAAGTTTCACATGGCTCCCATCTCTCCAATTATGGCTTTTATCTACTGATTTATTATTATTATTATTATTATTATTATTATCATCAACGTGAGTATCCGAACCAACTTGCACGCATCTCAACTAATCCTACAAGTCTTGAAATAAACAACTATGTAAGACTCTAGTGATCATCATATTAGCAATCACAGGGCTCGAATCTGAAACCACAGGGGGAGCAAATCTCTTAGTCTCAATTTCTCACTACTAGATCACTTACTAGATGATTACTGATTCTTTTCTCCATTGGATCACATACTATATGGTTACTGATTCTTTTCCTTTTGTGATCATAGTTAATGGTTTAAGAGGCCAGCATCAATATCTTTTTGAAAATAAAAAATAGATCATTTCCTGTTGTGGAAAAAAAAGAAGAGATGATGTACTGAATAATTGTTAAATCTGAATTGATGTGGTAGCCAAGGACTCTTAGCCTGACCAGTGACTCGACTAATTTTACTAGATCTAATCCAAACCCAAACCCAAACCCAAACAAATAAATATAAAAAATAAAACAATATCATTCTAATATAAATAACTAACCCGATCTAATCCAATAATTTTATAAATCATATATTTTTCCAAATAGGTCTTACATTCGAGTTAACAGCCTCGACTAAATGTCTCTCTTGAAAAAATATAATTTCTTGCAATTCATGGCAGGAAGAATTTTTCTTATAAAGAACATAGCCACCATGTTTAGTAGGAAAAAAAGAAAAGAAGTCTTTAGTTTCATTACTAATCTTTAATCTAAAAGAAAATCTACGTTTTTATCATACATGAAAGATTTTCATTCTCAAAATACGATAAAATAAATATTGTTCAACACGAGGGCTTAGGCAATTAGGCAAGAGTTAGTTTCTTCGAAAGGCATGAATGTATTCTGTGAAATATTTCCAAATTAAGGAAGGAAGTGACAAACATATATCCATGGATCATCAATATGTTTCAACTCCGGAGCATCTCTACGGAAACATGATAAAAAAGAAACTAGGAGTTGTGTAAAGATTTAGGCTGGAGGTGACTCCTGGTTTGATCAGCAATAGGGACTTTGCGAGGGAGTGGTGCCGACCGAATCAATCAATCATTTTCCCCTTTTTCGAGGCCAGAAAAGAAGCAGGGGGTTAAAGACTTAAAGCCATTCAAGATTGAAAGAATTCCCACTTGACGAGGAAAGGCACCTGCCGCAACAGCTGGAACCACGAGTCCTCCGCAAGTGGGAGTCGCAGCCAGCACTTCACGTAACTAGCTAGCTAGTAACCCCATGAGAGGTAAGTATGCAAGCTCTCTGTTAACTGTCATCGCAACTGAAACAACGTAAAACAGTTAATTGACATGGCTCCCTCCCTCCCTCCCTCCCTCCATGTATTCATTTGCCAACTATCATCATCTTGAGAGTGAGACTTCACTACCACCAAGAGTAGTTTTTATCAGCCAAAAAACGCATTAGTATTTGATGTTTTTTCAAGCAAGAAATAATTTTAAAAATATATTTTTAAAAAGAGGTTGAATTAAAATATTTTTATGACAGTGTTTTTTAATTAAACTACATTAAAGTAGTATTTTTTATATTCTTAACACTAGAAAAAAAGATATTAAATTAAAAAAAACTTTAAAGAAGAGGTTGAATTGCATTTAAAAAACAGAGGCAAAGACTGAACAATCATATTCTGTGGCTTGGCATTAATGGCTAGTTGCACCAAATCTTAATGGTGAAGTGGCAGTCACCTAATTGCTCCCTTTTCAGCGTTGAAAGGGCAAGATTCCCATTGAATTGTCTTTTTAACTATGGCAAAGAGATCGTAATCAAGGTCATCATGGAGTAGAAACCATAATGAATAATTGAAATTAAAAAAAAAAATTAATATTTGAGGTTATAATAACATGATTTGATTACCTTAAGAAGATTCCCTAATGAGTGATAATAAATCATGGTATGCAATGGCCCTCCGGCCCCGTCGACGCCCTCTTCTTCGTTTTCCTCTACATCAATGGATATAGTGTGAGAAATATGATCCTAATATATAATCAATATTACATCTATTTTAATTACGAGGGGGACATTAAAATCAATAAAGGATGCGTCAATTTAACTTTGCCAGCACCATCAAGCTTGTTGCATAGAAAACTATGGAGGTATTCTATCACATCAAACTCTTAGCAAGGAGAGCTTATCGATCTCGTGTGCTGCTGGGGCACCATCAATGGCCGAAGAGACTCTATGGATGGCTGGCTGGCTGCTGACCCAATTTGAAAGAAACAATACCAAAGTAGAGATGGACGTCATATATATATAACAATAAGTTAGTTGTTTAATTTAACCTATCATGGATGGAGGGAGGGAGGGAGAGATAAAACGGATCCCACCACCACCACCATTGTTCCCACCACTGAAATTGTACACAATTTGCACTCAGTGGACTCATCTTTCCTTGTTGATAATCTTTGACTGTGACTCGTCTTCTTAGGCTTACGTTGGAAGGCAAAATTCTCGTCGACTATGAATGTAATTGCCCTGTATATAGATCATGTGGGTATAATTTCGATGACATCATATGTAACATATTCAATGTAAATTGTAACAACGTAAATAAACCCAAATCGATGTACTTTGAGATCATTATTTTATTATTTGTAAGTTGTGAAGATTGTTTTTTAAAGTTATTTTTTAAAAAAATATTTTTTTTATATAAACAAAATAGAAACTTTTTGTCCAGCCAGGGATAATAATCTCATCAAACTCTCTTTTACATAATATGATACGTTGTGTAACTCAAAGTTTCAAGCAAAATTAAAAAAAAACAAAACAAAATTCAAATTCTATTTTGTTTTGTTTTGTTTTTTACAATTATCATAACCTCACCTTTCTCTAATTAAACTAAATTATTTTCCAATCACAACGATCTTAAATAAGTTGTTTATAGAAAAATTTGTATATGTACATTCACAGCTCTCAATTAAACCTAAATTATTTCTTATAATATATTCTTCTTCAAAATCGAATCTTTTTTAAAATTAAATTTAGAATGATAATATTGCATTTATCATCGCACAATTCCATTTATATGATGGATAAAGCTTGAATACATTGCACCAACCATGCGTAAAACCCTTTTTTTTCTTTTTATCAACTTTTTTTTAGTGTCCCTTTTTTTCTTGGAGTCTTTATATTCATAGAAGTCGATGCATTTTTCCGTAATGCTTCAAGCCACACGCTATGCTTAGGTTTATGTATATATAATTATATATTGGAGGAAGTTATAAGATAGTACTTGTAGTTTTAAAAACAAATTAATTAATCCCTCTAGTATCATAAACTAATTAATTAGTCTCTAAACATCAAGTCAATGACAGACCTATCAATGTTACACGTAGTACCTAAAATCCCTCTTGAAATGTATATCCAATCTCCTTACCTTAGTTCATTCAATTTGAGGATATACATCACTAATCAATTAATATGCATATGATGTTGAAGAATCTTTTATATATATATTTTTTTAATATTTTCCTATCATTTTAATATGTTAATATAAAAAATAATATTCATCCATTCGAGTCAGTATTCATCGTGTTCAGATTAAATTATAATCTCTAAAAGAAAAATATCAATTTAAAATAAACAAATAAAATTTTTAAAAAGTGATTTTGAAATAAATAAAAAGACAAATAGGCACGAACAAGAACAAATGTAGAAGCTAGTAAAGAAATGGGGTGTTGGGCAGAAAAATCATAAAAAAAAGGACTGAAAAACCATAGCTTCTTAGGTCAGATACTCATCCAGTAGTGTCAAATTCTTCCCTTAAAGCTCGTAACCTTCTTTACAGGTTTGGTTGCATCAACTAAGTTATTGATGGCTTTAAAGGATAAAAGAGCAATTAATTACTTTCTAAGAGTAGAGGGACTATTTAATTTCATTCACTAAAATATAAGGATTAAATTATAGTTTTCGTGCTGCATCTGGCACGCACTTCAAAGGCAAGTACGTGGATCTAAATTTGATTCTAGAAACAGTACAGAACCCCTTTTTTTCTTTTTTTCTTTTCTCCCTTCTTTTTATAGTAGCTCGTGCAAGAATCAAATTTGATAAGCTTGTCGTCGCTCCTGACAAGCCTTCAACAGGAACATTTTCCATGGCATTTCAAGCAATTTTCTCAGTACAAGATACCCGCCTGGTACACTTAAATTAATCAGCACACAGTGACGAAGCAGAGTTTTTAAAGACAAGAATCCCCTTGTAATCCACCCAGGTACAATCATTACGTACCAAAGCCACTGATCTGGTCAATTAATTTGCATATAATAAAGAATAATCATCCATCCAAGGGTGCAGAGTCTGACTTGAGCAGTTCAACCTGCCACTTAATGTATACACTCAGCAGTGAACCATGAGATCACATGTGTGTGCTTGCTGTTTTAAGGTTGATTTGGAATATTGTTGCAGAGGGTGATGCTGTTCTGGGGCTTAATATATATATAATTAAGGAGGTAGGAAAAAACAGGATTACCGAGCTACATATTTGTCTTTGCCATCCCAATGGCAACTCTCTTATTGCATGACATATAATAATCAATCAAGGCCTCTGGTGTCGTGTTCTGTGAGTGAGGACACAAGTGGTGGGTCATGCAAGTGCGCTACTGGGTGCCTCTATATTATAACTTATCAACCGTCAAAGGTTTTAATAAATAATATGGGAATCTCGAGATACTGCCTTAGGTGGCCATTGATTTTCTTCATATAAAATAAAAACTGAATTACATTATTCTAGATTTAATTCTCTCCATCTGTTCATCGACGTGAAAACACAGAATCCTGTGTGTTTTTGGTTGGTGCATTTACGTATCATATCAGAAGGAAGTGCGGACAAGTTAAACAAGTTTTTATTTTTTTATTTTTTGAGGTTCGGTATTTTTAAATTGTTTTTTGTTTCTGAAATTTATTAAAATAATATTTTTTTATTTTTAAAATATCAATATCAGCACATCAAAATTAACAAGAAATATTAATTTAAAATTAAAAAATTAAATTTTTTACAAACATTTTAAAACAAAAAAAACAACCTAACAAAAACAAAAACAAATTGTAAAGGTAGTCAAGAAATGGGGCGTTGGCCGGTAAAGTAAATGACAAGGGGTTGGCTCCTCCAAGATTGGATGGTACATATATATATATATATATATATATATATATATATATATATATATGGTGTTGAAGAATCTCTCATAGCCGCCAAATTAATGGGATAAGAAATGGAAAGGATCCAAATGAAGGAGTGGGATGCATGCATCGCTTGTTGGTTCACTTAATTTACCCCTTCTTACATTCCATCAGTTCCTGGAATGACTGTGACCTGTAATTTACACACGTTCTCCTTCTGCCGAGCGAGTTGCCACCTCATCAATTTCCTGCTTTTTACCTCCTGCATTTTACTGTGCCATTGCAGGGTCGTCTTCCATAAGATCACTTGCCCCACAAAAACTTACTTTCCAGTCGACATTCACGTTTTTTTCTCCATTGACAAGACACAAAATCAAGATCAATTGATCACGTGCGTATAAGATTTCTTCATGGTATCTAAGCATAGATTCTCCCTCCCGACTATATGTCGCTTGAGATATGTAGGTGTCGGAAAATAAAATGATTGATGATTCACTGCAATTGTTTTGGTTTTCATATGACGTATTTTTTACATTCTTTTTTTTTATTAGTTACATGGGTATTCGAATCAACTAGCATGAACATTGATTAATTTTAAAAATTTTAAAGTTAATAACTATATAAATCTCAAATAGTCATGATGTATGTGAGACTCAAACTAGTGATCTTAAAAAAACAAATTTAAAATCTGATTAGTTTAACTACATCCTTCTTAATTTATTTTAGACTCACTTTTTTATCACTCAATAAATAGTAAGATTAAAACGTTACTAAAAAGCCTTAAATCGATGAAATGATAATTTATTAATATTATTAAAAATATGTTGAGTATTATGATGAAAGGTATTTTTCATTTTAAAATTTATTAAAATAAAATTTTTATTAAAAAAATATTTTTAATATTAACAAATTAAAATCATCTAAAAAAAATATATCAACTTAATATTTTTTTTTAAAACCAAACATGCATTTAGAACACACCGCCCATAATTCCAATAGTAAAAACAAATTCTGCCTAACATTAACATGTGCAAGCAGAGGGCATAGGATACGGGTTTCAACAGTGATAGGTTCAATCCTTTTATTTTGCTAGGGATGGGTGAGGGTCCCACCTGGAAAACCCAGCAAGTAAAAACGGGTCCCACCTCACGCCACTAAAGAGAAGGGGAGGGGTCATCACCCATCAATTGACACTCCTCCTTCACAGCCGTGGGGCAGCGGGGAATTTCGAGTCCGCGGCACGATTTGGACCTCATCCAGGCGAAGTTTAAAAAAGTTAGGTAAGAGTTAATTTAGATCAAGCAATTTAACTCTAAAAGGAAATTAAACGGTATCGTTTTAATTTATTTTATTAAAATCAGAACTATATTATATTTAATTGATCTTGACCATCTTCGTAGCTCTTGCCGAATTTAATAGCTATAAAACTTGATAGAAAGGAAGAATGTACTTGAATTTAACATGATAGTGAATAGAGATAAGGTTTCTTTGTTTAATTGAGAAAGGACAAGTCCTTGGAGGACCCATGACCTTCATTCTCAGCCGTCCAATGTGGCCATCAAGAAGACACAGAACACCTTGCTTTTGAGAACCCATGAGCTGCAAGTGGGCGATTATCTTAACCACACTCCAAATTCAAGTTTACTTCCTAATCCATCAATTATATGCAAAAATGGTGGCTTAGTTTTATGGCCGTCGTCACGCACCGGCTCCACATCACCTCCTTTATTCTGACAATTGATGACCTCTTGACACGTGGCGTGATGGTGACATGGACAGTGGGGCACACGTCAATTGGAAGCATACACGTGTTGGGCTATGAAAGGGCATGGAAAGGAGCTAGCTTGGGTGCTGACTAGCCCACGTGGATGATGGGGCCTGCTTTGAATACCATATCAACATTTGTCAAGCAAGATAGGCTCATAGGGTGGGGCCCGTTGAAGGAAGATAATGAAATCTGACGTGGCATGGACACTTGACATCAACCCTCGTGACTTGTTTGGGTTATTAAGAAAAAAGGCGGAACCGGTAACCCACATGTCGGTTTCTCTATATTCATAGTAAAACTATGCATATTCATCTGGTTTCCATTTCTATTGAATATTTATTATTCAATAATAAATAAAAAATAAGATATGTTTATATTATATTGAAAGAAAATATAAAGGTTCTAAGTGTGTATGTCTATATATATATACTTGTTAGATATGATACAGGTTTGATAATATTTATATTTCATCTATTATTCCCATTGATTACATTTATTCAAGTCAATATTTATTGTGTTCGGATTAAATTATAAATAAATTATAAGCTATTATAGGGTTTGATTTTGTTGCGGCAATAAATCTTAATATTAGTTTTTTTTAATGGATATTGCATGTTATTTGAACTAAATCAATTTATAATTAGTAGGGTAACTAAATTATGAACTTAACCGATCATAATTCAGGTATTTTAATTCCAAAATCTTATGAAAATCGAGAAAATTGGCAATACATTGAAGTGGGTATGACTTAATTCATCTTAATTAGTCCATAATTACATAGAATTAATCACAATGGTGTGTTTCTTTACCCTGGGATGATGAAATCCTAATCCTCCAATGTTCATCCTAATCCTCCATGATTGGAATTTCAAAACAACACACCAAACAGATACGTTTTAAAAAATGAAATGCATTAGGTAAACATGGCATCATTATAACATTGACAGGTGGAAGCTACCAAAGAAAGCCCCATCTCCCATGAGATGAATATGATGAAAATCCTGAAGACTAGAAATAGTGAAAATAGTCCGCAATTTATAATCCAATATCCAAAATTGGCAAGTCATTTTCATGTAATCTTCACTCTCCTTTCGCACCCAACAATCTTCTTTCCTCAGTCATTGGTTAGTGCACTTCACTTGCTCCCAAAAGCAAGTGAAAAACACACCCATATAAAACATCATTAATGTTATTAAATTAACCAGATGTCGCTTACGTGATAAACTCGATAATTTGTTAATTCATGAGTTTTATATTAAATCATGTGAAAATTTAATTTACTCAATTTAATTTATTCAATTGAGAAGCTCAATCGTCGAGTAAATAAAAAATAAACTCCGTTGTCTCTTTTTTTCTTTTTGCCCTTTTTACAGTTCCTTGGCGATTTGGCGTCTTCCGCTCTCACCATCCATACAATATTTTGCTTGATTGGAGTTCATGAGATGAAGACAAAATGAACTCCAAATTCACATGAAATGAAAAATCAAGCTTCCTTTACTGAAATACAAATGCTATTATTATATATATACATGTCTCCTCCCTCAAGGCCACCTTATGTTAGAGCCTCTCTAATGGACTCCTGACAACATCTCGTCACTGTGCTTCATAGAAGCTGTATAGTGTAGTATATATTCATTTTTTTGCCTCGTCACCAAGAATTTCATGACACTATATGGCCAAGGGCAGGAGACTAACAACAAGTCGCAGTGAACGATTGTTAGGGAGTAACTACAGCTATGGCAACGGCCAAGTCCCGATCGTGAACGAGGTGTCCGAGCTGGGTGAGGAAGATGTGTGGTCGATGGTGGACGACACGGCTGACCGGAGTGACAGTGCTGTTAGTAATTCGAACGGTGCGTGGAATCCACGCGCAGAACTTGAGAGTAGTTTCGATCACATGTCTATCAGTGGAGGCCGCCGTAGAATCCCACGAGATGACCGCAACATGGGTGGGCTGTCCTTGGCCTTCGAAGATTCCTCTTCTGGGGGCAACAAAACAGCCTCCTCGAGAATCGTGCACCAGTTTCGTGGGAACGATCTCGTGGCATCGGCGTCACCTCGTCACATGGCCACATCAGCTCCCGTGAACGTGCCTGATTGGAGCAAGATTTATCGAGTTAACTCGGTTGAGTCGTTGCATGACTCGGATGACGGGATCGACGATCAGGAGTCCGAGATGGTCCCCCCGCACGAATACTTGGCGCGTGAGTATGCACGGAGCAGGAAAACAGGCGGTGCCTCCGTGGTCGAGGGTGTTGGCCGGACATTAAAGGGCCGCGACATGAGGCGCGTGCGTGATGCAGTGTGGAGCCAGACCGGGTTTGATGGCTGATCATCTTGTAGCTATATCACATGGAAGTCGTTGTCGCTATCGTTAAAAAAAAAACAAAAAAGAACGCTTGTGATTTTTTCTTGGGCAATGATTCGGCCGGGTTGGCTCGGCTTTGAAGGGGAGTCAACTCAGTAGCGAGTGAGCTCGAGCATGATTCTGAAGGAGGGGTAATGCGATATTACCATTGCTTCTCTGTCCTTGTGCTTAGGTTGGAATTTGGAGTTTGTACCCTCTTATTGTTAGTGGTAATTTGGTAATTTCAATCATTAAGTAGCAGCTAGCCATGCCGAGAGGCTTGTTCATGTAAAAATGGAAGGGGAACAAAAAAGGCAAAAGAAAATGTCCAACGCTGTGGAAAACACATCTACTTTTGTGAGTTAGCAAAGACCATGAATGAGAGCAAAGCTAAGCACAGTGTTAACCCTTGCAGCAGGACATGCAAGTACATACAAGTACTAAATTACAATCGATCTCCCTTCTTCTTTCTGCTTCATTGTTGTCCACGAAAACAAAGTTATCTCTCTTATTGTTCATACGGGGCATTAATTTATATCTCTTACATCAGTTCTAGTTGTTTAGACATTAACTCTATACTCAAATTTAGAAGATAAAGAAAGATACCTGTTTCCTTGTTCATTCATGGTTCATCTTTGTGTTAACAGTCGAGCTTTGTGAAGGTTTGACTGTCCAGTTAATACCGTGATTGACCAGTTCTTGAACGCGCGAAATTAGTATTTTTCCTTGTTTCTTTATGTTTTGATGTGCGTTGAAAATTAAAAAACAAACCATTTCGATATATTTTTTTTAAGTAAATAATACTTTTAATATTAAACACACTTAAAATAATGAATTAAATACTTAATTTAAATGAATGAATCATATGCCATCATTGTGATATCTAAAATGAGATTTCCGAATTAGATCCCTTTCAACAAATGTATACCATGCTTCAATTATTTTGTCTCATTGGGTTTAATATGTGGAATAACTTAATTTCACAGGTTATACAAAAATTAACTTCCATGAAAACTTCCTGCAGGACATACTGTGTAATTAATAATTCGCACAGAGATATTCAAGGTAGGGGAATTCTTCGTCTTATCCCTTCAAAATCTCAAAATAAATGCATAAATGGATGTACGAGTGTTTTTTAAGAGAAATAATGGGAATATATACCAGTTGAAGTACAATTCATTCATCAATGATAGTTAATTATTTCTCGCAGTATAGGGTTTACTCTGTCATTCTGGGGCTCAAATAAGACTAATCTAACATTAGCATCTTGTTCTTGAAGAGAGTGCTCAAAAACCAATGGCCCAAACGGTTTGAGTGAATTAAAAACAAGGCATGGGATACAGAAATGGGACAATAATTGTGGGAATCAGCAGCACCTGGAGAGAGGCAGCTTTTAATGGATGATGATAGATGGTGCCAAGAGGGGTCGTGGGGGGTCACCTCTTGACAAGGTCAGTAGAGGCTGTAGCTAAAGAAACAATATCAAGAGGTGTCTATGCCTTATGGCTAACCTTTTTCAAGACAAGGACTCTACTCTTTTTATTGGGTTCACAGCTCTCGTGAGTCTAGAGCCATTGGCTTTTCCTTTTCCAAAAAATCCTGGTATTTTCTTTTTTCTCTTGAAGATGGTAATAAACACTCCACTACTGCCATACAAGAGTACTGTGGGATATTTACAGGGTCCACAAGATTTTCACGATGATCATCAAGATCAATGCTCTCAGATTCTCACATATATTCTGAGTTCTTTTGTGATCCATGCAAGTGACATGACTTCGAAAAAAGAATGGAAGAAGTGGCATACAGTTCCAGTTGAGTTCTTTAAGAGAAAAAGGAAGATACCGATAACCTAAAATTCTGATGGTTATAATGCAATCCATTATCTCTTCGATAAAAAAAAAAAAACCATCAAATTAATGTTATTTCAAATGTTTTTAACATGATGTTATTAAAAATAAACATATATTTTTAAATAAAATATATTCTTAAAATACTAAAGATTGATATTTACAGAAAACGAACTCTGATTCAAATAATTGTATTGCCCTGCTTATTTCACTCTATGGAGTTAATACTGATTATCATGGAAAATACTAGATGGAGAAGATACTAAAGAAGGTGTGGTTTTTGTTAATTCCAGACTCAAAATTATAAACACCTGGCTGCAACATAAGATTGAGACTTGATGAATAAGGGAATTAACTGTGTTATCTTATCTATTTATGTATTTGATAGCGATACCATGCTGGAAAAAACTTCAGCATTTTAGGAGTAGCTACCATTCTATATTATTGCACTAATTAATATATATGATAATAAAGTCGATTTGATTTTAAATTATAGAGTATTAGAGTGTTTTCCTTTGATGTTAACACTCTTCTGAAAAAATGTTATCACTGTCCATCCTTTTCTGGGCTGTATGAACCCATTGTAAACTCATGTTCATAGGGTAGATATCTAACAGCCCAGTTGGTTGGGTTGGACAGAACGAAGCCTAATAAACTATAACAAGTTTTTGTTTATATATATATATATGTATATATATATAAAAAGATTTAGGGCCTCAATCTCAGCAAAAGTAATTCATGGATGATAAATTCATAACTTATGCTGGATAAAAAAAATTATATGTTGATATTCTAAATATAAAGTTTCAGATATGAGTAATATATTTTTTATTCTAAATACATATTTCAGTTATGTTTTGTTAAAACTGAGTTATGTAAACATAAATCATGTGTTCTTGGAACAGAGAAATATTCAGATGGGCCTAGCTTCTTTGATAAATAGTGTGGAACAACCATCCCAACTCAAAAATATAACCTGTCCACTAATTTATTGTTTAACAAATGGTTTAAGTAAGGGAAGATTGTAAGGTTTTGTCCTAATTTTGTTTACGCTTCAATATTTTCATGCTGAATGTTGGAACTGGATGTCAGCAGCTAGTATCCAGAGCATCTACGAGTGGTGAACTCACAATGCTACCGAATTCATCAAATAAAACTTTTCCATTAGTAACCAATCATGTGCTGTCCTGGAGCTATACATAGAAGATTTATGCAAGCCAAGTGTTGAATACGGGATCTGTTTATAGATTTTGGAGGCAGATGAACAAGGAACAGAAGCTTGCCATGCAAAGATACATTGAAACCTTTCAAAATCTTCAATTCAGGAATTTGGTGGGTTATCGTAGACAGTAATTAGTAAAGTGAAGCCACTCAAATCCCAGGAAATAAGACCTGGCTAATTTGCTACTGTGTGTAACAGGCGGAAATCTTCCAATCCAGCTTGAAAAACTAAACCCCAAGAACCAGCACCAGCTGCTGCAGTTGAGTCTCAACAATCACTTCCAGCCCAGAAAGCCATATCCCAAGTACGTAGAGGAGGCCCTAGTTGCCAGTACCGAAAACTAATCTAACACAAAGGCATGTCGTTGAACCCCACCTTAATTTAATCACAATCAATCAGATTATGTTTTGACAGAACTTGTCCCGTGCATTTTCGACTCGCGCAAGCTCCTCTGGCGTTCCAAGATTAGGATCAAACTTCCAAACTTGTCTGCCAACAAAATTATCGGTGCGAGACAACCATGGACCACAAGGCCCTCACCTATCTCAAGCTCCCGCATTACCTGTTCTTTTCTACTCCCTTTGTACTTTAAATTCTCACCTGAAACTCCAAATTAAGTAGCAGCAAGCCCTACAAGTGTACACACACACGCACGATCACTGTCACTCTTTAATTGTCTCTGACTAAGTTATCCTGATCAAACCAAATTATTCCATGACAGTCTTAATTGTATGCACATAAAAATGCAATCTACTCGTACATAAAACAGTAGTTTTGGCCCCTGTGTTGCGCTGGAGCCTGGAGGTTCCTTCTTTTTCATTACCAAGATCCACTGATGTAATTAAACTGCAGGGTAGTATCATCTTCCTGTCAAAGTTTATTTAGACCTTTCTTGCATTTCTATAGTTTAGTTTTAGATTACTGTATGATACAGCTAGAGCATCTTTCACGTGCCAAAAGATTGCGGACTTGTTGAAGAAAAAAAACGTGGGGCATGAAAATGGTTGAAATTGCAAAGGAAAAAAAAAACCCTCAATGCAGGAAATTAGAAAATTAGAACTCCATGGTGCAGTGTGATGCAGTTTTTATTTTGTCCCTTTCACATAGTTAAAAATATTTAATTAATAAATAAACAACACGGTGGTTTTACATGAATTCTACAAAAAATTCTCTATTAAAACCTTGATTAAAAAGACAAAACTACAATTTATAATTATTTTTTTAACCTACATTTCCCATCTCGTATAAATAAGGGGATGGTTGTGAATAATTTCTATGGGCTAATGGGAGGCCTGGAAAGAGGCTTCACTATATGTAGATGGGCCTCTCGTGACTTCTCAGAATATACAGAGCAGGGAATGAGTCCTTTTCACTTATCCATCCATGGAGGCACCAAGAAGATTCCAAAGAGCAACAGACAGATCAATAATTTAAATAGATTCATGTATTCACTAACAAATATCTCATGTTGAATTTAAATCCAAAGTAATAATACAAAAACTAAATCTATTTATGGCCACGAGCCCTAAACTATAAACAAGAGTGAAAAGTACAAGGATGTTTTTAATATTAAAAAGAAAATAATTCCAAGAGAGATGAGAAGGAAGAAGGAAGGAATGATCAAGAGCTCCATGGTGGCTGGATTGAATGGAAAGGAGAGCAAGTTCCACACGTTATAGATGAAAGAAATAAAAAGGCATCAGTCTTCTTCACTGCAATGATGGGAATAAGATTACAAAATGTTCTTCGGATTGGAATCTTTTTCTCTGGACCCAGTCACGGAGCGAGCGAAGCCGACAAGAGGCCGGACGTTCCCTTTTAGCCTATATATCCAGTATAAAATAAAACGTGAAAAACACCGAATTCATACGAGAGAGAGAGGCCTTGCTTCATGGGAAAACTAAGAAATAATTAAGGCTGAGTGTTTAGAGTAGAGGTAGCTTGTGCTTTTTTGAGTAAAAAACATGTTTTTATAGCTTTTGAAGATGTGGTTTGGTCTTGGACAACGACAGACAGGAAAGCATGTTGGGTGGGCTTGCATATTGCTTATGTCATTAATTAGTTCACACACGCAAACACGCTTTTAAACCCGCGTTTATCCATTAGAAGTGAATTTAGTCTTAATAAATGAAAAATGGTTTAAAATATCATGGTCATTGAATCAAAACAAAATAAAAGAAAATGATTGTAGAAAATTCAAAGAAAAACTAGCATATTTGCATTTTATAAGTTAAGTTAACTGGCATTTCATTGATAAAAATAAATATATTATCAATTAAGAAGAATGTTAAATATTATCACAGTTGAAACATATTTTCATGGAACATTTTATTTGTTTCTATCGTTACTTCTACTTTTGAAGCAAATCACAAAAAAAAACCGTCTAGTAAATTATAAAACGTAATTTATTATTTGTGGGACCTAATACAATTTACGTTTAAAACGCAGGTTAACCAAAAGTAGCTTCAAGTAGTTTCTATTCTTATGTCGTTTGTGAAGAGTGAATTAATTCATTCTGCATTGTTCACTTTATAAAAGTGAACAGTGGTGAGAGTCTCCACTATTCATGGCCGGTCCGGGTTCGGCCTAAACCTAAATGTATTGGACCGGGTTTGATCCAGTAAAAAAAATCTAATTTTATTTTTGTTTTTAATTGTGTTTTATTTGAAAAATTAGTGTTTAACATTATTCAATGACACTACATAAATTAGAAAGAAATCGCATGATGACGTAGCATTTGCAGAATTTGATCGTAATCTTAATTTTGTTCTTAATGATATTTTACCTGATTTTGTTGCACGCTCAAAAAACCATGAAAAATATAGTCCTTATCGGATGAATTTCGTACGTGATGGAATTGTAGATAGTTTAATGGAAAAATAAAAAATATTTTATATAAAGTATTATTTATTTCATGATGTAATAGCAGTAATTAGATCTACAATATTTAAATTAAAAACTATCGATATTAATATATATATCTTTTTTAGTTATTTTATAATCTCAATTTGAAAAGCATTTTTAACCAAACACATTAAACTACTTTTTATTCAACCTTAATTTCAATCACAGTTTTAACCAAACATATATAAATACTAAACCAACTTCAACCAAAAGTGTTTTTTATAAAATAATTTTTTTCAAACCATCATCATAAAATTATCATAATATCAAACACAGTCCACGTGAGTGACCAACAACGTTTTAAATTGCAGTTGGCTACACAAAACACATAACAAAAAATATCTTTTGCAGTTAACCTTTGTGTAAAATGCAGTTGATTGTATAAACCAATATATATCATGTTTTTTGCGGTCAATTGCAACTTGAAATGCGGTTGATAATATAAATAAATATACATTTAATATAATTATAACTCTTAATTATTAAAAAATAAACTCAAAACTTAATTGGTTACACCTACAAGATGAAAAGTTAACATAATTACATGATGAAGTGTTAAAATTCAATGTAAAGGGACTCTAAGGATGAAAATGATGATGCAAAATTATTCAAGTACTGTCCCTAAATATATTTTCTGTATCACATTTAATTATAATTTATAAATAAATCTTAAAAGGAACCCAAATTCAGGAGTGGGGGGGGGATTCTTTTTACTTCAAATTGTTTTTTTTATTGAATAGCATTAAAAAGCTTTACTCGATTAGAAATAATTATTTTTTTTACTGGTTAGCATTTAATCTTATTGTTTTGTCAATATTCAAATTTCAAAATATTTATTTTTTTAGAATAGATATATAAATTAAATAAAAGCTTACAAAAACCATGGTCATATATGGTCCACTAAAATATGTGATACAAATATTATTTAGATTTTTTATCCGCATCACAAACTATTATCACGAAAATTGTATTAATTATTTTTTAATTTTATTAAAACAGTAAATAAAAAAATTAATTTAAAATTTAAAATGTTAGCAATTATTTAAACATTAACCTAACATAATAGGTGTTGCAATTGTTTTATATTAAGTAGAAATAACAATTTTACCTAATCTATCTATCTATTATCAAATATCAAATGTGTTATAAGATGTAATTGAATTATTATTTTTATTTTTGTCTAACTAAGATTTGATTGAGATTAAATATCAACTCAACATGAATAGGGCACTACGACGAGGGTACAACCCTTTAAATGCATAAAAAGCTAAAAAAAAGAATTTGGGTGTGTTTGACTTGGAGGTGTGGTGACTTTTTGTCAAAGGTATAATACCATTTAAGCACAAACCACACCTCTAAAAGCTATAAAAACATGCTTTTTACTTAAAAAAGCAAAGGATACCTCCCATTCAAACACCCTCGAAGAAGAAGAAGAAGAGTTTTTCTTGTTTTTTATATAAATCACAAAAACAAAAACTTATAACCTATACAAGAACATCAATATAAATTAAATATTCCTTCCATGAATTTTATGCCCACTAAAAATTTATATGATTGTTAATTTCAGGATCTGTAAAATGATAGTTAATTTCAGAGTTCATGAGATTATTCAAGGTACGCACAAGCTGTCCAAACACCCATATTAATAATAATAATAAAAAACATTTGAGAAATGGTGCAATAACAAATAGATTTATTTACAATATTATCTTTTCATACTCAATTTTTTTTTTTAAAAACATGGTAAATAAATTTCTTATAAATGTAGATGTTCAACACGGAGGTATTGTATAAAATCTTATTAAATATAAAATTTAATACCTAAAAGCTTTAAAATTAATCAAAACCAGAAATACAAAGGAGATGGCTTAGCCCACTGTTTACAAGGTCTTGTAGTACAAGTGGGTAGGAGAGAATCAAACCAGCCATACACTTTCATTATTCTTAAAATAAAGAAAAATTAAAATTAAAATTAAAATTGCAGATAAAAACCCAACTAAATAAATAGTATTACACAAATGATTTGCTTACCTTATAAATAACTTATAATATTCTTTATATAAAAATTCTATTTGTGCTAGTAAGATTTTTTACATAATTATCCTGTTATTACTCATTAAAAATAACTATTATCTTCCATCAATAAAAAAAGATAAAAAAATATCTTCTTTCCAGAAAAATCAGAGATACTAAACTGAAAAATATTTAATTTTTAAAATGAAAATATCCCAGATTCAATAATATAATCACTTAATTAAGTGTAAAATTTAAAATATTCAAAACTAAATGAAGTAATAATTATTATTATTTTACATTTAAACCTCCCTAAGCCCTTTTTTTTTTTTCAGCATCCAGTCTAACCTTTCCATCTACCCGGATATAAACACAAAATTATTTCTCAAAAGACTTTTATTTATGGCAGCTGTGAAGAGTCAACTTACAAGAAATCACTTCGATATATCATCGCTCTCTCTCAAGATTTAGCCTTCATAGCCCAAAAGTTGATCTGTTTTTTTGCTCAGATTCTCACAAAGTTTCGATCTTTACTGCTTTTTTGATCCAAATTTTCAATCTCTAACTCCATTTCTTTCAAGAGTTTTCAAATCTCGAGATGGGTTGTTGTGGTAGCAAAGAAAATGCTCCAACACCAGATGTTAATGGTTATAGAGGACCAGCAACTGGATATCCCAGGCAAACCAATCAACAACAACAGCCTCAATACCATCAAAGCCAACAGAAAGTCACAGTCCCTCAATTTCAGACACAAAACCCACCAACAAGACCTCAACAGACACAACAACAAACCCCACCAACAAGACCTCAACAGACACAACAACAAACCCCAACAAGGCCAGTTCCTGATACTATACTTGGCAAGCCTTTTGAAGACATCAAGCAACACTATACTCTTGGAAAAGAATTGGGTAGAGGTCAGTTTGGTGTTACTTATTTGTGCACGGAGAATTCAACTGGTCACACATATGCTTGCAAGTCAATATTGAAGAGGAAGTTAGTGAATAAGAACGATAGAGAGGATATGAAAAGAGAGGTTCATATCATGCAGGACTTGTCGGGGCAGCCAAATATTGTTGAATTTAGAGGGGCTTATGAGGATAGGCAATCTGTGCATCTTGTTATGGAGCTTTGTGCAGGTGGGGAGCTTTTCGATAGGATTATAGCAAAAGGGCATTATTCAGAGAGAGATGCTGCTAAGATTTGTAGGGAGATAGTGAATGTGGTACATGCTTGTCATTTTATGGGAGTGATGCATAGAGATCTCAAGCCTGAGAATTTCTTGCTGTCTAGCAAAGCTGAGGGCGCTAAACTGAAGGCAACTGATTTTGGGTTGTCTGTGTTCATTGAGGAAGGTTAATTTCTTAATGTTTTTTCCTTTTTGGTTCAGTTATTGGTTATATGATATATGTAATGTTGTATTATATGCTGAATTGTTCGAGGATCGTGTTAAAATCTGCTGTGTTTTGTAAGGTCTGAGCTTTAATTTTTAGTGAATTTCAGGATTTTTCTGCATTACATTTTTGGAATTGTTCAGATTTTAGTTCTGAATTTGTTCAAGAAGTAGAAAAGGAGTTGAAATTGGTATTAAGTGATGCAATTGGATTGGCTATTTGCTAGTAGAATGAGCAACTGTGAAATAGAGAATAGGGGCCCGCTGTTCATATCCTATTTGCTGGATTATGTGCTAATTTTGATGTGGTTCTGCCTCTGACTATATTTATGTGTAAAAGCCTAGTGAGACAGTTTGATTATCCATAAAAAGGTGTTAGAAACAATGTCATCCAGGAAATGTCTTTGAATACTATAACAGCATCTTTTGTTTATTAGATTACACTTTGAGCTTGGTGGTGATGTTAGACAAATTAGCAAATGATATCGAGGCTATGGTGAAGTTTGATAATGAAGAAATACCAAGTGATCCTTTTCTTTTACTATTTTTGAATTCCTTGGGTTAAGCTATATTGAGGGGAATGTAACCCATATAAATAGAGCAGGATGGATAGATTTCAGGAAATGTGACACGCTGTTGCCTGCCAGCAGTTGACAACAGGTTATATCTGGTCTTCTGCTCAATTTACTTTTTTCAGCTGATTTCTAACAAGTAAAGAGTGGAAAACACTTGTTTTCCTGCTCTTTCTGTTTCATGTGGCTAGCAGTTAGGTTTTCAAGTCAGTTTATTTCTGGTAGATCTATCCGCTGCTGATTTTCTATATAAGAATAACAGATTCAACCTTATTCTGCATGTTAACTAACAAGAAAACACTTGTTAGTTATACCTGTTCTATCTAAGTTCTGAAGGAAAAAGGAGTTAGAACTCTATGTTTCTCAAGACAGTTACTAAGACACTATAATGGCGTGTTTTGTCGATTAAGGATCTTACTGAGGTTGGGATATCAAGTAAACTAAAGAGATTTTAGTGGACCTGGATGATCAAGAAATGCCTAATGATTCTTTTTCTTTTTTTTTTTGTTTTTGCCTTGTATGACTCATCTGAACTGAGGAGAATATAAGCTGTATAAATATAGCAAGGTGGAAGAATTTGAAAAAAATGAGATAAGCTGTTGTGGCACTAGCAATTGACAAAAAGTCACATCAGGTCTTCCATTCATTTTACTTATTTGTATGATCTTTCTGTCTTCGTTCTCATCAAATTTCAACCTATGTTGCTCTTTTGAAATTCCATTCAAGCTTCAGGATTATCTCAATTTGTTCTTAGAAATATTAAATCGACCATGAATTATTATGTTAACTGAGATTTTCCAAAACTTTGCAGGTAAAGTTTACCGTGATATAGTGGGCAGTGCATATTATGTTGCTCCTGAAGTATTGCGCCGTAGTTATGGAAAGGAAATAGACATCTGGAGTGCAGGAGTTATTTTGTATATTCTACTCAGTGGTGTACCTCCCTTTTGGGCTGGTAAAGACAATTTTTTGCCAACTTTTTTTAGAAAAGCTCTCTTATAAATTACTATAGATTTCCTCTGGATTAATTTAATTGACTAAATTTGTGTTGTAGAAAATGAAAAGGGAATATTTGATGCCATTCTACAAGGAGATATTGACTTTGAAAGTGACCCATGGCCTTCAATATCTAACAGTGCAAAAGATCTTGTCAGGAGGATGTTGACTCAGGATCCTAAAAAGCGAATCACTTCTACACAAGTTCTTGGTAAGAAGCTTTAATTTTTGGTCAGTTTCTGGTATTCCATGACTTTTGCGTTGCACTGGCATGCTTTTTGTGCCTAAAATCAGTGGTTGTGTGTGGTTAGAGCATCCATGGATTAAGGAAGGAGGTGCTGACAAGCCATTAGATAGTGCTGTTCTCTCTAGAATGAAACAATTCAGGGCAATGAATAAGCTTAAGAAGCTTGCTTTGAAGGTAAATTTTTAAATTATCTGATATGCCCTTACTGTTCTTGTAGTTCTTTTCTAAGTACTGTGTTTTGATTTGTGGTTATGCTCTAAATATTTGCGTATGTGTCTATAAGTCCTATGGTTGAATGATCTTTGCTGATTATGTATGGAAGTTATTTTGCAAAAACTATATAGATATATCAAGAAGAGTTATTGTAATTTATTGCATTTCATGTAGCAGGGTTTGACATGTGTATATATTCATATATTCTGCTTCCATAGTTATTAACTACATATGGGCACAGCAGATGTCACTCAATGCCTTGTGCCTTCACATCTGATTTTCTGTTTAGAGATCAAAGAGTTCAGAGTTGGAGACCCTAGGCACAGGACATACTTTCTCACTCATAGGAGATTTATTGTTATGTTTCAATGGGATTGGATATATAACATATAGACTGTAGGTGGTGACCGTAATGGTAAAATGGAAGTTTCTAGTCCTTTTTCTGTCACTTGACATTAAATATTCTTATTGTATTTCCAATGTAAAAATTTATAGCAGCCGTTCCCCAAGATGATGGACACATCTTATCTCTGGTGTGGATGCTAACAGAATACCATCCTGCAATTGTATGCTTTATGCACAAGAGTTCTTTGAACCAATTTCCTCTTACTGATAGATCCTTTGAAGTTTTAATAAGGCTTGGGATTTTTGTTCAACCAGCCATTAGATGTATTAAGGAAGCACGTAATTTCAACCTGTAGTTTCACTTTTCGAATATTGTTTAATAATGTATCCTCAAGTGTCATTCTCGAAGTTGAAAAAAGTGTAAGGTGTATTTGCTTTATTAAAAGCAGTTGAAACTCTAAGGTATGTTTTCCAAGTTGAGTTATGAGAGTCTAGATGGGAATATTGGATTGCTTTTGGTCTTCTATTCATAACATTGTATACTTTGGAATCCCATAGGTTATTGCTGAAAATCTTTCTGAAGAAGAAATTAAAGGTCTTAAAACAATGTTCACAAACATGGACACTGACAAGAGTGGCACCATCACCTATGAAGAACTGAAGACAGGTTTGGCTCGACTCGGGTCAAAGCTCTCTGAAGCTGAAGTAAAGCAACTCATGGAAGCTGTAAGTAATACCAGGCTTTAACGCAACTGAATTTTCTGATTATTTCGTGTATCTCATACTCATATTCTAGTAATGTATGCAATACATTTCAGGCTGATGTGGATGGAAATGGATCTATTGACTACATTGAGTTTATCTCTGCTACTATGCATAGATATAAGTTAGAAAGAGATGAACACCTATACAAAGCATTTCAGTACTTTGATAAGGACAGCAGTGGGTGAGTTCTCATTTTCCCCAATGGCCACATTTCTTGTTTGGAAATCCTTGACTTTATATATTTACCGTGTTTGATCAGTTTCAACTAGTAGAATGTGAAGTGAATGTAATTTGTACTTTCTCCCTCATAGTTAGTTTACACGTAAAAGTAATTTCTGATCATACCATAGTAAGGAACTTTAGTAACTCTTATCAATTTATTATGACACGGGGCAAACTAGATTCTCCCAGGAAGAAAAGCTCATTTTTATAAATTTCATGACAGGTATATAACAAGGGATGAATTAGAATCGGCAATGAAGGAATATGGAATGGGAGATGAAGCCACCATAAAGGAAATAATTGCCGAGGTGGATGCAGATAATGTAAGTGGTTGTAATTCTAGCTCTTGTGACTCCTATAATAATGACATTATTGGTTGCTAATAATATCTTGGGATTTAATAGGATGGGAAGATCAACTACGAAGAATTCTGTGCAATGATGAGAAGTGGAACTCAGCATGCAGGAAAGCTTTTTTAATTCCAAAGGTGAGTGCAGAACTATTACCTAAAAGAGTTTACAAGAACCAAAGCAATCTCACTGAGAACGCAGGGATACACTGTCCAGTCCCACATTTTGAATCTGAAAAATGGCACTTTGAGCACAAGTTTGGATTGCTTGGATTTGAGCTGTAATGTTTGTGCATATCTAGTATTTTGTTTGTTCTATTTTCTGGTTCCCTTTTAACTCACTCTGATTTTTTTTTTCCAATGAGATATCGAATAATCTTTTGACAAATTATGGTGGATAATGAATAAGCTCTCGTGCTATTTTCTTTGGGAGTGCATCGGGGCTTTTTCCCTCGTTCCTCGGATAACAGCCTGACTTTTCTGTCATGTGGGTTTACAAACTCATTGGTGGCATTAATCAATCGCCACCAAGCCATCAGATTTCTGTGATTGATTAACACTTGATATCATGTGGGAAGAGAAACAATTTTTGTCCCTTCAGAACAGATGAGTACTGCTCTACAACTGGGGGCCAAGAAATCTCCGCAGTTTCCCCCTTTAGTGGCATGATTTGTGTGTTTCCAGCCAAATAAATTACAATTTGAGGTGCTGTTGACCTCTCGGATTTTCTTGGATTCACTATACAAGAGGTTTGATTTTACTGGAAGAACCTGCACACTGGTGGACTTTTCCTGTCACCTTGCTTGCCAGCTAATTTAGGCAATGGTAGCATCTGTACCCAACACAGGAAAGATCAAATTGAATTTTGGCAACGAAAATGGACAACACTACCTTCGAAGCTTGTCTTTGTGGAAGCTGACAAGGCAACAATAATGAATTTTGGCAACCAAAATAGCCCTTTCTGTTTTTCTTGTTTTCGTTGAACTTTTTTTTCTTTCGTGTTTATTCTATTTAACAACAAAATTAAGCGTGTGATTCATAGAACTAATGCATGATTCCCAAATTGCAATGAGAAAAATCATATCACCCACTGGGAATTTCTGCTGGTGTCGTTTATGACCAAAAACAATACAGAGGACTGTTGCTTCTATATTTGAAGCATTAGAGTATTTTTTTATTTTTTTGTCATTCGGTCTGGGATCTGAGCTAGAAAAGGGTCGTACTCGTAAGTCATTAGTTTGCTGAGTCTATTATTTTTTAAAGTTTCTTGATTTCAATCCAAGAGTTTGGACTGAGTTTGACAAGATGAATCTAATTGCAGATCAACTTGTTAAGTTAATCAAATTTAATTGGGTCAATATTAAAACTCATTCAAATTGAAAATCAACCAAAATAAGACATCAAATTACAATTTACCAGATTAATTTGTTAGGCCGAGTCAACTTTAACCAGGGTTAATGGGTTTTGAAATATAAAGAGAGGGTTGTCTTCTCCTAACATAAAGAGAGGGTTGTCTTCTCCTAACATGTAAATCCTTATTCTTGGGACGGTTCGAACCTATTAAATCTTCTAATGAAAAAGGTCCAAGTCTTGTGAAGGTGAGCATTCAAAAAACTTGATCCATCATATTACTAGATGGGGAAGAAAATAAAACAAAGAAAAAGGACAAGTTACTTCAACCTTAAAATTTCCCCGTTTGGTAGCTAGGAAAAACATGAACCAGACATCATGTGAGACTAACCAATACTGAGCATGACTCATTTCTCTTCATAAGCACACCTTTTTTTTTTTTTATAACTCAGGATGTTCGGACTAGCTTATGCGCATCAAGGCTAATCCCCGAACCCACTAAACACTCTGCAAGCCTAGCACACAGGTAAGACACCGCGAGGATAACATGCATGCATAGAAAAGATCGAACTCGGGTGCAAAGAAAAAGAACAAGTCCCTGCCATAACCGCTAGGCCACGACCTCAAGTGCCATAAGCACACCTTTCATAAGTCACAAAGATGACAGATTAAAGGCTATTAAGTAACTGAGGAACCCTAAGTTTATCATGCCAATCTGCCCTTGTTTCTTCTCCCTTGATCACAAAGAATTTCAGCCTTTGAGGGATTGATTAGTCTCTTCATTTCAATAAATTAAGAAGCTGGCCACAGTTCAAAATTATGAGGATAGGTATCCAAGGTTTTTAGCTTCATATTCCCTTGACACAAAATCTCATTACAGACAAGCATTCAGGTTACCTTTCCACGTGAGGTTGGTTCTGTATATTGTAAAAGCTAAGCTTAGAAAAACTAAATTCACGTGTCTTTATACATGGGAAAAGGGTCATGGAATCACTCACTAGTCAAGACAGAATGCAGGTTGATCTTTTCATTTTTGCAGTAATCATTAGGCCATGTCCATTCTCATTTACTCATTGATAATAAGTCCATGCCATGGCACATATCTTAATGATGAACGACGTGTATCCACCTACAATGAACAAAGGTTAATGTTGTTCTTCTGGGAAAACAGTGGACTTGACGCCAACTAGAGTAGCGAATCAATATTGTCCAACACAGGTAGTCTCACGTTAAATTTTTACAAAGGGCACTAGCTATCTTTGCATAATGTTCACATCTATTTGACAAATCTTATTCATTTAATCAAGTGACCGATTTGTTACGATGAATCAGGACTTGAAGTTGTCTCCATGCAGTTTTCTAAGAATGATTTGCTTGATCTTGATCCATTGTTTTCGGCTTATATAGTTGGTGTTTCCTTGTCAGTGGCATTACCATTTAGGCTAGAATTTGATGCTAATGAAACACCTTCATCACCTAATAGTTTTTCATCTTCATCACCTAACTTTTCTCCAAAATCTTAGCTAGTGTTGTGTGAGTCATCTGCCTTGTTACTTCAGGTATCTTAGTTTCCTAATCGCTCCATTGCTTCACACAGTAGGCATGGTTGGAGTGTGTGGTGTTAACACATGGCAGGGAACTTTCCAAACTTCCTCCCGAGTTTGAACCATCGAAAGTTCTTCAGTATGTCTTCCCCCAGTTTCGCATATTTCATTTCAAGTTGAAGTGCCCAGTTAGAAGAAACCAGATGATGTTTCTTGGCCTCAGAATTGAAGACATGACTCTGAGTTGGAGCCTCTGCATTTCCAACCTCAGAAACTCTCTCCGATGGCATAAGTTGGTCTCCTAAAGACACCAGGGGAAGCAAGTTGACTTTTAATGGCTAGCTGAACTTTGTTCCAGATGTGTAACAAGCTGCACCGCCACCGATGATCACAAGCTTGATGATGAGAACTTACATAAACTCGGAGGAAAACTTGAATACTTTAGACTTCATAAAGAAACATTTTACAAATGGATTTTAACTGAGATGACGATTGAGCTCATCCATGATATCATACTTGTCCTTGTTATGAGATTCTTGAGAATCCTAGAAGAGATGGTGATCATTATCAACCTCTTTAAGAGCTTCAAACAAAGTTTTTTCAGTTCTTGCTCGTTGAGACTTATATATATATATATATATATATATATTAAGCAACAGCACCAATTAAAAGAAGAAAAAAACTTTAAGTCTTTCAGTTTGAGCAATAAAAATTGTGATTGAGCAAAATAAAATATATAAAAAATCAAATTAAATAAGACTTTGTCGATGAAAAGAAGAAAAAAGAAAAAAAATCCATTGCAACCATTCTTTTACATGACCAAAAAAATAAAAGCCAAAGGAATTATAAAACTCTCACCTATTTTTAAACCTTTTGATCTATATTTGTTTTTCAAAATTTACTTTTGTTTTATAATAAATAAAATCATTTTATAAAAAACTTAGTGTTTTTAATAAGAGTGCAGGGACGAAGTTGAACATCATCAACAAATAAGGGACTATTTAGATATTCATATAAAACGTAAGGGACTAAGTAAATAACTTATTGAAGAATCAAACAAACAGTCCCTTTCTACTATCTTCCCTTTCCTGAATCATTCATTAGACAACACTAGCAACTCCGAAAGAAAATTTCATCATTCCTCACAATTTCTCTAACAAATAAAAAAAATCCAAACTTTCTTCCTTCTCCTCAATCCCCATTACTCCTCCCTGTCTGTGCGATTTCGATTTCTTCCATTTTATACTCCACTCTGTTTCCAGGTAAAAACGTTTTCCACTGTCTTCTCTCTCAAAGTTTGGGGTTTTTAAGTTTTTATAATAGAAAAAAAATCAAAGTTCCGAATTCCACAATGTTAATTAATCTTTATTGATTCTGGGTTTTCGATGTGAATAGGTTTTTGAGTGAAAAGTTGCTGTTTGGGATTCGTTTTTGCTGTTATTTTAAGGTTAAGAAGTGTTGCCTGTTCGTGGGGTTATGGCTGAGATTTATGTTGAAGGGAGTGATTTAAAAGCGAATGAGAATGAGGAAGAGGATGAGGAGGAAGATATGGATTTTAATCCCTTTTTAAAGGGAACGCCTTCGCCGGAGGCGTCGTCGAGTTTGAGCTCTGAAGTTGAAGGTTTGGAGGAGGGTGTGAAGGAGGTGAGGAGTGGTGAGGTGCGAAATTATGATGTTGGAGATGTGACTCATGAGGAGGAGGTTGTTATGGCAAGTGGGGTTGAGGTGGGAAGTGGAAAGGAAGGGGAGAGTGGTGAGGATAGGAGGGGTAAGAGGAGGAAATTGGGTTTTGGGTCGAATGTGGAAGATGGGAATGAGAGGGAGAAGGAGAGCGGGGTGAGTAAGGTTGTGTTGGATGTGGATGATGATGAAGATGCTATTTGTAAGAGGACAAGGGCTAGGTATTCGCTTGCGAGTTTTACCCTTGATGAGTTAGAGATGTTTTTGCAAGAGAGTGATGATGAGGATGATCTTCCGAATGTTGATGATGAGGTGGAGTATAGGAAGTTTCTTGCGGCCGTTTTGCTTGGTGGAGATGGGGATGGTCAGGCTAATGAAGAAAATGAAAATGTTGATGATGATGATGAGGATAATGATGCGGATTTTGAGATTGAACTTGAGGAGTTGCTTGACAGTGATGTTGATAATGGTGCAAGGGATGAGGGTCAGAGAGTTGAGTATGAGAGAGGTGGACGAAGGCCGGAGACTAGGCAGAAAAAACGTCAAAAGGCTTCTGCTCAATATAAGAAGAAGCTTTTAGAACAGTCAAAAAGGCCGTTGCGCCCTCTTTTACCAGTTTTGCCTAATGGATTTGCTCCTCCTTTTAGTGCTGTCAATGAGAAAGCTTTGGCACCTAAGCCTGCTCCTAGCTATGCGTCTTCTGCAGAAGATGGTGGTAAAATAAATGGGTTTACTCCACAGCAAATAAACCAGTTGCATTGTTTGATACATGAACATATTCAGCTGCTTATTCAAGTATTCTCTCTTTGCATTCTTGATTCTTCCCGGCAACACCTTTCCTCCCAGGTTCAGGGATTGATTTTTGAGATGCTTCACAAACGTGATAATGTAATAGCCTGCAAAAGAGTTCCATATCCTGGTAATTGCTTTTGTCCTCCATATATGTGCTCATCTGTGGCAGATGAACTGCCCAATATTCGGCCAGGACAGTGCACCTACGAATCACCCCCTGTTCTAAACTTGCAGATGTCAGTCTCTCAAAATGCCCCCGTTCCACAAAGAAGAGATGAACATGCATGTAATGAGCAAACGAGTTCTTCACAGATTGCAGGCTCTTCTTGGAGTCCTTACATAAATGGTCCAATAGTTTCAATTCTGGATGTAGCCCCGCTCAATTTAGTTGGAAGATATATGGATGATGTTTACAATGGTATGAAGTTCAGAAGACATTTACTGCATTGTTCTCTTGCAATTGTATTCCTTTTGCTGTATTTAAACTATTTATGCTTTAACATTTATTTTGATTAATTTTGACAGCTGTTCGGGAGTATAGGCAGCGTTTTCTGAATTCCAGTTCCGAAACATGGAATGAAAAGGAACCGCTCTTCTACCTTCCACATTCTCCCTTATTAGGGGAGGCGAATGAAGTTATGAGAGGAAACGTTCCCCTTGCTGCCAATAGAGTGACATCCTCAACTGGTCAACAACCACCCAAGAAGACATTGGCTGCTTCCATTGTTGAAAGTACCAAGAAGCAATCAGTTGCACTAGTCCCAAAGGATATTAGCAAGTTAGCTCAGCGATTTTTCCCACTGTTCAATCCAGTACTATTTCCACATAAACCACCCCCTGCGGCTGTTGCAAATCGGGTCCTTTTTACTGATTCAGAGGACGAGTGAGTAGAATGTTTTCTTCAGTTTCTTTCATCTGCTCTTTCAACTCTTCAAACTGATAGCTTTATAGGTGCATTATCTTCCAAAGGTTTTTTTATCAATCTTTTTGATGAAAGAAAACAACATGAAGTTTGAGTATTAGAACTATCAACAGTCAGTTCATTCAGATTTTGATGGCTGATTATATTTTCTAATAAGGTCATAGAATTTGAGAGGTGTAAGATTCTGTTTTTGGATATGATGTCATGGGGAGAAAAATCTTCAAAACCAGGATTTGTATCTTCAATTCATCAAAAGCATTATCTAATTTTGCTCTTTGAAAAGCTATGAATGTTGAATCATTGGTATCATGTTCCAATATTGTTCTGTCTGCCATGTTACCATTTAAATTGAAAGCTTTTAGTTATGACTGGTAAGATATGATTGCCAAGGCTCTAAATTTTAATGGATTTTGATGCAGATTGTTGGCACTAGGGATCATGGAATATAATACAGATTGGAAGGCAATTCAACAACGCTTTCTTCCATGCAAATCTAAGCATCAGGTGGTTTTCATCATAGAGTCCTATTATAAACACTATTGCTTCTAGTAACTGCTGCCAGAATTAAAATGTAAACTTGTGTCATTTTTTGTACATTACTTATGCACTTTATCCTAATGAAAATAGGGTCCTGTATCTTTTGGCCAGTACTAGGCAACTCAAATATGCTTATTTTTTGTTCCGGCATGCCTTTGATCTAGACACTTGTATCCGTGTTTTGGAATTAGACTGGTGACCTTTGCCTATTACAGCTGTAAAAGCTTGGGCTACAGCAACCAAAAGGTTACAAACAATATCTTGTTCAAGCAGCAAGCTTTGCTTAAGATGTTATAGGTTAATTATGACCTAATATGTGGTGTATGTTCTCATTGCAGCGTACTTAAATATATGTACATACTATTTTCTGCTGCCTTGTTTGTACATTCGACATGCTGTTTTCTGGGGTTCTTCTTATGATTGCTTATGTGGATCCATGTGTTTAGCTGTTGTTCCCATTTTGCTATGCTAGTTGGTCAATGGTTTCTGTAGCATTGCCATGTCTCTTGGTGATCTAGAAATGTGTTGTTATTCTCTCTGTCGTTCTTTAATTTTCTGAATTTTAAAGTCAATATCACATGCACAATTATCATATTTAGCATTATTGTAATGCTGCTGCTTTTTTTGCAGATTTTTGTTAGGCAGAAAAATCGTTGTTCATCTAAGGCACCAGAAAATCCTATAAAGGTAATCTCATGAGCCCAGGCGTATGAATGATAATTCTCAGTTGTATCCCTGCTCGTTGAAGAATCTTAACACCATTGAGTTTGAAACACAATAAGGGATATAGACTAGATTATAACAAAAATTAACCGGATGTTTATATTTATAGTGAACTGAATATCTACTTTATGCAGGCGGTTCGGAGAATGAAAACCTCCCCATTAACTACAGAAGAGACAGAACGCATTCAGGAGGTAATATCATCCTGGATGTTTCATATGCCTTTCCAGTTGATCAGTTTTTAGATTGTGCTGTCCGATTTTTAATGTAACCTCACTCACTCCAGGGACTCAGGGTTTACAAACTTGATTGGTTGTCTGTATGGAAGTTTGTTGTTCCACATAGGGATCCTTCTTTATTACCTCGGCAGTTGCGGATTGCCCTTGGAACTCAAAAGTCATATAAGCAAGATGCTGCTAAAAAGGAGAAAAGGCGGATATCTGAAGCCAGGAAACGGTCAAGAACCACAGAATTATCAAATTGGAAACCAGCTTCTGACAAGGAAGTATGCTATTATCCTGGATCTACATCTTACCTTGTTGCTCAATATCCATTTGATTTAGCTAATTTTGTATATGAATTTTGGTGGATTAAACCATATTTTGCCTGAACAGTGGCTCTTTGAAAATCTCACTGACACTTTGGGCGTGTCCTTGTTTTTTTTCCTGAGCATGCGTGCTATATAATCTACTTATGTCAAGCTGGCATCCTGGCTACACAGTTACATCAAGTTAGAGGGCTCAGCTGGGCTTGGCTCATAAGTTAATAAGTTAGCTGAGCTTGGTCTCTCATTGATTCACAGTTTAATGTGTACCTAATGTCGTTAAGTGCTTTGACTGGGTGCAGGACAATCAGGCTGACAGAACTGGTAAAGGAAATAGTAGTGGAGATGATTGTGTTGATAATGTAAACGAAGCTTATGTTCATCAGGCATTTTTATCTGATTGGAGGCCAGGTTCCTCAGGTCTCATTTCCAGTGATACAATTTCAAGAGAAGATCAAAATACCAGAGAGCATCCAAACAATTGTAGGCCTGGAGAGCCTCAACTCTGGATCGATAACATGAATGGGCTTCCATATGGATCCAGCTCTCACCATTATCCTCTTGCTCATGCTAAACCCTCTCCTAATACCATGGTACCAAACTATCAAATTTCTAATATGTCAGTGAGTATCTCCAAGCCTCAAATACATTTGCGGCCATACCGGAGTCGTAAAACTGATGGTGTGCACTTAGTGAGATTGGCACCAGATTTGCCCCCTGTGAATCTTCCACGGTCTGTTCGTGTAATTTCTCAGACAGCTTTCGAAAGGAACCAATGTGGATCATCTATCAAAGTATCTACCTCGGGAATTCGGACTGGTGATGCTGGAAAAAACAATGTTGCTGCTCAGCTTCCACATATTGGAAATTTGAGAACCCCCAGTTCAGTAGATTCAATAAGGGATAAGACTAATCAAGCAGCAGACCATGTCACAGATTCACATCCCGAACAATCTGCCATTGTTCACAATGTGTGTACTGCTGAAGAAAGAGGCACTGATTCTGACCTTCAGATGCATCCATTACTGTTCCAGGCCCCAGAAGGTGGCTGTCTGCCATATTTACCTTTGAGCTGCAGCAGTGGCACATCTAGTTCTTTTAGTTTCTTTTCAGGGAATCAACCCCAGTTGAATCTAAGTCTCTTTCATAATCCCCTCCAAGCAAACCATGTTGTTGATGGGTTTAACAAGTCTTCGAAGAGTAAGGACTCCACTTCAGCATCATGCAGTATCGACTTCCACCCACTTCTGCAAAGAACTGATGAGGAAAATAACAACTTGGTGATGGCATGCTCGAATCCAAACCAATTTGTTTGTTTGAGTGGTGAATCTGCTCAATTTCAAAATCATTTTGGTGCGGTCCAGAATAAGTCATTTGTCAATCACATCCCAATTGCTGTTGACCCTAAACACTCTAGTTCTAATGAGAAAGCTAATGACCTGGACTTGGATATCCATCTAAGCTCTAATTCTGCAAAGGAGGTATCTGAGAGAAGTAGAGATGTTGGTGCAAATAACCAACCAAGGTCAACAACAAGTGAACCGAAGTCTGGAAGGAGAATGGAAACTTGTAAAATAAACAGCCCACGTGATCAGCACAATGAACATCCCACGGTTCATAGCAACCTTGTTTCAGGTGCTGATGCATCACCTGTCCAAAGCAATAATGTCAGCACATGCAACATGGATGATGTTGGCGACCAATCTCATCCAGAAATTGTGATGGAGCAAGAAGAGCTGAGTGACTCAGATGAAGAAATTGAAGAAAATGTAGACTTTGAGTGTGAGGAGATGGCAGATTCTGATGGGGAGGAAGGTGCAGGTTGTGAACCAGTTGCTGAGGTGCAAGATAAGGTGCCTTTTCTCTTTCCTTTTTTTTTCTCTCAATATTATGCTGCTTTTGAGAGTGGAGAGGCTTGGCATTTTTTTGGCCGAGCGCATATACTTTCACTTGATAGTAGTCCTGGTTTTATAATGTAGTACTATAACTTTTAATGCTTTCCAGAACGTTTAATTAATGCTATATTTGCCGATGGTAACTCATTATCCTCCATCCACTAGATGAGAATACACCATGTGAGACCATCCAATCGTGATGGTGGGCTTCAGGAAACTCATTCAGCGAGTTTCCCTCCACAAGCATAGATTTATCCCAACTTCAAATGTTTTACCATTTGGGTTGGCTGTGCAAACTTTTTTCATCATTGAACTCTTTCAAGGTCATCTTGTTTTACCAAAAAAGACATGTTCACGCCCACAAACTCATTGACTGTTGTTGCAGTTGCCTTTCCTTACATCTTTTCTCTTCTCTTCTTAATGTCTAGCATGCATTTGCATCCTGTTGGAAGTTTTTATTCCCTCGAGTTAACCACTGATACCTTTTTTCAGAAAATATCAAATGCTTCATGCTGTAGCTCAATTTCACTGATGACTTGATTAATGTACCTCTGGTCTACTTTTGCTTATTTTTTATCTTGATTTTTTCTTTTTATTTTTGGTTTCAACATTGAGCTAGTATATCATTTGGCATGTTGCCCCCCTTTTTTCTCACGTTTTCTCTCTGTTTTTTGGTTAAATCTAATGCAATGAGGGCATTACTATGTTCTCATGTTGACTGATGTTGATTTCTGTTTTCTGTTTGGGGTTTTGTCCATCCTCTGTTGCACTAAAATTTTGGCTAACTTCCCCATTAATTACTTGTTCATAGGATGCTCAAAGTTTTGCAATGGAAGAAGTTACAAATGCTGAAGATTATGGTGATCAACAATGGAAATTGAGGAGCCCTGTTCATTCTCGTGGCAAGCCTTCTATTCTTAGAAAGGGCAGTCCTTTATTAAACCTGAGTCTGACAAGCTTAGGGAAGGAGACTGCAAGTAGTTCTTGGTTAAGTTTAGATTCACGTGCAGCTGTTGACTCTCCAAGAATGAAGACTCTGCATGAAAAGGGTGCAATTAATGACAGCCCCGCAGCCAAAAATTTATCTCCTTGTCGTCCCAACAGATTGTGCAAGAAGACAACACCGATCACAAAAGTTGAAACACAGAAGAATGTTTCTGACATGGCACAGCAACTTAGTCTGGGTCCTCTAGCTGTTTCAACACTGAGGAAACCCAGGAAGCGAATGTGCCGAACAAATACAAATTTGGGCACTCGAACAGTTGCTGAAAATGGTGGAACAAATACAAAATTTGGCACTGGAACAGCCACCGAAAATGGCGGGCTCGATCAAGATAAGTTCGGTTGATTGCTGCGTTTTCAGTTATTCTATCAGTTAGTTGATGAGCCTGGGTTAACTATTTGTGTTCCTTGTGGAACTTGCTGACCAAATTGACAAGTGAGAATCTGGTGTCAAAGCTGGACTACAAGTGCAGAGTACTTTGATTGGCATCTACCATCTTCCTTGCTAACTTACCTCAGGGGTCGGGATTTTTAGACATGCTAACAAAGCTAGGAGGGTTTTCTTGTCGACCCTTTCCATTTATTATGTAAATACTTTCTGATATATAGCATGAGTAAATTAATTTGTGTTAATATGGAGGGTCATGCACAGGCCTTTTTGTTTGTAAATTACGGCATCCCAATTCAGTTGGGGACAACTTTGTGCAAGCGTGATGCTAAAGGTAATGATTTTGTAGCAAAACTGTTGTGTTAGTTCATGCCTTTCTCCTTGAATCATTTTTGGTAGCATTAACGGATAATCAGTTAGAACATATTGCATATAATTAGACAGGGATTTGCTTATCCTGGCATTTGGATCAACATAAGCACCAATATTTGTGCGAGAATCGTCATAGTAACAAATATCGGTGGCAATGTACCACAGCAGCAGGCTTTCACGAAAGTCTGCTTCCACCGTACTTATACGAAACTTTCCTTCATGACATCCCTCTGTCCTAAGCACCTGGTCACCTCTCCCTGCCAATATCTCATTTAGATTATTCATGCCAGGATAGGGCAGCGGTATGTAATGGCTGAATCTTAAACGTTTCTGTAAGAGGTAATTAAGATGGCGTCTTTCAATTGCAAATCCACTTTCTCCCAACTTCGAAAATCTTTAATGCGAAGGAGCTGTTTGAGAAGCATCTTTACCCGTGTCCTTTCATCACTTATTCGTTCTTCTTGTGCCATAGTTCCTCTCCACTTCTTACGATCATACCTGTAAAATGGCCACTTTTGATTAGAAGAAACAATAGCTTGACAGACAGCAGTGGCCCATCACTTGTGTTGCTTGCCAAGCCAAAGCATAACCCAGTCAGAGAAAAGAAGAAAAACGACCGAATATATCTCATGAAGAACGGCTCCAACGAGCAAGCAGTATGATACAACTATATTGGTTGTTGAATAAGCATGGCAGTTTATGGCCATTCTTGCGAATGCAAGTAATGCAGCAACGGAAGATGAACAGCTGATTGTACGGAGAAGGAAGCGTTACCAACAAAGCCCTGTGATCACCTTAGTATAAAGCGCATGGAACATGAATCCCAACTCTACCTCTATCAATCTGAAGGCGTCTGCAGCATTCTTGCTACTCAGAATACGATAGGTGTTCATGTGAGTAGAAAATGGGAGCATGTAATCGGTAAATACCATCTTCGAAATTTGGGATAATAAATGAGCTTCATGGAGATGCACAACCTGACTTGCAATGCGATGGAAGCCTAGAGCTCTATTAATGTCTTCAATAGACATGTCAAGCAAGGCAGGTGAAGGAAATTTCTCATTAAGTTGCTGGCTTAGACGCTGGACTTCTTCATGTAGGACGGCATTATCAAAGCTTGCTGATCTTAGTGCCCAAATCCTCTCTCCGAATTTGATTACTCCAGAAACAAAGACAGGAACGGCTACAAATATGAGTGGATCCTTGCTCCACCATGACCTCAACAAGGCATGAAGCGCAACCGCAACTTGGGTTACTAGTTGAAGTAGCTGCCTTAACCACAGTTGGTTATCTTCTACTGAATATGCAGTAATAGCATCCGGGCCACCAAGGTGTACAAGGAGGGTTGCTGCCCAAAATGCAGGGACAAAGTCTGGGTTTGGATTGGCACAGTTTGTTTCTGTACCTCCTTGGATACCCATGCAAAGAGTTGCCACCCACTCTGCCGATAAGTATGCTAACCAAATAAAATTCCGGAGCCAGGCTGCAGCTACGTGCTACGTGCTTTCGTTTTCTTCCGAAGAAGACGATAAAGATTTGCAAAGAGAGACTGCAAAATCAAGGCACGAAACTCCCATTCATTCCACAATTCCTTGACTTGTTCATATAAATCATAAACGTTCGTCATTGTTCTCCTACAATGCAAGGTAGAAATATTAAACTTTACCTAGACATTAGTAGTTAAATATAATACTAGGTAGTGAAATGAATTTTTCTTAATTCCTAGTTAATCGTGAATTATGTGATTTATATCATAAGGAAAAGAAGGAATGCTAGTGGAATTATTATTAATTAAACAGAATAATTAATGGTAATAATCAAGTAATTTGAAATACATTGCAGGAATCCAATAAAAAAATATATATAGTAACAAAATGTGATCTTATTCAAGTTGCGTTAATAAATCACATGGAAATAGAATAAATAATAAAAAAATATTAAATTTAAATTGGGTGAGGGTTGATGTAGTTAACCTTAATTCAATTTATAGACCTAATGAAAACTTGAATGTGACAGGGTTTAATTTTTTTAAAATGATTTTATTTTAATTTTTTTTAAAAATTTATAAAACAATATTGTTTTGGATTAATTCATTTAAATCGTGACCTAAGTTTTCTTGTTTTATTATTTCAAGACGAGTTTGATAACATTGATTAGAATGATTACATGCATATTTATATTGAACCAGTGATTTCTTATATATTATGTTAGATGGTTAATTTAAAACTATTTTGATCAAACATCTATATATTTTTTTTATTTGGATACATTAAATTATTTTTTTAGTAGATTTTTTTTATATATAGATGATGGTCTAGAAACACATGCAAAACATGTTATGAAATCATATAATTTAAAGAAAAACAAAAATAAAAGGGATGGAAACATGGACATTAATATTTTAGTGCAACAATCAAATATTAATTGTAATGGATACCTCGCTAATTAAGGGTTTAAGAAAAACTATAAATTATAATTTTTTAAACCAAAGTTTCAAAATAAAATTCTTAATGGGATCTATATTAAACTATAGTGTATATTAATTAACAAAATATTTTAAAAATTATAGTCAGACGTTACACAATTTTAATTATACCTTAGGACACTACCAAAGAGACTCTAAGATGGACGTCTACATGCTATTATAAGATATACTTAGATCGATCGGTATTGCATATATATATATAAATACAGAATGAAAGCACTGAAAGAGAGGCATGTTCACTCACAGCTCACAGCTCACAGCCAGTGAATTAAAATGTACCTACCTGTAAGGGTTTGCGAAGAGCAATGCTAGCTTGTAGACTAGGCGAGGTCCTAGCTATTTCTTCACCACCATGGCCAGTGTCTAGAATTCAATCCTCTTCTCTAATTGTAATTATCATGCAAGACAACCTTCTGACATAACCTGTCTTATTTTTTCATCACCTCTTGGATCCAGCTACACTTTTTTTTTTCATTTTTTTCTAAGCACCAATGCATATTTAGCTCACCAGGTTTCTTCTATTTCTCATCTATATTTAACAGCAGCTCCATCTATTACATATCTTTGAGTTAAAATAGGTGTCCATGATGACCATATCAGCAGCTCCATCTATTACATCTCTTTTTTCTTCAGCACCATCACCCACCAAGATGACCTCCAAATATTGCCCTCTCTATCATGCAATTTATCTCATTATATCACCACCTGCACCACGTTTAGCTCAAATCTTAATGATTGGACTGTACTGTTGCATCCATAATGATTAAATTACTAGAAACCAAGTATGAAATCATCCTGATCACATTTATGATTTGATCAAAACAAATCTAGCTTGATGAATGGCCTAGATTCCATCATAAATCTAGTTGCATATATATAGAATCACCCACATTGGATCTTATCCCTTGACTCAGCTTGGCTTCAAGTGACTCAACTCAGCTAGCTAGGGTGTTCGGTAGGACCCACTTTGATGACACTAATTAGATGGTGACGTGGCATGCCAACCATGCATGTTGACGTGGTGTGCTGATGTTTTTGAGCAAACTTTGAGCAGCCTATATGACTTAATTTGTTTTAGCTTCAATTTGCACGCCGTTTTCACCGTTGTGCTTCTCTTGGTCTTCTCTTCACAATGGTATGTGCAAAAACATATTTCGACCACTTTCATTTCTAGGCAAAGATCAAAACACTACTATTCATTACCATGCTCTAATATCAATTTGTTACGGATTGGATGCTAAAATATTGCCCATAGAGGGACTCAACACAATATTTTTATGTAGTTCGTGCAACTTGCCTACATATATGAAGAAACCAATATTATTAGATTGAGAAAACAAGGTTTTACTACAATGAAGGAGGAGGTACACACTCAACTCAACTCTCATTTCTCCCAGTCAGCTTGTCACTACAAGCTATTGCCCAAGACAACCCCTTCTGCTGCCAAAGCAGCTCTCTCTCCCTCTCCTTTTGTTCTACTTGGCTGTATCAACTTTTCTCTCAAACTCTCTATTTATAGATAAGATGAGAGCCTTACTTATGGCTCTTCTAGCAGCCAACTGCCATCATTTATGCTGCTGCCAACTACCACCATTAATTCTGCCATTTGTGTCACGGTACAACAGAAATTGTAAACAGAAATTAACGTAATGAGAGCTTTTGCACACATATTCTTCAGTGATTTAACTGATATTTTTGGAACAATTTTTCATCTATAAACACATAATCAAATACTTCTCTAACCCAACTTTTATGCATCCTTTTGATAACCCCAAAATACTTCTGTTCACCCCTGTTCAATCTCATTTTCTTTCTCCTTCGGTTCTCAATTTTGCTTTTTCATATTTTAATCCTCATATTCATCCATATCTTTGAAAAGTTTTCTTGAGTCCGTATGGGTGCTGCTCCATCATCTCCCTATATTTACGAGGTGCTCTTGAGTTTTAGTGGTGTAACATATATATTCCACAACGGGTTCGTTTCTTACCTCCATAGTGAAATGACAATGTGAGCACTTTACATGTTCTTCAGATCAGATGAGAATAATATTCCAACAGTAGAAGACATTGAAAGCATAGGGACAGAGACAACAATACAAATGTCGAAAATGTCAGTGATTGTGTTCTCAAATGACTTTGCTTCGTCGGAATGTTGCCTAGATGAATTAAGTTGTGTTGATCATGAAACGTAGTAGAGCTGCTGGACACATTGTTCTGCCTGTTTTCTATAATGTGGATCCAGATCATGTTGCACAACAAACAGGGAGTTATGCCACTGCTTTTGATGACCATGGAATTAACTTCAAGGATGATATGGGTAAGGTGCAGAAATGGAGGGTAGCTCTAGCAGAAGTTGCAGGTCAGCGGGGAGGGACGGTTTTAAGAGACAGGTAATCCATGGTATAGCGTATTTTTATGCCAACTTATATCATAGAAATTTTGATACTTTTTCTATAGAAGATTTACTATTTTTTTTTGCTTCTATAAAATGGCGTATTTTAGCTTTAAAATAGTTATATTTTAACCCAAAATCAATAACCATTTTATAATTTTTATTATAAAACCTAACTCAAGATTATTAGAGTTATGGATTAATTATTCACTTGGGTCTTAAAGTTTTTTTTTTTTTTTTAACACTTGAAACGACTTTGACTTAGGTTTTGAATTTTTTTAAAACATTATTTAAAATGATGTTATTTTATGTTTTTATTAAAAAAGTATATCAAAACAATATTATTTTTAATAAATAAACTAAATTAATATAAAACGTGACCTGAATTAAATTTTAAGTTGCTTAACTTATCAACTACATAAGTTTGATAACTATAATATAAATATAAATGATTTTTATATCTCAACATGTTTTTTTGAACCCTTCCAACCTCAAATTTTTATATCTTCGCCCTAAATTTGTATGCATGAAGAATTATTTATTCAAATATTATTCAGAAGGTTCGACCCATTGTAAAGAAAAAGAAAGAATCCACTCTTCAGTTTTATTATGTGCTAGGAATAGTTACTAGTGCATATGTGGAAGACAGGGATGGCCTTTTTCTTACTTTTTTTTTTAGTTTAATGTGGATGTCTGGACTATTTTGCGCATACCTCAACTAATTTCACGGGTCCTGAAATTAACAACCGTGTAAACCTTCAGTGATCATTATATAAGTAACAACATGGCTCGAATCTAAAATCATAGAGAGAACAAATCTCTTGGTTCCAAACTCTTACCACTAGATCTTATTCATACTCTTTTTTCATAGAGAGATGACAATTTCACTCTATACTGATTCAAAGAGATCTCGAATGGCTAAAAACTTTTGGGTCGAGCTTGAATTTGAATTGAGTTATGGTAAAACTTGAAGGAAAAAAAAAGGATTTAATTATATCATCATCTAATTAACTTTATGTTACGTTTCTTTCACTACATACAATAATATACACATTCAAGTTGATGATGTGTTTGTTTTATAATTCTTTATGATGACATAAGAATAGTGTATAGAAATTTAAATTTACAATATAGTTGTTTTAATTATGTTATCATATTATATATATACACAAACTTTTTTCGTGAAACCAATAATATCATTTTCTCTTGAAAATCAAACCATAAATTATAGTCAAAACAAAATGTTAATAAAACACTATCTAATTTTTTAAGATATTTGGGGGTTTAATAACCTCTTATTAAACTTAGAGATATTATGTGAAAAACTATTTTGAGATAAATATAAAAAATAATTGGAAACAAAATATTTATTGAAAAAGAGAGGTAAATGGCAAATATAGCTGAAAAAAGAAGAAGTGTAAGGCCATGATAAGAGGCCCATAAATTAAGCAAGCAAACGATAATGGCAAATCTATTAGCCTGGACTTGATTTCACTTTCACCCCGAAGGCCCAAAGTTATAAACATTTTAGCTGCCTGAAAGACAGCAAGAAAACTAAACAGAGCAACTCTCTGCTTCTTCCATTTTGCACGAAGGAAGCTTCAAAAGGTGTGATTTTCATCTCAACTCTCTTGCACTTCAAATGCTTTATTTTACTGTTGTTCTTGGTCTTTTTCTGTTGTCGTGCAAAACCCATGTTTCTTTTTTGCTTATAAAGGTTGTGGTTTTACTATTCAGGGCTCATCTTTTAAAATAGTAGAGAATTATAAGTTATAGTAGATAAAGGAGCAAACTTTATCGGAAAAAATGTATTTTTCCCCTCATAGAGAGTATATCTTGTTAAATGTTGTGTTGCATTTAGATATTTGTTCATTTGGTGATTTAAGTTGATATCATTTTAGTATGTTTTCGAGCTTCTGTTTATTAAAGTTTGTTAATAACAATGAATCTAAGTAGATAAAGACTGAGTCTTTTTATGATTAGCTGATATGGGTTTTCTATGTTTTGGTTTTGTGTTGCAGTTACTAGATTGTTTTGATGGATTGAGTGGCCTGCTTTCTATGTTATTAAGCTCCTTTTTAATTAAAAGAAAGTGTTTCTTGGAACGTAGTTTTCATTTGGGTAAGAGCATTTTGAACCCGATTTCTGAGGATATTGTTCTTAGAGCTATTTGTGTTAATCTCAAACAAAGGAGATGGAATTTCTTGGAGAAAAATTTGGCGAGTCTAACAAGTGCATTAGTGAGTCGTGTTGTTTGTGAGTTTCGGAACGCGCCTCAGTTAGTTTTGGAGTTTTACAATTGGGTTGGAGAGAAAAAGAGTGTTTTGCACTCTTTGGAGATTTCATGCAGTGTAATTCATGTTCTGGTTAATTCGAGGAGATATGACGATGCCTTGTCTCTTATGGGGAATTTGATGACTGTAAATGGCTTATCTCCTCTGGAGGTTCTAAAAGCATTGAATAATAGTTATGGAATCTGTGAATCAAGTCCTGCTGTTTTTGATGCATTGGTTCGTGCTTGTACTCAAATAGGGGCTCCTGTGGGTGCTTATGAAGTGATCAAGAAGTTGCAAATAGAGGGTTGCTGGGTTACAATTCATGCCTGGAATAACTTTTTGAGCCATCTCATTAAGGTGAATGAGATCCATAGGTTTTGGATGGTGTATAAGGAAATGGTTTCTTATGGGTATATGGAGAATGTAAATACTTTCAACTTGGTTGTGCATGCTCTTTGTAAGGATTGTAAATTACAAGAAGCACTGTCTGTGTTCTATCGAATTCTGAAGAGTGGTATTTGGCCTAATGTTGTTACTTTTAACATGATGGTTGATGGAGCTTGCAAGATGGGTGACATGGACCTTGCCTTGAAGCTTGTTAGGAAGATGGAAATAATGTCTGCAGGATCTATCAAGCCCAATTCTGTAACTTATAACAGTCTCATTGATGGGTTTTGCAAAATAGGGGGGATAACTGTGGCAGAAGAACTTAGGAATGAAATGATGAAAATAGATATTGAGCCTAATGTGAGGACCTATGCAACCATGATTGAAGGGTATTCACGAGCAGGGTGTTTGGAGGAGGCACTTAGGCTATGTGATGAAATGGTGGAAAGGGGATTGCTGCCTAATTCTGTGGTGTATAACTCAATTATGCATTGGCTTTACATGGAAGGAGACGTGGATGGAGCTTCTTTGGTATTCACTGACATGTCAGATAAGCAGATACCCCTTGATAAATTCACCTGTTCAATCCTCACAAGGGGTCTTTGCAGAAATGGCTATATAACCAAAGCTCTTAAATTCCTTAACCAAGTTCTAGAAAATAACCTCATTGAAGATGCATTTTCACACAATATTCTTATCAATCTCTTATGCAAAAGCAACAACTTTGCTGCAGCCAGGCAACTGTTGGCCAGGATGTATGTACGTGGCTTGGTTCCTGATGTTGTTACATTTGGTACTTTGATCGATGGGCACTGCAAGGAAGGGAACATTGAAAGTGCAGTTCAGGTCTATGACAAAATGGTGAAGGGTGAGGAAAAACCCAACTTGTTAATATACAATTCTATTATAAATGGTTTATGTAAGGATGGATTGGTGGATGTTGCAAGATCTTTGGTAGATGTATTACAGAGGATGGGTTTAGTTGACACCATAACTTATAACACCCTGATAAATGGATATTTCAACTGTGGGAAGTTTGACAAGGCATTTAAGTTATCAACATTAATGCAAAATGCTGGAATTTTAGCAAGCAGTGCCACTTACAACACGTTGATCAAGTTTTTGTGTAAGTTTGGTTGTGTTCAAGAAGCAAAGGAACTGATGACGATGATGGTCCTATGGGGTGTGCTTCCCGATAATATAACATATAGAACTCTTGTTATCAACATCAAAAAGAATTGCAGTGCTGAAGAGGTAATTGAATTGCATGACTACATGGTGCTTAAGGGAGTTGTTCCTGATAAACTAACATATGAAAACATTGTTAGCCCACTTCTTCAAGAAGAAAGTGCAACCAGCTGAGTTTTGGTGCGGCTGAGTGAGCATTCTGTGTAGAAAGAAGAAAACACAGGCCAAAATTCTATTCTTTAATTTCTGTTGTTCAAATCAAGAATTTGTTGAGCTTACAAAGAAATAGGGGATTGCAAATGTACTTTCATTCTTACTTCCAGTTAAACTGCTGTTTCCATATATAAGACACTGGATTCAGGTTTTTTCAGTTTTGTTCTCTTTACTTAATTGATACTGGTTTAAAGTAGTTCTGAATTAGTTCTTGATGCAAAACATGGGTACTAAGTATTGAACTCAAATAAAATTCATGTTGCATTCAATAAAATGCATTCTATTTGCTGTGATTGTGAGAAGCCACAATTTGCCCTTTCAAAAATCTATTCATGTTACTAAACCCTTACAATTTATTTTTTCAGATGTATAGGGACTAGTGAAGTTACTTCTAGTTATAATTCAAGATATTATATATATGTGTTTTTTTGATGATTGCACCAAATTTATTTGGCTTTTTCCACTCCAACAAAATCCTGAAGTTGAAAATATTTTTCTTTAATTTCAGAAGCACGTTAAAAGATATTTTGATACCAAAATAAAAGTAGTCAAACTATCCCATTTAAATAATTACTTTGAATCGTGTAGAATTGATCATCATATTGCATATCCTTGTACTCATTAACAAATGAATTCTGTTGAAAGATGTCATCGTCAAAATATTGAAATAAGTTTTGCTCTATTAGTTAACTCAAATCTTCCACAACGATATTGGGAAGATGCATTTCAAACGACAATATATATCATATATCAATTACCTATAAAAGTTTTAAAGAATTAATTATCTTATAAAAAAACCTATAAAAAAACAAAATTATAACTTCATGCATGTTTTTGGTTGTGCTTACTGTCTTAATCTATGACCATACAATTATTATAAGATTGTTTTTTCGCTTAAAAACTTACATTTTTGTTGGTTATAGTCTCTAACATTAGGGTTATAAATGTCTCAACATATCTATAAAAAAAATCTATGTTTCTAGACACGTACTCTTTGATGAATTGCTCTTTCTATATATAAAATATAACTCCTCCTACTATCCTATACAATTTCTCTCCTATTATCTATAAATCCTCTATACACATATACTCTAAATTGTTTTACAAGTACTAAACTTTCTCACCCTAGAGCAACACCAACTATATTTGATCAGTTGTAAAACGACATAGCCATGGTACATCACCCTATAGATGTTGTCAATACTATAGAGATTCATGCACTTTCAAACTCAAATTTTGTTACTGACCATGTAGTTCTACTTCCAATAACACAACAACTTCTACTTCACACAGAATGACCACAAGGTCATAGATCATCAATCTAAAACTAAAGACATCTTAGGCTGGATATATCAAGTACCATTTTCCTCATGTACTTATTGCTAAAGCAACTTTTATTTTTTATGAGCCCACATGCTATACAAAAACCTTTAAATAACCTCATTGGCATGAGGTTATGGCTAATGAGTTCAATGTTTTCATTCAAAATGGCACTTGGGACATGGTTCCACCATAAAAAGATCATGATTTTATTAGCAACCAGTGGGTCTTTCAGGTTAAAAGATGAACTAATGAAATCATTGAATGTTTTAGGACATGTTTTATTGTAAAAGGCTTCCATCAACAAGAGGGTGTTAATTATATATACGCATTTAGTCTAGTGGTTAAACCAAATATAGTTTGCTTGGTTATCTCTGATCAATGACAATTGCATCAACTAGATATTCACAATGGATTTCTTTTTAGAAGATGTCTATATGCAACAACCACAAGGGTTCATTCACCCTAATTATCCATTTCATGTTGTAAATTAAGAAGAAGTCTCTATAGCCTTTAGCAAGCTTTAAGGGTTTGGTTTTCAAGACTTATAGATCAACTCATTCATATAAATTTATAGGCTTTAAAGAAGATGTCTCTCTATATGCTTTATCTTATAGATAAAATTTACATCACCGTCCTTATTTATATTGATGATATCATTATCACTGACTCTAATATAAAACCAATTGATTAGTTAATCTATCAATTGTCAATGGTCTTTCTAATAAAGGATTTAGAGCATCTATCTTTCTATCTTAGTGTTGAAACTTTACATCACGATCCTGACATTTTTCTCACCTAAATAAAGTATGTTGCAAACCTACTCATAAAGGTAAACATTGATAAAACAAAACCTTATGCAACACCGATGTCTACCACCAGTCATTTATCCAAATTTAAAAGATCTAAATTCAATGATATTTAATTCTACAAAAGCATTGTTAAAGCCCTATATTATGTTGGATTTATACATCTAGATATTGCATAGAATTTTCACTATGTCAATAAATTCAAGCACCAACCAATGGATGCTCATTGGCAAGTAATAAAGAGAATTCTTCAATATCTCAAGCACACAATTTCATTTGGTATACAACTTACTCCATAGACTAATAAATCCCTTCAAGGATTTAGATGTAGACTAGAAAGGTAACAGTAACAACCACATAAGTGTTGGTGCGTATTATATTTGTAGACATAATTTTAAGCACCTGAAATTAAACAAGCACATATATAGAAATATTTATTTTATTAAAATAAATGATTGAGTACAATTTTTATTTAAAATATTTTTACAAACAAATAAACAATTCTTTGATTCATCCTTTGAATTTGATACATGCTAACCTCATTTATTTATAAAATCAAGTCAAGATTTGTGCTTTGTAATAACACGAATTTAGGCATGAATTATATAGCAAGATTTGGTAATTTGATACTTTGAATAATATCTTTAATGTATTTTTAAAATGTTGTTAAAGAAATTTTATAAGGTATTTAGATTTAATTTAATAGAAATTTATTCTTTGTAAACTTCACTATAGATGAAAAAGAATAGAAAGCTGCTGACAATTTCTTTACTTTAAGAGTTTATCTTGAAAAAAATTTTGTACATTGGGCCATCCACTTCAGGAATTGATAGCTTTAGAATAAGAGGAGAGTCGAACAAAGGAAATCAACCGAAAATCACACTAACGACATCGTTTCCTCGCGACGGCCTATCAATATATTTTTGGGTTGAAGCTATGTGCCTAAATCTTGCACTTTTGTACTTACCTTGTTTATTATCTACTTCTATTTCAACTTTGGGAATGCAGTTTCATATATATATATATATATATATATATATATCATTCTCCAAAAACAAAAAGAATACAGATGCACAGACAGGTTTACAATTTCAAACAACTCTACAATCTTTATTATGAGAAATAAGCATGAACACTCAAAAAACAGCTGTGCTTAGTTTAGGATAACATGGAAAAACAATACAAATGTTGACAGGCTTGATAAATTTTATTTCTGTCAAAAGAGAGATACACTGCTACATCATCTGGGATAAGAAAGAACAGATGCTTGTGGCTGTGGAGATGTATGGTGATTAACAGCAGGAGTTATCAATGCATGATGAAACTTATAAACGAGGTTTGATTCTACCTCCATTACACCCTCCAACACCTTCACAACTGCTGACATGAGAGGCCTTCTTTCCGGGTCATCTTGCAAACACCAAGCAGCAATCTTTATCATCCTGGTTATTTCCTCTCTATCACTCTGCATGTACTGATCATCCAAATTCTCCACAATGTCTATGAGCCTGTCTTGTTCAGCTTTCTTCTGTAACATCCTAAGCAAATGATTTTCAGATTCTGGTTGTGTGTGATCAAAATTTCTGCGTGCACAAACTATTTCCAGGAGAACAATTCCGAAACTGTATACGTCAACTTTTACTGTGATGCGACCTGGTGGTATTTTACAACATTCTGGAGCAATATATCCAATGGTTCCTCTGGTTCGGGTTTGAACTTGGCTCGTATCTCTATCAACTAGCTCAGATAACCCAAAATCACAAATCTTGGCATTGAAATTTGCATCCAAGAGAATGTTCAGTGGTTTTATATCGAAATGTATTATTTTCTTCTGGCAGTCTTCATGAAGATAAGCCAGCCCTTTTGCTATGCCATGTACAACCTTATTTCGGGTCTGCCAATCGAGGCAAGATCCTTGGTCATTCTTGAAAATCCATTTATCCAGGGATCCTTTGTTCATATACTCGAAAACCAAAAGCCCAGATGATTTCTCTGCACAAAATCCTATCAATCTCACCAAATTAAAATGGTTGATGCTTCCAATTGCCTCAACTTCTGCTAGAAATGAACTCATATCTTGGCCTAATTTGTCCAACTTCTTCACAGCAACATGAGTCCCATCTAGCAGTACTCCTTTGAACACAGATCCGGAACCTCCTTTTCCAAGTGTTTCCCTGAAATCATGAGTTGCAACACGAAGACCTTCATATGAAAACCTCACAGGCGTTCCTGGGACTTGCCTTATATCATCAGCTTCCAAATCCTCATTTTTCTCAGATTCCTCCCACCACCTCGCCCTCAAAATAAGAATCACTATGAGGAAAATGATGAGAAGAGCACCACCTATTACTCCTGCTATAATCGGTGCCAAGCGTCTTCTTGAAGTAGTATTAGGCCTTGTTTTTGGCAAAGGGCTTGGTGTTTTCTCATCTGGCAAAGGGCTTGGAGGGAATGGCATAGGGCTTGGTGTTTTCTCATCTGGCAAAGGGCTTGGAGGGGATGGCATAGGGCTTGGTGTTTTCTCATCTGGCAAAGGGCTTGGAGGGAATGCCATGGGGCTTAGCGTTTTCACCGTTACGCTAGTTGTAGTTACTTTTGCACTGCTCGATGCATTGGAGCCTTTTGCAGAAGCTTTCACTGAAGATGTGGGGCTGGTTGCGATGGACTCGGACGTCGAATTAGCGCCATTTGCAGTAGCATTTGCTGAAACTGTTGTGGAGGTTGTGGTGGACTCGGATGCCGAACGTCTTCTTGGAGTAGTAGTTTTTGCTGCAAATGGATGAATCAATCAAAAAGACAATGATGAAAGGACGAAACCATACTTCAACAGGACTGTGTTTTACTTGGAAAGAAATCGAACATCTCTGCATTACCGTTACTCTATAAAGTTTGTCATATATACGTTTCTTTGCAGAAGACATTTTTGTTGGAAGATCAGGAGTCGACAATGGAAGGGATTAGAGATTTGGTTGCTTGAATGTGCAGCTTAGTGATCTTTATTTTATGTTATTTTGATTATTTCACCTGTAACCATTTTCTTTATCTTCTCTGTTTTGTCCGACCTCTTGGGTTGGTTATTTTTACCGTCATTAGGCTTTATCTTTAATTATGGCTTATCAAAACAAATATGCTTCCCTCGAATTTGGCATGTATATTGGTTAATGCACCAGAGACTATATAAAAATAAAATAAATTATATTTATTTTATTTTTTTAAAATATAATTAATGACTTGCATTTCATTTGGTTTTCTCATCTAATTCTTAAAATATATTTATTAATTTGGGCATGTATATTGGTTAGCACACCAGAGACTATTATAAAAATAAAAATAAATTATATTTATTTTATTTTTAAAAAATATAATTAATGACTTGCATTTCATTTGGTTTGCTCATGTAATTCTTAAAATATATTTATTTGCTTATAAAAAATAAAAAAATAACTTGACTTCTTACTGCATTAATAAATATTATGGATTTCAAGTGTGGTATAAATTTCTTATAATTTTTGTAATTAGTAATAATAGTTTAAATTTTTATAAGTGATCTCTCATTTACAAATTTCATATTTTACATTTTTATCAATAAAACAATGATGTTTAGTTAGATTTAATAGTCATTAAGAATATAATACATAAAATTCATTTTTTACTATTATTTGGCATGCACTTGATTGAAATAACGCCTTCCAAATAAATTTTTTATAGTAAGTTCAATATTATTAAATATTGAATTAAAAGTAATATTATTAAAATTAATCCATTGTATTATTTTTAAAAAATATAAAGCTTCCTGATTGACACTCCACATGTGATTTGGGTTTTATAAACTTTAAATTGGAATGTCATTTGCGAGATTTAAAGAATTATATTAATTGTAGTCATGAAGTTTTAATAGTGAATATAATCATCGAGGATGTCTTAATCAAAACACTTGATAGAGCTAGGCACCAATTAAAATCAAAAGCCAAAAAGAGGGTGTAAATCAAACAACAAAATAAAATTAAAATATATAGAATAAGAAAAATTAGTGTATATGCTAGAGTTCCACGGTATTATTTTTCAAATTCTTTCCAAAGTCACCATATGAAGCATCCTTTTTTTTTTTGTTCTTTTTTAGGATAGAACCAACTTCCATTTTCTGCAATCTTTCTTAACTCTTCATGATTTCATCTAACCAAACTATCCCTAGATATCAAAATGATTTAAAATGGAACACCAAACTCGAAAAAATGCTACAAGATTGAGAAATGGTAAATTTACCTGCGCAGAAAATAATTTGGTAATTGACTGATGCACAGTAGTGTGGTGATCCAAATGCTTTGCACACACACTTGCACGCATCGATCTCCCTACCGGAACTATTAACCTTGAGCTCTGAAGAATATGCTACGTTCGAATCCGCCACGCATCCTACACTTGTACAATTCTGATCAGAAGACCGCAACAAGGAAAGGCGGGCTAAAGGCACAACAAGATTAACATTGAAAAAGAAATAAAATAAAGCCCACCAGAACCAACAAGCTTGAACTCTGGCAATATGGCAGAAGTAGCCGTGCCGTTTCCTGAACATTCTAGTTTGCCAGAACCACAATCACCTGTGATGCAGGAGAAATTTCCTGTGGATTCTTCAGTGCAATACGTATGGCCCCAAAAAGGATAACCCCAGGAAACTGGTGCTGATATGGTTTTTGACTGTCCCCTTTGAAGGGAGAAGCTAGAGATAGATGCAGGAGGATCATCTTCATTTGCCAGAAACCCTGGCCATATCGTGTAGTTGCACTTGTTTGTTACTGAAAAAGTTGTTGAAACAACACCTGCTTGCGGATATATAATATGGTTAACAACTTGTTAATTTAGATTCTAGAATTAGAACAGAAAACATATAGAAATTAAATACATTATTCAATATCCACCAGTTACCTGATATGAATAAATGAGCAATGAAGAAACAGATTAGATCCATAGATTGTGGAGTTCCAAGCTCAGTGAGAAGTAAGAAGAGAAATATTTATTGAACACGGTGGGGGGGGGGGGGGGGGGTGGGGGACGGGCTTTGTCAAGGACTTAGGTTGTGTTAAAGAGATCGAGTTCAGATTTTGAAGCTCAAGCATGGAATACAAGTATGTTTTTTTTACACTGCACCAGCAGTACACAACTCATGTATTTAATCTAGAAAAGCTGTGGAAAGATTCCTTCTGAAGTATCCAATCCATTACGAGCAAAGAGCATCTTCTTCAAGCATGGAGGGGCCGACGTTGTTAATTGTGTTTAAAGTTCAAATAAGCATTTTAACTACTTTACCCGACTTTTATGAGAATGTTTTCCACACGATGCATTATGTTTACATTACCGACACAAGACTGTACATATTATGTTTACATTGAAAAAGTGTGAAAACAGAGAAGGAAAAGATTTGCCAGTAATTTATTGATTATATACAAGTGTTTTCCTATAATTATGCTATGCCATATTAGGAATATGAATTACAATAGAAATAGGTATACTTCTCAAAACAGGTCTACATATTGATTTTTTAAACCATTACGTAAACATTGAGATATTATTGATCCTTTCTTAACAATTCCCCTCAAGTTGGAGATTGAATGTCGAGAACTCTCAAATTGCGAATCATGATAGAGAAAATCTCCTTTTCTAATGACTTAGTAAATACATTCGCAAGTTGATTTGCTGAAATAATGAATTTGGTTATGATTGATCCATCCTGTATTTTATCCTAAATAAAATGACAATCCATTTCTATATGTCTGGTTCTCTCATTGAAAACTAGATTAGCCGCTATATGTAAAGCTGCTTTGTTGTCATAGTATAGCAATGTTGGTTTCGTATGCAATATTCGTAAATCTTTTAACAATGAACGTAACCAAAATAACTCGTAGCATGTACCTGTCATGGCTTAATATTCGGCTTCTGTTGAGGAGAGTGATACTGTTTTCTAGTTTTTTTGTTCGCTAAGAAACAAGTGAAGATCCCCAAAAAACACAATAACCTGTAGTGGATCTCTGAGTCATTGGACAACCAGCCCAATCTGAATCACAAAAAGCTTGCAGAGACAAATCATTTTGAGAAAAGAAAAACAAACCTTGTCCTGGAGCACCTTTCAGATAACGCAACACACGCAAGGGAGCTTCCATTTGTGGTTTGTGTGGTGCATGCATAAATCGACTTAGCACATGTACAGAATACATGATATCCGGTCGGGTAATGGTCAAGTAAATTAGACGCCCCACAAGTCGCCTATATTGAGATGGATCTTTAAGTAAATCACCTGCATCTGAGAGTTTTGTGTTTTTTTTCCGTTGGAAAATTCACAGGTTTAACACCCAAAATCCCACCATCCTTCATAATTTCCAAAGTGTACTTCCGTTGTGAGATAGAAATACCTTTTTGTGATCGAGAGACCTCAATGCCTAGAAAATATTTCAAATCGCCCAAATCTTTAATTCGAAACAATTATGCAGAAATCTCTTAAGAGTGTATATAGCCTTGAGGTCATTACCTGTGATCAGAATGTCATCAACATATATCAACAATGCGGTAAATGATTTTCATTGCGACACATGAATAATGAATAATCTGCTTTAGACTAAACATATCCAGCAGCTTGAATAGTTGCAGAGAATTTAGCTAACAATTTAGCAAACAATTGACCAGAGGATTGATCTATCCCGTTTTTGTTTATAATGGATAATATCTGTTAACACTGTAAATTAAAAAATCCATACATGAACGACTGCATCTCTTGCATTGTGGGACCTTCCTTGATGTAATTGGCTGAAGGATGGACAAACTTGTTGTAAAGAGGATGACTGCCTTGACGGTTGAAACGACTAGCTTTATGTTTTGAATAGCCTGGTGGATAACCATGCAGTTTCCAACGTGTATCTCATACATGATGATCATTATCACAGTATGAGTAATGCAGTGGCTTACGGTTAAAAGAGTTGGAGTGAGAGGAAGCACCTTGTCTTGATCGAACTATAAGAGTTGTGAGTTCATCTCGTTGAACTGCCATGGCTGTAGTTTTTGCTGTCTCATGTGTATCATTTAAGTTGCGTTGCTTCTCTTCTTGAATAATAGAGGAATATGCCTGGCGAACATCAGGTAGAGGATTTAGGAATATGATTTGTCCTCTAATTGCCTTGTAAGAGTCATTTAGTCTGATGAGGAATTGCATCAGCTGTCGTCTCTTGTGATCTGCCCCGTAGGAGCAAATAGTGCCACTATAGGAACCCAATTCATCCCACAATCCTTTCAGCTTTGTGTAGTAGGCCGCAACAGTCATTTGTGCTTGAGAAGTACAAGCGATGTCCCTTTCAATCTGAAATATACGAGGGGCATTGCTTTGCAAAAAAAGATCTCGAAGGTCCTCCCAAAGTTACAGGCTGTAGTTGAATATATAACACTGTCTGCAAGTTCTAGTGTAATTGAATTGAGAATCCATGACAGAATCATGTCATTACATCTCTTCCATGAAGCATAATTGTCTGGTTGGCTCTTAGCAGACGATATCTGTATTGTACCATGTATAAATCCCAACTTATTTTTAGCATTCAAGGAGAGGGTCATAGATCTGCACCAGGTAGAATAATTATTGCCGTTGAGAGGCTTGGAAGCAAGCACCAATCCTGGATGATCAGAATGGTAGAGAAAAAAAAAGGATCGAAGGCATTGTTCTTGCCTTCCTTAGAAGATTGTTTGTGCTTCATAATATTGAACAATTGGCAGGAAAAAATTAGGGCAAGAAAAAAAATGACAGAGAGCTAGGTTACCAACTCTGATACCATGTGAAAACAGAGAAGGAAAAGATTTGACAATACTTTATTGAATAATACTCTGCCACTTATATACAAGTGTTTTCCTATAATTATGCTATGCCATATTAGGAATATGAATTACAATAGGAATAGGTATAGTTGACAGAACAACTCTACATATTTGTTTCCTAAACCATTACATAAACATTAGGATGTTATTGATCCTTTCTTAACAAAAACTATGTTAATATTACCGATATAAGTTTAAAGAAAATGTTACGTAGCCAGGCAGTAAAGATTGAAGGTTCTAAATAGGTAAAAGGTATTATTCTTGATTTTCTCAAAACATATATATGCAGTGAAAATGATAAATTTAATATTTTTCTGGAAGTTCTAAGAATCCTGTTAAATAGATTTAGAGTTATTTATGTTTATACAAAATTACCTGAAGATCAAATATTCTTTTTAGCTTTAATTGCTTCAAGGCTGGAATATTTCAAAACACAAGTTGTTCAATTATTCAAACTATAATATTCATTTCTTATATTGTTCAAGTGTTCTGTAACTTATACAATTTTTTTTATATAAAATAAGAGGCATCACATATTTATAAGACAAGTAAGCTAGCAGCTTAACTGATAATAGTCAAGTGGTTAGGACTCAGTTAGTGGAAGAGAATATCACTGGCTCGAATCCTATTACTTGCATTTCTCAACCTACATGTAAGTGTCTGATTAACCAGGGATCTTGAATAGACTGGCTCACCCTCATGGTTTGGCTCATGGGAGTGGCCACCCACCCGTGGATCGGGTCTAAGAGCATGCTCATGATATAAAAAAACATTCTATTTATAGAAAAACCTAAAAACCCTAAAAATAACAAATTATCAATTTGCTCCTGAATAGTATCACATATATTATTGAAGGACAATTTTATAAATTTATTCAATCAAGTCCTTACTTGATTTTTCTAGGTTAAGAATTGTAATTCCTTGTATAAATTATAATCTAGTATTCAATTTCTAAAACTTATTTACAATCAAGTCATATTTACTTAATTATCTCATTTTAATTTATAACCAATGGATCTATGTGTGTGACCCATTAAGTTTTTTAATAAGTTTTCCCAAATATAAGTCACAATCCTAAATAAAATAGGATTAAATAAATTAAACAAATTAATTTATTATCAATTCAACAATTTATTGATTTACATTTGAAGATTAAGTAAAATGTCTAGTAACCTATCATGATCCCTCAAATATTAGAAAAGTCATAAGTGATTTAACTTAATATTTCACTTACTAGTTTCTCGGTGTAATTATTATTCATTTATTAATAATATTTTGATGTATCTATTATAGCATGAAGAGTGTCTACTCAGTCAAATCATGTTTATTTTTAATACCATGGTCATTGATTCTTTGACAATTTTGAAAAAGCTTTTCAAATTTTTAATTATTCAATTACTATTATATAATTCATGTTAAACCCAATATTTTTCTATTTGTCACATTTGATTTTGACATAGTACAGTCGGGTCAAAATAAAATATTTTTTTATATAAGATAACTTTGCAGATCCATCCAATAATTATTTAATTTAACCTTAATTTTACATTATCTTTATAATTTTGGATACAATAGAATATGATTAAGCTCATAAATATTCCATGAAAAATTTCAACTTAGTTCCTTTACATATCTGAAACTTCTTTCAGCCTATTTTTTTTGTTTTTTTAAATTGTCAATCTTCTTGTTATGACATTTTCTCCTCCGTTTCAATGCACACACGTAAATTGTCAATCTTCTTGTTCTTGTTATGACACTCGTATACAGAAAATGACATTTTGGATCCAAAGTATCCGCTTAAAAAGTTAAAATATAAAGAAAGTGACCCTTGAAAAGTTTGGAATCAAGAACGGATAACCCCAAAGCTTTAAACAAAGATGCGAATTAAATAAAGCAACTGAAGAGAAAAAAACCCAACGAGATGGTTTCTCCACAAATGGACCTCACCATTACATAAAGTCATGAACTACCATTGTCCATATCTTCCGTTAAATCTTATGAGATATCATGTCCTTCCTCGCAAAATAAACTGTTCGCCTTTAATCACCTCTCTTCTCGTATTTCAATTGTGAGAATAATGCAGATTTGCATGCATATTTCATTCTAAAAAAAGAAATTAAAAAAAGAAAAGAAAAGGGTAAACAGTTGCATATACATGATCTAAAGCTCATTTTTTATTGGCTTGTAATTTCAAACAGCTCCACTACCCTTAAAACTAGAATAAAACGAGAAAATATTATCAAACTCAAAAAAATTGTTATGCTTAATTATGATGTAGAAAAGTGGCGATGGAGATTCAGGAGAAGCTTAGCTTTCAGATACGAAGTTGATAGCGCTAGACTATCTTGACAGTGCAGACCAACGCAAAGATCAAAGAAAACAACAGTCCAAATCCATTTTGATATGATTTTGCCTATTCTTTCCATAATTGTGGCTATCATTTTTTATTCGAGGGTCGGGATAAAACAAATCACCCCAATTCAGAGGTGCACGTTTTGGATAGGGAGCTATGCTCCCTGATGATTGTTTTGGATCCCAGATTTCATTGTTTTGGCCTACGTTTTCCAAGTTTTATGAGGGTTTTTTTTTTCGATTTTTATAAAATTTTCAGGACTTAATTTTGTTCTGATTTTTATTTCTTTCTCTACTTCAATTTTGTAAATTGAATAGTTTTAGACAGCATTTTGAATAATCAATTTTTTTAGCAAATTTTATAAACCTAGCTATTTAAGCCCGACCTGTGGACTACTTTTGAAAGGGATTCTTCCTAGAATCCAAATCCTTCTTGTCTTGATCTCATGATTTGAATAAATGAAGAATGAAGAAACAGATTAGATTCAACAGATTGTGGAGTTGCAAGCTCAATGCGAAGTAAGAAGAGAAATATTCAAGGAACACGGGGGTGGACTGACTTTGTCAAGGTCCTTGTTCATATTGAAGAGGGCTCAGGTTTTGCAGGTCAAGCATGGAGCACCAGCCTGTTTTGCTACAGTGTACCAACAACACACAACTCACGTATTCAATCAAGACAAGCTGTTCAAGATTCCTTCGGAAGTGTCCAAGTCCATTACGATAAAAGAACATCTCTTTTAAGCAGGGAGGGGCCGACGTTGTCAATTATGTTGAAAGTTCAGATAAGCCATGCCAAAGTTTTCCACAAGAAGCATATTACATTACCCACACAAGTCTAAAGGAATTAATTAAATTTTTTCGCTGACTATAAATTATTGGATCCCAAACTTTTCTATAAACTTCACCTTTTTGTGAGAGAAGTAAATATAATTTCAAAAATATAGAATTTGTTTGATATTAAACAACTCATTACTTGCATTACTAGGGTTCGAAATTTAAATCTAGAGATTCTTATAAATTAATTTGACCAATCTGGTATGAATAGATGATCTTAAGTAGATCAAGTGTCTAGTTAATTTTGATACATAATTAAAGCGTGATATAATTCTTTAAACCTAAAAAGATTATTTCAATCTTCAAAGTAAAATAAAAAAGAAAAAAAGATAAAGAGTTGACATCACAAGGAACTTCGTAGGAACAAACCCATTTATATCCAAGATTTTTTGGGTTTTAAATTTTGAGGTAAAATCATGCGCCATTGCCCAGAAACCCAAGCGTCAAAGATGAAAGGAAACTTTAGCAGGAGGAGGGAACCCCGCTTGCCTGTTCACTCCCGTGACCTTGAAGGCAATCCCATTTATTTTACACTTTCCAGGAATTTGGGTCAAAAGTTTTTTCTTTCCTTCTTTTTCATGCGCTGAAACTATTGATCCTCGTTGTTGCTGGGATAGGTCAGTGCGACCCACGAACCATCCTGTCCGTGAGCCTCTTATTTTACGCGGAATGACCTGGGTTGACCTCTTCCCAACAAACGTCGTTTGTGACATCTGATGGACGGAGTGTTTTTGGACTCCACGGTGGTAAAAAAATTGATAAAATAATACAAGGTTATATATATATATATATAGTCACAAATGATGTTTGTAATTCATAAGTTGTAAATGTCTGGTTTAAAAAGTTTTTTATTTATAAAATTTTTAATAATATCAATATACTTGAATTTTCTAATAACTTTGAAGATCAACTACTAGAAAAGTTTGGTTTAACAAAATCAGAGGTTGATGTGCAACTGCTCATCCGTCGTTTAATGCATAATAAATTTTATACCCTGTTTTGTTTTGCATTTTAAAAATAATTTTGAAAAAAATTAATTTTTTTTAATTTTTTTAATTTTAAATTAATTTTTTTTGGTATTTTTAGATTATTTTAATATACTGATATTAAAAATAATTTTTTTTTTTAAAAAAATATTATTTTAATATATTTCTGAATCAAAAACACTTTAAAAAATAACCACAACTATAATCTATAATCTACATAAAGCCTTAATCTAACAAAATTATATAATTCTCAACATAGAAAAATAACCGATGAGATGAAACTAAAGCAGGCATCATTCACATCAGGTTTCACATTCCCTTCTCTCTAAGCTAATATCCTAACAGTAGATGCGATGCTTCAAGTCAACTTTCTCGTGTCAAGGTCGTAGTCAAGCTTTAAAGTCAACTTGCTTCTATTAATCTTATTAACCTAATCCCATCGACAAGGTTTAATGAACAATTAAGTATCATTAGGCCCAATTTCCAAAAGCCCGAAAACCCATCTCTTCTCCATTTTACTGACTGGGGAATATATCTGTGCTTTCAAAGACATCCTCCAATGATCCAGTATGGCACTCAACTGGCCAATTGTGGGCAGATCACTTAATACTCACCGCATTGCTAGCGAAGTGAAATGTTTGTAAACTTGAGTTGATTTCTTCCTTGCTTACAAATGATTATTATTTCACTTTATTCTGTATTGTATCTTATTAGTGACTTGTTCTTGCCGAGCTCGTACATGTCTTTGAGCCACAGTTATCCTAACATTTGAAAATTTCTAACTAACTACATGTTGAGGCTGTAGCGCAAGTTAGATTGAATGGCGGGTGATAACTGTAAGTTGAAAGTATGAATTTTCTACTTGGTAAATTATCCATATCATCATAATTTAGTGAAAGGATCTTTCATTGTTATGCGTAATCATCAGACAGCATCTTGCTATGATCTGGTTTCGCATACTTTCGTATTGCTTCATCTTGTTAGCTCCGAATTAATCAAAATAGAAAGCAGCATATATATATATATATATATATATATATATATATATATATATGATCTAGAAATTACCCCATATCAGTCATTATTTTAGAACGATATCATCTTATTTATTTTTTAATTTATTAGTGTTCATCTAATCAGATTTAATCAAGTAACAAGTAAGTTGATTCATTACGCTAATTAGATTTAACAGAGTTAATAGCTTTGGAGTTCAAATTGAAACCTTACCCAAGATTAGACTCTAAATCACGGTTTCTCATGAGGTCCGGTTTAATAACCATTTATTTATCTTCTGTAACCACCCAACCTGGTAAACATTAGGATCATTCATGCAACATCCGTACACCAACACTCTCTATTTCAACGCCTTCATTATTTGTAAACGCTGTAACACTGAATTCATCATCATTATCAAACTCAAGATCGTCGCCCCTAAATATACAGTGTCTTGGCAAATAATATTATTTGAAAATCAGAGGGGCATATAAACCATAGATTTTTAACATTGAAATTGAACTTGGTTACATAGCCAAGTTTTAATTTATTGAAACATACAGTGCAGTACACCTAGGAAATATTAACACTGAATTCCCATCCATCAAGCTAGTCGTTAATCGCTTGAAATAAACCGCGCGTTGGATCAGCTCAGTTCTTCAAAAGGCATTCTGAAAACCAGGTTGCTGAGCGCTTCTTCTGTCTTGTTAAATTATCTGTACGGTTTATGTGCACCAAACCAAATCCTATGGTGTATCCATCTGTAAATTCAAAGTCGTCGGTGAAAGTCCATGCATAGTAACCTTTGACTTTAACTTTATAATCGCTGAAAAAATGATCAGTTCAAATGTTAACAGTTTGGTCTTTTAATTTATTTAAATCACTATTTGAGCCCTAACTTTTAATTTAAGGCAAAAACAACGAAGAACGGAAATTAAAACCGTGGAATTACGCAATAGGTAAACTCACTTGATAGAATTTAGAACATTCAGCAGATGGTCATAATGGAATGTTATTCTTTGACTATCATCCAAGGTTTCAGAATCTGATAATTTAGCAAGCACGCGGCTGTACCCTAAATAGACGAAAAATGTGAAAGAAACAAAGAATTAATGAGTTTGGCCATTAAAATCTTACTAGATCTCCATTTTAATCTGCAAAGCTTATTATAATACCATTCTCGGTTATGTAAATTACTAGATCTTCGCAATTGTCTTTGGTATGATTCAAAAGATATTTTATCCCCTATGAATAGGCATACTGCCATGTTGCACCAGCTTGCAATTTGTCACATATGCAGCTTAATTATAACATTCTTTCGCAATATCGAATGTCAAAGGAAATTGGGTAAAATACGTATCATTTTCATACAAACCTGTGGACCGAGGGGGTTCCCATCTCGTTTTGCTGAAAAAGTATGATGAGACCAACAAGGTGAAATTAATTATGTTATAACAACCTCAGCTTGTTTTAAACCCGCAGGGCATAACCTCAGTAACAAGTTCACTAAAATGACAAAATTCTTACCTTTAATGATGGCATTAGAATCTGTTTGATATCTAACATGATCTGGGTCAGCAGGATTTGCATTTGCTGCATAATATGCAGTATAATAATTTAATCCAACAAAGTCAAATGTTACATTCACTTCATCTTGTGACGAGAATGTTGGCGATCTTTCTTTAACCAATTCCCGCATGCTGGTCGGATAGTCACCATATGTTATAGGATTCAAGAACCTAGAAACATGAAATGTTGTTACGAGTTATACATATATATTAATTTTATTTTTTATTTTTACGAAACTCTAGATTAAATGAAACAAATACAGCCAACAAGACAATATCGACTCTCCATTAACATCAGGACACAAAAGTGACACAATTTAAATTCAAACCAAAACTCTAAATAAACTCTGCTGCTTTGTTAAACTATCCACTACTGTCTTCTGACAGGAAACATGATGCTAAAGGAGCCCAACTTTTGGATTGGAGCAGTAATACAAATGAAAATGATATGAAGCTTCCAAATTCTATCACAAGTGAAGCTTCAAAATTCTATCACAAGGACTACTAAGCAACCACCAAGCAATTATAACATCGAAATAATTAATAAAAATAATTATAGAAGATCCAGTTAGCTACTAGCTTATGTTTTGGAGAAATACATACCAACCAAGCGAGAAATTAATCAAGAGATCTTTTGGCAGCATCATAATCATCCGTACTGTTAGAATAGGGTTCGAACCAAGGGGTATTGAGTGTTATCCCAATCTTCCCATTTTGAGATGCCTACATTTTCAATAAAAAAAGGGATACCTAAATATATTGTTCATAGGGATTAAATAATACTCTATCCATTACAAATGTGCATTTATTGGATACCTGATACTTTTCCTTGTGTGTCTTTACTGCTGCTGCGTGAGAAAGGAGGAGATGGTGGGCAACTATGTAAGGCTCAGTGGAAGAGTCTCCTTTCATGCAGTCCTTTTCATTCACCCATTTGGAACATCGGCCCGGTGCAAAGTCACAAGAATCTCATAGCCAGCACTGGAGTACTTTTGTGGCTCATTTAAAGTAATCCAGTACTTCACTCGGTCACCAAATTCCCGGAAGCAAAGTTCAGCAAAATCTCGAAAATCGTTCCTATAAATATTTAATTACATGAACAGAAATGATATGTTACAATTCCATACATAATTTTACAAATACAAATGCTTGACTTCTATTTTTTAATTATTCAATAAACTTGATATATGTATATGATGATGGAACACAATATGTGATAAAAGGTGATGACTTACACAATTTGTTCACTTAGAAACCCTCCATAACTGTTTTCATGTCCTTGAGGAATATCCCAATGAAAGAGTTATAAAAGGCTCAAAACCTGTGAAGTTTACCCTCAAAACATGAGAGCGGGTTTTAGATACCATCGTCTGAAATCAAACTATGAAATATTTTTTACCTCCAGAAGAAATAAAAAAGAATTTTTTAGTTTTTTTATCCCCTTCGATGTTTTTTTTTTTCGAATTATGAAATCAAATTCACACGGATCAATTCAAGAAGTCACTAAATAGGTTGTTCAATATGCTTGCGATAGCCATGCTAGTAATTTTCTGTGTTCTTTTAACTTTGATCCACATTTCGTAACAAATTATGTTAAAGATTCAAGCAACCCCCATGAAACAACCGAGATTATATATTTCTAAGAAGAGGGAGAAGATTTAAACCGTTTGCTATGCTTTCATTGATGACCTTGTTGTAAAACTCAATCCCACGTTCGTTCACTCTTGTCCTTATTTTCCCACCTGAATATCATTAAATATTTGTTTTTTGGGAAAACTAAAAGTAAAAAAAGAATCAACAAAAAAATAAATGCACATCCTTTCACTGTTCTTTATCTCTAACTAATATACACTTACTGGGAATCACTCTGGACCAGTCGATAGACAATCTGAAAGCATCCACGCTCAGGTTCTTTGCTATTTGAAGATCACTGTGTCAGTTATGGATATTCACGTTCATTATTACAAGTATTCACTATTTGAAGATCACTCTGTCAGTTTAGTTTTGTGTTTCTAATTATGTGCGCGGGCAGGTGTGCATTTCTGTGTTTTTAAGTATCATTTGGTTATAATACCAAGACAAAAAGAGACAAGATAATGGGGACCCTTTGTCCCTCGTCATGTTTCAAAGAATACAAATTTTCTAAAAATTATTTTTAAAATTTTTCTGTATTTATTTATTATTAAAAAAATTAGTTAAAAAAATATTTTTCAGTCAACAGAAAATATTTTTCAGTCAAAGAAAAATTTGGCTTGATTTTCAGGAAAATGTTTTCTTTTTATTTTGGGCGGAAAACACTTTTCAAAAATTATGAAAAATTTAGAAATGTTATATTATTTGATGATTATATCAAATTTAGTTTTCAAACTTTTGATTGTTATATATATTTTATTTTGAATATTTGTTTTTCAATTTCATCCCTTAGAATTTAATTTTTATATTCTGGTCCTCATTTTTATAATTGTTATTTGCTTTTCCCTTATCATTTTTTAATTGAAATTTTTTATCTATCAAATTTAGTCCTTATTATTTTGATTGTTACTTATTTTATTTGAAATAATTTATGAAATGTTAATTATTATTATTTTAATTTCTTCATCTTTTAATTTTTTATTTTTTAGATTTGATCTCTATTATTTTGATTATTATTTATTTTATTTAAGATAATTTATGAAATTATATATTTTTTTTCAATTTCATTCTCATTCAACTTTTTAATTTGTAAGATTGGTTCCTCATTATTTTAATAAAGTTGAAAAAAATAAAACATTAATAAGTTATTTTCTAGCTTATTTTCCATGACATAATCAAACACTAGAAAATATTTTCCAATTTATTTTTCATTACACTACCAAATATCGAAAAATAATTTACTTTCTTGAAATTCACTTTTTAAAATGAAACTACTTTTTATCAAACAAACGGGGTCTAAATTATCTCTATCACTACTTCGAGTGTGTTTGGTATTGCAGTAGCTATTGTGGTTGTGATTTAAAAAAAGTTATTTTATAAAAAGTACTTTTAATTGAGGTTGGTTTGAAAAAATAAGTGTTTGATTAAAACTGTGGTTAAAATTGAGGTTGCAGAAAAAATAGTTTAATGTGTTTGGTTAAAAATGCTTTTGAAATTGAGGTTATAAAATAATTTAAAACAATATATATTAATATTGATAGTTTTAAATTTAAATATTGTAGAATTAATTACTCCTATTACATCATGAAATAAAAAATACTTTAAATAAAATATTTTTTATTATTCCATTAAATTATTTATAATTTTATTACGTACAAAATTCATCCGATAAGAACTACAGTTTTCATAATTTTTTGAGCGTAGATAAAATATTATCAGGTATAAAAAAATATTTTCACATCACAGTGCGAATGAATTTAATTCACTATAAAAAAATTATCACAAAAAAAAGAAGTCACGTGAACAGTACAATTCACACATGAACAGTGTTCAACATTTTGCTGCTTTTTCTTTTCCTGCATATCAAACGCTAAAATATATAGGCCCCATATATAGTAAAGTGTGTATTTCTTTTTACTAAACGACTGCAAACTATATTTTACTTAAAACATAGCCGCGTAGCGAAACGAACTATTCACCACATGCTGCCCCACAACAAACCCATCTCCACTCAATCTACTATTGACCCAAAAATTCCCACCAATCAACGATCTAAATATAACCCACATTTTAGATCAATATTTAAATGTAGAGTGAAATTCTTCACACTTACGGCTGAGATTCTAGGACTTTTGAAGTACTATTTATTAGAGTATGTTTTTCCTCTTAAAAATTTTAAATGGTCATAAGAATATGCATGATTTTATTAATAGAATAGAAAAGATTAAGTCTTGATCAATGGATTAACCATTATAACTTCATTTTGGAGTGAAATATTGAAACTTTGAAGTGGGTTTTGCTCACACAAAAACATTCTGTTTTGTTTCTAAAAATAAAAAGCCATGGAAGTGACTTTGCAAGTACAAAGACTAGGGAGTTGTAGAAGGCATGTTTTTAATGAAAGAAATGGTTTAAAGATTAAAACTTTTCTTGGTGGGTCTTTCCCTCATGTTAGAAGTGGACACCTTTCAAGTGTATGTGTACTCGTTGCTCTAAAATGATTCATGGGTTCATTTAATTCTTGCTGTTTTTTGTGTTGGTGAGTATGTTATGTTTTTGTTTTGATTGAATTGTTATTGGTTTGTTGATTCTGAACTGAAAAATGTGAGTTTTTTTGGTTCTGGTGTTCATGTTTAATGATGGTTGATGTAAGTTTTTAAAGGTTGTTGTTTATTGGTTTGATTGTGTGATTATGATTATTTTTTTTCTTGTTCGGTTGCTGATTGAAATGTTGTTTTTTGGTTATTGGGATCTCAATGGCCTTTTTCTGTTGCTTGGTGACAGTAATTATAATTTGGAATTTGTGACTGAGACTTGATTCATTCTAAGCAGATGAAAGCAAGTAAATTGTATTGATATGAGTCTATTGGATACTGAATGTTTTTTACTCTGTTGTGAATGGTTTTAGCCATGGATCGAGGAGTTTCCAGCAAGTGGGATTTCATTTTCAAATTACTTCTGCTGCAGGTTAGTTGTTGTTTTTTAATTTTATTTATAGGATAAGGAAAATATGATATGATATTAGGTTTTAGGATTTAAATTATTATTGATCAGTTTGAATATAGTTTTAAATTTGAACTGCATTCATATGCAGATTTTTCTAGGAGGAGACGGAGAAAAATGTCAACTGCAAGGCCTAGAGGTTTGTTCCCCAAAGAGATTCATGCCTAGAGCACCAGTAGGATCAAGCACCAAGAAGAGAGACTTAAAAAACAAAGGAGAAAAGGAGGGTTCGATTACCCAAAATCTAGTGAGACTGCAGAGGCTAACAATTTTTTATTTTTTTTTTGGATTCGAGGAAACTCACTTCCCGGAAAGCGTATTTTGTGAGCCCAGGTAAGTGAGTAAAACCCCGGCTGTCCCAGGCTCTTACAAGAGATGCACGCCCTGACTCGAACTCGAGATCTGCTGTGCAGAGGCTAACAAGCAAACACTGGAAATAGAAGTTGATAAGGATGATAAAATAGAAATTGAACTTCCTGAGTAGAAGAAATTTATTGAAGAAAAGATAGTAGAGAAAGTATCATTGAAGCATAAAGAAGTCACTGTTAAACGTAATCAAATGGTCAAAAATGGAAATTGAAGTATCAGTAGAGTTGGTAAGGGTGCGACTCTGCCACAGGATAAAATTGTTGTTGAGGAAAGTCAATTTGATGACTTAGAGAATGATGAAGATGATTCTTTAGAAATAAAATCAAAGTTGGAAACGGAAGAAAATTTGCGTAAGCTAGAAATCGAAAGGCTTGCTGAAGAAAATTTGCGTAAGCAAAAAATCGAGGGGCTTGCTGAGGAGAACTTCTCTAAGGTTAACAAATTGTTTGTTTATCCACAGGTGGTGAAACCTGACATAGAAGTGTTCCTTAATAGGAGTCTCTCAACTCTGAGTAGCGAGCGAGATTTTTTGATTATGGGAGCATTAAATGATTACCTTTAGGTCGGAAATGACCCATCTTAATGGGGATTGGGGGTCTTGTCAGGTTCATGTTCCAAAAGAAGCATATAAGATAGACTTTGTGTTCTTATGGAAGGTGGAATGGATGCATTTGGATTTGATAATTTCTTGCTTAAGGAAGTTCCGAAGGAGCAAGCTGAGAAGGAAAGACTAGCAGAAGAGCAGAGGCAAAGAGAAGCAGAGAAGGCTGCTAGTGAAGCTGATAGAGCACAGGCAAGAGCAGAAACTGAAAAAAGGAAAGGAATGTTGCAAGAACTGATGACAAAGACTGCAAGGTCTGTTGATGATGTTTGGTACATAGAACCTAGTGAGTTCAAAGGTGAGGACATGCTAATGACCTTTGGATTCATGGGGGGCATTATAATTGGAAGGACAGATTGTCCATTGTGGAGCAGTTTGTCAGCTCTGGTACAAGGGAAGCTGCCTGGTGCTCTGCTAATGGTATGTTTGAATAGATCTTCTTTAATCTAGTAATAGTGCATTTTTTTTTCTTTCTACAGTGTCTATTCAGCTTAATGGTCACAAACTCGCAATTGCTGTTTATCATGAAATTTCAATCTGTTTTGGTACCTTTTAGGAAAAGTAGAAGAAATGACTGATATTTTTTTAATAAAGAGGAAAAGGTCTAAAATATTTTTCTCTTATGAATTATTACTGCCTGACTCCTCTGCATCCCCTTTTGTGGGCCTGGTTGCACCTCTCTAAAGCTGGCACAAGAAGGATGCTGTGTCTGTGTGCCTATCCCTGCTCTGCATGGTTTCTTTTGTTGGTTTATCATTGCTGTATCATAACAATTTTTTTGTGGAACCATGTCTTTTGCAGTTGTTGTACCTGATCAAGCCTTTTTCCTGGATTGGGTATTTGCTGATGGTCCACCTCGTAGTGCCACTGTGTATGATAACAATCATCGCCAAGATTTCCATGCAATTGTCCAAAACAGTATGCCTGAAGAATTGTATTGGGTTGAGGAAGAACACCAAATATACAGGAAACTACTAGAAGAGAGGAGGTTAAGAGAAGAGGCTGTACGTGGAAAGGTCAGTTGATATGATGCTGAATTTGAAATGACAAGAATTAGAATGGAAGGATAAAGATTTTGTGCATTGTTGGTTATAAAAGTACGATTGGTAATCGTTGAATCATGCACAACACAAGCATCGCTGAAATTTGTACCAAATGTTTTGTGGTCTGCTAGTTGTCTTGTTGGGTTCACATACTGAACACAGAGAACGGCCACTTGATTTATTTCTGTCGGTCACTCTGAGTGTTTGTTATATTAACAAGTTGCTTTTGTGGGACTAACAGCTAAAAGGGGGTGTCTTTGATGCATCCTTCTTTAGATTTATTTTTTGTTAAATTTATGAAAACTTGATCGTCTTAGTGTAATTTTCTGAATTTCAAGACTTCTAAATCCTACTGCCTCTGTGCTTTCTCTTGTCTCAGGCTTAGAAAATAGCACGTATGAAAGCTGGAACAAAGGAAAGAACTTTGAAAAGGTTTTTTGTTGTCACAAAAGCATGTAGTTTATGCTGAGCCTCTAGATGTTCAGGCTGGAGGTACCGTGACAGTTTTCTATAATCCTGCTAACACCGTTCTGAATGGTAAGCCCGAAGTTTAGTTCAGATGTTCATTCAACCATTGGACCCACCCCAAGGGTCCATTGCCCACCTCAGAACATGTTGCCTGCAGATAATGGCTCTCATGTTAATGCCGCTGGTAAGCTTTTAGTTCTAGCTTTTATTCTGTGTCTTTTGTGCAAGCAAGTTCTTTGTATTCTTAATATACTTAGTAATTTTATTCCACTTAAAATAGTGGCTTATCATCAGTTTGTGTTATTATAGCATTCATATTTTTGTTTTTGAATCATCTTTTTTGTTCATGCCTCACTCTGGATTTTTCTTGTTTTTCTTGTCATGGACATTGTGAGCAGCATCATGCAACTCACAGATTACATACATTGAGTTCAATTTCATTCATATCCAACGCCAAAACTTTTCTTTTCATCGTTCATTTTGGCTCATTTTTTTAAAAGTAGGAAAGTCAATCGTTTGTCTACAAGTTTAAAGGTGTAAAGTGTGATGGCATATCATGTCAGTACACATCACTTGCTTTTGTTTCCTGCTGACCAAGAGAAACAACGTAATTTACAAATGATGCCGTGGGTTTGTTCAGGAAAAGAAAGGTTTAATTTTGTGTGTTTTTGCAGTCAAGGTTCCACTGGATGCATACATGATGGATTTGGTATTCTCTGAGAAGGAAGATGGTGGAGTTTTTTTACAATAGAGAAGGCATGGATTATCACATACCAGTGTCTGGAGGAATTGCGAAAGAACCGTCAATGCACATTGTGCATATTGCTTTTGAAATAGCCCCAATTGCAAGGGTAATTTTACATCTGCTACTAACGCTTAGTTCCTAGAGTACATATGCAAACCAATTATCAATTCTCTCGGGTTTTTTTCAATAAATTTCTTCATCACAGAAAACTTCTTTTGCCATCATATTTTTGTTTTGTAACTTCATATTTATTCTTGAACATGTGAAGAAGAAATGATCTGAGTTTTGACTGGGACACTGTACAATGTTTTGATGACATTAATCTCCCTCGCCTGTTGTAGCTTGCATACTCGTGCAGATACAAGCTTGTCTACAGAATATATTTTGTTCATTAATATTTATTTTTCAATTAATCTTTCAGGGCAATCTCTGCTTGGTATGATGGTCAGGATTGCTTTAACTTGTTATGTAAAAAAGTGATGGAGCAAGATTGGTCTTGGAATAAGCCTGCTCTCGATTACTTGGAGCTTTACCATTCAGCACGCAAGTGAACACAGGAGATTAGTTAGGCCATGAGAGCGAGAGCAACTCAATCCAGTTCCATAGTTTGTACAGGTTTAGTGGCTTTTTTTTTTTTTTTTTCATTCCAAAGATAATTACTTGCACATAAGTTGCCCACTCCAAAAATATGCTAGGCCATATCAGTTTTGGAGCTTGAAATGGATCGTCCATTTTTGAGTGACACAAAACCATAGGTTATAATACAATTTAACTTAACCCTTACTTGGTTGAAGTCTGCACAACGGTGGTGGTCCTTCACCAACAACCGTAATCTGTCCATTGTCACGCGGGTTTGAATTCCTGACATGAGATGCTTCTTTTTTCTGCATTTAATTACAATGCAATTGACACATCATACAAGTCATATAATATCATTTATGGGAAAGAAAGTTTTGCTCTTAAAGGTTTGAAATTAAGAGCCATGGAGACCAAACAAGGCCAATGCATCTCTTTCACATGAAAAGTACCTGCTCAGCATTTGCTCTAGGAAAGTTCATGTCTTCATGTTGCGTGTATGCTGCCATACTCCTGTGTAATTGTGGAGATTAAATGTCACTGTTGACAACTTGAGGCACCTGATCGAACCATCATACCCTGCCAAAGGTGAAGAGCCCCAGTTAGGAAGGACAGCTTGCCATACATGTTAACCACCAAGTTTGCCATAATAGCTAGCCATCAAAGATGCATCCTTTTAGGCTGGCATTGAAGCGACCAAAAACTGGTGGTTAAAAAGTTAAATTAGATTTTCATCGGTTCGCAATTTAAGTTGATTAGATCAATTTTTTTATTTTTTTTTGCGTGTCTGTAAAACCATATATCAAGGCCATGTCAAAAGCATAACAAGACCATAGAGTTAACCCTCTTTCATTTATCATCAGGATTTTAATTATAATCCCATGGAAGAAAAAATAAAAAGCATGGAAGGAAAGGGAATTAATGTCTGCCTTACTTATCTTATCATCAAGATTTGTTAATCAAGTGGCTGGATCCCTTTCGGATGGTAGGGAATGGTTTTTCTTTTATTTAATGATCTGTAGACAAGCTTTCTATAAGTTGATTTTTGTCCATTCAAGTCTCTTACTTGGATCCCACGTAATTATATATTCAGCTCTTAATCCCAATAAGTCAAGCATGTTATGCCCTGATTAATAATCATCTCACTTTAATCATCAAGTGTTAGCACTTGAAAATATACATACAAAAACTCTCTTTTTTTTTCAAAAAATAATAATAATTGATTTTTTTATGTTGACACATTTATGATGAGAAATTCAAGTTGGCCAAGGAGATAGAAAGTATAAATGATTCCATGGTCTAGGATACTCTAGCTGAAACATTGTTGATAAGGTAGTCTTATCATTTGCTTTTTGTATTGTTGTCCAAAACAACACTTGATGTTATTCTTTATATGTATGTTTGGTAATGTGATGTATGATATTTTTTTAATTGAAAATATTTTGAAATATTTTTTTAAGAATTTTTTATATTAACATATCAAAATCATTGAAAAAACACCTAAAAATATTAATTTAAAAAAGAAAAGCTACCATAATATCAAGCATAATATCAAGCGAGCACTAAATTCTATATTTTCAATGTTTGTCTAACATCATGTGTTAATGTCCTTTATTGAAAAAGAAAATTTTCTATATTAGCTTGAGCCACTTGTAAGACCTATATTCTTTGCCCGTCAAACCCAAATTCAAAATTAAGCTCAAACTCAACCCAATTAACCTACATATTTAAAGAAAAGGTTATAAAAGAATTTTCTTTACGTCTCTTCTTTTTTTCCCTTTTTATCATGACTTCCATCCCAATATCTAGAGATTTCAACTCTAGAACTTAAGCTTTTGAATTTCTAGAAGGGTTGAAGCAACGAGTAAGTGATTTTTTATTTTGTTATTTTTTATTAGGGATTGATAGTTGAAGGATTAAAAAAGAGTTTAGGGTTTTATTATGATTTGATGATGAAATGATTTAAGAGTTTTAATTCAAGTTTCGAGTGTTAATTTTAGCTTAAAACAAATTGATTAAGAATTGAAATTATGAGTTCTAAAGGAATAAATTGATTGTTAAGGAATATGCAGTTTTGAAAACTAGCAAATTAGGATTCTGAAAATCCTAATCAATCAGTTAACTGGTTGATCTTAATCGATCGAATGATTGGCTTATGCTTCCGATCGACCAGTTAGTCTAAACCGGTTAACCAGTTGACTTGTGATGGCAGTCAATTGTTTGGACATTTTGATTGACTGGTTGACCCAACAGTAGTGGTTAATCAGGCCTGTTAGGTTCAAATAGTTTGGATTATATTTGTGATCGATTGGATAAATTAGTTCGGTTTTATAATCACGTTTTGGTTTCTAAATTTAGAGTTTTAATCTTTTTATGTGTATTTTTGCTTTGATTCATTTTTTAGTGTTTTTCATATCCTTTATGGGTTCTAGTGACATTCCTCTTAATGACCTTTAGTAGTCCCTAGTTCTACATCCATTTGTCTTTTGCTTTTATTTTTCGGGTGAGTAGGATAATCTTTAATATGCATGTAATATAAATAATATGGGTATGTTGATTATATGATGAGTACAATTGATTAATTCTTGAATATTTATATATGTTGCTTTATTATCTGAATATTCATCTGCTTTTAAATTTCATATTCGCATTCTGTTGAATTAAATTTTGTTTGATATGACATTTGTTTTCTTTGATAATTATATGAATATCTATTATGTCTTGAAATCGAACTTGTCAGTAACTCCATGCTAGCAGAGAGTAGTTAGTTTATGTGCACATAGTATTTTGTATACCTAACTAATGAGAAAGACACTAGCATTTGACGACTAATCATCCCACAGTGATCGAGGCTGCAAACATCATCTGTTATTGGAACCTTAGGGTTTCATCTTTTATATAAGTCAATAGCTTTGTCTGATCTCTAACATGTATTCTATTACTATATGCTATTATGCTTAATATTTCTCTCTCTCTCTCTCTCTCTCTCTCTCTCTAATATATATATATATATATATATATATATATATATATATATATATATATATATTTGTTTTAGTCTTTATACTTATAAATAGCTAAAATGTATATTAAATGTTATTTCGATTCCTTACTGATTTGATCGAACTCACCCCTCCATTTTAATATTTTTTCAAGTTCTTAACTCTCGTTAGCAGGTTGACATTTGATTGAAAGTTCCTACTACTTTCTTTGTTAATATATCTTACTTGCTTACACAAGATTTTATTTTTATTTTTTTATGATTCAATATTTTAGACGCTCCACTATTACATTATTTTCATTAAAATCTAGATTTTTATATTTTATTTAATATAATAAGTATTTCAAATTATAAGTTGTTTTATTGATTTTGAGAAATATTTTAAAAATTATAAAATACTGCACATATATTAAAACTTAATATAGATGAGAGATTCCATGATATCACTCCTGCATTACCTATCACAAACTCAAGATTCAGGTTATTATATACCTAATACCCAGTACCGGAATTTATTGAATTAATTATATCTGAAAGCCTTTAACAACAAAGTGGCTGTAGTTTAGTGGTGAGAATTCCACGTTGTGGCCGTGGAGACCTGGGCTCGAATCCCAGCAGCCACACGTAAGTTATTTAATATTTTTGCCAGGGGGATTATTTTTTTTTATCAATTAATTAATTTTAAGTTTGGATTGGGACCTTTTATATTAAAACAGTTTGGGAACCCACTGACTTTGAGCATCGATCCAGAATGATAAAATCCTAAAAGTTATGGTTGATGAATAGGAAAATATATATTTTTTATTTTTTAATTCAAATTTGTAGCCAATATTCAATAAAATTTATTAAATTTCTTTAAATATATCTAGTAAATATGGTATTTTGAGCAATGATCCAGAATGATTAAATCCTAAAGTTGTGATTGAATAGGAAAAAAAAAACTTATTTTCGACTTAATCTTAAAAAAAATATAAGGTTGGATTTTTAAAAAAAAGAAAAAGGCAGCTCACTTCTCATAGGGCAAGAGTAGGTATTTTATTTTTTTTTTTTAAAAAAAAGAGAGTAGGTATTCTTGGAACATGAAACTAGATCTTCACAGATGCATCTAGAACAGGATAAAGCACTGTTTCCTGAAGTAGAAATAGATAATTAAAGGCCTCAGTGTGTACAGTATAGTGCTCACTGATCAATTAATGACTTCCACAACACATGAAACGGTAATCCAATTTTAAGAGGATGTTTGTTTACACTGACGGTTTTTGTTTTTAAAGCAAACCCTACAAACAACATGTTTAGTTAATGTTAAATTTACTGTTTGTGAGATCTATTAAAAATTACGTTGAAACCATAGGTTTGTCAAAAGCACCTCTGAGTTGCTTCTCCCCTTCTCATGCGATTTTGATAGTATAGAGTTTTACTTTTCACTGTTTACGTGAGCAGTGAAGAACGGATCAAATCCGACTCGGTAAAAAAAAATTCAATTTTTATTTTTAATTGTGTGTTATTTAAAAAACTAATGTTTAACGTTATTCAATAGCACTATATAAATTAGAAGGAGATCTCATGATGACATAATATTTGCAGAATTTTATGGCAATCCCAATTTTATTCATGATGATATTTTACTTGACGTTGTTGCACGCTTGACAAATCATAGAAACTATAGTCATTGTCGGTTAGATTTCGTACGTGATGGAATTGTAGATAGTTTAATAGAACAATAAAAATTATTTTATATACAGTATTATTTATTTCATGATGTAATAGTAATATTTAAATTAAAAACCATCAATATATATATATATATATATATATATATATATATATATATATATTATAACCTCAATTTGAAAAGTATTTTTAACCAAATACATTAAACAACTTTTTATTCAACCTCAATCAAAAGTATTTTTTATAAAATAAATTTTTTAAAACCACAATTAGCAAAAGTTACCACAATACCAAACACACCAGATCCTTGTAGTTTTGTAATACTCCATGTTTGATAGGCTAAATCTTATTATAATGTATATTTACGGTAGTTATAAAATTGAGATCAACCGGTCAAATCGACTTGAGACCCAAATAGGAGCTTAGATTTGAAAAAAAAAAAAACAAAGTAAAGAAATGAGATATATTGGAAAATGAAGAAAATCACCAAATTCAATTTTTTAAAAAAAAATGTCCCAAAAAAAATGAAGTGAACCCTTGTCCCGACCATTTGATAGGAAGCACTAAATATAAAAAACCATGAAGGTCAATTTTTAACAAATCACATATCAAATAATAATTTTTTTAAAAAAATCAATCACATAAAAGAATACAGAATAAAAAACAATGATTAAAAGCAAAAAATGGCGCGAGCACTTTTTTTTTGCTCGGGTCAACTCACCACACCCATGGGTCTGGTTATGAGATCGAGATAACCCGACAAAAAAAAAACAAAGAAAATCATGAAACCCTATTTTCAAAGAAAACCAATGTCGAATCATGAGATGAAAAATATAATATGTCCCAAGAAAACTAAAGCCGAACTTTGTCCTGGGTCATTTGATCAAAAACACTAAATATGAAAAAAACCACGAAGATTAATTTTCAACAAATCAAATATTGAAGAATATTTTTTTTAAAAAAATACCAATCAAATAAAAGGATACAAAAGAAAAGGCAGTAATTAACAACAAAAAAAAGGCATGAGCCCACCCTAGTTAACCTACCAAACACACAGGACAAGTCATAAAATCAAGATAACCATATAAAAAAACCATGAATCCTTTTAAAAAATCAGCATCAAGTATTGAGATCGAAAAAAATAATAAGTAAAAAAAATAATGGGAACTCGTGTTAGCTTATAAAACCTGTGACTTAGACCATTTGATCAGAAGCACTAAAAATAAAAAAAAAGCATGAAGCCCAAATTTTAATAAATCAAATGTTAAATAATGAAAATAAAAAAATAAATCAATGACAAAAGGTGATTCAAAATATAAAAAAAATTAGAAATGAAAAGAATGGAGATCAAATTTAAAATAAAAAGAATAAAAGGATGACTAATTTTAGTTTGAAGAGCTAAATTGAAAAGAAAAATTAATTATACAAAAGAATTAAAAGAAGAAACCACTAAAAAAATGAGGATGAAATCTTAAAAAAAATAATAAATTAAAATTTTCAATTAAAGGATGAAATTAAAAACAATTGAAAGTTTTATAAAAGAGGCAAGAAAAAATGAAGGCAAAAAAAAAAAAGAACCAGGACTAAATTTAAAATACAAAAAATGAAAAATTTAGATTGAAAGGTAAAATTGAAAACAAATCCAAAACTTACAAAAAAAACTAAGGAAAACAATTATAAATTAAAAAAAATTGAGGATTGATACTTAAATATCTCAACTAAAAGGACTACCTTGAAATTTTAAATATCAAGTGTGAGTTTCAAGGGAGGAGAGGGGGACGAAGGAAAGAAAACAATTGGTGGCGCCAAACTTAATGGCCTTTGGCCACGCACATGGCCTCCTTGAGAAGGCGATGCCAAGGTCAATCAAATATCACAGTGAAAGATGATATTTGACCAACAAGCAACCTCATACGCGCTAACACGTGTATTGCACACATCAATAGCCTTTTATAATATTTTTATATATTAAATTTCACATTTACCCCTAAACCAACCCAATAATTAAAAAAAATATGATGTCAAATATGAAAATGCCCTTAAATGTAAGACATAGAAAATCCACTCCTGAGAGCATGTGAATCATTTATCTATTCATTAAAAAAAATACAAAAATGCCCATGAATGTAAGCTTTAAATTTTTTTTAATCAAAGGGTATAAGGGTATTTTCATTATGTATTATAAAATGAAAAGATGTAATTGTCCCCATTAAATTATGAAATGCCAATAAAGCCTTTGTGACAATACTAAAGAATCCCGGTTGATTGGTTTGTTGTTTTTTTAAGGATAAAATAAGTATTTCACCTAAAAGTTTTAAAACACCACTCATTACCCTTGTATTTTTCACTTTAGGTTATTTTTCTTTGAATCTCACCCTCCCCTGACAAATTAGCCTAAATTGACCCACAATTTGATCTCATAAAGGCTATGTAAAAAAAAGGATAAAATAAAACCCTTGTGAGGAATGGATTCATAGTGTTATATGATAGAATCTACTATACATTGTTCATAATGAATTCTACACACCTTTTAGATTTACTTATAATAATTATTAGATACTATTACAAGATTGATCTGAAAAAATATTTAAGTTATTAAATCATTAAATCAATCATGAGAGTGTTTTTTTTAAAAAAAATTCTTGATGTTGACCCAATAATGTTTGAATCGAGTTTAGTAGAATTAATCAAATCACTAAAAATTTGATTATATCAATTGAATTTTATCAAATCAATATATTGTCTAATTCAACAAAAAAAATCCTATTCAAATTAAATTTTAAATTCTAAGTTTTTTAAATTAACTAAACGGTTAGATCGAGTTTAATAACCAAGCTTTCCACCGAAAGAATAAAGAGAAAAAAAAATGTACTAGAAGAAGGACAAGAAAAGATAGGGTAAGATTTGGAATTGGAATAGGTAACTTTGTGGCATGTAAAAATCTATCGTTAGAATGGGATCACATTCACATACTTGTCCATGATGAAACCAAATTAAGCGTTGACCCACACATTTCTCTCAAGTCATTATCCAACAGATCCTTCTGATTTGAGCTGAGAAGACACCTCACTTTACCCCCTCCCTGACCCTGACCTAACTTGTAATTGCCTTTTTGTAATTATACTTTAGTTCTTCATGTTTAGAAACCTATAAAACTAGTCCCTCACTCATGCCGAGTGACCGATATAGTTTTTTTTTATTGGTATTTGATAATATGATAATAATTATTTTTTAAAATATTTTTTTATTTAAAAATATATTAAAATAATATATTTTTTTATTTTTAAAAATTATTTTTAACACAGTTCTTCAAAACAATTTAAAAATATATATAAAAAATTATTTTTTTTTGATAAACATGGCTTCAACCACATTCTCAATCGAGGTCTAAAACTTACTGCTTTTTCACTTAACCTTCATTGTATTGTATCATAGTTGTGAAACTTAATCTTGAATGTGACTTGATTTATGACTAGAGTTACTAGATTGTCGAGTTAACATGTTAGTCACATTGTTAAATCTTTTCTTTTTGTCCAAAAAAGTCATCTTAGTTTCTTTTTAATAATTGGAATTGATCTTTCACTAAGTTTAGCTAGGTAAACCAGATTCAAAATCAACCTATTAGATCACCAATATTTGGTCAGGTTAATGTCCAAAATAGTTTGAAATAAAACTCATTCAAGATTAAGCTCTAAGTTGTCGAGTTATCAAGTTAACTTGTTAAGCCAAACCGAGTTCAATAAGTATAAGGGTGTTTGAGATCGTAGAATTGGTTGCTTTTCAAAGTGTTTTTCGCTCAGAAATACATCAAAATAATATATTTTTTTAAAATTTATTTTTGATATCAATAAATTAAAACAATCCAAAACTTTGAAAAATAATTTGAAGAAAAAAAATAATTTCCAATTTTGATAAAAAAAAACAAATTAAAACTCAATACCAAACACCCCTTGGATTGTTGTTTCTCTTATAAGTTAAAATTTTCAAAGGTCACAATTGGGTTTTACTGGGAAAAAATAACCCCATATATGTTTTAATAAAACATAGACCAACAATAGGTAATGGACTAAGTTATAATCAAGGGTAAAATACAGGGATTAAAACACAATTCACTCTAATACAACTACAATAATAACACTCTCTCAATCTCTATGCTATCTGATGCAATCCCCAAAACCCAGGAAGCTTTGAAAACTGGAAGTACTGATAGATATAGGATAGATACAAGTTCGAGTAACAGTTAAAACCCACCTCACCACATATCTCAATGCACCAACAGCAATAATATTGCTGCTGGCCAACTAATAAAAGCGCTTCTGTAACTCTCCTCCATCCCTCCTCCTAGGCAATTGTGTACTCTTTAAAAAGGTTGCTGCTTCACACTTTCTTATACTAGTTACTGCTACTGGGCTCTGTGCTGTGAGAGTAACTGCCTAATGAGGTTGCCGTATGGGTTGTACTGCCCTTTGAGTAAATTAGAGAGGATAAGGTTTTACTGAAACTTGTGGCACTGCTCTAACCAATTAACTTTCACCATCTTTCCCAATCAAAATCCACCCTTTCCATTGCTTACAACAAGGAAATACTGCTCAATTTATCTAATGAAATATTATTTTGGTGCCTATATATATATATTGGTATTTAGTAACTTTGTATTGGCATTCATTGTGCACATGAGATGGTTACGAAAATCAGTATGTTCCTTCTCATGGTTTGGTTTTTAATTTCATTAATTTCTAGTGTAGTTTCCTTCCACATAGTTTGTTTTAAATCTATTTGATATAAGCGGATTTGGACAATATGATAATCATGAACAATCAATTGTGAATCTCTTATAATTGAATCATGCAGAAACGCTAGCTTTAACTAGCCGAGATTCAGAAGATTTAACCTTTAATCAGTCCAGATTCGGAAGATTTTTAAATTAGGCTTGAAATTAAATATATGTTGTTTGAGTTAATTTCATTAATTCTTAAAAATTTTAAGTTAATTTTGAATTTAATGTTGTTTTTCATATTTAATTTATAATTCTGATTTTCTCACCCTTACCCTGTAAAGATTAGTTTAATTATGAACTAATTAAGCAATTATAGATTTTTTAAATAGATAAATCACTTTAGAAAAAAAATAATTAGTAATAAGTTCTGTCGTTCGTAGTGATTGTTATTTTTGTCTACGTCATTACTCCTACATTCTCAAAATCATCCAAATTTATTTAAAAAATAATTATTATTTAATGAATTATCAATTATAAATACACTGAAAATCATTTTTAAACTAAATCTTAAAATATCATTAAATATAGCCAAAACATCAAATAAGTGTTTGCATATATATTTGTATTAATATACAGAATAATATAAATTATATCTTGAAATTTTATCAAATAATTTAAATTATTAAATTAAATTAATTTTTTAAAATATAATTATAAACCCTATATCAAGAAACATCAAAAGAACTAACTATTCTTATCCGGAGGTGGTAAATTATGACCTAACATGACTTTTGTTCTGTTGATTTTGCTCTTAACAGCTCTCAAAACCAATTTCTTGGACTGGCTGCTATTGGTTTCTGTGGGGGCGTTTGGATTTTAGCAGTGAAGCCAACAACTATACAGTGACCATTTCAAGTGTGAGGATAAAAAATTATCAGGTTTTTATAAAAATATTTTTTATTTAAAATATTTTTTATATTTTTTTTAAATTTATTTTTACGTCAACAAAAATATTTAAAAATATATATAAAAATAATTTAAAACTAAAAAACTTTTTACAAAAATCTTTAAAATTCTGGTTGAACCACAGTGCCACTTTATTAAGATGGTAATCCAAACCCATTACAATTATTACTTTCTTTTGCTGCTTTAAAATTGTTTTTCCCATATCAGGACTTTGGTTCTATAGGCCATTAAAAGCTGAAACCCCCCCCCATTTTTTTTGTTGTCTTTTTCTCTCTTTTTCCCATATGAGGAACTGTAAAAGTTTGATGCCATTGAAGCCTGTGACTTTCTTTGGATCTATCCCATTTTAGCTACAGAAAAAAGAAGAGGTCTTGCTACAGGTTTTCCTCTTTTGTCCTAGTTCGAGTTTCTTGTGTCACCCCATTTTAGATTATCTTTTCAAAAACTCAGTTGGAGGGTTTTGAAACTAAGCTAAGGTAGATTCCTGATATTATTCTCTCACACAGCTTTCTCCCTTTCTGATTCCCAATACAAATAACTCAGTATTATCCATCTCTTTATTGTTAACAAAACAAAAGAGAGCACTAACTAATAGTAACCCAAAAGAAAAAAGGAAGAAAAAGAAAAGGAAACCTTCCTTTTACCTTATTTATTTATATATTCGTAGAAGTAAACTTCAATTTTTGCTCATGTCCTTTCACCATCTCTATTTTGATCTCTAAAGAACTTACTTTTGATTCCTTTTTTGTCGTTTTTTTTAGTGCTTATGGCAGATTGGTGTGGTGTCATGGGCAAGGGAAGTGGTAGAGTTGGTGGCTATGGTACTAGGAGATCAATGAGAGATGAAGATTTTGAAGAAGAAGATGTTTGGTCAGTCATGAAGGAGATTGGAGATTCAAGTTCTAACTCCAAGTACCCCTCTTCAGGTTCTTCTTCTTCTGCATGGCATATCCCTACTACTGCTCCAAGAACGATTCCATCAACAAAGCCAACTCCAACAAACCATGGAGGCAAAGTAGTTCAACAACAGTCATCAGCTCCTGTGAACATCCCTGATTGGTCAAAAATTTACGGGAAAAGCTCAAGGAATATGGGCTCATGGGCTGATCATAACGGTATTGCATATGATGATGGAGATTATCATATCAATGATGATGAGGGTGGTGATGATGACACAGTGCCTCCACATGAGTGGTTAGCTAGGAAGCTTGCAAGGAGTCAAATCTCTTCCTTCTCTGTGTGTGAAGGGATTGGAAGGACACTCAAAGGGAGAGATCTCAGTAAAGTAAGGAACGCTATTTTGACAAAAACTGGCTTTCTAGAATAGTGAAAAAGTTCTTCAACCACTATTCAAAACCAAGCTTACTGTCGTCTCCTCCTCCTCCTAATTAATTAATCATCATTATTATCTATTCCATCACCACTATCACATCATCATCAATTTTGTCATTTTGTAAAAGGGGTCCCATCTCCATGTAGTGGTACTCTCTTGTTGTTGCTTGTATTAATTATCAAATCCAAATCCAATATGGTGGTATGTTATGTCCCATGGAGGTATTTGAAAGTAGAAGCCACAGAGGTAGTAGAAAGTAGAAGTCTGAGCTTCACTTTTTGCTGTCTGCAGTGCTCTCTAGGAAGGGAGGGGAAAGTGAAAGTAAAAAAAAGGGGGGGGGGGGGGGGGGTTGTTACGGCCTCCGAGATTTTGTCTGGTAGCTGGGACAGAATTTTGTGTTTTGAGTGATGTAGTGAGGTTGTAAGAGGATAGTATATGAACAAGAGTTTAATCTTCCATATCTCTTTGCTTTTGGCTTCTAATGCATTATATTACTATAGCCTTTTGTATCTTTACAGATGATTTCTAGCTGCCTCATGCCTTCCCTTATTACTTGCATCGTGCTTTTGTTTCCTTTATGACTTCGATTTTTTCTTTAAAGTTGAGCTTTAGTGCATTAAATCATGAAATGTACCAACTCACCTTCTCCAGTTCTAACTCCTTTGAACTGTCTATCAACAAGAGAATTTGGCACCATATATACTATTCCTATGCCTATGGTTTTCTACTGGACTTTTTAGTGTACTGATCCATCTCTTGTCATAGGAAGAGTTGCGATTTCAAATAGCTGAAAAATGTTTGGTCCTCGAGCCACCACAACAGCAAACAGTCCCTGAGTCCACTGAGCTTTCATTTGTTTTAAAAAAATAATCTAAGCTACTTTTATAAAGAATTCAATCCATTGTTCACATCATAGTCATCATGTAATTAGCTATACCTCTCATTGTCATACATTAATATGACATGTAACCAATAGTTACTTATACTTAGTTTTATTATATTCATATAAATATATATTTATTATTAATAAAAACTTAATTTATTTTTAATAGTTGTATAATATTAGATTAATGAATCTAGAGCAAAGATAAAAGATAAAGTTCACGAGATAAAAATATTTTGCAAAGAAAATTATAATAATTATGAGATTTCTTATTACATCAAAACATTGTTCTTAAAATATTCTTGGTCGATACTCTTTTAAATACTGAACATTTATTAGAGTCATAAAAACTGATATATAGTATATTATTTTCTTTATGAAAAGAAGAAAACAGTTGTTTTCATAATCTGAAATATAAGAGATACCTAAAACTAATATGTAGGTGTTTGTCATAAGACATGTATACTAAACTGACCTGCATGAGAAATTACATATGAAGAAATCATTTATGTTTATGGAAAGGCTCACGTAACGGTCGTGTAAGTGATCCTCACACTACCAGAAAATTGGCGGATACAAACGGAAACATCGATAGATTTTTTTCTATCGGTATTTTGTGGTGATATTTACTGATTGAATTTTTCCATCACTAACCCCATCGGTAAACATCGATAAAAATATATCATCGGTATACACCAAGAGAATTATAGTTGGAATATAAGGAATAAAAAAAAATCCAAATAGTGTGATGACGTATAAGTTTTTATAAACACGATTACTAACAAAATTATAGTAGGATTCAAACAGGCAAACCGTACAATGATGTGGCATTGATATCGACATAATGACTGATGGAATCACCATCATAATAATTTCATCGATAACTCCATCGATAATATTTAATATATGACATCGCGCTCGACCCCCCCTCCTTCTACTTCTTCATTGTAAAATTTCTTTACAACAAAACAACCCTCCCTTCCCCACACCCCCCCCCCTTTAATCTCAACACAACTCAACATCCCATAACTTAAGTAAGCAAATCTTTTTTTTTTTTTAAAAAAAGTAAACATAATTTTAAAATGTTAATTTTTTTTGCATATTTTTGTAGTATATATATTTTATTTGGGTGTTTACTTGTTTTATTTTTTTTCTCAATCAAACTTATCATATGAATTTATGATTTGTACATGTATGATTTGATCTAGATTTTATAAAATTATATTTGTTTGTAAATTGTTGAAACCTATGTCAAATTACCGACTTAGGTGTTTTGTGGTGAAATAAATAATGACTTGTTTAACGAGTCTATTTTATATTTTATCAATTTCATTTCCAAGTTGTGATTTCCATTAATGTGTATAGATTTGTATCTACATAGATAATTGATAATGAATTAAGAGAATTATTAAAGTAGGTTGAATAATCTTGACCTAAACCAATATCTTTGCAAATTTATTTAGTTAATGTAGTTAATTAATATATGCTGTCATCATTATTTAATATAGGTTCGATAAAATATGAATGACTCTTTACAGATTATGAAGAATTCTGTCGAATGATCATGGATATTAGATCATAGATGAGTGGTACATATGCACTCTCTTATTGGCCCCACGGTCCCGAGAACAATCAGCCTCATTTTCCTCTCCCTCCTCCAACACTGTCTTTATTCTAGTTTCATTTTATTTGAACGTATAAATTTGTAATAAATATTTGGATTTTATATTAAGATAATTGATTTTTAAACACTTGAATTTTATACAAATTTAATTTTTTTGTAATTATTTTCTATTTATGTTCAATAGATTTTTTTAAAAAAATATTTTCAAATTCTTACAAACGGGGTTACCGATGGATTTATTCTGTTGGTATATTCTAAAGAGTTGGAAAAGAATTATTACAAATGCCGCTACAACTGTTACATCACCGACATAATAATTTCATCGGTATTTTTAAGAGAGTTGAAAAAGAATTACTGCAAATGCCACTGTAACTATTACATCATCGATGGAATTATTCTGTCGATATATTCTAGAGAGTTGGAAACGAATTATTGCAAATGTCATTGCAAATCAATGATGGAATTATTCCATTAGTATATTTCAACGGGTGAATATTTGTTTTGGCACTCATTGTCCGTCTATAAAGCCATTGCTTTTTTTTTTTATTAAAGATGAATTTACCGACAAACCAGAAATTACTGACAAGATTTTTCTGACGACCGGTTTCTGCTCGTGAATCCATCGATAAAATAATCACCGACGACATATCTGTGTAAATACTGACAGAATTTTCCATCGAGAAAATTGTTAAATGTGGTAATGTTAGACTTGAGATCACTAAGTCATGTTATATAGATAATATTATACTTTGATCCTATTACACGTTATCTTAATCGAGGTAACGAAATGACAGACATTGGATATAACATGAACTATATGAAGGTACATGAGTGATTAAGAAAAAATTCATCACTCCAGGTGAATTAGGGAAAATGTTCCATGTGTTTTTAAATAATATTGACTGATAAATATTTGGCCAATGTGGAATGAGATTTGAAAAGAGTTTCAAATCTTAATTATTCAAATAATCAATGACTATTATGTAGAGAACAAACATGATTTAACATGAAAGATATATTACATGCTTTAATGTTAAATCAGAATATTATTAATGAAAAGATATTAATTACATTGAAAAGCCAGTCACTGAAAGATTAAGTCAAACAACTGATGAATTTTTTTAATATTTGGGGGATTATGATATATTGCTAGATAATGCACTTGATCTTCAAATATAAATTAATCAATTTTTTAAATTAATAATAAATTAATTTGCTTAATTTATTTAATTCTATTTAATTATAACTATAATTTATATTTGGGATAATATATTAGGAACCTAATGGGTCATACATATTAAAAACCATTAGTTAGAAATAAAACTGAGATGATTTAATTAAGTATGATTTCATTAAAATATATTTTAGAAATTAAGTACTAGAATATAATTAATACAAGGATTATATTTCTAGATCTAAAAAAAATCAAGGAATTCATTGACTTAATTTCTAAAATTATCCTGAATTAATTTATGAATATTATTTAGGGAGTAAATTGATATTTTGCTTATTTTCTAGGGTTTTTCATATTTCTCTATAAATAGTAAGTTATACCTCTTATTTTTTAGAAGTTGTCTGTTAGATAGAAAAACTACGCAAATACAAAATTAGAACTAGTACTCTAAGCATAGTAATCCCTCTCCCTTAAATAGAGATTTAAGAGATTTCTCACGGTAATTTGTGCAGAATATTATTGGAAGCCGAACAATTGAAAAACTTGTGGTTTACAACAACACAACCTTTAAGAAATTATTTAAAACCGAAAAAAATTAGATCTTTAGATAGCAAATCTCTAAACAATTCTAATTTTTCTGACAGGAAAACTCTAGAATAATTTTGTTTCATAGTTTTTATTGCTGGACAGATGAGGCCTGCATGCAAATTGGTCCAGTGAATTAACTGCTTTGTTTTAGCTTCCTCTACTGTTTATATTTTGGCATGTAGATGCATGTTGTTGAACTATGATCTTCTCTCCTGTGTATTGTGTGTGTGTGTGTGTGTGTTGTTAAGGAAGAAAAATGGGAAACAAGCTTCCTTCTATCAACATGAGTGCATATTTTTAGAGGTTATTGCGAATACGTACACTAGGTAAAGTAATTTGGCAATGTATCTCTTGTCTCGATGATTTCGATGATCGAAAAGTGTTCAAGATAGAAAATGGATTGCCTTTTCGTTGTGTAACCTAACTATCAAAGATTTCAAAAATCCATTCCAATCGGATCAAGGGGCCACCACCATTGCCAAAAGTTCAAGAGAATTGTCCTCTGCTCATTGTCCTTGGACAGATTCTTGCTAGTAATGGTATCAAGATCTGGAACAATATATCACCAGCACTTGTAACTCAAAGCTCCCCACAGCTCCAAAAGATGCATGTACATGTCTTTGACTCTTTTGCCGACAGGAATATCAACGATTTCCTTTGCAAAATTCTCCATTCCTTTCACTTCCCACCTCTAGATTTCACATGTTAAGTATCCTCCAACTGTTTCAAGGACCACTTCAAGGAGAAAAAAAAAAAAACCTTTTGCTATTGCCGCGAATACCCACCAAAGGGTTCTTGAGTTAAAATCATAAAAAAAACCTTTTTAGAATTTTTTATATTTTATATGAACATATTAAAATCATAAAAAATTTATTATTTTGATGTATTTTTTAAAAGAAAAGCAATCTAAAAAACAGAAATTATAGCAGTCCCAATCGGAAATCACTAGTCCCTTGATTGAACATTGCTTGGTGATAAGCCGATATTGTTCCCTTTTTATGATATTGCCATCTTCTTTACCCATTGGCAAAATAAAGGTGTAGCAGCCCATATGCTAGTGTTCCAAAAGTGCTTTATTATGTGTGCTTGTAGTTCATCAAAAACCTCTAAACTAGAACCTTTTGTTCAAATGGATATTCCATTGCATAAAGTACAATATCCTAAATTAACTTGCTGCCCCTTTATTTTATCTTTCCATTGATGCATTGATTAAAAAAAAAAAAGGTGTAGGCTGCTAGTTTGTGTTTACATGACTTCACCTCTTATTAAAGTTTTCCTTTTTGTTTTTTAATTTTGTGAATTTGTATATTGGCATCAATGCTAAAGATGATTTATTTAGTTAGATATATATATATATATATATATATATATATATATAAATGTATCTAAAATTGTTTAAAAAGAATTTAGTTTATATTGATATTAAAAGTAGTCTATAAACACTTATCGTTGAAAAAATACAGAAGAAATAAAGTTATTGTTCAAGCTCAACCCTTGTTCTTTGTTGTTGTTAGATATTAATATAAATTATAATACCTACTAATTTAAAATTTTAGATTGAAAGAGTTTTTTAATGTGATATCAAAAAATAAAAAAATAAAAACCTTACTACCCTACATATTAAAAATAATATAATCCATACAATATATCAGAGCTTGACAATTACATTTTTTCGCCTTGTTCTCTTGTGAGTATTACTTTCACTTCGGCTACTAAGAAAAAAACAAAGAAAAGAGCAAAATGAGTAGCTTTTTCTATGCCATTCAGTCCAAATTTAGTTTATTTTTTTTAAGTTTCTTTTATAAAACATATTTGTTTTGTTTTGTTTCTTACAAAATTTAAAATGATATTATTTTAATTTAAACTGAAATAACTTATAAACATATGAATTGAGTCTTGAATTGTACGAGTTTAAATACTAAAATAAAAACATTTCATGTTACATCTTTTGTCATGGTTATGTTTTATGTATTATAGTTATTAAATCCAGACTGTCTGATGAGTCGACCCAACACCCAGTCAATCTAGCTAGTGGCTAGACCAATTCGAGTAAGGTGAAAGACTCGTAAGAGCAAAAAAAGATCAAACTCGATCGACTCGCCAAGTCGATCCAGCAAAACCTGGAAGAAACCTATTTTTTTTTAAAATTTTTTCTCGTAGCTAGAAAACCTTTTTTATATATATTTTTTAGTTGGTTATTAACCCTTTTCAAAGTTCACTATATAAATGCTAGAAGAATGTTTTATTTTTTCAATATAAGACTTAAACCCTTTTAGTATATATACTTTATGTTCACAAGAAAAAAATTAATTTTTCAATGTGGAATTTGAAACTTTTTAGTATATATATTCTATGTTCACAAGAAAAAAATTATGTTTTTTCAATATGGGATAAAACATCTTTTTGGTTTAAATATTTTAACTTAAAAGGATAATATAGTATTTTTTTTACTGTGGAATAAAAAACCTTTTGAAATAATCTTTTAAACTTCATTATTTACAACATATATAGTCTATATTCACATGGATTGTTTCTTAATTTTTTCATATAAAATATTAAAACTTCAAATATATTTTTTTAATTTTTCCGGATTGATTCGAGTTGACCAGGTCAACTTGTGTAACCCGGGACTTGGCTCCTTGACCGGGTTAACCCCGGGGTCATGTTTGATAACTATAGTATGTATTACTTTCAATTGGACGACGAGCCTGTTTGGTATTGTGGTAGCAGTTATGTTTCAAAGTGTTTTTCGCTCGAAAATGTATTGAAATAATATTTTTTTATTTTTAAAATTTTATTTTTAACTTTAGTACATAAATTTTTTTTTGAAAATACCAAAAAAAAATTGAAACAAAGAAAAAAAAATAAAAATATTTTTATAACACAAAAATAAAATACCCAAAATTGAACAAAAGTAGCTTTTTCCATGCTTCAATTACGAGAAGAGATAGCCCACGACCGATTTTGCCAAGATATTTGCAATAAGCCCAATTCATTCTCAGAATATGATCAGTTCTGTTTTCAAAACCAAGCTAGCAATATTAAAATTTTACAAATCAATATATTTTTTCAAGAACAAGGCTAGAGCCCAAATTTAGAGAGATTAATTTTCGTTAGGGGTAAAGTCATCGTCAACAACAGGTAAGGACAATTCTACCAAGGGCAGTGATAAGAGGATGAACACTAATTTGCGTAGTATGACCCAGATCAGCCAACAAATCCCACAAACATTTCCTTCATGCAACATGGATCAACTTTGTTTTTGTTGCTCTAAACATTATTAATATGTACTTTTACTCTCTTTTTTAATAACTATATAAGTTTGTTAACTTAATTTCACAAAAATAATCAACCCCAAATGTTTCTTGCTCTTTTCTAGTTGATGTTAGTTTTTGCGTTACAAATTGCTTTTTAAATTTTTTTTCATATGAAAAAATAAAAAAAAATGTTTTTAGATATTTTTTGATGATTTTAATATGCTAATGTTAGAAATTAAAAAAAATCTTAAAAACAATTATTTTAATGTATTTTCAATAAGAATGACAATTTAATCTAAACTCGATGGATACCAACCTAAATAAATAGATATTTTTTGGATAATTACCTTATATGATAGATAATGAATACGGTATAAATATTATCAAACCCGATTAAAAAATCACCCAAGCATATCCCAAAATATATATATTTATATTATATAAATATATTTGTAGAACATTTAATTTTTTAATATATTATGATATATACAAATCTCAATATTGACATAAAACACACACACACATACATACATACATACATACATACATACATACATACATACATACATACATATATATATATATATATATATATATATATATATTGAAGAATGTATATATATATATTAAATGATAAAATATAGTTTTTATTCAATAAAAACTAATATATATACACACACACTATTTTAGTTTTTATTAAATAATAAATAATGATAGATAATGATTAACCATATAAATACCAAAATCCTGATTAATAATTAATAAGGTATGAATATAAAAAAAATATGACTCACAAATACCCGTTATCATCTTTAATTTTTAATTAAAAAATATTTTTAAAAAGCTATTTTCACGGTAATACCAAACTAGAGAAGCTTTTATTGAATTCTTAGCAAGAGAAGACCACATTAATGCCGAATTAAAAAACCTTCAAATCGTTTGTAAGAAAATAAAAACCTTTAGCTTCATAGGTTTTTTTTTTAAAAAAAAGAAACGTGAACTGAGTTAATGCTGCCCAAAATAGAACATCTTCACTGTTTAAATAGCATTATAAATAGGTTTTGTTTAAAGGGTTTTCTAAAATTTGCCATAATGACATAACTAATTGAGAAAAATAAAATATTTTATTTTCATAATTAAGTGGAATAACTTGTATGATTTAATACAATTCTAATTTATTACAGTTAATTATGAAAGTTATAACATTGTGTTTTTATTAAGTAAGGGCATATGTTAGAAATACAATTGTTTATAATTTATACAATTCTAAAATATAATTTATCCTCTTCTAAGATGGACTCGACCCACTTGGGTTCCGATGTCTAAATTAATTTAACCCTATGAACAATCAAAAGAGAAAAAAAAAAAAGTACTAACCCTCTCAAAATGAAACTGTTACTGTTATTAATGTAAGACTATAAAAATTATTGTTATGGTTTCAAAGAAAAAAATACATTATTGTTAATGTTGTCTAGAACATATAACATCATAAGTACATTAATGGCGACAAGCTGGAACATTTGATTAAGAGGTCGGTTAAGTGATTTTTGAGCTTATATAATGAGTGGCAGTTGGTAACCAGGTCTTTTCACTTTGCACCCTTCTCTCTGTGTGTCTTTGCTCTTTTGTGGAGGGAGAGAATAGTGTGTGTCATTGCATAGAATGAACACTTGTACAACACCACTTGCATTTGTTTTTTGAACCAAAACATATTCTGGGTTGTCTCTAAATTTGGTTTAGAGCCTCATTTTTTTATGAAGTTTTAATCTTTTTGGTTTTGTGTGTGTAAGTTAAAAAGTAGAACAGAATGTCAGTGAAGGGTAGAGGAGGAGTTGGAGTAGGAGAGATGGGTTCAAGGAATGTAGTAGTGTCAAGGAATTTGGCACTTTTGCTTTGTTTTAGTAGCTTCTTTGCTGGGATATTGTTCACTAACAGGTAAGTTTTTATTAATGGGCTCTTATTGCTTTCTTCAAAGTTGTAAACTTTGGTGGTTGTTTTGATTGTATGATGCATTTTAACTCAACTGGGTTTCACTGAATTCTGAGAAATATGTGATCTTTGAGAGAGATATTGAAATAAGTGAGGCTCTTTGACTGATTTCTTGGAGTTTTAATTTGCAGTATTGTCATTGATTTTCGAAGCTAAGTGTCTTAAGACAGAAGATGAATGTTGTAGAACAAATTGTTTAGTAATTTACTCTTCTGTTCTTGATTTTTGGATATTGTGGAATCAAATGGCAGCCATGATTATCTTTTTATTTTTTTTGGAAAATATGTCTCCACCGACACTATCTTCACCTTGGAAACAGAAAACTGTGAAGGTGTGCTGTCGTTTCTTTCTTTATTTTCCTTTACATAAACTAATGTCTAATGGTGTAGGGCTGGTTTCAATTGCACTTTTTATTCTATGTTTTGAGCCACATAATTGATAATTCCATATATAGCACTATTGTTGGTGCCAAGTGGTAGCAAGCTTCATTTATTATATTTTGGCAGACATTTGAAGTTGTATTTATTTTTTGTATTTACTTTTTTTTTTTTTGGTTTTGGACTTCTTTAATACAAGTTGAGGTGAATGATATGTCATATATATGTATATGTATGGATGTATGTATGTGTATGTATGTATGTATTTATTAATCAAGAAATATTGTACCAGGACATGGACAGAGCCTGAAAGAACAAATTTAGAATCTGAGGCTTGTGATCAGAAGCTTGTAAGTGCATACCAGGCTTTTATCTAAATCTCACTTTAAAGCATATGGATAAAGCTTAAGCTTAGTGTTGTGTTGGACCATGTGGCATGGAGTGAATTCAGAATGCAGAATGACTATTTGGTTGCCAATGAATAAATTCGTATAACTAAATTTTTTCTGTGGTTGATCAATAATTTCTTCGAATTAAGAATTTAATTGTTTAATTTGACTATGGTTTGTCTTATCATAAAAAGCCGTTTTCTTATATATAAAACTTTTGATTTGTGCTTGCAAAAGTGGTGGACAAAAGAAGCAGTTTTCTTCAAAAGTGTATTTTTGATTTGTCTGCAGACATGGTGGAAGAATATATTGTTGCATGTTAGTTTTGATATCGGTGCAGTTTTTTTTTTTTTTTTCATTTTTTCAAGCAAAGATTAGAATTTGCTGTGTGCATGTTTCTGGAAATCTATTTTTCTGCGTAACTAGCTTTCCTATGATCAGATTTAGCTATGCTTTTTCTATCAAGCCATTGCAATTGACATGCCAATTATAGTATTTGCTCTGATTTTTTGCCTTTATCAGGAGGTTGGAAATCACATATCCAATTACAGTCTAGGGCAAATTTCAAGTACTCAGAATGATATCAGGTAAGCTCTGCTGATACATGTTGTGTTGTGTTTTTACATATACGAGGGTGTCGTTACCCTTCCATTGACCTAAATTCAAATCCTAATGCTGTATTCTGAAAGCAGTACACTCAATAGTAAAATTTCAAGTATAGAGATGAAATTAGCAGCTGCCAAGGCAGAGCAGCAATCTTTGTCGAGTGCTGATGCTGCATCAGGAAACTTGAAAAGAAAATACTTTATGGTAATTGGAATCAATACAGCTTTTAGCAGTCGGAAGCGGAGGGATTCAGTCCGTGCAACTTGGATGCCACAAGGTGAATTGACTGGGCCGTTATTTGTTCATATGCTATTCCAGTTGTAAATTTTGCAGTTAAAGTATGACTAATGGGTTCCATATTTCGAAATTTTAACTAGGTGAGGAAAGGAAGAAGTTGGAGGAGAAGGGTATAGTCATACGCTTTGTTATAGGTCACAGGTGAGATTTTATACCTATCTTGTTGCTAGTGTTATTTGGTGGTGTGCTGGATTTTCTTAGAAAGTTTCTGCCCCTTATCCATCCTTTCATCTACTATGTATGCAGTCCGTGGTTCTAGCAAGGGAGTACAAGTTTGATTATATCATAGTAGACAGATCTCAAAACTGATGCATTGATGAATGCAGGACTTTGTTTCAAAAGCCAGGAATCTTGAAAGATTTGAAAACTTGTGGATAAAATAATTGCAATGTCATGAGAAGGTGTCGATGTATGTGAAAGTGAGGAACTATTTGTCTGGTCATGTTATGAAAAAACCCACAGCTAAGAGCTCGATGAACCTTTTCGTCAATGTTTACCTCAACAAATAGTCACAATAGGTTAAGAGTTTGTATGCACGCCAACCTTAGCTATCACTAGTCCCTGCATGATATGATTAATGACTTGCTTAATGAGATCTGGTGGCTTATGTACATATATTTATTACATTCTTGATTGCTGAGTCCACTATTCATGCTAGATGGCAGTACATTATGTGGCTGTGGAGTATGGATTTATAGAACAACTGTTAACTGGTTTTTCCCATAGTTCAACCGCCGGTGGCATTCTGGACAAAGCTATTGAAGCAGAGGAAATGATGCATGGAGATTTCTTGAGGCTGGTGATGCTCTTGTCTTAATGGTTTTACATTTAATTCATTTCCTAGCCATTACATTATCTCTGCACTTCCGATGGTTCAAAAATAGGTCTAATCATTATGTTTTAACAGGAACATGTTGAGGGCTACCTAGAATTATCGGCCAAGACAAAGACTTACTTTAGAACTGCTGTTGCTTTGTGGGATGCCGACTTCTATGTCAAAGTTGACGATGATGTTCATGTGAATTTAGGTAAAACGAATTTTCATCTTTTCTTGCATGTTTAATTTGTAGATCTTGTATGCAATGTCTCTTTCTACCCCGCCAAGCACCCTCACTAATATGGAGAATTGGAGAAAATGACATCAACACTCTAGAGATGAGTGCCTGTGAATTTTCCAAGTACCATGTTTGTCACTTTTCTCCTATCTGATTGAGTTCTTATACTGTGAAATTGATGTAGCAACGCTTGGCACAATCTTAGCTGGACACAAAAAAAAACCTCGGGTTTATGTTGGCTGTATGAAGTCTGGTCCTGTGCTTTCTAAAAAGTAAGCTGAATGGCCTGAGCTTTTTGAATTACCTCAATATTAGATAGGTATGATTTATGATGTTTCCATGAAACAGGGGTGTGAGATATTATGAACCAGAGTATTGGAAATTTGGAGAAGCTGGGAACAAGTATTTCCGACACGCTACTGGACAACTTTATGCTATATCAAAGGATCTGGCAACCTATATATCAGTAAACCAGTGAGTCTGCACTCCAGTCATATAGGTTTTTTGGTTTACAGAAAAATTTAAATTCCCTTATGAGTAATGATTGAATGAGCTGAAACATTTATTGTTTAATCCAGTTTATTACCAGGAAACTGGAACGAGGGGTTCTAATTCCGGCTCCACATATTTGATTCCTTATAGATTGTGAGCTTTCTTTCGCTAAATATGCACTTAAATTGTCTTTTAATCTTATCTTTCAGGCACATCTTGCATAAATATGTCAATGAAGATGTTTCTCTGGGATCTTGGTTTATTGGCCTAGATGTGGAGCATGTTGATGATAAGAGACTTTGTTGTGGCACCCCACCAGGTAAATGTGAAATTGCTAGCCTTACATGTTTATTATTATTTATTTGGTTTTCACATGGGAAAATGGAAAATCACTCCGGTCAATGATAGGCTAAAAGGAAGATAGCAACACCTGAATATGTGTAAAATTTCCATGCCTCTATGGACAGATTCATTTCTGCAACACCCAAATTGACATCATGCTTCTCTGTTGAACTTAATTACCTGGTTAATGTTAAAGGTTTTTCCTACTATCTGTGAGTTATAAACAGACATATTCAGGATTCTTTCAGGGTAATTATCCTTTAACCAAACGGAATATATTGATTAAAAGAGTGCGGATATAGCATACAAGTATAAATACTTACAGAGTTAATGATGTGATTTGTTACTGCAGATTGTGAGTGGAAGGCTCATCTAGGCAGCACTTGTGCTGTTTCGTTTGATTGGAAATGTAGCGGGATTTGCAGGTCTGTTGAAAGAATGATGGAAGTTCACAAGACTTGTGGTGAAGATGTGAATGCTCTAGAGCACGCAAGCTTCTAACATAACAGACACCTTTCCTCCAAACTCAGAAAGGGCAACTGGGGAAAGTAGGTTGTAGAGATGCATGTGACATACTAACAGAAATCATAGATTTACAGTGAAAGAGAATAGAGATCCTTGCTGCTTTAAGGGCCCTTGTCAACAGGCGACCAGCCCCAGATGGTGGTAAGACAGTCAGAGGAGAGGGCTGTAACAATCGTTCTTTGAATGGTTGGAGGGCTGTGTTTGGTGGTTCTCTGCCATGATTATTAATACCAAACGTTTATGTTAGAAAATCTACATGGACAGCTTTTACTTATATTTTGCTTAACAGATCAATATAATATACATCAGGTATTTTTTTTCTTGTATCATGTATGGTTTTCACTTTTTAGTATCCCTTTCTTTTCATGCTCAAGTTACATTCTGTAGGTCACACGGATCTTTATTGCGTTTGTTAGGATCTAGGAAAGAAAAGATAGACATGGAAATAGAAAAGAAAGAAGCATGTTCGGTTGAAGGGTTGACGAGACGAGGATGAAGGTCTAATTAAAATAAACTTCTCTACAACAATGGTAGAGTAAATTTTTATCTTTTTAAAATAAAAGTTCAGGAAAAAAAAACATTACTAAATACTGATTGCTAATGGCAATGAGAAGAAGCTAGTCATCGAACTTGGTCACATTATGTTTACCATATCCAAGCTAATGAATATGAGAATGCTTCCAGGTCAAATGGTGAGTTTCAGCTTTGAAACAATTAGGCACCTACAGGCTACAGAAACGAGTCGGCAACCCTTGTTTGTTTGATAACCTAATAGGACCAGAGAGGAGAAAGCAAATCCCTTCAGTACCCCTACTATCACCTAGAATAACAGTTGAATGCAACACTGTCTTCCCCTTTCAATAGTCTTTATCTCCCTTTAGACCTCTGCTAAGAACCCTCAGTTGTCAATGAAATTAAAGAGAGTGACAGAGAAAGTGATGAAGAATCCCATGGATCATATTGACTCAGGAAAGTAGAAGTAAAACTCAAGGACAAAATTATTGCAAGGCACGTTTTCAAAGTCTACAGGGACACAAAATACTAGCACTTGTCGCCATAGGTGACTTGGAAGTTCTGTGTAGTGACAATTTTCACCTCCCTGACATTATGTGCTCATAGGGCCATGGGTGGGTGTTGAGTCTGCGAACTGTTCATAGTGTGCTTCAAAATATAATTAATAACATCAAAGGATGCATGAATACACTCAATTCATTAGTGTCCTATATACTACCAACTACAAAGTTAATATAATTCGTTAAAACTCATTCGAGATTCATGTTTTAGAAAGAATAACATGCCGTTCACATAGAAATCTTAGCTAGAATTCCATGTGTTTAAGATTTTTCTTTCATTTCCCCTCTGAAAACACACGGGAAAATGTTGACTATCTTCGTTTCAATGGGATAAACAGTTGACCTATAGTAACTCGAATGAAGAAATATTTGCCGCATGAATTATACACTTCGAAGAAAAACTATATTTTCGAAATATTTTTACAATGTAAACCTAGGGAGTTAGATGGTTTTGCAAGGAATTTGAAAAGGAGGGAGGAAAATACTGCAATTGTTCAACTTTTGGGTATCATAGCGTCTTGCACATTTGGAAAGTTGTTATTATTATATTCAAACTTTAAAATTGCTTTAAATTAATGAATCTTGCTATCTACTAAAACCATTTTGTCAAAACAAAAAGGAGTGATGGTACTCTACAATGGAACGAACCACTTGTAAAAGAAAGAATATAATTATTAATTTCTGGTCTAGTCCTTACCTACCACAAAAAAAAAATCTCATTTATTTTGATGATTTGGTTGCTCAATGATCATGGTTTCTTTAAAGCCAAAGAAAAGGCAAATTTACTGGTAAGAAAAAGGGAAAAAATCCAAAAGATTATATCAAACCATCCAAATACATATAATTTGTACAGATTAATCTTGCCAATCAAGTGTCTTGCTGGATTCACTTAATTTTCTGCATGGAAACATGGCCCAGATAGCATAACAAGATGTTGCAACGAACAGTATTATTGTTAACAATGAACTTATAACTCGATTAAATCCCATGCCCCCTCTAGTATAAAGGTATTGGGATCGAGATATTTTAAACAATTAAATTGTGAAAAAATTATGAAGAAAATGTTTTAACTAATGACAAGTTTAATATATACACAAACTATTGCTTTGCATTTTAAATCACACAATAATCTGTCTTGGAATAAGAAATTTAGACATGAGAATATGTTAGAGACGAGGAAACAATTTGAAGAGGAGATCAGAGTTAAGAATCATACCTTCCAAGTACATCACATTTTTTTTTCCCGGAGGAACATATACGTGATATTGGCACGGCTCAATCAAACAATAGAGCTCTATGCTTATGGAGCATTACTATCTGATTGAACCGCACCAATATCTCGTTATATATAATTATGTTGACAAGTTTTATAGTAGTACATAATTTCAAGAGAAAAACTAACCACACCAATAAAACTTAGTTCATAAAGAAACAAACATAAGTACATGCAACACCAGGCCCTAAAAATTCCCAAGAATTGAAGGAATAAAGAGATGGTTTCAGGTGAAATGTATATACCAAGAAAAGGGTTTTAAGAGAGCTTTCAAGTGACTCCATATAGAGATAGAAAAATCAAGGGAGTAGGGAAAAGAAACTATGAAGGAAGAGAAAATGGGATTTTGTTTCCTGCAAGGTAAAGAAATGTTCCATGACTCTGAGATTGTAATTCATTACTTAATGTGTATGTCTGTGTCTGTGAGAGAAAGAGAGATGAGAAGAAGGGATGTATAGGCAAGAAGTTAGCAATAAATTCACTGACAACCCAACAACAAAAAAAAGAAGGTGAGCATATTAAATTTAAAGCTTATACGAACGATGCAAAAAGCACTCTGAGGTCCCTTGAGCTTTCAATTTGTATTTATGACTTGTGAAAGAGAGCTTGAAAGAGAGGGCATGTTGCCATTGGGATGGTGCCACCGGTCATCATTTTGAATTTTAAAAAAGCAAAGCAAAGCAAATCTTTTGGTGGTGAAAATTTCTGGGTTAAGTGTAGTCTAGCTAGTTGATTTTTTACGAAACAAAATTGATAGCAAAGTTGGTTTGAAAATAATAATAATAAAAAAAAAACATGAAAACTTCTTTTGTAAGAAAAGTGTCGTAAAATGCCTGAATTTTGATGGAAAAATAATAGTGAAGTTTGATGCCATCTTCTGTATGGCTTGCGTCTCTAAGAGATTTGTGTTTGTCTTGAAACAATATGAATTGTCGAACTCAAAGGCATATGATTTAATTACTAATATGAATTGTCGAACTCAAAGGCACATGATTTAACGAAGCATGAATTAATTACTAATATGAATTGTCGAACTCAGAGGCATATGCTTGTCCTGGAGCCTATGTCATTGGATTAATTAATACTTACTCTATGCAACATGTAATTAATTTAATCTTGTAATTAACAGAATCCTAGCATGTATATTTATAAATACATATTGAAATTTTCAATGAGAATCAAAACAAAATCTAGCATATATACTAATCATATAAAATAATTATTAACTTTGAAATGATATAAATTCACAAGTAAAATACTTACTTATTGAAACACTTAAATCAGATTAAGATGAAAATTATTATCATCAAGAATAAATAATTTATTTTTAAGATTTTATTACTTTTTTCTTGGTATAAATATAGTTAATGCAATCAGCTTCACACGATTTCAAAAATATTATTTTATGTAGCTACACTACTAAATAAGGTTCACAAACTCTAAGATATAAGACTTAATATCTCTCTATAATAAATAAAATCTAGGCTCCGAGTGTAGGAGAAATACTTGCTAAGAAATAAAGGAGGTAATTAGAAATTTGAAGTGAATAAGAGTCTCAAAATATGTTTAAAGCAATATATCTTCATTCTCTTTTTATAATGGATCTTGAAATCAAAACTAATGTAAAATTAATTATGGTAATTGCTAGAATTAATTTTCAATGTTTTCCTTTAATTACCCATCATAAAAAAAATTAACCTCATAATATTTTAGTTAAATTCTATAAATTTAACCTAACAGTCTTTTAACTTTAAAATTTGTCCATTTATTCATAAAAAATTATTCAAGTTAAAAAAAATAATTTATTCAAACTCCTTTTATTTATGGGTTGGATGTATAAATGGGCTAATAAAAAATAATTCTTTATTGTCCAACAAATTATTTTATAATAAATTCAAATTCAAAATATGTTAATAAAAAACAAATTCAAACACAGGACCCAAGACCTATGCCTATACCAAACCACACCAAGCCAAAGCTTACGTGTGGCTTGAGCCTAAAGCCACTTTGCTTAGGCTCATTTGTACCTCTTTTCAGTTTCTATTAAATAAACTACAAAATACTTTTGTATTTTTTTTATGTGTGATATACAGAGGGTTTTAAGTTCAATAAGAATTATCAGTAAAAGATTCTTTAAAATTAATTTTACATTCACCTATAGTTTATTTAATTCTTGTTAATATTTTGTGTTAAAGAACTTTTGTTGAATAATCATTTCCAACAAATTTTAACATAAAAAATAAGTGAAATCCACTTTTAATTTGGCCACATTATTGATAAAGTGTTATTGAGTGTCTTTTTGACAATGTTTAGTGGCATATCAACAAGTTTATTTTTTAAGATTTTTATCTTCTTCTTCAATTATAAAATCCACACCTTTTAATTTAAATCAATGATTGAGATTCTAATTCACATATGAATAGTGGGTACTTATTCAAAAACATAATATGAGAATTTATTAGAATTTGATAAAATCATACTATGTTCTTTATAATTTTAAAAACATAAAAGAATCTTAATATTTTTTTATAAATTCTTTTTTTTCAAATAAAAAATGGTATGTTAGAGAATAATATAAATCATATCTTGAAACCTCACCTAACAGTTTAAGCTACTGGTTGAGATAGTTCTTTGATATGGTATCAGAGCCTTGATGACCAAGCGGTTACAAGTTCAAATCTCATCATCCTCATTTATTTGATAAAAACAATTAAGTATAAGATAATGTAGGCTCGTGTAAGTTTCAAGCCTGATATGTTTTCACTTGAGGAGTATATTAGAAAATAATATAAATCATATCTTGTAACTTTACTTAACAGTTTAAGTTATTGGATTGTTGAGATGATTTTTTGACATAATAAGACTTTCTTATTCTAATTTAGATGAGAAAAATTAAACCGTTAGTTTTTTTTATTGTTTTTTTTCTATTGTTGCTCATTAATAAACCCATTTGGAGTCCAATTGGGAAATTATAATTTTCAAATTTGAAGATATATGCTCTTTTTTCCACTATAGACTCTTGGATATATCTTCAGAAATTCCAAAATATATATATATATATATATATATATATATATATATATATATAATTACCCTTTTAATGGATCAAAACTCCAAAAACTAATGAAATTACATCAGAACTACAAAATTAAAAATTAAAAAAATATATATATCTATAATTATTTTGGACATCAAACAACATTAGGTTTTATGATAAATCACTAATTTTTGGATGACTGATAAAGATAAAAAGAGAAGAAAAGAAGAAGAGAAAATGATATTTATAATGTATAATGTATTTGCATGAGTAAAAAAAGAGAAATTAAGTAAATTAATTATAATTTTAATAAGCCTTGTTATGGTCTTGTTTGATTACGTGGAAGAAGTAGAAAAACAAGAGGGGCAAATAAGGGGAATCATTGAAAACTAAACTTATTTGACCATTTGCTCTTGTAGAATTTAGTATTTTGATTTTAAGTAAAATAAATTAAAAGTTTTCATTATAGCTATAAAACTTGATCAAACTCTAACCAAAGGTTGATGGGTTGACCCGGATCTAATGGGTTTTTTTTTAATGAAACAATATTATTAATTTTTAAGAAAAAGCAAAAAATAAAATGATATGTTTTAGATAAAAAGAAAATCTTTGATCAAGTCTCTGCTAGAGAATAATATAAATTATATCTTGGACCTAACCTAATAACTTAAGCTATTGGGTTGAAATGGTTCTTTGACTTGGTATTAGAGGCTTAACGATCAAGCGGTCACAAGTTCAAATCTCATTATTTTCATTTATTTAATAAAAATTTATATTAATGTATAAAAATTCAGGAAAATAGTATTTTTTATTGAATGGATGTTTTAGAACATTGAGATACTTGACTCAATTGCACTCATAGTTAATGAATTAGGACATAAAATTAAAGATATTGAGGATTAAAATTAGCAACCTAACCAAAAGCGAAAATATAAAAGCTAGCTAAAATCATTTATGAGTATAATGCAATAGCCTTTCGCAAATTCATGTATTTTGACCAACTAAATTGAAGAAAAAAAAAAGCGTTTGTTATGTGGTGCACCGCATAAAAATCAACAATTTTTTAATTTTTTTTATATGGTACACGGCGTACAAACAATCAAACCTTAAATTGCACAGCTCCCATACAAGAATCCTTTATTATAGTAGACATTAAGGTCATGCTCCAAGTGAAGTGAGCTTTAAACATTTATTAGGAATAAAATCCATTCACACATTGTAGACTATACTCGATCCACAGCTAAAATTTTGTGGAGAAATCAGGCATGTAAATTACGAGAAATAAAGACACAACTTACAGCAACTTGTAGATAAAAGTATTTTTTAACCTCAAAATAATGTTAATAAATGGTTCATAGGATAAAGCTAGCTCTAACTTGACATAATAGACTCAAACTTGATAAATAAAACTTAACACATTAAAAATCTAAAATAACTAAAATAAAATATAACCCAAATAACTCTTAAATAATCTAAAGTTGTTTGGGTGTGCAATAACTTTTATTTCTAAATGTTTTTTAAAATATGTATTTGCATTGAAAAAAATATTAAATTGAAGTTTTTAAGTGCTTTTTTTAATGAATTCAATGATTTAATATAAAAAATATTTTAATGTTTTTTTTTAAAAAAACATACTTTTAAAAAACCCACGGTGGGAAATCAAGGATGTGATATAGCACAATTGTCCCCTTTGAGAACCATTATTTTGAAGGGGACAAATGTCGATATTGCCTTGGGACAAGGATTGATTTAATTATTCAAGTTGTTTATAACACTTAAGGAATCATAGGTTAGTTTTGGATTCATATTCTACATTCGCTAGGATTGAGCTCTAAATTATATTATACGTATGTTGAACAAGTCCAAACACTAAAAACCTCAACCACTCAAATATTAGGGTCTTAAGGACAATTGGGGCCTAAAAGCTTGATGCATATTGGTATAGTGATTACACACATCTTTTTGCTGCTAACGGTTAGACTCTGCAATTGAAATGAATTTCGACCTAATTTGATCTTAGACAAGCTACTTAGTTCTTGATTACTATATATATATATATATTGATTACAATTTTTTTGTTCTTAGAATCCGTTTGGATATGCAGATGTGACTACAGTTGTACTCTACTGGTGTTTTCAAATGAAAAATATCAACAGTACTGCAGTCGTGCTCGTCACTTAAGAGCTTTAACCCCTGCAAAGATTCAAACTCAAATGACAGCATGCATGGGCACACTTACAATGCAATGATAAATTCATCAGCATTCAGCCAATGATGGTAGAGCAATTTGTTGGATTAGATCGAAAGTCGAGAGGTGAAAAGGAGTTACAGTTGGGCATGAACCGAAGCATTTGAGACTGAAGATTTTTCTAGCATGGGGTCTCCTAGAGGAAGACCTTACCGGTCAGCATTCCCATAACGTTAGATATGCATTAATTTCACTTCTTGCTAATGTCAGAACCCATGGTCTACAAAGATTTGAATGCTTGGAGCTTGTTCCCCGGTAAAATAAAATAAATGTTCAATTTAATATTGCGGTATATTGTTTTTTAAAATATTTTTTTATTTAAAAGTATTTTAAAATAATATATTATTTTATTTTAAAATTTATTTTATACATTAGTATATCAAAATAATTTTTTAAAAAAACAATCTGCAATTAAAAATAATTTAAAATTTTTTAAAGTTATAATTAAAAGTGGAGAAGGAAATCACAAAAGTGAGGATCACCGTTCCATAATGCGAATATGGAAACATAAGTATTGTCAATAGCCACAAAATCCCAACTTTGTTATGTTGTCTGAGCTAATGTTGTTTTTAGGGGTTCACCAAGTAGTTGTTTTGGGAGATAGAATTAAACTAGTTAGACTGTCCGTGGTGTTTTGGTGCTTAATATTGTCTATTATGTCTCAATATCACAGCTCCGGTGACTTTTGATATTTGTTTTCATTGTGTTCTGCAGATTTATTTATTTTTATCTTATTTCACATTTAACATGCGTTGTTATCATCCTGCTTGCAGAAGAAGAAAGAAGAAAGAAGAAAGAGGATGAATATCTTTGATGAAGAAGACGACGTCTTACCTTAGACCAAAATCCAGCCCCATCACTATCAAACATCAAATGCAAGTAAAATTGTATTGTCTTCTCCGATTTAATTTACCATGTTTTACCACATTTCCTTGATAATATGCACATATGAAATAAGCCATAAAATTCAGTTAAATCCAAGCAGGATTAATTTGGGGTTAAACTTTGTGGTATTACATGGACAGGTAGTAGGTACATATAGCCAACAAGCCGAATCTAGCCCTTGTCTCCCAAGTCCCACCAAAAATTGCCCTGTGTCTAAGATCTGCTGTCCTTCTCCCGATGTGAATTAATGGCTGTCTTTTCCTAGCTTTCCCTTACGGTAAGGTAATAAAATTAAGCAAGCCCCACTTTAATCAATGTTTTCACGTGAAAACCCTGCAGCAACATATTTCATCTCCATCTTGGTGCACAAAACCCTACTGTATGTATATCATGATCAATTCATCCTCTCTAACATTCTTCTAATGACTTATTAACTGACAATATCCCCTGACTACATGTCTAATCCTTAAGAGTCAATGCCCTACTTAGGATCTTAATTATTAAGAAAAGCACAACATTAACCACCCAAAAATTCATGACCATATTGATCATTAAATGCCTCAATTAAGCTTGTTAGAATACAAAAGAAAAGATAAACGAGCAAACCCCATTTTCTTCGATGTAATTCCTCAACCTCCATGATGGTTTTGTAGCCTTAAAGTTGTCCATGCTATCAAGAGACAAGGAGTCCTACTGGTGCCAAATATGTAATGAGCTTAGTGTTATTGATACTTGCCGTATTTCTGCCAGCATAGTAACATAATGATGCACCTCCTCATTATGTAGAGCCTAGACCTTTGTTCTCTAGCCATAAGCACCCATATATCTTTTCCTCAAGCTTGAAGAAGTCTGATCATGATCTCCACTACTGTGTCCTCCTTGTGTTGATGATGATGATGAAATAACACTGACCCATATTCCAATTTTTTACCACAATTAAGGAGCCACGAGCTAGAGGGAAACTCTAGTAAAGAAGATGAGAGATTTGTGCGGGCTTGAAGGGGTTAGTAGATGCTCTTTTTTTTATGTTACCTAGATGGACCACTTCCACAAATCTCTTGGTATCTGGTCTGTCCTCAAAACAGGACTAGAATAGAGACTTTATGAAGAGAGAAGAAGAGATGTAGGAGATGCCAATGCCTAGAATACTAATGTATATGTTGAGATGAAATTTTGGACTGTTTACACACATTTCTTTATTTTCTGCTGAAGTGTACTAGACTAGACCAAGCTTTTGTTTGTATACAATGCAATATTTAATGTTGTTAGGTACATAGCAATGGACAAGTTGAGATCATGTACATTCCTATTTCAAATCCTATAAAACTCTAAATTCTTTGTAGATGTAAAATTAAATGTGATTTATTGGGCTTGCTATGCATTTGTTGCCCAATCTGATGTACACATCCTGAGCAGCCCAAAACTGTGATTGAATATAGGGGTGGGGCTTCATAGAAGTTTGAATTTGAGAGCAAAGATAGGACTTTTTGTAGGCTTATAGTTGAGGGAATTTGTAAGTAACATTTCAAATGATGCATGTGCTTTATTGAAAAGAAAAAAAAACTGTCATATTTTCTTGACATTTATTATTGTTTTTTCTTTGAAATCCATTTACATGTTATCATTGTTTTATATAATTTAACAAACTTCACAATAAATCAAAAAATGTTTCTTTCACTTTATTTTTTTTGCTCAATAACATTGTGAATTCGGACAATATCAACTTTTTTTTTAGTTACAATTTGATCCTTCCACAAATATATTGCAAAATCAAACACTCATCAAGTGTTGGGATGTATTTTTGACACCTCAAGAATCCAAACTCAAATTTATCAAGACTAATCATTAAGCTCAATATTAAATCGATTCAATATGAAAGGATCAAATTAAAAAAAAATCAAGCATTATGTAAATTCACAATGTCATTAGATGAGGAATACAGAGGAAGGAATAATATTTGACCTAACTCTAATTACAACTTTTAAAATAAATTGAGATGAGTTCGGTAGAATTGAACATAAACTTCATACTATTTTTAACTCATCTTTAATCTAGAAAGTAAAAATATTAATGTGAAAGCTATCTTCTTCCTTGCTTTAGAAGAAAAATTAAGTAACTCAACACTTATAATGCTAAGAAAACTAAGATACACTTTTCTTTTCCTTGTGCAATAACTTAATTAAGTATTAAAGGATAACATTAATTTTTTTTTTTGCCTTTGATAGCAAAGACATCTTCATTAAAACTAAATCTCAAGTCTTATGCATATCATTTATGTCCCAATCACCATAATCATGAAATTATTCCTTTTCCATACTTCAATTGTATTAAAATCCCAAATATCAAAGAAGGAACAAATTTACCCTTGCACGTCTAAAGGTTATAAGTAATATTAGCTTTTCTTTTTCTTGGGTCATATATAGCAATAACTATCTGAATTAGAGCTCTAATGGCTGTTAACTTATTATATGTTTGGTAATACATATTAATTTTAAAAAATATTTTTCAATGAAAAATATATTAAAATGATAATTTTTTTTAAAAAAATATTTTTAACATTAGCATATCAAAAATATTTAAAAAATATTAATTTAATATATTTTTAAATAAAAAAACTTTAAAAACACATATTGTAACAAAAAATAATTTCTCATGTTGATCAATAAAATTCTTTAGTAGGCTAAACCAAGCCCAACTAACATGCACTTGCTGCCTCAAACCAGAATTCTTTCTTGACAAGCAGGCAACCCAAGTATTGTTTGTGATCCAATACAATCTTCCTAAGACACTTCTTGTACCAAACCAATAGGTTTCTTGCTGGCTTCAAATTAAAACCCTAACAAGTTACCTCAAGTCCTCAACCTCTTCCTCCCATAATTTATATATATATAAACAAACATAAAAACACACTCTTTTAAAACAAAGACACCGAATCATTCTCTCTTTGATATTGACCCCTTTAAGGTTCTTGTTGTCTTTTCTTAAGCTTCGCTTAGATCGATCAATCAAACCTCAAACCACCTTCAATTAATCTTTGTTTTTTTTTCTCTCTGTTAGGTGTGTTGTAAAGTTTGAAACTTTATCTGGGTTCATTGTTTTTGATACAAGATTGAAACTTTTTATTGTTTTTGATAAAAAGATTGGAACTTTTCTGTGGGTTTTAGTGAAAGAGAGGATTTTAATGATGTTTTGGTGTTTGAAATTTGCAGTGAATTATAAAAGTTCCAGTCTTGATACAACCACCATGGCTAAAAGTTCATTCAAGCTTGATCATGCTTTGGGTTAGTTTTTTTTTTTTGTGAATTTCATCGGTTGTTTTGTTTATTTTTGATTGAATTGTCAAGACCCATATCTTTGTTTTCATCAATTTTATTGAATATACATTTTGGTAGTTTGAAATTTGTGTTTTTATGAGTTTTTTGAGGAGTTGTGGAAGATATTGTTAATTAGAATTGTTGCAATTGTGAAGGGAAAAAAAAAGCTTGATGATCTTATTTTTAGTAATTTGCTCTTTATGTTTTGAATTGTGAGTAATTTGGGATGTTTGAATTTCAACTTACTGTTTTGATGATCTTGTTTGCTTGTTCATGCTGTGATTTCTTGTTAGGTAGGTATTTAGTTTGATATATGCAGATAAGATAGGCTTATTTTTGGAAAGAGAATCTGGGGCTTAATCTGGTTTTGTCTTTGGTGACATTTCAGTGTGATGTATAAAAGAGTATTTATTTTCATAATGAAACTGTTGGACTTGATACAGTTTGATATGAAGAGCTCAGATGTGTGTTTATTTTGGTACGAGACTCATATGAGTTTGCAATGTGCTAATGTGGTCAGGGAATTTCGCTAATTTCATTGTTTCCAAGTATTCTGTCTTTTGTCTCATCTATGCTTTTCTTTGATGACATGGAAGAAATCAACTTTATAATGAGATTTGAATTTTGTGACTGATTGTAATCAATTGGTTGGATTTGTTAAAAATAACAAAATAAATGTCACCTTTTCTTTTTCCTTCTTGTTAGCATGTAGATCCTATATAAAATCGTCTACCTTGCATCTAAAATTTTGTCTTACTTCAGAGAGGAGGCAAGCAGAAGCTTCTCGCATCAGAGAGAAACATCCTGATAGAGTACCCGTAAGAATATCATCTGGCTATGAAGATTCTTTAGATTCAAGTAATTCTGGCAATACATTCCCTTCTAACCAGGCATGTGGTGCACTGTGCAGGTGATTGTGGAAAAGGCTGGGAGGAGTGATGTCCCTGACATTGATAAGAAGAAGTTAGCTCCATGTTCTCTTATATTCTGTTCAATTTCATATGTTCTTACAAATTTAAGTTGCAGAACAATGATATCTTACTTTAAGGAGCTCCTATTAGATATTAGTTAACCACTACGATCTTTTTAGACATCACTTTGTTCTTTTTCAAAATATTTTGTTGGCTATTTGTTGGTCATAAGTTGGTATTATGACTTTGTAATTTCTGCTAAAGACCTCCCAGGATCCATCTTGGAAAAGCTACTGGATTATCTCTCAATATGGGTGGCCGATAAAACAATCCTTGAAGAAGACACGATGTCGAAACACACATTTCCATAGAATGCTGTACATATAAAAATTAGAAATCGTTGATGAAAATGACGGGGGTGCATTGGGATATGGGATAGGGTAGGTCAACCCAAAAAAATCAGCGGTATAGGTAATAGGTATTAGGAAAGCTAAGGAAAATAATGAGGCTCTTATCATGAAGCTAGGATGGGGTTTATTAGCACAACCGGATAAACTTGGGTGCAGATTTTGAAAGGAAAGTATGCTCGAGTATTTAGCAGCATTAATGATGCACTTCTGACTGAAGTTCTGTAGACCAGAAAGAAGATTTCATTTTTTACTCAATACTCCTTTCGGTTCTAATTACCTCTCTGTTGTTGTAAATTCAGATATCTGGTGCCAGCTGATTTAACTGTGGGTCAGTTTGTTTATGTTGTCCGAAAAAGGATCAAGCTCAGTCCTGAAAAGGCTATATTTGTCTTTGTAAAGAACACTCTGCCTCCCACTGGTGAGTAGTACTCTGTAATATTCAAGTTGGAAGACTTCTGTGAATTATGTTTGTAATTTTCCTTTCCTTTTTGCAGCTACATTGATGTCTGTACTCTACGAGGAAAACAAGGATGAAGATGGTTTTCTTTACATGACATACAGCGGGGAGAATACCTTTGGATTTCACTAGATTGTGTCGTCAATTTGTGTAAATGAATCCTGGAAGATGTATATTATCAGTATTCAACATAAGCTCTGGCTTTTCTATCTTTAGTTTTGAGTCATGCCATTGGGTGGATAATGGGAGTTATTTGATCTATGAAATGGAATTGAATGGATGGCATGGCATCATTGCACATATAATGAAAATTGAATGGATGAATAGATTCAATTTGTTAGTGCTGCTTTTCCACTTTGCTTTATGTTTTCTTGTTTTTTTGTGCTAGTTGCTTTGGAAGCATATCTGTTTTCGAGATTGTTTGATCTTTTGCTTGGTGTTCAAGGATACAAAGTGAAACTTGTTCTTGATTCTCCTCGAAGCAATAACAGGTGCTGAACAACTTATAAACATGGTGTTCAAATCATCAAGCTATCAAGTTACCAGAAGAGGATAACCTCGCAGAGTAAAAAAAAAAAAAATCAAAGCTTTCCGGTCAAATAAACATGAGAAGATGAAATGAAAAAAAAAAGAAAAAAAGCCAGCCTGTTTAACTAGCATAGCTTGTTAGAATGGAGTAATTTTATAGAAAGTAATTAAAAAAAAATTATAAAACTTAATTTTTAAACTAGCACAATGCATGAAATAAAAAAAAATATATTTCAAAAAAACTACTAAAAAAAATTGGGTCAACATGATAATTTCATAGAAAGAAAAATATAAAAAATTAAGATCAATTTCACAAATCTAATAATAAAAGATAAAATTAAAAAAAAATTAAAATAAGGATCTAAAAAAGGTAAGGTAACCAAGGTAACTTTTTAAATCTGTGACTTGGGTTATGACTCTGTGATTACTTTATAAAAAGCAAACTGGAAAAAAATAATGAAGTTTAATTAACAATCAATCTAATGATGAGGATTGAAATTAAAAAATAAAATCCAATTAAAAAAAGAATATAAAATAAAACAAATAACAATAAAAAGAATCAAAACTAAATTTGATATAAAAACAAAATGGAAGGACATTGTGGTATTTTTTATAGAATTTGCATGAAAAACAAAGTGATGAGAGAGAAAGGAGAGAAGAGAAGGGAAAAAAGAAAAAGAAAAATGAACCTCTTCGCATGACCACTTTATATACAACTGCACTAACTACTAGGCCCTGCTGAGACGCATCCAACGCCACTAAGAAAGGCAACATTCTGACACCATAAGATGGTGCATGCCCCATTTGATCGCAATGACATCCTTCATACACAATGCACGTGCCAACCATTTTGTCATTTTCTATTGTCCTAGTTCCTGTAATTGTTTAAGTTTATTTTTGATCTTTTAAGTCTTAATTGTTTTAGATTAATAAAATTGATGTTTATTTTGTGAAATGGAGCATCAATTGCATTAGAAGTCTTCCTTAACATTGCATGATCCCTTATATCTGGACAATATTCAAGAAATATTATTAAGCCCAAAACTCAAATAAATTCAATGTTAAAAGATTAAATTGAAAAAAAAATGACTGAAAAGATAAATGGGGTTGATATATATTTTCTTTGCCCTGCAATTAATTCTCTATTCTTTGAAGAAAAAAAGGCTAGATATTTGTCTATTATTTAATTTTAATTCTTATAAATAATAAAATTTAATTTAATTTTTTTAAAATTAAGCATCAATCTATCACCTTTTTTTAAAAAAATCTTAAGAACCCTACTTAGAGTCAATTAAATCAAACTACCAAGTCTAATCTGAATTTAAGCCAATTTAAAATGATGAATTCAAATAGCCAAATAAACTCTAGTGATGGAAAAAAAAAAGCATGTGGCACTATCACAATCCATTGCAGTGTGAATAGTGTTTCCATAAAAAAAAAACTATTGTAATTGTAATTACCATAGTTTTCCAAAAGTAGTGGTTGGTTTCATGGTGTGTGTTAAGTTTTTTGGATGCCGCAATGGGGGAAACACATAAGATACTTGTATGGAATGCAAAATGTTGCTTGCTTTGGGTGCTGATCTTGTTTATTTTTTTAGCCTGCAAGCTTTCTAACAACCTCTTAGACTGATAAACATGCAAAATACAAAAGAGGGAAGAAAAAGGAAGGATTAATAGCATCCCAAAACATTATCTGCCGGAAATCATCTGATGTTGCAAGTATAACAGGCATGAGGCCAATTTCTTTACATGTCATTCAGAAGATTATTTTTTCTGGCATTTACTTTTAACCCATTTGAAGCTGTTGGATGCTCCACTTTTGAGCTTTTGAGCTCCAGACATAGCAGCTGCTTTGGCTTTGTTTAATCCCCCTTTGGCATCTACCTTCTTCTTGTTGCCGGTATGTTGCTTGGTCCCAGTGTAATTGTCATCTTCCATTGAACCAATACCTCCTGCACCCCATTGATCTGCCCAGCTTGGGGCCTCACTTGCCATTGTTTCTTCTTTTCCTTCAATAAATCCAAGAATACAAGAGCAAAGCCATTGATTAGTAACCTATATTGCATACATCGAAAGGAAAGCATAGATCCAAATAGCCCATAAGAACAGGATAAGTAAAGGATCAAGAGAACTGGTCACATTTGCAAGAATTTCAAGGGAAGCATTGAGAAAAGCCATTGTTCATTAATATGTAGCGTTTAAGATCATATTCAAATGCATGGAGGGGACCTAAACTTTTGTCATTTTATGGAGGCAAAGGAACAGATCCAAACCATGAACATCTTAATTCAATATTAAAAACAAAACACAATCAAAGAGAAGATGAAGATATTGCATATAATTAGGTGGGTGAAAGAGAAAGAGTAGGGTTTACCTTGTGGTGATAAGCTTTGGTGAGACAGAGAACCTTGATGGAAGAGTTGATGGAAAATGATTAAGGACTCAAGAACCTTTAAGCTAATGAAAAAGAAGAAAGCTGCCTATTGATAGGCTGTCTTTAACTCCATTCTATGCTTTAAAAAAGAGACTTCCCAACCTACTTTTTCTTTCCTATCTTTGGCATCCAACCACCATTACATTTTAATGCTCTTTCTTTCTAGACTTCCAGTTATGTCCACTTGCAAATTTTAAATGCTAAGTTCATGTATTCCATGTCACTTCCCATTGGCTTTTACTTATAGTTGTTCATCCTTATATAATACACAAGATTAATCAGGAAAACTTCCAATTTAAACCTTTGAGCCAAGTTTCAAGTTGAATCAAAAAATATATTGATTTGGTAAAATTCAGTTGATGCATGACCTGATTAAACCTAGTCTAAACTTAAATGAGTCAAAAAAAAGTTTTTTTTTTAATAAAAAGAATGAAACAATATTGTTTTAATAAAAATAATTAATTCAAATTGACCTGATAATTCGATTTTTTTTTCTAGTTATTCTTCAAATCAAGTTTAACAAATACATGCAACAACATGTAATTAGACATGCATAAATTAATACATAATTACATGTTGGTGTTTTTCATTCTATGTAGACTTGTGTGCTTATTTTGACATATTTAAAATACATAATTACATGTTGATGTTTTTCATTCTATTTAGACTTGTGTGTTGAATCTTTAATTTGAGTTGAAGCATAGCATGATCTTGTAAATTAATTTTAATTATAAATTTGTCAACTTCTTATTTATTTATTTTATTTATTTTATGCTTCAATTAATCTATTGTTAGAGAATAATATAAATCATATCCTGGGACCTCACCTAATAGCTTAAGCTTTTAGGTGAGATGGTTCTTTGACATGGTATCAGAGCCTTGATGACTAAGTGGTCTCGAGTTCGAATCTCATCATCCCTATTTATTTGATAAAAATTAAGCACAAGGTAATATGGGTCTATGCAAGTTTCAAGCCCAAAAAGCTTTCATTTGAGAGGGTGTGTTAGAGAATAATATAAATCATATCCTGAGACCTCACCTAATAGCTTAAGCTTCTAGATGAGATGATTTTTTAATATCTATTGAGATTTTTAACATTTCTCATTGAGCCTACCATGCCATAACTTTAATCCACCTTGAACATATCATGGTCACGAGAGTCTTAGGTGGGAGCACTTCGTGCTAATCTTCTCTTTTTATGTGTTCAAGAAATGCTTCTCCTTGTTATTATCACTTATTATTTTGTATAATTGCTCTCTTATAAATGGATTGTTCTTGTACCATTTAATTTGTCTTTAGTTCTTCGGTGATGTTAAAGAGCATCTCCATAACATAATAATACGAAAAATTAAGACAAAAATTAGTATACAAAAAGAAATTAACAAAATCTTTTACAATAATTTTGGCTATTGGCTATGATGATTAAGTTGCTACTAGATGTAAGCCTTTTTATTATTATTATTATTATTATTATTATTATTATTATCCGCTTCTATTTAATTATATAATGATCTAGTAGAAACATTTTATAAAAAATTAAGATTCTCTCAGTTCAATAATTATTTTATAAAAAAATTACTTCTATTTGTAACAGTTTTTACAATATGAAGACCAATTTCTAGTTAAATCTCAAAGATCATATATTTATAATTAGTACAAGAATTTCTTATCGTTTTTTATTCATAAAAATTTCTCAAGAACTTTTATATTATTTTTCATTTACTTTCTTATGTGATAGGGATTTGCTTCCTACTTGTATCAATGACGTTTTTCAAAGAATAGGATTTTGCTTTCTACTTTTATGATTTTTATACTAAAATTATCATATAAAAATCTAGCAAATTATATAAAAGTGTGTGTATAATTTATTATTTTAGTTTTTTTTTAATTAAGAGACTCAGATTCTCACCTTGTAAATTAAGAATGTAATTAAAGAGACTCTTAAAATATGTAATTATTACTTTAATTAGAATAAAATGATTTGTAGAGATTTACCTACCTTGTAAAACTTTCTAACCTTTGGTTTGGAGCCTATAAAAGGTCAATGAGCTCGTTATTCTAATCGGGACTCAAGTTGTCTTTGTAGTGTTTTCACCGGAAGTAAGCCTCTTTTCCTTTGTTGATCCTTCTGTTAAATCCATTTCTAATCACTTTCTTGGTATAGATTTAATAGAAAGGATGATCAAAGGAAAAGAGGCTTACCTCCAGGTGAAAACACTACAAATGCAGCTTCAGTTGACACTCAAATTCATAGTTTCAAAAGTATTTATGTTACAAATATGTGTTTGTGCGAGCGCACGCGATTTTTCTAAACCCAAACACAATATCAAACAAGCACGCCGATCGATGAAGAAAATATCAAATGGTGAAGGATAAGTTGAAAGAAAATGAGAGCAAGGATTGATGGGACGATCTTGTTGAGGAGCTTAACTTTCATGAGAAAAAGTTCTATGGTGCTACACATAATCTTGTGCAGGAGATCGAGTCATGAAGAACATCACTAATGGATCCAGCTCTTCTTCACATTCTGAGCAAATGAACAATCCCTTTACTTTTATTTGTAAATCGCAAAGAATTTTCTTCTTGGCTTTCCTTCTAGACGTGTGAAGTTTTAAATAAATATTTTCTGTATTTATGCTATGATTAATGGTATTCTTATTTAATTACCCCTAATTAAGTCATCTCATTATCTTTAGAGAGAGAGAGAGAAAACTTGTTGTCGTCGTCTATTGTGAATATTTGAGAAAAACTATGGCTATAGCCTATAAGAGTATCCTATCACTCGGTTCAATGTTCATTGAAATTAAGCTACACGGGTAAAATAATAATTAATGTATTAAAATTGATATGATGTTTGTTTTTATTTTAAATAATATTTTGGTTCTTCTAAATCATTTAAATTTCTCAAAATTGATATGATAAGTCATTTTGTTTATGTGGCACTCTTAATTAATTTTTTTCTATTTATTGTAAGAACATGATTCTAACAACTCACTATATTCAATGATTACAGTACAAATGAACTCATTTGACTAACAATTAAGAAGAAAATTAATTTGTCATTGTTTTTATCTATATTTTTTTATATAAAAAGAACATAAACATAACAATTGAGTTATAGCTCACAAAAGATTTGTTTGCAAATATTATATATATATATATATATATATATATATATATATATATATATATTACTATAACATTATTATTCAATTAGCAGTTTAACCTTGTGTTTTATAAAATATTTTTTTTTAAAGTAGCTATTGCAATAGTGATGGTAAAGTTTTTGTAATAGAAACATGTACAAGAATACATATGATTTAAATCATTTCATAAATGGTAGAATGTTGGGTTTTTATTGTTATTGATTGGTTGAAAGTTTTTCTACTGTTTTTATTAATTACTTCATTATTTTTTAATATCCATAAATGAATTCAAATAATAGTTAAGAAGACTTTAAGTTATTTAACAAACAACATACTTTATTTTTTACAAAATATATTTTATTAATAATACAGATCAAACAAATAAACCATTATCTTTGTTGTATAATAATACAAAAAACTAAGATACGAGTTAAATTTTTATCTTGTAAAAACAAAATTGATAAAATCCTTTCCAATAATTTTGATTGTTGGCTATGATGATTAAGACACTATTTAGTATTGTAGTAATTTTTGTTATCTAACCAATTATGAAGAAAAAACCGTTTAACCTATACTTTTTGCAATGAGCCCCATATATAATTGCGTTGCAATCCTTTATTTTGTAGAAGTTAAAATATCCTTTTTATTTATGGAGACTTGTTTTTTATTTATTTTATGTACAAAAATATATCTCATAATAATTTTAACTAAATATATATTAGTACTGTTATTATCTATTTTTGAGATTCTATATAACCAGAAAATAAAAAATTAACTAGAAAGGAAAAGAGAAAATATTAAAAAATCAAAAAAATATAGAAAAAAAAAACAAAAAGATACATCAGTGAGAAGAATATACTAGAACGTTCAAGAAATTAATAAAAACTAATTAAGAAAGATCAAACATAGAAGATAAAAAACAAATTACAGTGTATTTTCTACTATTAAAAATCCTATTAATAAAAATATTTAATTTGATAAGAAAAATTAAAAATTGAATGTTTTTCACATGTTAAAATTAATATATACAAAAGGTCTTAATTAAAAGAGGTGAAGTTTCTTTATGATGAGCCAGGCACACAGGCCGAGAGCATGAATTATTTTGTTTTATTTTATTTTTCCTGGCATTTTACACCTTAGCTTCTTTTTTTTTTGTTTAACACATTTTCAGTCCCTCAAATTAAAAACAAAAGTGTTCATCATTTGTTATTCAATGATCCATTTTTTATTTATTTAACTTGAAAAAAAAACCTCCTTTTAGGTATATATTAATTTGCTATCCTAATTCATATGTCTGTTCTAAATATTTTTTTAAAAAAAAAATATTTATTTCATACAAAAAAATCCCACAAGCAGTATAAATAAAATAAAAAAATATTTTGCGTAAAATATAAACCTCCCTTAAATGCAAAAGGGGGCCAGTAATAGCTGGCTGATCTGGTTCCCCTTACAGTGAGTGCATGGCATGGAAGAAAGTGAAATCAATTAGGGTTTGGTCTAGGCTAATGGAGACGTATTGTTCCACTGTTGTGGGTTGCTGCTGCTTACGGTCACGACAAGGGGAAAAATGCTGCTAATCATTTTTTCATCAGCTTCCTCGAGTTTACCTGAAAAATTAACTTCTAAACAGTCAGCTATTTTTATTTTTTTTAATTTTAATTTGGAATTATATATTTTAATAAGATAAGAAGAGTGTCCAATGACTGTCCCCATCTGGAAATTATAGTCAACTGGATTAGTGATAGAGTGCCCAATTACAGAATGACAACTCATCCTCAATTCTCTTTTTTTCTGCCCTTGATTGTCTTTCTAACTGTTGGCTTTGCTCATTAGTCACACAACTGATAAAATTGCAGAGACTAGAAACAAGGCTATTTGTATGGGATTTATCAACACTTATCAGGAGTCACCTGACCTGTATATATATCAAAACTAATATTTTTATTATTTTTTTTTTAAAAAAAGTTTTTGTTTTAATAAATATACTTCGCTAACTTCCTGAAGGGCTTAATTCTGATTAAAAAAAGAGAGCAATTTCTCACAAATAGCTTACCAGTAGAGAGCTAAATGTTCCCGATCGAATTAAAGTCTGAATCTTGCTGAATATAATTCATGTTTACTTGAGGAATTATTATCATCACAATCATTAGCTTGCAGATAGCAATTGTAACTTAGAGTTTTTATATGATATTTCTATTCAGTAAAATATATATATATATATATATGCTTGTTGTCCTTCCTGTATTGATTTTATTCGTAGAATACATGCATTTAGTTATAATCGGTGTAGAATTCATGACTGTAAAACTGGGTCCAAATCAACCATATTGTTCGAAGAAAGTAGCAAGAAGGGCCCAAGAAGAGATCGGAAGCTTAAAAGGCAAAAATGGCAGATAGCTGGCTCTGGTTTTCCTTACAGTGTATGGTAAGGCATGAAAGGGAGTGAAATCCGTTAAGATTTTGGTGTAGGTTCGTGCAGACAGGCTCCACTGTCGTTGGTTGCTTATGGTCACGACAAATTAAGGAATGCTTAGAGACTCTTCTTTTTTAATCATTTCAGGCACAACATAATCTTGATGTGCTTCAAATCAAGTGTAGTTTAAGCTTTAAGATTAATTGTTCACTTGCTGTCCTCGTCTCAGGATTAGTCATTTTAATTAACAGTTCGTTTAATTAACGCCACGATCAGACACACTTAAGATAAAAGAAATATTTTATCTTAAATGTTTAATGTTTGTAAGTATGAATTTTTATTATATAATAAATTAAGTTTATATGGATCGGCTCTCATAGTTGTTTTTTTTTAAATTATTATATAAATATTTATAATATACACTTGACACTTAGTAATTTATCAATGAGATTATTATTTTTTTAGTTTATTTCTTTTAGTTTTTATAATTAATTAATTTAAAAAAAAAAACATGCCAGAAACATATTTTTTTTCTTTTGTTTTTTCTTTTAATTCTTTCAAAGGTTTAGAGAATTTAGTTATTTAATAAATGTATTCTTTCTATGTGGAACAAATAAATACTTCAAAAATAGTATTTTCGCACTTCTAAACTAGCTTTTTATTTGGTTCTTTTTATATTATTATATAAATATAATAATATAGAGAGAATTGACGAGTAAATTATTTTAAAAATTGAATTTATTATTCAATATCAATATTGCTCAATTTACCAATATTGCTCAATTTATATTAAATATGTGTTTGATATAGTGATGCAAAGCATCTTGTAAAAATGTTTTTTGTTTAAAAATATATCAAAATAATTTTTTTTAATATTTTTTTATATTAATACATCAAAATCATGACAAAAAACTAAAACAATATCAATTTAATATTTTTTCATTTGAAACATATTCTTAAAACACAATAAAAAATAAAAATTACTATATTTTCAAACACTCACTTAGCCTCACATGTGTTAGATTTATAATTATAAGCCTTGATTCGGTGTGTAGCTCAAGGTCCAAATAGTGAGTTAGTTAGATCGACTTAGTTTTTGAAAAAAACTAATTCTAAATTTATCTCTAATTTGAAGGATATTTCAATTGTACTTTTGAAATTCGGCCCAACAAGTTAATTTGAGGCTGGAACTAGGCTGGTTAAAGAAAAAATAAGAAAAATTATAATTCGGTTGACCCGACAAAACTATGTCAAAAACCCGATTACAATTTGTTAACTTTTATTTTTATTATTAAAATAATATTATTTTAATTTTTTAAAAAATAAAAATTAATCTGACCGATCAAAACTCAAAACTCAACTCACGTGAAGTTTAAAAATTATGTTTCCAATACATATAAGAGAGAAAGGGTCGCCAGCCAGTTCAAATGTTGTGAAAAAAGGGCATCTTTTATCATTAGATCATAATTTCAAAAGCTCAGTCATTCGGTCAAAAATCAGTCCCTCTTATTTGAAAAGGAGAAAAAAAATCAAAAATAAAAAAAAAGGAAGGGAAGAAAAACCATTACTGACAGGGAAAGTAAACATCCACAGACTCCTTCCTCTTCCAGCTCCCTGCTGTCTGTTGTCTGTCTCCGGCGTAAGCCAGAGAGCATCAAGAAAAGTCGAGCCACAGACAAGATTCCGTGCATCTTCCCTCTCCTCTCTTTTACACTGCCTCCAATAAAACCATACCACACTCTTTCTAAAATATCTCGTACTCTGTGTGGCCAAGTTCTTCGGGTACGATTAAGGAGAAAATTTGTTCCTTTTTTTTATAGCATCAATACAATAAAGTTTTATAAAAAACAATGAAAATATCAGAAAAGAAACATTCAAAAATATAAAAGAATATTGAATTTAAATTTATTTTCGACATGTAAGTAATTTACTAGCTTGTGATTAGATTTAATTTCAATACATACAAATTAAATGAAAACAACACCTCAAACTCCCTCCTCATTATATATAAATTTAATTTTCCATCCAATTTGAAATTCTTTTTTGTTTAGTAAGAGACATTTCTAAATTAGTAAGAGACAATTATTTATTATTATTAATTTAGTAAGAGACATTTCTAAATTAGTAAGAGACAATTATTTATTATTATTAATTTAGTAAGAGACATTTCTAAATTAGTAAGAGACAATTATTTATTATTATTAATTTAGTAAGAGACATTTCTAAATTAGTAAGAGAGAATTATTTATTATTATTAATTTAGTAAGAGACAATTCTACCCTGCCCCCAATCCTTCTCCTTGCCTCCATAACATTCTTTCACCAGTCAAAAAGAAGACAGAACACAGACACATGCTGTCTACTTCCCTCTCCTTCTCTCATCACTTTTCTCTCTAACAAGACCAAAACTAGACGATGTCTAGATCCTCTTCAACGTCGTCGTCCTCCTCAGCAACGACACCGTCTCCTTCAATAAAACCCGAATCCTACTCTCACAGTCCAGTCCACTACGCCGTCATACTGGGCGACCACACAACCCTAACCCGCCTCCTCTCCACTCTCCCCAAACTCACTGATCCCACCAAAATCCACACCGAGTCAAACTCACTGAATCAAGAGCAACTCGCAGACAAAATCTCCTCTCTCGTCGACCGCCGTGATGTCCCTTACCGAGAAACGCCTCTCCACCTCGCTGTCCGCTTAAATGACCTCTTCGCCGCCAAATCCCTCGCAGCTGCTGGCGCTGACGTGTCCTTACAGAATTCCGCTGGTTGGAACCCTCTCCAGGAGGCATTATGTCGCAGGTACTCAGAAATCGCTCTCATTCTCCTCCGCCTCCACCACCGCTCCGCCTGGTCCAAGTGGCGCCGCCGCTTGCCTCGCCTCACTGCCGTGCTCCGCCGCATGCGTGACTTCTACATGGAAATCTCCTTCCACTTTGAAAGCTCAGTCATTCCTTTCGTAAACAAACTCGCTCCATCAGACACTTACAAGATTTGGAAACGTGATGCTAATCTCCGCGCCGATACTACCTTAGCCGGATTCGACGGCTTGAAAATCCAGCGTGCCGATCAAAGCTTCCTCTTCCTCGGCGACGGCGACCAAGCTCACTCCATTCCTCCTGGTTCTCTCTTAGTTCTCAACCACGATGAACGTAAAATCTTTGACGCATTCGAATCCGCCGGAGCGGCGATGAGCGAGTCCGACATCGCTGGATTCTGCTCCCAAAGTAGCGTTTACCGTCCCGGCATGGATGTCACTAAAGCCGAATTAATAAGCCGAACGAACTGGAGACGACAAGAGAAAACAGAATCTGTTGGCGAATGGAAAGCTAAAGTTTACGAATTAAACAACGTCGTTTTTAGCTTCCGATCTCGGAAAGTAATCGAAAGCGACGTCGCAGGAAGCGAACAGGTCTTACCATTAGAGCTTGACGAAGATGATGACGGCTTCTTAGTAGCTGAAAATCCTAGCTTTCTCAATTTCGAGTTTAACAATGGAAATGAGAGTAAAAGGAGGCACAGTAGTTTTGTGAGGGAGGAGAGGGAGTTTGTGAGTGTAGGGAGGAAGAGTGTAGATATTTATCCGTCGTCAACGGTTACGGAGAGGAGGAGAGTGGTGGCGGTGCCGGAAAAGGTAAAGGAGAAAGAGTATGTGAAGAGTTTGAAGCCGTCAGTTTGGCTAACGGAACAGTTTCCGTTAAAGATTGAGGAGTTATTGCCGTTACTTGATATTTTGGCGAATAAAGTGAAAGCCGTTAGGAGGATGCGTGAACTGCTGACTACAAAGTTTCCGGCGGGAACTTTCCCGGTTAAGGTAAATTAATTAGTTAATTAATTGCGTATTTAGGTGGTGATTTTTGGATTAGTGTTTTGTGTGTCGTTTGGGGTTCTGTTTGACTGTTGGATTCTGTCGTTTCACTGGTATTTAAATTTCTGTTAGACTTCCGTGCAGTGCCGTGGTTCAAAGCTACGGAGATTTGTGGACCCCTCATGCAAGTAATTTTAGTGGGGTCCTTCGTTTTGTGTTTTTCTTTTTTATTCATTTGACTTCTGATGTGTGAGATTAAATAAACTTGGAAAAGGATTACTTTGGTAATTAAATAATAATCATATAAGTTTCAAATTATATTATCAAAACGATCAATGAACTTGTGCATCCATTATTGTTCTATGGATTTCTGTGTGGTGTTGTAGTCCAAACCTATAGAGATTTGTTGACTTATTTTTTACTCTCGGGTTTTGACATGGTCATTATTGATTGATGAAGTCCATAGAATTAATTATACCATGTTAATTCTAAATTGATTTTAAAGTTAATAAAGTTAACTCTAGATATTCAATTCTAAATTAATTTTTTATAATTTTCGAATCTGGTTAGGGGTCGAGTATAGTACCGGTTCCAAGTCGGACCCGACATGGGATTCGTGGGACCCATTTTGTGTTTTTGATACAAGCTAGGGAGAAGAAAAGGGATGTGTGCGATGAGTGGAGAAGAAACTTTTGTGAGGAATGTAAGGTGGGGTTGGGGGCTTTTAATGGTCGGTGATGTGACGTGGGATACTGTGATCAGTATGTGACCTGATCAACGATGATGGTGTATGGGAAGGGGACCCAAAAGATCCGGTGTTTTCCTTTTCTTGGGAAGCAGGGAATGGAGCGGGGGCCAGAGGGGACCACATGTTTGCTCCCTTCTGTATCTCCTCTGCTCTGATTTCTTTTCTTGACTAAAAAAAAATAGTACCGCCCTCATTCTGCCACGTCTGACATGGCAAGATCAAGGGCTTGATGAAGTGCTTGAGTAATTTCAGATGCTTGACGGGGAACAAGTTTTATTGATTTGATTTGGTGAGTTATAAATGTGTTAACAATGGTGGTGGTGGTTGGTGTTTTTGTGGATGCAGGTGGCGATTCCGGTGGTCCCAACGGTGAGGGTGGTGATAACGTTCACTAAGTTTGTTGAGCTCCCACCTGTTGAACAATTCTACACTCCACTTTCTAGTCCAAGACTTTTTGGTGGTCATGAAGGAAGTAGAGTAGGATCATCAGATGAATCAGACAAACATTATCCATCATTGTCATCGTCCTCCTCAACGTCGTCGACCACATGGTTACAGCGAAACAGCAGCCAATCGGCGAGCAAGCAGCACCGGCATAGTTCTTCAGTATCGGGGCAGCAGCAGCTGCTGCTACAAGGTGACCCTTTTGCCATACCAAGTGGATATACATGGACAAGTGTTGATGAGAAGTCGACCAAAATGAAGAAATCCAAGTCCACAAGGAAATCCAAGTAAAGATGGCTACTATAGGGCAAAGGCAAATGAGGGATTTAATTAGGGCAAAAGGAGTCAGGAGATTGGTTGGTGGTGATTAATTAATTACTTCCGTGGATCTTTGAACTTGCAAATATATATAATGTAGATATCTCCATGCTATTTAATCATATTGAGCCTTTCATGTGTGGTTTATGACAGTTTTTGACAACATTATGATTAGAAGATTAACTAATTAATTACTACAAGTCCTGGTTTTTGTCCCAAATCTTGTTGATTTTCATTGCTTTTTTGAATTAGATCATGTTGTTAATTTTACCATCAATTTCATGACCTTGAGCTAGCTAAGGCCAAGCTGTAAGAGATGCTAGTTGGCTTCAATTTTTTTAATTTTTTTTAAGTTTCTGTTTTCTGCTCATACTAGAATATTATCCATGAAATTCACCTAAAAGGTGGCGGGAATTTGATGATGAGGGTTGAAAAACAGTGGGACGTTCTTACATCATGACAATCATTAACAGCAGTAAACATGAAAGCTACCTATATCCCTTGGTTGAAAAACAGTGGGACGTTCTTACATCATGACAATCATTAACAGCAGTAAACATGAAAGCTACCTATATCCCTTGCTTGATATGGGGCATGTTGATCCTGTTCAGAAATGGCAGGAGCCATTATTATTGCTGAGAAACAACTGCCTCTTTATTCTTTTTACAGTAACTCAATGTGGTACCCATGCAAAGGCAGTCCCAGGTCTGTAACCACAGTTATGGTTGCGGAGATTTATGTGTTCTAAAGTTTAGATTACTGGACTGTCGAGATCACTAAATCAATTTATATTAATTATTTTTATTTAAAATAATATTTATAGTTTTGACCAGGTTAATCAATTAAAAATCATTATACTATGCTATTAGAGTTTGACTGACTAAATATAAAATCGGTTCAAAATGAAACCTGATCCATGTCAAGCTCCGAATCACCGAGTCACTAAATGGACCAGCAAGGCTAACAGTATTCGTTTCAGTGTGCTCTCCTGTCAAAGCAGGGTATTGCCTCAATCAGTCTATAAATTAACTGGTACTATTAATTTAGCACAACTTTTTGTTCATAAGTAACTGGGATTATGCTACAAAGCTAATCATTTTTCACTTGTGCCCATGCTAATAATTAATGGACCTCATTTGATGGCTAGTCTGGAAAAGATAAATGTAAAACTTGATCATCATCATGCTTCCCTTTCACTGCTAATTATCAAGTTCAAGTGGGACACAATCTTTTCATGTTCTTTTCTTTTGGTTGCCAATGGTACAAGGCTTTAGATGCACAAAAAACTGTGACAATCTGAGCTTAATATATTTCTATGCTAAGCAGGTGTACTAGCTAGGCATGAAATGATTAGTGGGGCTAGGTTAAGAAGAACAGTCTCTAACCATTAATTCCATTGTCGTGACCTTAAGCAGCCAACAACAGTGAAACATGTCTGCAGCAACCTAGACCTAATCTAAACACATTTCACTTCCTTACAAGCCATACCCTCACTAAGGGGAACCAAAGCCAGCTCTAAACCCTTTTCTTTTCCTTCAAGTTTCTTCTATCTTCTTGGACCCTTCGTCGTCCTCTTAATTTCCTCCTGCATGGCGCCTAGCTGTTGTCATGCCTAGTCATACAGTAAATGTGGCTGGTATTTTTTTCGGATTCCATTTTCAAGTCTTGGTATCAATGTTAGATGGCTTGCAGCTTTGACGATGAACTTTGAATCAATTAGCATGGTGTGTACGTATAACCTTTCCGCAAGGCCGCAACCTATGCCAATGTTGCCATCAGGGAGGATCGAGCTGTTTACCATTACGTGTGATCACCATGAAGACAATGAGCCCACGCCCGTGTTAGCATATCATGTTCACTTTCTTTTTTCTCAATAGTCGTCCATGAGTGGAGGATTTTTATCACTATATGATAATAACAAAAAAAAAAAAACTTTAAATACTTTCCCTGATGATTAACTATAATTTATAGTCGATAATTTTAGAAAAAAAACTGCTAGTGGAAAGCAAAAACCTGTTCTTTAACAAGAATTATGATAATTTTTATTTTTATTTTACTAAAACTCAATTGCATCTAGTTAAATGCCAAAAAAGAAAATAGTACAGTGGGGGTTTGTTATCATTTTTCTTTCCCTTTTTGGAATGGAAGAAATTATTTGTGAACAATTTCTGTGTACAAATGGTAGAACTCCATGGAGGGACAAAAGAGATAGGCCTGTAGGCCCGATGATGTCTGTTTTTTCTAGGTTCAGGCCAGGCCTTGTAATAGTTTTAGAACCCACCTGCGTTTTTTTGGGGGCCATGGGTCTTTTTGAATCCTAACGTCATAAAATGGGCCTTGTAATGAACACAAAGACAAACACATGAAAGATTTCAGTAAATTCATAGGTTTTTAATGAGTTAAAGGGAAATCAAATTATTTTTAAATGATTTAACTTTTTGAAGTACATCAAATCCTTGACTATTATGCTAACTTAGACTAATTAAAGAATATGATTGAAATCTATTGGTGTGTTAAGGATCTAATTGAGATGGAAACTATGGACTGGGAACTTTTTTAAGGCTTGCCCTTGAAGTTTCTAGTGTGCCATATATACCGCTAAATTTTTTGTCGGCGACAATGAATGATGATATTGTCTACTTGCCATGTACGTACAATATCTTCATCGTTGTGGAAATTATGTGACAACGAAATTTCAACCATACTAGAATTGACCTTAGCTAGAATCTATAGTGTTTCTTTCCTTATAGCTGCTTAACCCAACATGTCATTTGACACATGGGGTCCAAGGTAGTTGCCAATCTTGTCTAGAATTATCTCTCCAAGAGATTTCTAGCAGCTGCCACATAAATTTGGATGCTTGCTTGTCAGGAATTCTAGCTTGTACATAAATGGAGATGGACAGAGAAATTGTGTCTCCAAATCAAGAACTCAAAGAAGAAAAAACCCTACTCGATCTAAAGAATTCGTTTTCGACATAGTTTAAGAGCTCAAATATTGCCACAGCTAGCTTCTTATCGATGGCTTTGTTGCCCGGTTTCTTTAGTTGCTTCTCGGATTTTGGCAGGATTGCATGTGAAGGAGAGGGATGTTCAGAAAGAAGATTGAACAAAGAGGACGAGGTTAACGAAGACAAGTCCATGAAGAAGAACAAGTCGACTAGCAAAAGCCGCTCTCCAATTCCTGTGGCATATTTTCCTCTTGGAACAAGATTCTCTCACTTATGAGATCACGAGCATTTTAGCTAGCTAGGGCACATAAAACTAAAGATCATTTAACATGTATAATATATAATAGCTCCTGTTTCTTATATAGTAATTTACTAATAAATTACATATTAGAGTCCGATTTTGTAAGTGAATTCTTTTTATTTTCCTTCTTTGAATCTTCAAGGTAATCCTTGCAGACAGATTTTGTGATATAGTATTACTTCCAATCTTGTATTAAAGTCAAAGTAAAGAAAATACACTTGATGACCAAATAGTCAATAAAATTTAGCAAGAGACTAGATCATATGATTCAGTAATAATAAATAGCCAGACAATTACCTCAGACAGGATTGGCTAAGAGAGCAGCTTTAGGTGTAAGATATCCCTTCAACTTGAAGCCCACAGATTGAAAAAGAAGAAAATGATGCTCCGAATTCCCCTCTTCTTAGGATAACATCATGCTTGCAATCATCATTAATTTTCTACTCTATGCCCTACCTCCTAGCTATCACTCTTCTTAGATCAACTTCCTTTTCTTTTTCCCATGAACTTTTCAACACCTACCTCTTCAAGAAAATACAACTAGGTTAGGTGGAGGACTTAATGCAACATCCAAAATTAGAAAATAAATAGAATTAGCTAGCATGAGGATTTGATTCAACTACCTGAGGAAATATGTGGTTTGTGAAGGGAAGCTGTGACCGGGACACTCTTTGTTTTTTTATAGAAAATTCTTGTACATATATTATAATCCTCCCACAGATTCTCCTGTAAACAGACTAGTAGACGACTCTATCACATTGTGGGATGATCGGCAGATGGGTGAAAAATGGTGCAGTGTTTAACATAATCAAAGAATTTAGTTGACTAATTAATAACTATAATTGCATGTCCTCCACATAAATTTTCATTTGGGTATCAAGATTTGAATTTTAACTTAATTGTATTAATTAAATACATCGAGAATCATATGCGGAAAAATATTACAGTGTCTCATACACTAACTCTAAGGTCACTAGCTAGCTAGCTCGATATATTATTGCAGGTATATGATATTGTGGGATGATTGGCAAATGAGGAGACAAAGGATCGATGTAGTGATCGATATAATAATCAAAGGAATCTAATTGACTCCCTATGATATGTCCTCATCGTACATTATATATATATATATATATATATATATATATATATATTATTATTATTATTATTATTATTATTATTGGCTTTAGCTAAATTAATTACTACTGCCTATGAAAGGTGCATATGCACCCAACTTTCTCGGCATTCTTTATAAGACCAAGACAGGTGTGTGTGTTTTTGGTAGAGTGTGTTTTTTATAAATATTTATTAATTAAAAATATATTAAGATAATTTTTTAATTTTTAATATTAAAAAAAATGAATTTAATATCTAAAAAAACACAATAAAACGATTTGAGTCTATTCGAGTTAACTAGCAAAACATGTGACCCAAGTCATAAGATCAAGATAATCTCATAAAAAACAAACCAAAATAAATTATGAAGGTTAATTCCCAATTAATTGAATGTTGAAAGATGAAATTGAAAAAAAAACTTGTCAATTGAAAAGGCACAAAAAACACTCGAGTCAAACGAGTTAACCCGCTAAACTATGACACGAGTTATGAGACCAAGCTAACCATGTATAAATCAAATCATAATAAATTATGAAACTCAATTTTCAATAAACTAAATGTTAAAGTATGAAATTAGAAAAAAGAAATATAGATTTAGAGAAAAAAAAAATACTATTGAAATGAATAGTATTTTGTGAGGGGATGAACAATAGTAAAAACATAAAAAACTATTTTTTTATTTTTTAAAATTTATTTTTAATATTAATACATTAAAATAATAAAATAATAATATAAAACTAAAATTTGTTTTAGACAAGTTTCCATAATGTTAGGACGAAAGTGCAAAACACCACTTTATAGTATAATAACGAGTTGCTTTCATCTATCACCAACTTTCCAAGTAAGCCGAGCAATCCAGTGACTGCAGTGGGGTTTCAGAGGACAAATAGCCAGCTCAGTGTACTATAAAGAATCTACACAAAACCAATAGAGCAATTCCATGTCATTGTGTACCCTGTCCTTCCCTTCCTGTCTTGCCTTAACATGGAGATTGATCTTATCTGGTAAGAAGATTCTGCTTCCCAGAGCCAAATCTAGCCATTTTTGGTTGCCAGAAAGTAAAATTGCAGGCCTTTTGGCCCTACCAAAGTGAAAAATGCATGATAACAGTGAGTCCCTTACTTCTGTCATGTTTTTTTAATTCATTCAAAACATATTAAATAATTATTTTATATCTTTAATATCAAGACGTTGGAACATTTGAGATATAAACAATTGCCCCAAATGCAACATCGTTCTTCACATATAGTAATCAAAACATACAAGGAAGAAAACTCTCAAATTGGGATATCACTAAACCACTAACCGAAACCTAATTACTATCACACTAAATTAGGGAAACAAAGTTGTTTTTATTTTTTTAATATGTTACACCTATGATTTTAGCCTTAAATAACTTTGATTTCAAGTGATGAAAAACTAGTTCCTATGGTTTAAAATGCTTAGCAATACCCTAGAATGATTGAAAGAATCAAAGAAAAGAAAAAGGGTGCATTCTAGTTTTATTTATCATTATGGTTTTATCAATGTCATTTCCCTGTCCTCCATAAGTTTAAAATTTCCCAATCTTACCTCTACAGTTTTCAAAATTCTTCAATTGTGTTTTTTACAACGAAATTATTATAATAAATCTCTCTTTTCATCATGTTTTTGTTACCTTTTCTCCCATTCTTTCCTCTCGAATCCCCATGAACCTATAATATTTCACAAAAACACTTAGCAGCCTAAGAAAACTCAAAATCCAAATATATATATATATATATATATATATATATATATATATATATATAAATGGAATTGTTAAGGGGGAAACATGCTGACATAATACACTTGGGAGTTGGGACCTGCTAGAAAGGTAATATTGGTAATATTTAATCAATAGGTACTAAAGTGAAACATTGATAAATCTTCAAGGGTAGAAATAACGTTTTCCCCACCACAAGTTAGAAGTTAGAACCACCTCTCACCCTCTTCTATGGTAATACCTGTAAGAGATTGAGTTTACTTGTAAATGCATACTAGAGACATTGAAAGCAAGTAAACACATTTATTTCTCATTCAATGCTGTCTCTTTAGTGCCTCTTCCTCTTGTAAAGCCTTTTCTCTTTTGTAATTCTTTTTAATTCTTCTCTCTCTCTAGAATCTGTGGAAACGTGTAGCCAAAATTCTGGCTCACCTACCTCACTAACAATCCCTTGTATCCCTTGTAAAGACCCTTGTTTTTTTTGTTGTCAAATTCTTTTTGTGAAATAACAAAAAGTGAAAAAGATCACTTCTTTTCTTGATTTTCATTACATAGAGAGACCATAGAATTGTGGGTTTCTGTTGTATGGTTTTTTTGGGTTAGTGGGGTCCATTTATTTGAGTCTCCTTGACAAATGTTGTAGGAGATTTCACCAAAACTCACCTCCAACAACCCCATCACCAACAACCCTTCTCTTATGTTTTCTTAATACCTTGTTGGTGAGGTTGTTTTGTTTTGGTTTGGTTTTGATTTTGGTTTACATTTGCATATACATTGTGAAAGTTGCAATCTTTTTTACTCTTTAATGGCTTTAAGGGCTGCTTCTCCCATCTGGATTAGCCCTTTAAGGCCTCATTCTAAAGTGGGCGTGTCAGATTTGGGGTTGAGGAGATGTGTGGATTTGAGGTGCTATTGGGATCTTGAGAGGCTTCGTAAATGGGAATGTTGTTGTTTAAGTGTTTTGGCTCAAAAAGCTATCACTCCTGTTGAAGATGAGAAGCCTTCAGCTCCTCAGGTGGATGCCTCTGGGGCAACTGATCAGGTTCAGGACACTCAGTCCAGAGGGTTTCACAAGGATTTGAACCTTCTTCCTAGTGAGTTATTATATATTCATTCACTGTTTTTGAAGTTAAGCTGTTTATTCTTCTTGGATTGTTATATAGTGAATTAATGTTTTAAATTTACTAGCTTTGTATGCTGTAGAATAGCAAAACAGCCTGCTTTAGTGTAAAACAGGACCTTGATTCACCGGTGGATTACTAATTTATGTGCGTCTGTAGTTGAATATTCAATTTGGTTTGGACTTGAAAACCAAAACATAATCAATTGGTTGGCAATGCAGATTGATTTTCGGTTCTGTTCTATAGTTTTTGTGGTCCTTAGCCATTGTTATTGTGGTTATAGCTGGGATGAATTTATCTTATTTAGCTGATAGAATCAATTGTGTGTTTCCATTTATATTTGGAAGATAACTAGTGATTTGAAGCTATTAGGATGATTTTGAATGTTTGATCAATTTATGGGAAGAAGATTAATTCAGAATCTTGAAATGCAATATATGATGGTGATTGTGTTGGATGCTTATAGAGGGCATGCATTCAGGCATTTTTAGGTTTATATTACAAGAAGAATTTGTTGAGAATTTGTATTTCCATAGAAGAAGATTTATTCAGAATCTGGAAATGCCATATAAGATGCGATCAAGTTGGATGCTCATAATGTGCATGCATTCAGGCATTTCTAGGTTTGTGGAAGAAGATTTTGTTGAAAATTTAAAAATTCTATATAGGGTGCTAGCCCTGTTGCAGATGCTCGTCGAGTGCATGTAGTTGAGCATTTCCTGGGTTAATTTTCGTGTTCTGAATGCATAATTGGTCTAAGGATTGATCTTTCTAGCAGTAATTAATTTTATTCCTTTTCAATCATTAATTTGAAATCAGTGGTTTCCATTATTTGTATCAGTTTGTCCACTAGTCTGGGTATGATCTTTTGGAGGTTTGTGATGGATATTATTCATACTTGCAAGCTTCAAACCACGTGATGGATAATTACCATGTCGCCTGTTAAGTTAGTCAAAGCAATAACAATGCATTGTGCTAGTGCAATAATGACAAAGAAAATCTATTAAGCTGGTGTCAATTTCCAAAACTCCAAAAAATGTTCTTTGATCCATTTTGCATTTTTGCTATGTATTGTAGAACCGTTGTCCGCTACAGATCTTTCTTCTTCTCCTGGAAATGGTGCACAAGTACGGGTAGCTTATCAGGTAACCACTTGGATATTCTTCTCCCAAACATCCATGTCTTTTGTGCTATTCTTATGTTTGCTTTGATGCCCACTTTTAGGGGATGCCGGGTGCATACAGTGAGGCTGCTGCGCTAAAAGCATATCCAAAGTGCGAAACTGTTCCATGTGATCAGTTTGAAGCTGCTTTCAAGGTTCATAAATTTCTTATGCATCACTTTTCTTTGTTAAACTAAGCTACAAATGATTGTCACCAATATTTTTCTGTGCTCAATTGACCAGGCAGTTGAACTCTGGTTAGTGGATAAAGCAGTCCTCCCCATTGAGAATTCAGTGGGTGGCAGCATCCACCGTAATTATGATTTACTCCTTCGTCATAGGCTTCATATAGTAGGGGAGGTGCAGATGGTAGTTAACCATTGCCTTTTGGGATTGCCTGGTGTACCAAAGGAGGAGTTGAAACGTGTTTTGAGCCACCCCCAGGTTAGTTGTACTCAGAGTTCTGCTCTCGCTCTTACATTTTTATTAGGTCCACATAGTTTTTATGAGTAGATCTTATATGAATGTTAGACAAGGGAATAAATACCCAGTTTATTGATTTACTCTTCTGGAAATGGTGTTTTTTTTGCTTGCATGAGACAGTAAATGGAGATAGGCTTCTCCAGAGTGTTTGATCTAATGAAGAGCAATATCATGATTTGCCTTGAGAAGTGCATCCGATTACATACAAAATTTTAATTTTGTTGATATTGTTAGTGTCATTACCATTATTGTTTTCCTTTACAAGTATAACTAACGATTTTCTGGATAAAGAGATACTAAATGATTTGGAAAGCCAAAATTTGCATGCAGGAATTTATTGGAAGTTTGTTTTAGATTAGGAGACACTCTCCAATGAATGCTTGTACGAATTTTGGTTTGTTTTAGAAAACATCTACTGATGTATACCATGAGATCCAGCTGTTAGATATAAACACTCATCAATTTGTGGTCAAAGTGCTTGGGAAATTTCATTTATTGCTAAAAACTCTGGAGCTGATTCCATTATGGTAAATTGTTTCTAACCTTGTATAACACCTATTAACTAGTGCTAATCCAGCCAATGTAGGGTCATTTTAGTGTGATCTAATTACTTTCTCAACTTTTGATTCTTGACATTTCGAGCATTTGATCTTTAAACTTTATATGAGACCGACTAATGATGCTTGGACTTGATGGTTAAATTCAAAAGTAGTAAAGTACATATGATGCTCTATTAAAAGATATTCTAACTTGTAGGCACTTGCTCAATGTGAGATGACTTTGACCAAATTAGGTATCATCAGAGTTAGTGCTGATGATTCTGCAGGTGCTGCTCAGGTAATTTTCAGATCCTTTAAATCTTGTTTTGACTAAGCTTGAATCATGCTATAGATTGTCTGTGTACTAAATGTTAAAATATTCGGGGACAGATGGTTGTGGCAAATGGGGAAAGAGATACTGGAGCAATAGCTAGCGCTCGTGCAGCAGACATCTATGGGCTTAACATTCTATTGGAAAAAATCCAGGTAAGGCTTCTCCTTTAAGTTTCCCATGACTGTTTATTGCATGAATTTTAAAATTACGTACTTTCCTCATACTGAACTTAATTTAGCCTGATTTTGTTCACTTACACATGTTAGGATGATGATGATAATATTACCCGCTTTTTGATACTTGCAAGAGAACCTATGATTCCTGGAAGTAACAGGCCCCATAAGGTACTCTTATTCACCTCCCAGTCCTGTATACTTTCTTTTAACATATCAACAAGAAATTTGTTATAAACATTTGTTACCGAGTCATGATTTTTCCCCATCTTAGACAAGCATTGTTTTCACTCTCGAAGAAGGTCCTGGCATGCTGTTTAAAGCTCTAGCAGTGTTTGCTTTGAGGGACATCAACTTGACAAAGGTAATTTTTCTAATAGCTAACATATTTTCCCCCTTAATTGTGTCCAAAAAACCAATTTCTTTTTCTTTTTGACCAACTTTCAGATAGAGAGTCGCCCTCAAAGAAAGCGTCCATTACGGGTTGTTGATGACTCTAACAAGGGAAGTGCCAGGTTAGTGCTAACCTTTTTGATGAAGGTTTGCAAGTTGTGAGGTTGGACGTGAGCTAACCTACTATTTATATCTGGCAGTCGATTCTGTTGATGAAAATCAATGCATTTTAAGATGAATGATTTGGAAAAACCATCAAATAAAATTGAAAAGGAGAATAACACTAGAAAAATATTTGGAGAAATAGGTAGTTAATAGCAAAACTAGGAAGTAAAAAATGTATATACTTTGGGTCAATGGAGCTTTGTAAATTATGAAGAATACCTGCTGAAAGACCCGAGAGAGAGAGATGTAAAATGCAATGGTTACGTATTACCATGCGCTTTCCTATATTTAATGCACCTGTAATGATCAAGATGATGACTGGAAAGGATTTTTGCTTTATATGGAAAAATGCTGCCAAGAACCCTGTTCTTCTATCAAGCAAATAGAACCATGGTTAGAATTGAGTGAGATAATTTCTCAAAGCACTCTTTTATGTCTTTGGTATGAAGAAGATGAGATAAACCATTTCATGAAACATTCGGAATGGAAGTCTTGTGCTTTGTCATTGTTCAGAAAGCTTGTCATTTTTCAGAAAGTGTATATATTTTTCTGTTTTCTTATCATCAAGACTTGAGACATTTCCATGCTCAATTCAGAGCTGAAAATATACTGTTCATCTCCATTTACCTTTGCACCATAAGTTTTGCATTATTGTCCACATGCAAAATATAGACTTCACTTAACTGAAACTAAAATGAATTTTTGGTGAATCTCAGTTTCTCATTTCTTTCGAAGGCCTCTGCAGCTAAATGGTCTATGCTGTCTTCTGTAGTTTCAAATGTAAATACCATTTCTTGAATTCTGGATTCTGTGTAATAGTGATGATGTATTTCTGGTGACAGGTACTTCGATTACCTTTTCTACATTGACTTTGACGCTTCCATGGCTGAACCTCGGGCCCAGCATGCTTTGGCACATTTGCAGGTCAGTGAGTCGTCTTAAAATTTCCTGACACTTTTGAGAAAAACCATCCTTGTTATATTTCAGAAGCGAACCCCTGACTATATGTTTCTTCTTCAAGCTTCTACTTAGTATAATTCTGCCTTTTGAATGTACTCTCTGATATATTGCCTATTTTTTCTTTCACATACCCTAAACCTTAAGCCAGAACTTGTTAACTGCAATTGGATTTATTTTGGATTTTATTTATCTTCGCCCAGGAATTTGCAAGATTTCTTCGTGTTCTTGGCTGCTATCCAACAGATGCAACTCTTTAGGTGGTAACTGAACCTGCAATGAAGAGATTATGATTTAGCTTTTATCACCGTACATATGCATGCTGCTGATAAATCTGAAGGAAGAGAGATAACTGGGATATGTTGAAGACATGTTGAAGAGAGATTACTGGGATATGGTGAAGACATGTTGATGAGATGTTTGTTTCTCTTCGGCATGATCTCTCTTTCCATTTTCAATTTTCTCTTTCAAAATTCTTGCAAAATTGAGGTTTCTTGGTGTAGGTTGTAACAATTGATGCCTAAATGGTCTCCGAGGACATTCCCTCGGTTTCTTGAAATAATTAGTGCATGAGAGGTGTAAGCCGCCGCTGCCGCCCCCCTCCCCCATCTTCTTTCCCCTGCCCTCCTCTATTTTTGGACCTGCAAGATTTAATAACATGGTCTTCAAAGCATTGATAGTTTTAGCCATGCTTTCTCTTGTGAATGATCATCTCTTCCCATTATTTACTATCAAATGTTGAAGGACAGACTGATGATAAATGCATCTATTAGAGCAAATATAAACAAGTAGGCTCCCTCCCTCTATCCACTCCCCACCAACGGGAACCATAAGCCTTGTCATTGTTTGATTCAAAGTTGCAATGGTTTTATCAGAGATTTTAAAGGAAAGAAATTAATTGTGGTTAGAGAATATATTAGTATCTTTAGCACATTTTATCTGCAGTGTGTTGTCTGAATGTGGTTTAAAAGTTTTTATGGGTTTTTAATTGGTAGTCTTTTATGATTTAGAATGAAGATTTATTAGTGTGAATAAATCTAGTTTTTCAAATTTATTATAGGTTCATGTGTCCAAATGAATTCTTATAAAAAGAATTCATGTAGGTGTCCTGGCATAACTTGTGTGTCATGGTAAAAAATACTTCTAATTAAAATCGGTGAATATTCAGAATAATTTTAAAAATTTCTTAGTTAATTCATGATATTTAAATATTAGTCTATTTGTAGGTTTAATATTTATACTAGAATATTTACCATTAATTCTCAGGAATTAAGATTTTATAAATTATTGAAATATTGATTAAATTCTCATGAATTCAATAAAATCGATTGTTAAATCCAAAATGCATGGTAAGAAAAATAAAACATACCATGTATTATTTTATTTTTTTAAAAATAAAATATAATTTTTATATTTTTGAGAGACTTGATCGTATTTAACAAACAAAAAAAATATTTTTTATATTACTATTATTATTTTTTGTATTTTTATATTTATTTATTATTTTTTATATTTTTTTTGCAAGGCTATATTTGGCACAAAAAAAAAGATTTCTTGAAATAAAACTAACCAAAACAAGTATAAGGAGTGTTTGTCAAATACCACCATAAGCCAAAGAAAACAAAAAAATATGACAAACCAAACAAGGCCTATAACTGACCTGACTGGGTTGCCTCAAGTGGGTTGACTCGACATAGTTAACCCGAATATGTTGACCTGAATGGGTTAACTCGACAACAAACTAAAATAAAGATCCAAAACCAAAACAGATTCAACATAACAAAAACATAAAAACTAAAAAATTCCTTAAGGAAAACATATCAAACACAAACAAAATAAAAAACACGAAGAACATTCAAATTTAAACCAAGCAACATGAATACTAATCCAAACCAGATCTTAAGCAATAAAAAGTAAGGTTTTGTGCACAACCAAGCATAGATCAAGAATTAAATGTCAGTATGAATTAAAGTCTGCTTTGATTATTACTCAAATAGTATGATTTTTTGTCAAGAATGGGTTTTGATTCAAAACCGAAATCCTAAGATTAAAACCCATAAAAACATGTTATTGATGCTTGAAAGTCCTAGACTATTTACTAATAATGATATACGAACTTACAGAAACCAGAATTGAATCAAAACAAGCACTAAAATTAGAACTCACACAAATATTCTTCAAATGAACATGAAAAACATGAACCCAGGATCCCAGAAAACCCAGAAAAACAATGTCAATCCCAAAATAGTCATTTAAAGCCTTTAAAATATGTTTTCTTCATTCCAACAAACCACAATATTAATGACAAACATAATTGAAACAAAATAGACTAACAAAAACAAGAAAAACATGCTTAAATCTTCATTCTTGAAATTGCCAACTCAAAACAAAAGGCATGCTTAAACAATTTAGGTTTTAAAATTGATATTTTGACATTCTATAAGGCTAAACCACAACTCAAGAACTTGGAACCATGCATTAATTAAACAAAAAAATCATCTCGCTGCGCTATATTTGACAGATTTCAAATCTAACAAATATGTAAACATAACGTACTAATTCAATTAATATAGCAGACATGATGGACTCCACTTTCAAAGTTTGTAAGTGTATACCTTCTAAGCTTGAAATCTTCAAATAAGAATTGATTTCTATTGTTGCCTTCCTTTCTTCTTGTCATAACTCAATTTTGGGTTATTCCCCAAAATTTAATTTTTTTCAAAATAAAAATTAAAAAAATAAAATAAAAGCTAGTAACGTGGAGAAAGTAGGTCGGGAAATCAAGCAGAAATTTTTAGAGGAAATTAAAGACCTAATTGTACCCCTATTAGGCCCCAAAATAGAGAGAAAATGCAAATTCAAGGTCAAATTAAATGATTATTGAGCGAATTTGCATAAAAATTAAGTCTAAAGATATAATTAAATTTTTAATAGGCCAATTTGATTTAATCATGGACCAAATTGAATTTTAATTGTGTTTAAAAAATAATTTGGGTCTAATTGAAGGATTTAATTTAGCGCAAGGGCTTAATTATGCTTTAAATGGGTCAAATTAATTTTATTCGAGGCTTAGATTGTAAAAAATTAAGTTTGCGAGCCTAATTTGAGCTTAATTGAGAAGATTGAAATTTTAAGAGACCGAATTTAATTTTGAACAAGTTAATTGATTGAAATTAGGGGCCAAATTGCAAGAAAATTAAAGTTTTGGGGTCAATTAGGGGTTAAATTGATAAAGTTCATAGCCAAGGACCAATCTGCAAAAGATGCCAAACTTTAGGGGCTTAATTGACAAAAACTGGGGGTGAAATTGAAAGTTTAATGGTCATTTAGGGTTTAAATTGCATAAATCCGAGACCAAGGACCATTATGCAAAAGGCGTGTAAATACGAGGGCTGAAGTTGAAGTTCTGCAGGGGCCTAATTGCATTAAATAAAAAATTTATAGTTAATTAGGGGTTCAATTGAAACCAATTGAAAGCTGGAGGACTAAATTGAAAATAACTAAAAATCCCTAATGGAATCCAAAACAGCGTCGTTTTGAATATATATAAAAAAACACCAGACGATGCATCGTCTAGTCACTGTTCATTATCTTCCCTGATTTTGCCCGAGAATGCTACCCGGGTGACTAATTTTCAGGTGCATTTAATGCTTCATTTCTTCATCAAATCTAACAAAACATGCACGCAAATGATCCCCTGCAGTTGCTTTACAACCCCAACTGAACATTTCAGTTTGAATGGCACCGACCTAAATAACCCAACTCAGACAGTCTTTTTCTACAGATTGAACAGCTCACGATGCACACTTTGAGCCAACGGTTGGGATTCTTCCCAACTGAATCAAGGGCTGAAATTTTCCCAAGTGTAGATAAGATTGCCCTCTTCCACCGCCTATAAATAGAGGCGAAGTTAATGGCCTGAGAGAGGAGAAATTCAAGTCCAAAGTCGGCAAAAAAACCAGCCATTTTCTCGGTTTCTGTAATTTTTCTCTCTTTCCTCTCCCTCTCTCTCCATCATGGCCTTCAGCCACCACCATTCCTACCCCGAACATTAGCTCCGCCACAAGAAGCCAGCACAACCACTAACCAGTCACCAAGTAACCATCGCGACTCTCTCCCTCTTCTCCTTCCAGCCTTTCTCTCTCCTCCACAACGTTTTCTTCTTCCTCCCATAGCCGATGTCGGCCTCCACCGTTGCAACTGCCATCAAAGACATTGTCCTCTCCACCAACACGACCACAGACCCTCACCACCTCAGGTGGTTCTCCATCCCTGGCTTGCATTAACCCTCCTTGTGCTTCCTGATGCGGTCGCTACATGCAGAATTCATTCTGCATGTAGCGACCAAAATAATTAGCTTCACACCTTGGGCCGGACCAGTTCTGGCCCAGCCCAAATGGTTGGACCGGGTTAGGCCTGGCCTAAAAAAATTAAACAAATTCAAAAAATCCTTTTAAAAAAATTGTGATTTTCAAAAATATTTTTCTACCAATTTTTTATAATATCGGGTTGTATATTTACACTATAAAATACAAATTCAATATTAAAATACTCGTTTTTCTCTGAAATATTTCAAAAAAATTTCAAAAAAAAATCTCAAAAACTTTTAAATCAATTTCCCTTTTCAAAAACAAAAAAATATTTTATTTTCATGCATACGACTAAATCCTAAAAATTTTCCAAGCATATTTTCATTAAAAGATTGCATCTTTCTCATGTTTTGAAAATTCAAAAAATGGATATTATAACCAGTTTATGATCATCTATTAAGGTTTGGCCAAAATATCAAAAACCTTTTTCCAATCTTTTTAGGGTCCAGATGTAGACTTTAATATTTGTGGGGGTGTAAAATTACACAATAAAGTACACCCTCAGGTATTAAAGATACAAGGTGTAAATAAATGTAATTCTAAAATTCAGACTTTAGAACGGTTAGGATTTAACCCAATGAGGTAGAGACTTCATGAAGAGAGATCTACCTTGAACTTGAGAAAAGACCAACAAATAGAAACCCGACTTATAAAAAAAAAACAATCAAACAACAATGCAGCTTACCTTAGGTAGGGTACACTGGGGGTGATGTGTCTTCCCCTTGCACAACCAGTCCCTTACCCAGACTCTCGTAGACCATAGGTTCCTAATGACCATAATACTAAGTGGCGACTCCTAAATATTAATCATAATTTTATGATTAAATCCCAAAAACCTTCCCAACACACAGCACCTCACACAGAAGGCACGACAAAAGCCTCCGCCATCGCTAGATGACGTCGCGTCGGCGCTCGCGCCCCCTCGACAGTTCTTATCTCCAAACTCAACAAAACAAATTGAAACCTTGAAATCTTGAATTGGATTGGATTTCTTAAACCTTAACTAAAGTTTCTTTCCTTTTCCTTTCCCTCCGGATTAAGAGCTTTTAGATGAGTTTGTTAGGGTTCTAACAAACCAAAACTAGATTGGTTTCATCACTAGATCAACGATTTTGGATTAAAATGGTTATGTAACAAATTTGAAGACCAATGTGAAGTGTTTTTGACCTTTTGATTTTGAGAGAAATATTTTAAACCCTTGATAATAACCTTCTGTAAGTGTTTTGTGTGTGAACACACAAAAAAGTTTGGTGATTTTGTGTAAATGAGTGTCTTAGTTAAGGCTGATTGAGTTGGTTAATTTCATGGCTTCATCGAAACAACTCCGACGTCGACGTTGCATGAGACCACCTGAACTTGGCAGAAGGGGTGCATATCTTTATGTTGGATCCATTCTTGCTTAATTTGAAGGTTTGTTGTTTCACATTTATTTGTTTGAAAGCGTCAACTCAATCAGAATAGAATATGAAAATGTAGTGATGACTGATCGTGAACAAGATATTGTTGAGATAATTGGAGAAAATGAGATGTAAATTTGATTTCTTGGAAATGAGGTTGTAGAAGGGGTGTTTTTCAGTTGAATGATGGTGGTTACAACCTCCAAAGTGATCAGAAATGCCACATTCATTCACCTGAAAGTGCCTACTCGATTAGAAAAATATTCACAGTACCCTGAACGGTGTTGTTTTGGCTAAACCCTACAAATTAAAGTTTTTAATTTGGGATCTAACAAACTTTAATTTTATCTCTATTCTTCTAATTTCTTTTAATTTTACCTGTAAGTCTCTTATAAACTTCTAATTTCATGCAATTTTATCTGTCAAATTCAATTGTCAACCCCAAATTTAACGTCTTTAATTAGTTATTAATTTCTAATTTGTTCAATTGAACCCCCATACTACCATCAAACTTTCAATTTTCTTCGATTTAGCCCCTGATTTCAACAAATTTAGTCATTGATTTTTGGTTTTTTATTTATTCAATTAAGTCCCTAATTTTTTATTAAACTTTAATATTTATGCAATTAAACCCGTGATTAGCTCTTAAGAATTGCAATCTTGCCCTCAGATTTTAATTTCTTTCAATTAAAACTTAAAAACTTTCAATTGAGTCCTTAAACATTCAAATTTTAAATTTTCCTCCTCAACTTGAATTTTTTTGGCTAATAAGATCTTTCTTTGTTGAGAATACGTTTAGGACCTAGTCTTTAACAATATTTTAGGTGTTCTTATATATTCTTCCAACATTTCTCAATTTTTTTAGTGTGTGTGTGTGTATATGAGAGACCCTAAAAATAAAAAACAAGAAGCCTCCTCCCAACTCCAGGAACCATGAGCCTCTTACCACCACTGCCAACATAGCAATCCCTCTCTCTCCCAATTTCACTCCACCCCAACTCCACGAAGAAGACTCCACCATGCTTCACCTATTTTCTTGGGCCTCAAAGCAGCCTAATTTCAAGTCCAGTTCTTCCATCTACAAGAAAGTTCTTCATAAACTTCGTTGTAAAGTATGTGAATTTGAAGCTGTGAAATATATAAATGAAGGTTTTTTTGTCTGACATTGATAATGATTCTTTACTTGTGCTGAAAGTTGTGTCGCGTTATACAATGAGATTCTTGAGCTTCTTGCTGTCATTGAAGTTGAATTTGGGGCATCAGAAAATACTCATTTTTATAATTTCTTGTTGAATGGAAATGGAAGCAAGTATTTGTGCAAGAAATGACATAACTTATCATACTTTGATGATTTGGTTTCGCAAAATCAAGAGGCTTGCAGAAGCAGAGGAGATCTTTGACCAGATGGAAATATAAACTTGAAAAAGGTATGAAAATATCAGATGAAAAACTTAATTCAAGTAACAACCGACAGACTAGCTCATGGCAGTCAATAATACTACTATCATCAGTAGATGAAATACACACCATCCACACCAAGATGAATGCAGTGAGAGAAGATTTGAGAGTAACAGTACAGAACAATAACCAGTCATGTTCTCAATAGCATGGAAGGATTTCAATTGGTTTCGCAATTGGAGTAGGCCACAATGGGAGTTCAACATGGAAGACCTTTCCGTGACAAAAGGAATCTCTCACACCTGGAATCTTACCAGCCATTTTCAACTCTTTTGTCCGCGTGTTGAATGAGATGACATAAGTTTGGAAGTGCAAGTAGACAATATTCCCATCACTTGGATGGAAACCCAGCGGTTTTAACTTGTTCTCGCTACCATCAACGATTTCCTGGACCAAGGAACTTTCAGGGATCATTGCATTGAGAGAAACATGGTCCTCCAAGCTCCATTCCCCGTTATTATAATCCTTGAGTTTCCAAATATGAAAAGTCCGATCAATGCCCACACCAACCAATTCCATCAAACATAGAAAGCCCTGACGCACCCCAAAGCATTTTCCCATTGCGGGCAACAACCTGGTTTGCATATAAGAGCAATTGATGGAAGTGAATAGCTCTGGATTGAAGGGATCATAAGCAAAAATATGCTCACGATTGCACCAAAGCAACTTCCCATTGTGTGCAACAACATCAGTAATCCACCAAAATTCGGAACCTTCGAGAACTGACCTATACCATTTTTTAGTCTCTGAACAATATGTCTTCATAATTATTTGCGTGGATTCTACTCTAGTGAAATGAACTACCCTAAATCGATATTTGCTATTAATAAAACTTTCTCCTTGACTATCTTCAAAATAGTAAGGTTCACAAACAAATCCCACCTTGTAATCATTCATGTAATCAGCTTCAAGCAAAGGGAGGGCAATCCATTGCATTGTAAATGGATTGCAGATATAATATTGCAACATTCCAATTTCAATCTTAGATACACAGCATAACATCAAGTCATTGACGATAGCTGAGACCCTAACACACCCATTTCTTTCAGGGAGATAGCTGAGCTCAAATCCACGAAATTTGAACATGGGTTCATCCGAAAATGTGAACAGGACATTCCAACTGGGTTTACTCCAGTAACTGATGAGAAGAGCTGAAGGGTTTTGCTTGTAATGATGATTGAGATGGTGGGTTATAAATCGACCAGCAAAATAAGGAGAAGATATTAGAGAATACCATTTTTTGCATACACACTTGCACAGAAACGCAGATTGAGTGGAGGGTAGCCTATGAAGAATTTCAATCAAGAGAGGTTGCAGATCATTAAGAGATAAACGGGACTGTTCTGATGAAGATGGGATATCTCTCCTTGTTCTTTTGTTGGAGCAGCATGACACAAGTGTTCGCTCTCTGCTTCTGCTTCTACTTGGCTTCTCATCATCACCGGCCATGGCTCTTCTCTGTCCTCCTGTCCTCCCGCGATCTCTCGTCTCTCTCTTTTCCTTTACACACACACAACATAACAAAATAAACTAAATGGAAAAGCGTCCAAACAACGTTTATACTGTAGCTATAAACTCGTATTCACCGTGTATTTGAATAGTAAATTTATGATTTTACCTCTCAGATCATAATCAATTGGGCTACTTAACGAGGGTATCAAAGTGTTTTTTTTTTATATTATGAACAAGTAAAAAAAAATATTCACGTAATAATTGTTTTTAGTTTTGGTATACAGAGGTATTTATGTTTTTTACTATTAAAATCACTTTGATTTTACTTTATTACTCTTGAAATAATATATATATATATATATATATAAAACATAACTTTGGTCCATGGTCATGGTTACCTTTTTCACGTTGTTTTTTTTTTTTTCTTTTTTTTTGTTACTCTTGGATCAGGGTGAGGGGCAAATTTATCATTTAATGTTTAAATAATATAAAACAATGATTATATTACAAGCATAAACAAGTGAAAAAATATTATGGTTTTTGGGTGTTGCGTGTGTTGTATGTGAAATTTTTTTCTTTAATTTTTGTGCTTAATCTTGAAAATTTTCAAAGTATCTCTTAATTTGTTTTGTCTTTGTATTTGGCCCTTATTTTTTTCCTTCAAATTTTTATCGTTCATATTTTTGTAAAGTTTTAATTTTTTAATTTTATTCTTCAATTCTAATTTTTCATTTATGGTTTTTTTATATTATGGTTCTTATTCTTTTTATTTCTAATTTTTTTATTAAACTTTTTCTTTAATTTTTATTGGTTTTCAATTTTATCTTTTAATCTAAATTTATAGTATATATATTTTTATTTTATTTTCTGATTTTATCCAGGATAATAAAATAAGACAGTATGCCTATGGAACCCCACTAAAATAAATATTTATCTAGGTTAAATTGGTCAAATCCAAAATTAAAGTAATATGTAAATTAACAAAAGCTAATATGCCTCGAAAAAAGAAGTTTATCTAGAAAAAAAAGTTATTGTCCGCTAGAATAATTTTTTATGTCATTTTATGAAATTGATTTGTCTTTTAAATTTCACATTTAATAAAACAATTATAGTTGTCATCTAATTTAGTTTTTTTATTTCAATTTTGATCATTATTTTTTTCATTGCTATTTTTTTTTAATTTTAGATCCTTTTGTATAATTGATTTTTTTTAATTCCATCCTTTAACATTTGATTGGTTGGGGATTAAACTTCATCATTTTTCTAAATAGGGTCCTTCCAGCATAATAACTCAGGTCAAAGGTGTTGTTATCTATTTTTGGGTCTCCGTAAAATAAGGAGAAAATACAAAAAAATATATTTGAAAAAAACCCAAAAAAAATAGCAGTGAGAAAAAGGATGTCATAACGCCTAGAAAATGGTCAAAGATAGATTTAAGAGGTTTGAAAATACAAAGATTGAAATTTGATAGTATATCGTTGACTGAAGAGAGCCCTATTAACAAAGAAAATTCAATTTGAGAAAGAAAAGTTCAAAATCAGATGTTTATAGAGTCAATTAAATCTTATTGAAGGTTTAATTGAATTTATGAAGGGTTTAATTGTAAGAAATTTTGATTTTAAGTCAATTTGAGCTTTAATTGGAAGAAATTAAAGTTATGTGGTCAAATTATAATTTTAGGAGCTGATTTGGTCAAATCAAGGACTTAATTGCATAATTATTGAAGTTTGGTAGCCAATTGGAAACTTAATTGAAGAAAACCGAAACCAATAACCAAACTGGAAACGACATGTAAATAGAGGGGCTGAAATTGACTGAATCGGGGATTAAATTGAAAAAATTAAAAGTTTATTGATCAATTGAGAGTCAAATTGCATAAATCCAAGATCAAAGATCAACGTTAAAAAAAACAGCCAACTTTAGAGATGACATCCGATTTTGGTGAGGACGCAGTTGAATTAATTCTTAAAATCAAAATTGCAATTAAGGATTTGATTGAACAAATCATAAAATAAGAATCGATTTGAACTTTGACACGTTTTTTACGCAATGTTTTTTAAATAAAACAACACATTTTGGGAAAAACGATGACTGTGAAAAAAAAGGCTCAAAATAGTGTCGTTTTGAACGGCACTGTGCATCCTCTTCCTTCCCCCGCATACAGACAGGGAAGAAGAAGCTTTCTTTGATATTTCCCCTGCTCTCTATTCCCGACTTGACCAAAAACTGACAAGCCATACCCCTCCACACGCCCTACAATCACGTTGAAAAAAAAAAGGGAGCCATGCCCTCTAGAGAACGCCCCATGCCACCCTACCCTGCACAATGACAAGAAAGGGCAGGGTGGCCCTCTCTCCTCCTCCCTATAAATACGGGGGAAGAGAGCAGGAAAAAGGGGGATACTGGAGTGAAAAAAAAAAGCAAAAAAAGAAAGGAAGAGGAGGGAAAGGGAAGAGAAGTGAGAAAAGAAAGAGCAACAATAGAGAGAAAGTAGAGGGAAAAAAAAGAAACAGGGGGACGATTTTGAAGAGGTTTGAAAGAGAGAATAGAAGTGAGAGAAAACAAACAGAGGGAAACAGGGGACAGTAGGGGAGAATCGAAGGCAGAAGGGAAGAACAAAAAGGAAAGGGGAAACAGAAGAGAAAGGAAACCACAACCAGGAGCCAGAAAGGAGAAGAAAAGGAAACAAAAAATAGAGGCAGAAAGAAGAAACAGAGCTATTCTATTAATAGTAGCATCACCAAGAAGAAAGAATCTACTAACAGCAGCATCACCACCGTTGCCTGGAGCCACTGACGATGAGCCATGACACCGCCACCGATATTCTTCCTGTTCACCACCAACTCAGCCACCAGCTCAGCCACCAGAGCTCCTTTTATTCTAGGTAGCACTCTCCTTCTCCTTTTATTGTTTATTTACTTACATGCAAAACGTGCACTATGCACGTTTATGTAGCAAGAAATATAATTAGTTGGTTACTGTGCATGAGCACAGTAACCGTCTAATTATAATTGAGTGGTTACTGTGCATAGCACAATAAGCAAACCATGGTTGCTTCGGGTTAGATCATCAGCCCAGCCCACATGTATGGGATGAGCCCAACCTTATATAAAGATTGTTTTGGGCCAGTCCCAACCCATTTTCATTGCGGGCTCACTCTTGCCCAGTGTCTTTTTTCCTTATTGGGCCGGTCATGGCTCACCTCCTTTGGGGAGGCTTTGCTTGATCAAGTTGGGCTCAGCCCATATAATTAGGCTGGGTCCAAACCCAATCTAATATTATAATATATAATGTTATATCTGTTATATTTTTATTTTTATCTTTTAAAAAAAAACCCAAGGAAATTTCACAAAAATTTACAAAATTCTTTAAAAAAATTATGGTTTTCAGTATATTTTTTTCATCATTTTGGATTAATGTTGGTTGACATTTTTATACTATAAAAATGCAAATCCAGTATTAAAATACCTGTTTTTTTTATTGAAATGTTGCAAAGAAAAAAGTATTGTTTTCATGTATACGATCAAGTATCTCAAAGATAAAAAAAAATTATATCATATTTTCATACACCAAAAATTCAAAAAATATGTTTTAGCATGTATTTTAGTTTCAATAACTAGTTTATTAAAGTCATGAAAACTAGGTTAATTATTTCAAAAATTCCAAAACATTTTGTTTCTTTTTAATATTTGTGATTATTAACTTACACGTTAGACATTCTCGATATTAAAAAGATAGTTTTTTTTTATTGACGTTAGAATAATTAGGTTTTACCCAACAAGATAAAGATCTCCTTATCGAGGAAGAATTATCTTAAACCATAACTTGACCAATAATTAAAAAACACAACAAGACTTTAGTTTTTTACCAAACAATTAAACAATGCAGCCTACCTTAGATAAAGTGTATTTGGGGTGTTAATATTTTCTCTTTACGCAAATAGTTCTTGTGCACGATCTCTGAGACCAATTAGGGTTCCTGGTAACCAAAGTATTAGGTGGCGACTCTCATTCCCCTATTCAACTAATAAAAGACAGGAATTTCTTCTCTTTTCCATTTCCATATTTGCCAGATAAATACGAAGAGTGAATAATCGCTGAGACGCTGCATACTTGCGACAAAAGGTTTGAAAAGTTAACATGGGTTGACATCGTTTTTTTTTAATTTTTCTTTTCTGATTTCATCATTAGATATTGTTTTTCTTAAAAAAATTAAAATTCATGATTTTTTTTATTTTTCTATCAAGTTATTTTGATCTTATAACTTGAGTTATGAGTTTGATTGATTAACATGAGTTGACTCGGCTTTTTTTATATTGTTCTTTTATTTTTTTTTAAAAAAAAATTAATCCTTTTTTAAACACAATTTTTTTCAGGAAAAAAAATGAAGCCATGCGGCATAACGTGACTCCAGGTCTAGTTAGTTTGTATATTCTCTTCAAGTATTTTTGTTATTTTTTTTTAAGAATTCATCCTTATTTTTTATATATATATATATATATATATAATATAATATAATATAATAATTTAAGCACCTTTACCTTTAATGACCTTTGACATAATTCATTAATTTTAAAATTATTTTATAGAATTAATTTAAAATTTTAAAAATAAAAAATTATCATAATTCTAATTCTTTGTATAGAAAGTTTTGTGTTTCGAATAAAAAAACCTGGTAGCTTTACCATATATTTATTTTGTCTACAAAAACACTAATGGTCTTACAAGTTTTCTTTTAATAAATATAAAACCAAAATTTAGGAGAATTAAAATTATGAAATTGAATTTTCAAGTTATTTAATTTATGTTTGTAACTTAAATTAATTATATAAAAAATTTTAAAAATTAAGGTTGAAATTTATTAAAATTGAAGATACTTGAGATTTGTTTTATTAATTTAATATGCATCCTCTCACGATTTACTGTGAATTCAAGCTCAAACTTTATTTCTCTTCGAATGAATTTTTTTATGACCAAATTGATAGTCAATTGTTTTTGATTCGCTGACACAGAGCTAAAATAAAAGAAGAAGAATCAAAGTAAAAATAAACAATGAAAATAAAAAAGGTGGTTTCAAAATTATCGCAAAAAATTTACTTTATCTCTACTTTTCAAATGATAATTTTTCAATCTTTTTAGATTCTAAAATATCAATTTTGATTCAAAATTTTATCTTTTTTATTTTTTAGTCCCTGATTTGAGAAATAAATAAGAGAAAGTCACCAAATTTTGATAATAAAAAAAAGTTATTAGGTTAATACTGATTTCGACCTTAAAAAAAATCAATTTTGGTGTTAATAAATTCTATTCAATAAAAAAAAATTTCATTATTTTGTTTTTTAGCCTTCTTATCATCCGAGTTATATCTAATATTAAATTTTTTTTTGAAATAGGGTGATTTTAGGTTTTTGAACCAAGTTTTATATTATTTGATATCATAAATGAGTTTATCAAAATATTTAAAATATATTCTAGATGTAAATATAGGTTAAAAAATAAATTTTAAAACATAAAATATATCGACCTTCATTTTTGGGCTACCCTTTAGTCTTTGGAATTTGGGACATAAACAACAGGTTATCTACATTTTTGTTTTCAATAAAGATTGAATAAAACATCATCCGCCCCTTAATATTAGAGGAAAAATAGAAATGGTTCGTGTGCCAAGCCTTTTTTTTATGGGTCAGGCATATAGGTAGGCCCACATACTTGCCTAATTGTTAATTTTTTGTCATAATGTTTTAATGCATTCTTAGCTTCTTAATTGTTTTTTAAAATAATTGTTTGTTATTTAAAGGTCTCTATATTTATTTGATTAGAAAAAACTCTTTGTTATTTAACTTTAGAAAATAGGTTGTTTTTTTTCAATCCCAAGTGCTTGTCCTGTTTTATTTTTTTAATTTTTTATTTGATTAGAAAAAACTCTTTGTTATTTAACTTTAGAAAATACGTTTTTTTTTTCAATCCCATGTGCTTGTCTTGTTTTTTTTTTATATATATATACAGAAAGAGTTCTATGTGCCTTATTTTTCTGTAATTAAATGAAAAATAATTAAAAGAATAAAAATTATTAACAAATTATTTTTTAAAAAAATTATATATATAAAAAATTATATATATAAAAAAATTAATTTTTAACAAATTAATTTTAAATCTTTTTAAAAACACGGGTTGACTCGAGTTTTCAAACACTGCAACATTGATAGAGAGAGAAAGACAAAGATATTGCAAACTTAGCTATGAGAATGAATATCGAATTCCTTACACTTTTTGGCATAGTTTTGAAACTCGGCCTGACCCGACGGGTCGATCCAAGGTTAGAACCGGACTGGGTTGATGAAAAAATAGAAAAAATCATGATTCGGTGTGACCCGGATGACCCAAGAAATTGACCCAGCGACCCTGTCAAAACTCAGTTGCAACTCATTGATTTTTATTTTTTTTACTAAAACAACATCGTTTTGAATTTTTTTAAAAATAAAAATTAACCTAACTAACCTAATAACTCAATTAAAACCTGAAATCTAGACTTTAAACCGGCCGGCCGATCCTGGTTTAGAAACTATGTTTTTTGGCCACTTCCGATAAATTATTTGTGCTACTTGCAACTTAACTGATGCAGCACACGGCACGCAGGGCCCATGTAAAGAAGATTTCTCTTCTCTCGTACACGTGGATACTTCGGGCATCCACGAAGGTCAACGTCTTCTCCACTCGCACGCTTTTTCACTTATTAGACATACAGCTAAGCAGGAGACTCATAAAGTTTCACAAAGACAAACTGAAAACTAACCTGAAATTAATGTCGGCAAACTTAGAAATTATTTATAAAATAGATATATAAAATTGATATTAATTAAAAAAATTGAGGTAAGACGATGTTTAATCTAGTAAGTTAAGTCAAACACTTGGGCCATCAAGAAAGGGCGCCTCCAAGATTTGATCCATGCACGGCCTATAATTATTATTATTTTAAGTTAGTGGGGTTATTTGCCTTAATTTTTTGGTAAGAAAATAAACAATTTATCATCTAAAATTCCCTAGATTTTAGTCACTATGATGGCTAGAAAAGTTTATATTATTTTCATTCACTCATTTTCAACCCATTTGTTTACTTAAAATATCTAGAAAACATCGTAGAAACTTTGCTAAACTAATTGATGACCTCTAAAAACGTAAAACACCGCCTTAAAATCTAAAATCAACCTGAAAACAAAATTTTTCCCTAGCTTGGATCTATTATTTTAGACACTTTTAAAGTAGAAAAAACTAATTTGAACTCCTCTTATTATATAAAACTATTTGACACGAAATCAATCGTTTTGGTGGCGGAAATAATTATTAATGACAACTTTCTTTCTCTATGCTAGAATCTAGTGAGCCCTTCTCTCTTCTCCCACCCAAAAAAACTGAAACATGAAGAAAATAAAGTTTGATACTGAAATTGAATTTTCAGAAATTAAAGTGACCAGCTACTTAATAGCTAAAAAAGATGAGGTCTAAAATGAAGTTTCCAAAAAAATTTCAAAGTCATCACCTATTTTATCAATTTATTTTTTTCAAGATTATCCCCGCGAGTATTTCCTACCAAATTAGTTTAACCCAAGTAGATCTTGTTTGTTTCTATCTCAATATTAGATAAAAATATCATTCAATTCATGGTTAAAATTATTTTTTTAGAAGATATGTTACCGATATCTAGACAATTTTTTTTTGCACTCAAATGTTTTTTTTACTTTGCCTCGCAGCATAGCGTGGGTTAATAGGCTAGTTTATCTCTATACTTTATCTATATTTGAACTTTTATTTATGTATTTTCCATTACCTTTTCTTATCATCAACTTCAAAGTTATGCTTTTTTTTTTAGTCTAAAACTTACACTAGGTTTTTTTTCAGGTTTTACACTAAAAGGCCTTATCTTTGTTTCATTCTTCGAATCATACTAGATCCCTACCTCCACAGTACTCCGAGTCGGACCAAACTTTTTTTTTTATATAAGAAAAATATTTAAATGTTGTTATTGTATTTTTTTAGAAAAAAATAAAATTACATGAAAATTGACCTGATATGATATGATATGATTGACTTTACAAATAAAAAAACATCATGAATTACTGATAAAAATATTGTTTCACTAAAAAATAAAGGTAATGTTTTTAAAAAATATTGAAAAGACAACATATTAGATATATTCGAATCAACATTGGTTAACCTGTCTAATCAGCTACTTAGGTCATGAGGCCTTAATAACCCTATAGAAAAAAAAATAATTTTTTTTTTATTAAACTCAATTCTCAATTAGCTCAATGTTGAAGGGTAAAATTAAAAAAAATCAACTAAAAAAAAAGTCAAGTCAATTCGGGTTAATTTTCCAAACCTAAGTTATGAGATCATAATAACCTTATAGAAAGAAAATAAAATAAAATTATGAAACTCAATTCCCAATAAATCTAATGTTGAAAGATGAAATTAAAAAAAAATCAATAAAAAACATAATAAACCATCCTAGTCAACTGACCAAACTCATAATCCGAGTCATAAGACAAAGATAACATCATAAAATACAAACCAAAATATTTATGAATCCTAATTCTCAATCAACCCCAATATTAAAGGTTGAAATTGAAAAACAAATTCAACTTAAAAAAGAAAGAAAAAAACTCGAGTCTATCGACCTAACTCATAACCTGGATCATAAGATCGTAATAATCATATGAAAAGAAAGTAAAAAAATGAAGCTCAATTACCTATCAACCTAATATTGAAATATTAAATTGAAAAAAAAATAAAACAAAAAAATAATTTGAGTCAACCTCAATTGATCTACCAAACCCTGGTTAGGAGATCAACATAACTCTATAGAAAGCAAATAAAAAAAATTATAAAGTCTAATTCTCAATCAACCAAATATTGAAGGATGAAATTGAAAAAAAAATCAAAGAAAAAAAGATAGAAAAAACCTGAGTAAACTAGTCTAATTTGCAAACTCGCGACTTGGGTAATGATATCTTGATAAACTTATAAAAAATACAAAAATATTATAAAGTTAGGTATCTAGTAAAGCAAATGTCAATGTTTTTTTTTTTATCATATGTTAATGTAATAAACAATTGAAACCTATATCTATTTAACTACAATCTTTCTACGAGTTAAATTCTAAAAAAAAATTATTTGGTAACAAAAACGCTTGGAATGTGTTTGTTGGGACGCCTAATGAAGTTAACAATTAAGGATAATTATTAGTATTTCTTAGAGAAAAAAAACGTGGGAGGTCAATAGTATTTTAAGGTGTTTAAAATTTAACCTTTAAAAGGTGTAAATTAGGGTTGGGGAAGGGTATTTTAACCTTTGAAATGAGGGGTAAGAGAATTTTTATTTTACGCCTTTTCTCTCTCATTCTCAGACTAATAAACATATTTTATTTAAAAAATGTTAAATGCTAATAAATTTAACATTATGTGGACATCTTTTTCCTTAAACCTAGAGAATGTGATTTTCTTTTAAAATGAAGAGAATCTATCATTTTATATAATAGTTTTTAAACCCTACCGGATCCAAGGCCCAGGCTTTGGGTTTTGATCGGGTCATCAGGTCATCTAGATCGATTCTTTTTTTTTTTTTAATTCAAACGATGTCGTTTTAGTAAAAAAAAATCAATAGGTTGCAACCGGGTTTTTGAATGGATCACCGGGTCAACCCGTCAAATCACGCCGGGTTTTCTTTTCCTATTTTTTCTTCAACCCGGTTCTAGCCCTGGGTCGGCCGAGTCCCGAGTCGACTCGCCGGGCTGAATTTCAAAACTATGTTTCATAGTGACTGGGAATGTTAGGTTTTTTTTTTAAAAAAAACTTAATTGCTCCTATTTTTTATTTTAAAAAGATAAACATACCCTTATTTTTACCAATATATAATACACTTGTTATAGTCTTCTAGCTTATTTCAACAACAACTAACATGTATTTTAATGGCTTTTATTATATTAGAAAAATTATTGTTATTATAATATATGTATCATGTATTTTGTTGGTAGATGTATTATTTTACTTGGTTATTTTATTTTATTTTTATAATTTTAGATTTATTATTGGGTTAGACTTTAGCCATGAGATTATAATAGTAAATTTGCTGGAATTCATCATGAATTTCCTGCATAAATCAAATTTAATGAAGACATATTATTAATTTTTTTTTTATTTTCAATCAAATACAAATATTACATTCCCAATATCAAACACCTTCTAATTATATAGCACTTTAATATACAAAATCTAATATTCATTTATATTTAATTATAATTAATGAGCTCCACTAATATATTTGATTTTTACTCTCCTATCAAACAACTTTTTCATCCTTAAATGTTATTTTTATAACAATTAATCATATAATAATTGATCCATATTATCTTAACCAGAGCCGGTATTTTATTTCCTGTGTTAAATGTATGATTAATTACAAATTATGTTTTTTTTTTTTTGTGCAGCTTACCCTGTAATCAGTTGAGACTAACTTTCCTACTAAAGCACATTAATACTCCTAAATGATTATTTAATTAAATTAATTAAAAGAATAAAACTGATAGGATTTAAATGCATGGACATTTCATTTATTGATGATTCTCCTTGTGCAATCTCTTAGTTTAAAGAATTAATAAAAAATAATTTCTATTATTATTAATATTCCATTAGCTATTATAAATCAAGAATTAAATATAATAAAATCAAGAGTTATTTAAAATTAATTTTTTATTTATCTATAATTTATTTAAATCATATTAAATATTTTTTATTTAAATTTCTATTATTATTATTATTAACATTTCATTAATTTTTTATTTATCTATAATTTATACCATGCGCTTTCCACGCTCCAGTCATCCTTGGAGTCATATTTGTTCTCGTGGGTTGCCGCCATTATTATCCATATTGGATAAATTTTTTCTGCTTCAAAGTTTTATTGCTTTTTACGCAATTAAATATATTTTTTAAAATTTCAATAATATCATTTCAATTTAAAAACACTTCTAAACATTATTAAAATAATATTTTTTTTTATTTTTATTTGATGTATCTTCGGCTTCTCTGTCTATGCCTCGTCACTTCGTGCATGTGGCTTTGACGTTGAAGCCCCAAACCTCCCAGCTTCTCATAGAAACTCGGCGCCTGTTGTTTTGATAATAAAGTCTACACATGAAGTGGTTAATTATATGATATATGATGTTGTATAAGTCGGCGCCTTTTGCCCCTTTATAGGAGGAGAAATTGACTACGCGAATCAATTGAATTTTCTTCGACAGAGACTCTTCTCTGGATATACTTCTGTGCATGTCATATAATTACTATTCGGATGTCGGATTCCAAGAAAACTAAAAAAATATCCGTAGCCAAGAAATTAGGTAAGGACCTGCAGGACCTGGCGACATTGCCCAGTTGATTTTGTATAAATGTGATCACAGCCTCTTCTACTTCCATACCGCTATCCCCACAAAACAAATTCCTAATAATTAGGCAAAAACCCTTCTTAACTTCTTTTATACCTTTTTCTCAGCCCTTTTAATTTACTAGAAATGGAGGCGGTGGCAATGGAAAAATCAGTGTCCAAGAGTGATGCAACAAATGATCGAATGGAATTTCCGAAGAAAAGCCTAAAGAACTTCCCCATCCCTGCTGGTCAAAATTATTTCAATTTTGTTGCAGTGGACACGCTAGGCCGGCGATGGGGATTCAAGGTCTCCATTCGCAACGTGGGAAAACATAAGAAACCTTGGATGTCTGGCCAATGGAGGAGGTATGCTCAAGAGAAAGGGTTGAAGAAAGGAGATAGAGTTAAGTTGATAATGCAAGTGGAGGGAAATGGTCTCAGGAGTTATCGTATCACGGCTGAAAGAAACCTGACGATGCGCATCTGGATACCGGTTGAAGAGTTTGCAAGATAGAGATGGGAATACCTAATTAAGGTGAGCTAAATCTGTGGTTAATTTCTTATAAAAAATGAAGACAAACAAATTGCCCCTTTCTTTCATGGCGTTTAGTCTTGGTATTAAGTGAAAAAGCCTAGTGGCTTCGCACCTTGCATCCTTTGTAGTTGTTTGCACCATTAATCACTAGTTCCTGTACTTTGTTTATAGGACTGTTGACTTACCAGTATACGGTGGGCTCTTGTGTTTTAATATCCGTTTTTTCTTTTATATGAAAGCGGCATATGCTACCCATGATCAGTTTTTTAGCTTGTAAGTCCATCTTTGTATAAAATATCTTGGTGTTTTTTAATTTAATTCTATTCTAAATTTCTTATAAGCATTGGAAGATTGTTGAGAATTATAAGACAAGCTCACCAAGAAATTATGCTAAACTTTTATATTAGAGCGAACTTCGACCGCAATGGATAGATCCACACCTGACAAAATCGAGGAGGATCCAAACCTCGAAAGATACATGTTAAAAAATCATCTCAATCTAATAGATTAAATTTTCAGGTAATATTCAAGATATAATTTATATTATTATTTAACACATCCTTTCAAGTAAAAACTCTTTGAACTTGAAACTTGTGTAAGCCCACTTTACCTTATGCTTAATTTTTATCAAATAAATAGGGATGATGAGATTCGAACTCATGACTGCTTGGTCATCAAAGCTTTGATACCATGTTAAAAAATCATTTCAACCTAATAACTTAAATTTTTAAATAAAATTCAAGATATGATTTATATTATTTTTTAACAATATCCTTATAAAAAATAAAAAAAAATGTTTAGAGTTTCTTATAATAATATAACAATTATAATATTTTTGGCCATTTTCCCTTTCGACAAATCATACATGCACGGGCCGCAATCTGCTTTCTTCTCTCACACGGATGGCTGTGCTAAAGAGTAGACACATACCTGAACCAACTTCTTCTGACAGATTTTGCTTTCCTAGGATATTTTAATCAGCCATCCAGACTTTCAGGTTTGTATGATATTATTAAATTTAATAGCTGAAATCGTGTTTTATTCATCTTATATATTACTGATCTTTTAATTATTACTTATTTATCTAATTTGAGATTAGTAGTTTTGACAAGGCATCGATCTAATTTAAATAATTCCATCGCAGTAAAACATGCATCAAAGTTCACAATTAATTTACATCAAATTGATGTTCTTTACCTGCGAGAAAAAAAAGAAAGAACATATCTCGTTTTCTTTTATTGAGAAATAGAACATAACCTGTGAATCATGGTGGACCAAGTGAATGCTAGGTTTTATACCAACTGAAATCTTCTCTCTCTCTTTCTATAAAAAGCTAAAAGAGTTATTTATTTGTTTTTGTATTTCAAAAATATTTTTAAAAAAATTTAAATTTTTATTTTTTTATTAACTTTAAATTAATATGTTTTTAGTATTTTCAAATTATTCTGATACGCTGATATCAAAAATAATTTTTTAAAAATAAAAAAATATTATTGATATGCATTTTGATATGAAAAGTTATTTGAAAAATAACTGTAACCCTACACTGCCAAACAAGCTAATAATATTCACGTGAATTTTAACCTAATTTTATAACTACAGGGGAAGTGATTTTTTTCTTATAAATAAAAATTAGAAGATACAAGAATCATCCTTGCTTAAAAGGATTCATTGGATGGCCTTGGAACCATAGGATGAGGGCGTTTCTTAGGAACCGTATGAAAAGAAAGGTTAATAGCTTCCTGCCAATTTATCATATTTTTTTGGTATAAAAAGAAATGATTTTCTGCTGCTAAATCTAGTTCATATATAAAAAGAAATGATTTTACGTAGATCATAAAGATTTTCATGGAGAATCCAAACCATAGCCAGTGATCTTCACATGAAATTATATAGAGCAAGCAATTTCAAAATTGATGCAACCAATTTCAAGTCAATAATGTTTCCAACCCACACCGAATGGGTAAAATCTTCGAGAAACAATCGAGTCAATAATGTCCGGCCAGCCAGCAAAGCAAGAGAGTAGTGGCAGAGAGAAATTAAAAGAATCATTAAAGCAATTTTTGTTCTCTTATTTCAACCACCACTCTACTTCGACAACTGATCAGACAGGTGCGACAGCTGATTTCATAATCCGACGTTTTATGCATGATTTCACCTTTTGGTATGCAAATGTAAGCATAGCACTTACCTCCACATTTGTCATCCCCGGCTCGGGAACTGAACCAATTTAGAGTTTGGATAGCGTTAATCTGAATTAATTTTAAAATGAATTTTTTTAAAATAATTTAAATAATGTTATTTTAAAAAAATTAAAATTAAAATATTCATTAAGTCAGATTAATTATTCTATTACATTGTGATATAATAATTCATAACACAAGTTTAATTAGTTAACTAGAATGAATTTCAATCAATCTAATATAATATTTTTTTAATATTTTTTTTATTTAATATATCACCACCATCTAGTATTTTTTTAAAAAATTCAATGAGTCCATTTTTGCTTCGCTTCCATGAATATTTTCCCTCTTAAAAAGCACACCATTAATATCAGATCTTTTTGTCGTTAAAAAAAAATTATAGAGCGAGCCAAATTCTAGCAAAATAAATATTAGAATGTCCAGGACTAAAAGCATCTGGATAAGTTAAATGAAAAGCTATATATTAAAAAATATTATTTTAGTTTTTTTATATTTAATTTTCACACTCCCAAAAAAAATGTTAAATAAAATGCTAAAATGTCTTTTCTCTACCACAAATGCTATTTCTATATATCTATTTAAAGAGCCAAAACCAACAAAGTGGGGTCATTAAAAAATAAACCAATTAAATGTAGTCATGTGGAAAAAAAATAACATCAAATTTATTAATAAATAATAAAATACTTGTTTTTTCTACTCCAATGTAAATGACTTTTCAAATAATTTTTTTTAATTGAAATAGATATGATAAAAAAACTATATTTATATTATTTAAAATGATATTTCATCAATTTAGTTTTTTTTTGTACTGGAGATGCTCAAAGCAAGAGCCCACAAGCCAGAGGGGATCTCAGAATACCAAGATCGATGTTGTCTGGGCAACATTCTTTTAGACCAATATATATATAGACCCTTGTTACGTAATGCTTAAAACTTAAGTATAGCTAGAGCCTGGATATAGCTGATCATTTTCTACTTTCGATAATTCCAGTTTAGCTGTTTTAGCTACAATGTCAGCAAGTCTTATTGCTTTGATTCACTCGTCGTTCACAACAACAAACCCACCCAGATAAACCTAAAAGAAGTATAAAAAGTATCAGACGAAAAACTTAATTCAATTAACAACCGAACAGGCTAGCTCATGACAGTCAATTATATTAATATCATCAGTAGGTGTAATACATACTAACAACACAGAGATGAATGCGGTAGAGAAGTTTCGAGAGGAGAACAGACAGTACAGAACAATAACCATTCGTGTTCTCAATAGCATGGAAGGATTTCAAACGGCTTCGCAATTGGAGAAGGCCACAATGGGAAGAGATTTTTGTTAGAAAATAATATAAATCATATCCTGGGATCTTATTTAAAAGTTTAAGTTATTGGGTTGAGATGGTTCTTTGACATGATATCAGAGCCTTGATGACCAAAGGGTTTCGAGTTCGAATCTCACTATCCTTATTTATTTGATAAAAATTAAACACAAAGTAAAATGAGCCTGTGCAAGTTTCGAGCCCAAAAGGTTTTTACTTGAGAGAGTGTGTTAGAGAATAATATAAATCATATCCTGAAACCTCATCTAAAAGTTTAAGCTATTAGATTGAGATGGTTCTTTAACCCTTCCAACCCACGAACAAAATTGGTTTCACCTGGAATCTTACCAGCTATTTTCAACAGGTTTGTCTGACATGGCAAGAGATTGGGGCATAATGCTGTCATGGCAAAATGGCGTGATCTCCGGCTATCGGGACGGCTTACGTGGAGATGTGTTGGATTACATGTCGAGTCAAATCGGGTCAGGTCTGAGCATTCGAGCAAAGAAGACAAAGCTAAAGTGGCTTGCACAAGGAGGCGCGTGAGGAGTGCATGGGCAGAATAGGGAAAGGTGCATGACGGCACACTTGTATCACTCTGATCTCTGTTTTGCACGTGGTTTTCACCATTATGCTCAGGAATCAACCCTCGTAAAGTCAGTGGTTTGTTTCCTTTCCTCAAAGGAGTATTATTCACCTATAAAAGGACACCAACAAGAACAAGGAAAGGGAGGGGAAAAAAGAAAGAAGGAAGGAAAGACAGAGTGGAAGAGAAGAGGTTGGTGACAAGAAGAAGAAAAGAAAGATCAAAGCAACAGAAACCCTGTACTGCTACAGTTTCTTTTCTATCTATCATCAGGTCTGTGCAAGTCATTTTATCTCTTTCATTCAACAAAATTGTAAGAACCATGATCAGAATTACCTTGATTTTCTCTCTTTGTATATCGATCTGTTAGCTGAATAGTGTAGTGAGATGATAGTCCCATATCACCACCACCATGAATGTTTTGAGGATACATGTAATCTTACGAGTCCCATCGTTGAATGCAAGAACATGAAAATGTTCTTGGAGTTCAAGGCCAGAGTCATGCCCTTTTCCAAGTAGAATAACTGTCTCCATTCAAGGATTGTGGAATCAAGATCGTTCCCGGATGATCTAAATGATGAGTGAAATAAGGACTTGAGAGGTTTGCATAGAAGAGATTGGGATGTGATAATAGATCAGGATTTTTAATCAAGCTCTAATACCATGTAAAATTAAGAAGTGAAGGAGATTGAATCTGCTGGAATGAATAATGTATTATTGATCTCTTCATGTATTTATACAAGCAGGGTTCCAGACTTTCCTTTTTATTAGGAATCAATTGAGGTTATCTCCCTATAAGTTAGGCCTTACAATAGAGAAGTAAATACGTACAGATTATCTATTCCTAATGTAGAGATTGTGGAATTCCTAACAGAATGCAAGAACATGGTGTACGGGTTTTGCTCATCTTATTGAAGTTTTCTTTCAGCACTGATTGCCACAGAACTTGTAAGGAGAACTTTGAAGTCTTAAGATTGTAAGAAACCCTCACCTACGGTATGCTAGAGTAAATTGAAGTTTTGACGCATCCCTTCCTTAAATCCAATGTTGACATCTGCAGTATGCAAGAGTACATTAAAAGGAAAAGCAGTTCTCGTACTTTAGTCTTGTATCTTGAAGAGGGATTTTTCTCTCACTTTTATTTAGAAGCGATAGGGGGTCACTTTGGGTCTCTTCATACACACGGGTGAGAAAAAAAAACCAAAAAATTAATTAAATTAAAAAAATTATAAAAAAAATTATAAAAAAAACTAATTAAACTGATTAGAATTTTTTAAAAAAACCAACCCGTTCGGTTTTATAAGCTTGAAACTGAAAAAACCGAACCCAAACAAAAAAACCGGAAAAAAACCAAGTTAAACCGGAAAAAACCAAGCCAAACAAGAAAAAACTGAACCAAACCGAAAAAACTGAGCCAAACCGGTTTGAACCAGTTTTTTTTTCAAAATAACCGGACAGAACCAAAACAAGTCGGTTTGAACCGGTTTCGGTTTTTTTATAAATAATACCAGTTTATTTACTTTTTTTTAATAAAAACTAAATCAAACCGAAAATAATCACCTCTACCTCTAGTAATATTAGTCATATAGTCATGTGTGGGATGAGGGGAAAAAATTAAGCTTTAAATAATAAAAGTTGTGGTTCTGATATGGTTTAGAAATCCTTGGATTGAAAGTAAGGAAGGGACTGGTAAAGGACTTGGTTGAATGCAAGAACAAGACTCACGGGCGGGTTATATTCACCCATTGAAGCTTCTTTTTCTTTTTCTTTTTTTCTTCTCAAGGAAGTTAACGGTGGTTATATTACAGGATTGCATTGCTAAGAAGTCCAGGTGTAATAAAAAAGAAAGTCGGAAAAATAGATGGAAGACAAATTAATGCTGGGCAAATTCTTAGAAGTTGATTTGTTTGATCTCCGAAGCACGAATATGTGCTCTTATAAGTTAATTTTTTAAAAGAAATCCGGTTAATAAAAAAAATATAAGTCTCTTAATTTTACTCAATATATATTTTGGTGATGTCCACACAACAGATAAAATAGATTAAATGAAGATGAATGGCGCTCTTATTTCATTTATAGAAAACCCAAGCCAGAACACAGAACCCAGTACGGATCTTATAACTATGATTATTATTAGCACAAGGCTGAAGAGGAACCAGAGGAGGCAGGAAACTGATAATAACCATGCAAGTCAGAAATGCCACTCAAAAACACAACATTTTCTCTCAGTTCGAAGTAGCAGCAGATTCATTCATCTCAAGTGGACACAAGCAACAGCCACATCGAAACAGGGATTACTGGCTGCTATGGATAAAAATACAAACACCGAATTACTTATTCTTCATATATCGGTAGCTAAAGGGCCCAGAATCCTCTGTTTGAGCAATTACCCGTGCAGTTCTTTGAGAAAGTCTTCATTGTCAACCAGAACCTGCAGTTACAGAGTAAACAGCAATAATAACTAGGATGCTTAGGAGGCAAACTCAGAAATGCAGAATCTATGTTTAACAGATCTATTTAACACATCCTTTGGCCAACAATATCTATTTCTCCTATCACCCGGTAAGACTAGCAAGTCTAGCTTTTGAAACTCCAAGGGATATAAACTAAATTAATTTTCCCACGTGCAGTTACACTTGATTCTTTTATGACTCGAAAGTCTTGTTTTCTCAACTCAAAGAGCAAGCAGATTATCAGTCAGAAAATTTTAGTGTGGATAAGATACCATTTTGTCCAGAATTTTTCTGATTGTATATAACATTTTAGTTAATAAATTGAAAACAAAAATGAAATCAGATATCCCTTTCCAGCCAATTTTAACAATTAGACAAATGTAATAGAATACTAGAAAGCAGAGAAGTATGCAACATCTTATTTAACTTAGAACCCAAAATTTATTAGAGAAAACTTACAGTTTTCCAGCCATCTGGATCTAGAAAAGAGGTAATTTTGGTGTTGATTCCAGGAATTGGTCCAGGTTGACGGGTTATCTTGCCACCGAGCTCTTGTATTACAACGTTGACAACCTCACCACTTTTGTACACATCATCAGTACCGATTGCAACCTATAATGAATACCAGATCCATCAGTGTTCAAGCAGAGGAAATGTCAAGGTGATAGGATAGTTGAAAGAATGAATTTAACTCACCTGCGCATATGCATTTCCTTTGGTGTATTCAGTCACTCCATAATTGTACGTCAATTCTAGGACAGTCGTCTTGTCTTCATCATCATAGCCAATCATGGCCAGAGTATACTGTGATGTGCAATCAACAAGGTGAGGGAACTCAATAGCCTCATCTATATCTCAAAGAATATTAGTACACGTAAAACTAAATATATGAATCAAATCATTAAAGAGAACATTTCACCTTGTGCTCAGGTCTGTCAATCTTCCTTAATAGCTTCATCCCCAAGGCCTGCACAGAAGGAAAAACCAAAGCTTAGTTCAAATATGTTGTTTTCGGTCATTGCTAGTTCCATGATGCCCGCAACATTGTAGCCTCACAAACATATAGAACTAGACTTGACTGATTTACTGAACAGAAGGGGCAATCATAAATTCCTAAAGACCAGACAAGTTTAAAATTCAACCAAGTTCTGTTATTAAAGAGTCAGGTTCAAATTAATCAATTTGAGATTTAAAAACAACCAATCATATCAACCCAAAAATGGTATTCGGTTTAAGTTCAACTGTTCCAAGTTCTTCAGTTTTTGCTTCTACCAAATCAATTCTTGCCTATAGTTATTTTCTTTATAACCATCCTGAAGATGAGCTCTCACCTGATTGCTAATTACATGGAAACCAATTAATAGCACAGATAAAACGCGTTCTTTTCTGCAGATGCTAAAATATTGTCATTAAATATTTTCTCTCGCCTACTTAATAATTGCTCCTGCCATTACCATCTCAGATCAAACAAAATTCACACATACGATCAGTACTACCTTTTCATAGAACTTGATAGAGCGATCAAGATCTCCTACACGAAGCATTACTTGGCACAGGGGCTCAGGAGTTGGACCTCTTTGGATAAGCTCAAAAATGTAACCATCAGGATCCTTCACAAAGGCGATGACAGATGTACCACCTTTGACAGGACCAGGCTCCCTAGTAATGTTGCCACCAATGGCCCGAAGTTTCTCCACCAGCTTGTAAACCTAAAAGACCATGAAACACAATTTATTCATGGCACCAAGGAGGGGATAAAAAAACATCAGCTTAAAAACCTACAAACATAGCATGACACTTACATCCTCAGTTGCAATTGCAAAATGCCCAAAGCCAGTTCCAATATCATATGAAGTGACTCCATAATCTGTAAATTATCAACCAAGTACATAAATTCCCAGTGCCACACAAGGGAGAGGATTGAAAGATTTCAGTCAATTTTTTGTTGCGCAATGATATGATTAAAAAGATTTTTCATGCAAAACCTACTCATTTCTAACCCCTTCACTACTTTCCAACATCACAAACACATTAACAATTGTGGCATGGAAGTAAAATCCATATAACCATCACAGTAACAGTAATGCTTCACTCCTTGGATACAGAAATCAATCCCTATCCAATAGCACAAAGATATCTAATATGGATAACCATTACACGTAGATCTCATTCCACACCACAAAAATTCTTAGCTTATTATCATCTTCTTCAAAGAAGATCAACATGCTAGAAAATAATAAAGGTGAAAGGTAGCTAGCAAATACACAAGTAATTAGTGAACAACACGTACAAAAAACATAAATTTCAATTATAAAAGAATAAAATTTATAAAAAGTTTGAAAAACAGAAACAATGACCCATTTGAATCTGAAGAATCCACTATTCATTAAACAACATAAAGAGATTCTCTGCAGCATAACCCCTTTTATTATACTACACGATACCAATGTCTACCATTGATCCATTTTTTCCTATGTGATTTACCATTCACCAACTAAAAAATACGTAAATAACCAGTGAATTCACACACGAAAACAAAATTAAAGAAAAAGGGATACGATTTTGAGAGGAACATACTGTAAGTCAACTCGACAACAAAATTTGACTCTTCAGGTCCAAACCCAAGAAATGCATTGGAGTATTTCTCTTCTGGTATATCCCTTTGCCTCAATAACTTCATTCCAAATCCTTCTGTATAAAACCTTCACCAACAGCACAAAAACAAACAAATCAAAATCCAAACTTTATATTAAATGCCTACTGAATGCCACAATATAACACCATTGAGTACTAAATCGCAAATACATATTTGCAAAATCACACATGACAAAACTCCCAAGCATTTCAAACTCTTAGGTTTAAATTGCAGAAAACAAACAAACCAGGACATAAAACTTCAGACTTCCTACATGTGCGTATTTAATTCTACCTAAATTAGAAAACACCAAAATTTAATGTATATATATGAAAAATCACACATATTGTAAAAAGGAGAAAAAAAAACTAATGCACAGTAATTACACCAAAATTTAAAAAACAAATCACAAAATATGCAGAAAATCACACAAATTGCAAAAGAAAACATTAAAAAAATAACTATGAATTTAGTAAAAATCACATAAATTCCAAAACAAACAAAAATAAAAATAAAAACTGAAACTTCATAATCAACGCAAAGTTAATTACAAATAAATTCACAAAAATAAATAACAAAATATGAAGAAAATCACATAAATTACAAAACATTAAGAAAATCGAAAAAGAAATACAAAAACAAAACCTCACTCACTTAATGGTACGTTCAAGATCACCGACGCGATACACAGCATGAAATAACCTACGCTTGTCCTTCTTCGGCCATTCTAGCAACTCCGCATTAGGCTCCACTGCTTTCGCTGCCTCCTCAGCCATACCGTAATACTTGAAATCAGAAATTCAGCTTCGTCTCTATTCACAAATTACAGAAAATCATCATGAAAAATTTGGGGTTTCGAAACCCTAATTTTAGAAATAATGAGAGAGAAAGAGAGAAGTTACCAGAGAGAGTAGGGGTCCTCAAGTGATCACTGTGAAAATGAACCGGGGCGGGCTTTTAAGGAGTAACTGTGGAACGAACCTGGACGGGTTTTTAAAGGCACGAGGATCACGTTTGTTTAGGATGACGGGGCTGTTACTGTGTCATGTTGTTGCTGTTTGCACGTGATGGGTTGGGTCTGTCTTAAGGACGTGTGGCTGTCAGGTTAGTGGTGGACAGCTGGAATTGTCAGAGTACGGACAACATGAGAGATTCTAAATTTAGTGGATTTGATAGTGTCACGTGATTTAGAAAGATTTTGCTTTTTTTTTTAGGGGGTTATATTATTTATTTTACTTTTTTTCTTTTCTGTCCTAATGATGCAAATGCATGAACTTTGCCACCCCTAATCTTGTTTTAATAATATATCAATAAAATGGGTTCTATTGGGCTTGAGGAATCGGGAAAGGTTTAGATTTTTAGGTGTGTATGGGTCATGAAGTGATGAACAAGTATGGATCCATTTACTGGGTTTATTTCTGAGATATAGAGGGTTTTGAATCGGGAAAAATTGCAGTTGCTCTATGCAAAAAGCATTTGGGTTTGATACCTCTGAAATTTATTGGCGTCACCTGTCTTGGTAACCCAAATCAACGCAAAGTTTTGATTGTCTCACTGGTTTTGAGACAGTAAAATTAGGGTTCTGGAAGATATCAGAACATTAACTCAACATGAAAACAGTGCTGTTGAGCTTGGCTGCTGGGGTGTGGAGAGGATTTCATTTCTTTTGGGGTGGCCTTTCCTAGTTTTAACAGTGGGTTATTGCCATGCCAATCTGCTGTGGCTTTCAACCAAAGACAGACCGTTAAACTGGGTTTCTCTGGAAAATGTTTATGTTTTTTATACTTCTGAAACAGCTTGAGCCTTGAGAATAGCCAACTTATGCAAAAATGCAGAAGAGTAAAACTTTCCCCCCAAGTTTTTGTTCCCCGGACCACCCTTGTGGGACAGTAGCTGGGGAATGTCCTATTCTCTTTCTAGACTAAATGTCACTCATATCAGGTGCAAATCCCAGCCCAAGGTCTTGTTCAAGTCCAAGTCCTATACTTTCAGGAACAAGAAGGCTATCACCAGCTAACAGCATCAGATTCTCACCACCTATGCAGCTGCATGAACATGACAATCCGAGAAGGCTACACTTTTTACAAGGTTTGCTAAGTTCCTATCCAATATGGTTACGCGCAAGCTGCACATACAAGGTTAGAATGAATATGGCAACTAAAATATCACTCATATCAGGTGCAATCTTCAAGTTTAACTCCCAATCAATCCCGTGCTTTCTGGAATAAAGCGGGAAACACCAGCAAACAGCCTTGAATTCCCATCATCTCCACAACCTCATGAACCTGGAAATCAGATGGGTTACACTTTTTGCAAAGTTTGCCAAGTGCCTTCCCAGAGTCTTTCCAACTACAGGAAGCACATGAGGGGTGGAAAACACCGGGTCAAACTGCAGGAGCTGAAATTCAAGGACCACTTAGAAGATCAAAAGCAGGACGATGAAGTCAAAACTTGCCAAGAAAGGTGGCAGATGCAGTGAGATAGCACAGCGGAGATATTGGTGCAAACTGTGTAATATTTGGTGCACAACGAAGGGAGAAAGCATATCCTTAACCCCATGAAATTGAGAAAAAGAGGGCAATGCTTAGTCGTAAAGAAATGGATGGAATGTGATATCCTGATGTCTCAACCGGAGTAAGAATACGGACAAGCAAAATCTAGATTTTATTCTCCAACTTTTACTAATCTAATGTAGCTATTGCTAGTCGGATTTATAAGAAGTTTAGAGTTCCAACAATCTGGAAGGCTTCTAACTTTTTAATCACTGGTACGACTTGCTAGTAGCTGCATCCTTGTAGAACAGAGTTTCTATTTCAAAGGAAATGGATTGCTTGATGGCTGACACCGTCTTTTAGATGTGTCAGCCAGTTTTGTTGGCTATTTGTTTTTGTTTAACACAACAGAGAAGGAAGCTGTTTTCCTATATCCGACGCAATCTTGAGAAGGCATATAAATCAAATTTAAATGGGAGGCCATCTTCATCTTCCATTTTGAGAAGACATATATCAAGCATTTTTTTTTGGAAAATATCCTACACGGTCTCATTCTTGCTCATGGCAACAAGGAAACTTCTAATTTTTCATATTTTAGTCCATGCCCAGCACCAATTCTTGTCAAGTGGGAGTAGCAATGCTGCAAACCCGCAAGATTACTCCTTCAGTCTCTTACCTCATTGATCCATTCAAATCTGCTCCACTACCCTGAAAAACTTGATATTATAGTCCAACCTTACTATTAAGATTTTTTTAGTTTTAAAGATTATTTTTTAAATATATTTTTTGATCGTTTTAATGTGCTGATATTAAAAATAAATTTTAAAAAATAAAATAAATTATTTTAATGCATTTCTAAGAAAAAATACTTTGAAAAACAATATTTACCACACTTCCAAACAATTCATATCTTATTCAGGTCCCATGGAAGATCTTGCAAAATCCCTAATTATACTTCAAGAAATGGATTGTTTCTAGGGATTATGCCAGCAGCATATGATCATACCTTCAACAGCAAATGAAACTACATATATATCTCTTGATATTAAATCCTTGAACTTTGAAACTATATATATCTCTTGATATTAAATCCTTGAACTTACTATGTCTCGACACCTTCCTTGCATCAGGATTTGTAGTGTTTAAATCTGTCTTTCATACCATAAATGTTCCTCTTTGTTTTAAGATAGGAAGAATCTCAAGTCATTTAAACATTCCAAACCCTGCAACAATCCATACTAGGGCAAACTTTTGTGTTTTGAATGAATACTTCGATTAGTTATAAACTAACTGTAGAAGGGAAAAGATCTCATATGCAAAGCAGGATTAACATGCATTTCTAGGCAGTCCCAATGCAGAATGAAGTCTGAACCTCTCTGTCTCAAGAATGCAATTACCAAGTAAAACCTAACTTGGATTAGATCATCTCTCATAGTGAATGAACATCATTCACAAGTAATAACAAGACAGTGTAGGTTGTATAAATCATGGAAGGCAAGGAAAGTGCAGCTCCTGGTATGCCAGATGGCTGTAAAAACATCACAAAGCACAAGGTTCAAGGTTTAATCAAGAAAAATCTGAGAATAGAGAAACTAAATTGCAAAAAGAACAGGTAATTCCAATGCACAATGCCTAACTTATGGAAATTCTAAGGCAGAGAAGACAATAAAAAAACAAATGAAAATGCAGAGCCATTGTGATTTAAAATGTAGAAGAGTTTACAACTGATGAAAGATTCAGTTTTTCATTGTAAAATTTCAATATCTGGGTAGATTCAGAATGGTGATTTATGAACATCTGCCGGAACTTATTTTCAGGTGTGTAGAAGAACGCAGTGCTTCTGAAACTCTTCTCAACCAAGCCTTTAGAAACTAGAAATTGCAATAACAAAGCCCTTGGAACAAGCCTTTTGTCCAGGCTATACGATGGTATAGTTGGGTTTTTGGCAAGATAGGAAGACTCCCAACCCAATTGGTTGACAAAAAGATCCATCACTGCCGTGATCTTCTCTTCAGATAAGCTCATAAACCAAGGATTCTTTACAAATGCTGCAAGAATTTCTTCTTGAGACAAACCCCATCTCCTATACACATCAAGCTTTTTTTCCCATGTGGATGCGGTCATGGACCTCAGCAACACAATTGCTACAACAAATTGACTCTTGGAAGGATGAAATCCCATTAGACTTGCTTTCCGAACAAGCCTTTTGAAATTCTCCAGATTCGAAAGCATAATACCAGGCTTTATCCGAACTGATAGAGCAATATTCTTCATAGGGACTCCATTTTCTAACAAAATATCAACAATACGTGCGGCCTTTTCAAGACCAGCATCTAGAAGGCGCGGGTCAAGTTTGACTGCTTTGATAGCCATGGCATCAGATTGGAGCAAATTTTCAAAGAAATCAAAAGCAGGGACTAACTTGTTTTCAAAGCTAATTCTCAAAATCCACGGATAGGTTGATATAATTTTGACAACATCAGGGCTTGAAAACCCTTTAGAATGGAAAAATCCAAGCTTGGGCAAGAGTGTTCTGTGAGGTTTACACAAAAGCACTCTAGGCCATCTCCTCACAAGGTTCAAAATATGGGCCTTTGAGAAGCCATGGTTCTTGAAAATCTCAAGAACAGAATCAGCATTACCTGGGGTTTCAAAATGAACCTGTTTAGAAACTTCTAAAGCAGGTTTTAGAGAGAACCCACAAATGTTCATAAGGTATGATACTGTAAAGGAGTGTTCTTTTACATCATCTGAATTCACAGATGAAATGTTTCTGAGGCATGATAATATTGAAGGGTTTTCAAGAAAATAGTGTAATTCTTGATGAACTGATGAACTAGGTCTAATGGAGCATCCTAACCCCAAGCTTTTGCAGAGAAACCTAAACATTGGGAGCTGACGTTTGAAGAAGAACTAGCAAATGAAATGCTACTTACCTCTGCTTGAAGATCATTCCATGAAAGCAACTGTTAAACCCTAGCAAGATAACCAGTAGAGAGGCTGCACAGGGAAGGAGACCTAACCGAGAACGAGGTTGTCTTATTTTTGTGGGCTTCTTTGCTTGCTTTTAGAGTTTCCTGGACCAATGGCTTGCAACTTCGCATGGACTATAGATAGTTATGTTATTGGGCTTTAGTCTTCGAGGTTATGCATATCACATGCTATGAAATTAGAAAAACAGAGCTAGAAAACTATTATCCATCTCCATCTCTATTTTTTTTTCTTCGAGAAGTTGAAAGAAATGAAAAGCAAGTTGATTTGAATTGTCACTTGTCTTTTAAATTTCATCAGATTTTATCATGAAGTTCAATAATTATATATAATCCAATTAAATGTAATCGTTTACCAGTTGGTTTCCCAAAAGAAATTGCTTATTAAAATCAATTATGTATTTATAGGGTGGCTGAAATCTTAGAAAGGGCACTTCCTCGTAAGCTATCCGAGCTCTTTTCTTTCCACTCATCAATATAAAAATATAACAAAAAATATGAAATCAAAGATAAGTATACATAAGGTTAGGAATACATAATTAATACATCAAGAGAGTATACATAATTAATACATAAAGAGAACATATTTCTTCAGGAAACACATTTATTGGAAGGAGCAACCATGAATTTCAAATGAAACTAGTCTCATCTTTTAAAAAGATATGAAGATACCTGGATAAGAAAAAAATATATATTTTAAAAGCCAAAATAGAATGTATATATCTAGAATAAAGAGAGCAGAAACTTTATATTGATTTTTCTGGTTTCTACATGTGAGAATGAAGGCACTTTATTTATACATAGGGTTAGGAATACATAATTAATTCAAAATTATGTAGAACTAATTTAAGACAATTCATTGAATTTGCATAATCAATGAATCTGAGAGGTTCAATGGAACCGAATTAATTCAAAATTAAATAATCAAATCAAATAACTTTTCAAAGATCAATGCCATGAAATCTTTGTTTAAAGATTGATGACACTTTGATAAATAGTTTAAGAAAATTAAATACATTTTAGGCCATGTTTGTTTGTAGAAAAATAGTTTTTTTTTTTTTTAAAAAAAAAAAAGTGGTTTTCTTGGAAAGTGAATTCTGAGAAAGTAAATTATTTTTCGATGTTTGGTAGAGTCATAAAAAATAAGTTGGAAAACATTTTCTAGTGTTTAGTTATGTTATGGAAAATGAGCTGGAAAACAACTTATTAATGTTTTATTTTTTTTCATGTTTATTAAAATAATAAGATACAAATCTTACAAATTTAAAAGTTGAATGAGAATGGAATTGAAAAAATCTAATTTCACAAATTATCTCAAAAAAAATAAATAATAATCAAAATAATAAAGATCAAATCTAATAGATAAAAAAAAATTAAAAGATGATGAAATTAAAATAATAATAATTACAATTTCATAAATTATTTTAAATAAAATAAGTAACAATCAAAAGAATAAGGACTAAATTTGATAGATAAAAAATTTCAATTAAAAAAATGATAAGAAAAAAGTAAATAACAATTATAAAAATAAGGACCAAAGTTAATATAAAAATTAAATTAAATCAAATTTTAAGGAATGAAATTGAAAAAAAATATTCAAACAAAATATATAGCAATAAAAAGTTTGAGGATCAAATTTGACATAATCAGCAAATAATATGATATTTCTAAATTTTTCATAACTTCTGAAAAGTATTTTCCATCCAAAATAAAATAAAAATATTTTTTTGAAAATCAAGCTAAATTTTTCTTTCACATGAAAATATTTTTCATTAATTAATTTTTTAATAATAAACAAATATAAAAAAATTTTAAAATTAATTTTCTAAAAATCATTTTTCAAGATACAAACGACATAGTGTAGATAATATATCCACCGGTTCTCACTAGAAAAGGAATTTACCTTTGTAACCTATAAATTAAATACAATTTATTGCTATCTGCACTGAATGTCTCGAATCTTGCAACATGCGAACGATCGATGACAGCCTGTGGTTCTTCACATTTTGACCTTGATGCTTGTCTTTTTTGGCAGCTAGCACAGCCTACCGTAAGGTATTTGAGACTGACAATGGCTCTGGAAAATATTTAAAGTGTGGCTGAGAGTGTCATAATTTAGTATAATAATTTGCTTTCGACCCAACAAAAAATATAAATAAATAAAATACATTACTTCGGTTTTTTTTTTAACTTCGATTTTTGTGGGATAATTCGTGTTCTTATATACATTTTTTTGTTTATAAATATTATTAGAGGTATGTTCATTTTCTTCACTTTCTAATGTCAAACTTTTTACACTTACATATAGAAGAATTTATTTTAATTTGATATTTGAATTTATGTAAATTTTAAACCCAAATATTTTTATGTAATGGAATGTTTAGAAAATAGTATTAATCCAACATGTGGGCCATCTTCTAATCTAAAATCTTAGTTTGAACGGATGCTAGAATTTGACAGGAGTCGGTTGCTCTTTTGTCTCATCAAAAACCAAAACAAAAAAAAATTAATGTTTGATTAGCCGACAATACATGAGATTCTTTTTGGCAATGACATTTTCAGGTTAGTTTTCAGTCTTTATTGTACTTTATTAGTGCAAGAAAGATAACTTATAGTATCTTCAAATTAGAAATTGATTCAATGATTTTTTTAATTATTTTTTTAGTTTATATTAAAGAATAATATAAATTATATTTTAAAACTTTACCTAATAGCTTAAGTTATTGGGTTACAATGTTCTTTAACATGATATTAAAATCTTAATAACCAAACGGTCATAAATTTAAATCTAACTATCCTAATTTATTTGATAAAAATTAAGTATAAGATAGTATAAGTCTATGCAAGTTTTAAGGTAAAAAAACTTTTACTTGAAGGGATGTGTTAGAGAATAATATAAATTATATTTTGAAATCTTACCTAACAATTTAAATTATTGAATTGAGATGATTTTTTAATAATTTAATTTATTAAATCAAATTTTTAAGTTAATTTTAGAGTGATTTTTACAAATATTCGGTATAATCTAATTATTTTTCTAAGCCGGAGTACATTACAGACTGCTGAGCTAGGTGGTCTGATATTTCAAATTGCCTTTGCTTTTCTTTTCTTTGAACTTTCTAAATACAATATAGAAGGCCCATTGTCACGCAGCAATTAAGAAAAGTTAGATGTATACGAGCGACAATCACCCTATAATGACGAGATAAGTTTCTCTCTTGTTTTTTAAAATATTTTTTATTTTAAAATATAATAAAATAATATTTTTTTATTTTTAAAAATTTATTTTTAATATTAACACATCAAAACGATTTAAAACATATAAAAAAATTGATTTTTTTAAAAATACGGGTTGACTCATATTTCCAAACACTCACTCTAATATCCGTACGACAAATTGATTGCACTTTTGGCCATCATGTGACATTCTTTTTGGCAACGACCTTAAGTTCAGGTTATCTTTGTCAAACTTATGAGATTCACAATTTGTTTCCAAGATCACTTACAGTTTCTTGCTATCTGCATTTTATGTCTTCAATCTAGCAATATGCGAACGATCGATGGAAGGCTAAATGCAAGAGTCTAGACAGCCTACGAATGTTGGGGTGTGGATCTTCACATTTTGACCTTGATGCTGGCCTTTTTGGCAGCTAGCTCAGCCTAACATTAAAATTTCCAATAGTATAACCACCCCAATTCTCTTGCCCTGTTTGCCCGCCACAAGAAGGTTTTAAAGCTTAATCGTTTAGAATTTGTCTTCAATACTGATTGAAATGATATCACAAGGTCAGAAAATGGCACTTTGGGTGTTTTAAGGATAATTTCGCGGCAGTCAAGTGTCAGACATAAAGTATTTTCATCTGGTCTTGGTAAGGACCAAATTCATAATAAAATAAACGAGGCTTAGATTGAGAAGTTGAAGATACATCAAATGTATAACACACCAGTACTACTGTCAAAATGAAAGCTCCATACATATATAAAAAGCTAGCTAGCAGCCTCTACACTCCTCTCTTGCTACCCATGGAGCCATGAGCTAGCTAGAAAGGATTAATTCGTATGAGAGGGTACGCTGCATAAAAAAGCAAATACAAGGAACAAAAACATAATATGTAAATCACACAACACAGGACAATTAAAAACACCTAGCACATTACTAAGAACACCTTGCTAGAAAAACAGTCACTAACACGCATACTGCAAGCATAATATATTTTACCAATAGGCAAAGATAAGTCCCCTATTGGACAGGGGCCCAAACATTGAATATCATGTGTTCAGTTCTGATTTCGTAGCTCACTTCATCATCTTCACCTACTTCCCTAGTCAGAACGATCCTGTCTCCGACTCGAAGGCCCTTCTCTTGCACAAGTGACAACCACTCTCCAGTGATGGCTGGTTTTGGATGGCCTTGAGTCCGAGTAGAAAGCTTAAGATTCCAGAGTTTCCCAAGAGTATCTCGTGCATCAAAACGTATTGAAGCTTGGCCCTCGGACAATACTGGAAAGGCCCAAAGATAGACGGTTTTCTAGGTCTGTGCCCGTTAGGATTTTGGGAACGTTTGGAAACGCGGCTGTGGCTGCGTTCTTAAAAAATTTGAATTTTTTTTTATTAAAATTTAATATAGTTTATATGTTTTAGATCGTTTTGATGTGTTGATATCAAAAATGATTTTTAAAAAATAAAAAAAAATCATTAACATGTATTTTGGCACGAAAAGTTATTTGAAAAACATTCGCAATTACACTGCCAAACACGCTCTTTATGTATGAGCTCCGCCATTGATGCTAGAAATGGATTTCAAGAGCACTAATCAGGTTTTTTAACAGGCTGAGAAACAGATGAATGTTGGAGGGCTAGCAATTAGAGCATTTTTATAGGTGTAGTGATTGCACGTTCACAGGCAACTCTTGTTCATTATCGTTCGATAACATCATCCTAGATTGTGTTTTTTTTGTCACATTAGGTGGTATGGTTGGCAAGGTATTCCATGGTCAAAAAGTTAATCGAAGATGTGATTATTTCTGATCTTTGACAAATTACGACAAATGCAATGATTTGAGTTTCTTGGTAATCATTTGTCCAATGTGCAATCCCAGTTGATTTGGAAGTTGCATAAACGTTTTAATTTTAAATCTTTTTAACTTTTTAAAAGAAGAATATTATTAGAGATCTCATTATAAGCAAATCATTTTTAGCTTAGAAATTGGATGTAGTTGTAATTGTTGAAATGTGTACTAACTTTTTAAAATTATAAAAATCACAAGATTTTTTAAAACAATTCAAGGAAATGATTTATTTATTATATAATAATATATTTGATCTATTTTTCTTTCTTCGTATATCGATTATAAATTATCAAAACTATAAGAGGCATCGGTGATTCATTGTGAAACAAAATTCAATGTATCATGAATTGCTACAAAATGTTGATAATTTTGTTCTCCACAGTATCCAATGAAGCATTAATTAGGGGCCAAATTCATCTTTTAATTAGGTTCATTTGGCATTACTAAATTTATCGTGGTTAAATCAGCTATTTTATTTTTTAAGAGTAAAAAATCTAAATTATCCCTAAAAAAAAACCACTCTTTATTTTTTTCTGTTATTATCACATAGGTTGATAATTTACCAAATTTAAATATTATTAAAAAATAATTATCACATCCGTTGCACACATCAGCCTTGGGTGCGTCTACAGGTTTTGGACTGCATGTATGACATAATCCTTTGGCCAAATACCCTAGATTTCAAAGTGTCGTTGAAAAGTGCTTTGCTCCTGCTCCATATTTGGGCGATGTGTGTGACTAATAGACTGCAGGTTTGTCGTATGTTAAACCTTTTTATTTTTCAGACCAACCATTCAACTTGATTTTTCTCTGAATTTAATTCATATTTTTTAGTTACTATTTGTTTTATTTGAAATAATTTATAAAATTAAAATGTTTTTTCAATTTCATCATTCTTTTATTTTTTTCACCTCAAACTTAGAACTTATTTTTTTAATTGCTATTTTTTTATCATTTTCTTCATTTATTTTATTTTTCAATTAATCCCTCATTCTATTATTTCATTTACTATTAATACTAGATTAATTCTTCATTCTTTTGACTGCTACTATTTTTCAATGTTACCCCTTATTATTTATTTCAATTGATTTTTGTACCAGATTTGATCCTCATTTATTTGATCGCTATTTTTTTTATTTTTTTATTTTTGATGGTTGAGAATTTTGCTTTGTGATTTTTTTACATCTATCTTCTATGGGATAACCCGGTCTCATGATTCGAGACACGAGTTTAGAAGATTTTACCCATTTAACTAAGTTTTTTTTAATTTTTAATTTTAATTTCATTATTCAATATTATATTATCAGTTTGTTGAGTTAAATGAGTTCAATCAAGTTTTTTTTTACTTTTTTTTTATTGATTTTCTGCAGTTTTGCCTTTTATTATTATTTTTGGCCTAAGAATTGACCAGCATTGTTTCTATTTAGTTTATTTTATAAGGTGTCATCCCACCCTTATAAATTGGCCATGTATTTAGCATACTCAATAAAGTTAATTTTTTGTTTTTTTTAATTTGAATAAAAAATATCTCAATGTTTTAGAAATATTAGCTTCGATCCCTGTACGGATATGGAGATTGATAGAAGAATGTATCTCAAAATTATTTGTAGAGAATTTTTATTTTCTCTTTAATTTGTAAAATATTATTTTTAATTCGATTCAATTGTTCATTTGGTATTGTTTAATAAAATTACAGCATCCTAAATTGTTTGAATTAATCTTTTTCATCCTAAATTGTTTTAAAAGGGGTTTTTTTGTTTTTGTCTTGTGATGGAATTAAAAATGTTTCACACTTTGTAATATATTGAGTGACAAGATATTGAATGGTCAAAAAGTTAGTCGAAGATGTGACTTGTCTATGTACGTATTATATGTCGAACCATAATATAGTGGTAAGCTAATGTAATCGATTATTTCTGATCTTTCACAGTACTGAATACAACATAGAAGGCCATCGTCGCTCGAAAATTAAGAAAAGTTACCTGTAAACGAGCGACAATCACCCTAATATCAGAAGATAAGTTTACAAACACTTGTATCTTTTTCTCTCTCAATCCCATGCGCTTACTTACGACCAAGGTCTATTTCCAGCTGGCGACAGACCAGCTTTGTTGATTGGAGTTCTAAAGAGAATTCATCAACCTTTTCTTTTTTAAAAAATTAATCCTCGTTATCGTTTAGATGTTGGCAGCTTCAAATCCCTGTCCGAAATGTGGTGTGTGTTAGATTATACCATGGACATCGTTCGAAAATCCCCGTATTCAAAGAGAAAATTAGAGAGAGAGAGAGAATCTTCACCCACCAAGAGAACTTAATCGATTTCGTAAGTTTGTGTGCATAATGTGTCAGACTCTCTTTGAATTGTTTTATATCAGTTGGACTGAAAGTAATCTTAATCACGAGTATACAAATAATTAATAAATTAGTCGTTCTTCAAATAAATTAAAAAGAGAAACATTGGTCAAATCACATGTCTAGCTACAAATTTAGCTACATTAGGCTTTTAATTCAATTGGGAAAATATTTTAATCGGAGAATACATTGAGATCATTTTCTCAATTCAATGTCTTCCTTAACTATCAAAGAAGAAGAAGAAGAAGACAATAGCAAAGATATTTTATTTCTTTGTTACCATCTTAAGTACATTGAATAGAATAAAACTATTTTTTAACCTTATTTAATCTTGAGTTTTTTACTTGAATGGTAATTTGTCTTAGTAACAATGTTTTTTAAGTCAACTAGTTATAAATCCTATCATCTTATTCTATTTTAATTAAAATATAATTCAAGATATAGCACTGGCTTCCACAATAAAAAAGTATTTAGGATACCATTTTCAACATTGGATCAATCATTGTCAATGCAGTCCTAGTGTAATAAAACAATTAAACGAGAATCCATCAATGTCATTTCCGAACTTGGATTTTTTTTTTATTCTTTCTTCTTCTTTTTTCCCTTCGGATTATTTGGGGATTTTCGAACGATATCCAGAGAACAAGCTCGACAAGCAACCCAAAAACACAAGTGAATGCGGCCAGATGAGGACTTAGACCTCCAACATTGCCCACTGATCAGTATAAATAACGACACTAGCTCTTCTATTTTCATACCAAAATCCCTACAAAAGATTCCATATCATTTGGCAAATAGATTTCTAATTTTCTTTTATAAATTTTTCTCAGCCCTTTTAATTTGCTAGAAATGGAGCAGGTGGCAATGGAAAAATCATTGTCCAAGAGTGATGCAACAAATAATCGAATGGAACTTCCGATGGAAAGCCTTGGAAATTTCCCCATCCCTGATGGTCAAAATTATTTCGAATTTGTTGCAATGGACACGGGAGACCAGCCATGGGAATTCAAGGTCTCCATTCGCAACGAGGGAAGATATAAGAAACCTTGGATGTCTGGCCAATGGGGGAGCTATGCTCATGAGAAAGGGTTGAAGAAAGGAGATAGAGTTAAGTTGATTATGCAAGTGGAGGGAAATGTTGTCAGGAGTTATCGTATTACGGCTGAAAGAAACCTGACGATGCGCATCTGGATTCCAGTTGAAGAGTTTGCAAACTAAAAATGGAAATACGTTAAGGTGTGTTATATGTCTTGATTATAAGATCGAAATGTTGCCCCTTTCTTCCTTGATGTTAAGTCTTGTTGTTGTAATTTTGGTATTAAGTTAATTAGCCTAGTGGCTTTGTACGTTTTATCCTTCGTAGTTGTTTGCACCATTAATCACTGGTTCCTGTACTTTATGTGCTGTGAAGACTTACCAGTACATGGTGGTATGTTGTGTATTAATTCCCGTTTTTTCTTTTATAAGAAAAGGGCATGCTGTTATGAGTTTTTTTGGCTTGTAATTCTATCTTTGTGGGTAATTTTGGTGTTTTTTTTTCTCAATTTGTTTTAAGCATTGTGAGACCATGACATCAACTGGAACTCCCTAAAATTAAAGGGGAAAGATATATATAAAGAAAAATTAGAAATCGTTACCAAGTAATTAAAAAACCCGGAGATCCTAGTTCATGTCAAGAAAAAATAGAAATCATCATCAGTAATTAAAGAAACTAGGATTTTAAAATGTACATTGCACAAACTGCTGAGCTAGGTGGTCTGATATTTCAAATTACCTTTGCTTTTCTTTTCTTCGAACTTTTTGAATACAATATAGAAGAATCCCATTGTCACGCGACAATTAAGAAAAGTTTGATGTAAACGAGCGACAATGACTCTATCATGACGAGATAAGCTTGCAAACTCTTCTATCTCTGTTTTTTTTTAAATGTCTTCTATCCCTACGTGACAAATCGGTTGCACTCTTGGCTCATAAAAACCGAACAAGAAAAGATAAATTAATGTTTGATAAAGGCGGCCAACAAATAACATTCTTTTTGGCGACGACATTAATTTCAGGTTATCTTTGTCAAGCTTTATGAATCCAAGAAAGATTATTACCAAACCAATTCCAACTCCTTTTAATTATTGGGAGAGCATGGCAGATATATGGTCACTTTTGGTAAGCGAACGTCAGCTCTAGCCAGTGTCCAAGGAGATTAAACATTAATCTTTCCATTTATTTCTCGACTGCTCAAATAAACGACCAGACTTGCACGACCAAGATTAGTGACACTTTGATTAATAGCTTAAGAAAATTAAATACATTTTAGTCTAAAAAATATATCCACCGGTTCTCACTAGAAAAAGAATTTACCTATGCAAGCTATTGTTTCCAAGATCACTGAAAGTTTCTAGCTATCTGCACTTTATGTCTTGAATCTTGCAAGATGCGAACGATCGATGAAAGGCTAAATGCAAGAGTCTACACAGCCTGCGAGTGTTGGGATGTGGGTCTTCACATTTTGACCTTAATGCTTGCCTTTTTGTCAGCTAGCTCAGCCTAACATAAAAATTTCCAAAAGTAGAACAACCCCAAATCTCTTGCCCTTTTTGCCGACCACAAAAAGGTTTTAAAGCTTGATCGTTTAGAATGTCTTTAATACTGATTGAAATGATATCACAAGGTTAGCAATGAATTTTGCGGCAGTCAAATGTCAGACATAAAGTATTTTCATTTGGTCTTGGTAAGGAACAAATTCATTATAAAATAAACGGGATTTATATCCTATTTGTTTGCTGGAAAGTAATTTTTTTTTTGAAAAGTGAATTATTTTCTGATATTTGGTAGTGTAATAAAAAATAAGTTAGAAAACACTTTCCAATGTTTGGTTATGTCATGAAAAATGAGTTGGAAAATAACTTATTAATGTTTTATTTTTCTCAAGTTTATTAAAATAATGCAGAACAAATCTTACAAATTAAAAAGTTGAATGAGAATGAAATTGAAAAAAAATATAATTTCATAAATTATCTAAAATAAAATAAATAATAATCAAAATAATAGATATCAAATCTAAAAAATAAAAAAAATGAAAGATGAAGAAATTAAAATAATAATAATTAACATTTCATAAATTATTTCAAATAAAATAAGTAACAATTAAAAGAATGAGGACCAAATTTGATAGATAAAAAATTTCAATAAAAAAATGATAAGGAAAAAGCAAATAACAATTATAAAAATGAGGACCAAAGTTAATATAAAAATTAAATTTTAAGATATAAAATTAAAAAATAAATATTCAAAACAAAATATATATAGCAATCAAAAGTTTGAGGACCAAATTTGTTATAATCAACAAATAATATGACATTTCTAAATTTTTCACAACTTCCGGAAAGTGTTTTCCACCCAAATTTTTCAGGAAAACACTTTCCTGGAAACCAAGCTAAATTTTTCTTTGACTGGAAAGTGTTTTTTGTTGACTAACTTTTCTAATGGCAAAAAACACAGGAAAATTTAGAAAATAATTTCCTGAAAATTATTTTTTAGAAAACAAATAGAGAATTTGAAGATACATCAAATATATAACACATCAGTACTACGGACAAAATGAAAGCTCCATGTATCGTGAATTGCTACAATATGTTGATATTTTTGCTGGGAGGAAGAGAAAGGAACAACTATATTCTGATAAATAAAATGAAAAACTCATCTTTTCATATAGGTAATTATGTCCCTATTTATATAAATACAAGAAGTGGTTACCTCATTTAATAACCCTAAATACTTGGATCAGACTTATAGTACATAGACGAACCAGACCTAATCCAATAACCAACAATCAGAATTAAATTAGCCATCTTATTTTTTAAGAGTGAAAAAATTGAATTACTTTTAAAAAGCAACAAAAAAAAAACTCATATCCAGGGCTACATGGTCTTTTAAATTTTTTAAAAACAGTAAAATAAAAAAATTATCATTGAAAGTAAAAACTCCTTAAACTATTGTCAAGGACTTTTTATCTTATGATTATGTTTTTTTTTTCTTGTTATTATCACATTGGCTAAGGGGTGATTTGATAATTTATCAAATTTAAATATTATTTTAAAAAATAATTATTGCGTGCATTGCATACGTTAGCCTTGAGTGCGTATGCAGGTTTGGAATGACGCGTATGACATCACCCTTTGACCAAATACCTTAGATTTCAAAGTGGTGTTGAAAAATGCTTGGCGGCCGCTCCATGTTTAGGCAGTGCGTGTGGTCAATGGACCACAAGTTTGTCATGTGCAAAACCTTTCTATTTTTCAAACCCACCCTTTAACTTGGTTTTTCTTCGAATTTAGTCCTTGATTTTTTTAGTTACTATTTGTTTTATTTGAAATAATTTATAAAATTAGAATGTTTTTTCAATTTCATCATTCTTCTATTTTTTCACCTACCAAACTTAGTCCTTATTTTTTTAATTGCTAATTTTTTTTATCATTTTCTTCATTTATTTTATTTTTCAATTAATCCCTCATTCTGTTATTTCATTTAATATTAATACTAGATTAATTCTTCGTTCTTTTGACTGCTACTTTCTTTTTTATCATTTTCTTAATTTATTTTATTTTTCAATATTACCCCTTATTATTTTATTTCAATTGATTTTTATACAGATTTGGTTCTCATTTATTTAATTACTATTTATTTTATTTTTAAATTTTTGATAATTGAAAATTTTGCTTTGTGATTTTTTCATGTCTATCTTCTATGGTGTAACCTGGTCTTATGATTCGAGACATGAGCTTAAAAGATTTGCCCCATTTAATTTAGATTTTTTTAATTTTTAATTTTAATTTTATCATTCAATATTATATTATTAGGTCGTTGAGTTAAATGGGTTGAATCAAATTTTTCTTACTTTTCTTTATTTTTCTGCAGTTTTGCCTTTTATTATTATTTTTGGCCTAAGAATTGACCTGCATTGTTTCTATTTAGTTTATTTTTATAAACTGTCATCCCACCCTTATAAATTGGCCATGTATTTAGCATACTGAATAAAGTTAATTTTTTTTAATTTAAATAAAAAATATCTCAATGTTTTAGAATTAGCTTCGATCCCGATCCCTGTACAGTTATGGAGATTGATAGAAGAATGTTGGATGTGTTCCCTGCTCAAATGTAGGCCACGAGATGAAAGGAAGATGTATATTTTTATGTTTTGGAAATGTATCTCAAAATCATTTGTAGAGAATTTTTATTTTCTCTTTAATTTGTAAAATATTATATTTAATTCGATTCAATTGGTCATTTGGTATTGTTTAATAAAATAACTTGTTCTTTATCATGCGATAACAGCATCCTAAATTGTTTGAATTAATCTTTTTCATCCTAAATTGTTTTAAAAGGGTTTTTTTTTTATGGTATTGTGATGGAATTAAAAATGTTTCACACTTTGTAATATGAGTGACAAGATACTGAATGGTCAAAAAGTTAGTCGAAGATGTGACTTGTCTATGTATTATCTATCGAACCATAATATAGTGGTGAGCTAATTATGTAATCGATTATATGGTCAAAAAGTTAGTCGAAGATGTGACTTTGTCTATGTATTATCTATCGAACCATAATATAGTGGTGAGCTAATTATGTAGTCGAAGATGTGACTTGTCTATGTATTATCTATCGAACCATAACTTGGCGATCTTTCACAGAACTGAATACAATATAGAAGGCCATCGTCGCTCGACAATTAAGAAAAGTTACCTGTAAACGAGCGACAATCACCCTAATATCACAAGATAAGTTTACAAACACACTTGTATCTTTTTCTCTCTTAATCACATGCGCTCGCTTACCTACGACCAAGGCCTATATCCTGGCGACCGACCAGCTTTGTTGATTGGATCAGCTCTAAAGAGAATTCATCAACGTCCTTTTCTTTTTTAAAAAATTATCCTCTTTATCGTTTAGATGTAATCATCATCGTCCGAGAAATTAATTAATGGAGCAATTAATGTTGGCAGCTTCAAATCCCTGTCCGAAATGTGGTGTGTGCTAGATTATACTATGGATATCGTTCGAAAATCCCCGTATTCAAAGAGAAAATTAGAGAGAGAGAGAGAGAGAGAGAGAGAGCAAACAAAAATAAAAAAAAACTTCACCCACCATGAGAACTTAATCGATTTCGAAAGTTTGTGAGCATAATGTGTTAGACTCTCTTTGAATTATTTTATATCACTTGGACTGAAAGTAGTCTTTATCACGAGTATACAAATAATTAATTAATTGGTTCGTTCTTCAAATAAATTAAAAGAGAAACATTGGTCAAATCACATGTCTATGTTCTTAACCAATTAATTAATTATTAGCCTACAAATTAGCTACATTAGGCTTTTAATTCAATTGATAAAATATTTTAATCGGAGAATATATTGAGAACATTTTCTCAATTCAATTTAATGTCTTCCTTAACTATCAATTGAAGGCATTCCTTAATTAATATTTCAAGTCAGATATCATCATTTACATAAATTCTACAGATCATTATCAATTAAATTATTTTGAAAAAAAAAATCTTATAAGACATTAGAATGACAAGATGGTCTAAGCAAGCTAAGTGATCCACGTGTACGAGAGAAGAGAAATCCTATGCCCTGCGTGCCATGTGCAGCATAAGTTAATTTGCAAGTTGCACAAATAATTAATCGGAAATGGCCAAAAAGCGATTGGGACTGCCTCGTCCTTTCGCTTTTTTAAAAACAATAAAATAATAAAACTACCCATGATAGAAAAAAAATCATAAACTTGTTGTCATGTATTTTTATTATGTTTTTTTTTTTTATCACATGAGCTACGGAGTAATTCGATAGTTTATTATATTAAAATATTATTAAAAATTGGTGGCTAACATGTGCATTATATAAGTTAGTGCTTGGGTGTGTTCATGGGTCTTGGACGACATGTTTTGCATTACCTCTTAGCCAAATAGCCTAGATTCTAGGACAGTGTTAGAAAGTGCCCAACGTCCCCTTTATGTTTTGGCGACACGTGTGATTAATAGATCATCAAGGTTTTTTTTTTTTTTTTTTTATAATAGAAATCAGTTGCAATTTTGGTTTGTAAAAGACAACATTAATTTCAGGTTAGTTTTCAGGTTATCTTTGTCAAACTTTACGAGTCCGAGAAAGATTATTACCAAACCACTCCCAACTCCTTTTAATTATTGGCAGATATATGATCACTTTTGGTAAGCAAAAGTCATAAACGACCAAACTCGCAGGGCTTTTTTTTTTTAGGGAGTTGGTGTGATATATCATTTTCTTAATTTCTACAAAGTTATCTTGCTTCCAAACGTAAGTAGAATCAGTTAATTTAATATAATTTATATTATTTTTTAATATAATCCTTAAAATAAAAGTTTTTTAATGCTCAGAACTTGAATAGATTAATTAATCTAAAAAACAATTATATAATGAGTAAATATCGGATGTATTATTAAAAAACCAACTCAACTAAAAAAAATATAATTTTTTAAATAAGACCCCAAATTTAAATTATTCTCTACTAGTGATTATGGACCAACATATGCAACTAATCAAGCATTTAAAGTGGCATTAACCAAACTTACAACCAATTTCTTTCTAAACCACTCTTATTAACAGATATTAGAAGCAAATTAAAATAGACACTGTATGAAATCTATAAAAACAACACCTTCCAAGGGTCTAAAATCCAAATTTATAAAGATATTAAAATCCAAAATCTCAACAAGAGAGACAAGAGGACGACATTTTGCACATTGTCGTCGCACCACAATTAAGAAAAGTTACATTGGAGCGAGCGGCAATCACCGGCCTAATATCGCACGAAAGGCAGATCCTGAATTTCTTGGTCAGGTTTCGGAAGCAAATACCCGCTGAAGTGTGCATAAGATGATACTAACTTTACGAACTTAGGAGTGAGTTGGTGTGATATGATTTTTATTCTTTATAACAAAATCAGATCATATTTAATTGTCAAAGACCAATGATAGTTGATTGCTTTTCATGAACGAGTACTCACATCTCCCTTTTTATCTTCACCTATCATCCACTTTTTAAACATGCCTTTTAGCTTTAATCAATATCAAAATATAAAATAATTTTCCAAGTCAAATGATCGGAAGTATCACTAGTGCCGGCCTTTTGAATATTCTAGCATTGCACGCATCATATATCACAATCTAGAAGGCTAAGCTTTTTTTATTAGAGTAAATTTATTTGGCATATTTAAATAGATTGATGCCCACAGCATCTCCAGGTCAGTGTAGAAATATTTGTGCAAAAACCAACAATCTATAAATCAAAAAAGGTCTCATACCCAAATTCCTACATTCCTTGTTAAACACAATTGGGCAATGGTCTGAAAGACTCCTATTTATCCTAAAAATATATGATGAGAAAACGCTAGCATAACATCTAGGCGATCAAAACATTTATCTATGCAACTCATTGAAGATCCTTTAAAGCATGTATTTCGTTGGCCATGCTCAAGGATTTAATATAAAAAAATTATTTATATCTATGAAAAAACTCAAATGATTATTGTTTAAATGATACTTAGACTTGAGATAACCAAGTTATCTTATATAAAAAAAATTATGTTTTGATCTTGACTATACATTATCAAATATCACAAATGAGCAGATATTTAATGTAATATAAATTATATGAAAGTATTTAAGTGATTAAAAAAGAATTCATCAAGTGAATTAAAAAAAATATTTTATATGTTCTCAAATTTTTAAATCTTATTCAAAATATCAATAATTATAGTATTGAGAACAAATATGAATTGACAAGTGCAAACAAACTCCATGCTCAAATATCATACTCGAATCATTCTAAATAAAAAAGAATAATATTTACATTAAGAAACCGCTTATTGAAAGACTAAATCAAACTACATATGACTTTTCTAATATTTAAAAGATCATGACACATTGATAGATGCTATATTTAATATTTAAATATAAATCAATCAATTTATTGAATCAATAATAAGTTAAATATTCAATTTATTTAATCATTTTCAATAAGAATTTTAATTTATATTTGGAAAAACATATTAGAAACCTTATAAATCACAAGCATGAAGAATAATTAGAAATAAATTAAACAAAGATGATTAACTAAATATAACTTAATTGTAAATAAGTTTTATAAATTGAGGACTAGAGTGTAATATAATTCTAGACTTAAAAAAATAAAGTGAGGACTTGATTGCATACGTTTCTAATAAATCTCTTGAAATAAAATATATGATTTTTTTAGAAAGTAAAGTGATATTTTGTCACTAATAGAGATATTAGGTTTTTTCTATAAATAAAATATTATGTATTATATTGGTATGTATAAGACATAAGAGTTCAAATCATAGAAATACAAGTAGATCAATGGTTCACGCTACGCTACAAGTTGTATCAATTTTTTTTAACCTAAAGAAAAACATCTAAGCATTGCTAATGTGTTTTCTAATACAAAAATAAATGCATTCATGAACTCAATACATTATGCATATTGGATAACATCTTTTTAAAATATTAAAATGGTGGCATATTGGATGCAATTTGTTTTTTTTTAATATTGAGACAACGATATATTAAATCTACTCAATTTAATTTATCAAATATGTTACCCAGGTCATAAGACTGTAGTAATCCAATAGAAAAAAAAAAGATTATAAAGATCAATTATTAACCAATAAAATAATGACTGATGAAATTGAAAAAAAAAAATTAGAAAAGGAACAAAAACAACTATATGTGTCAACTCAGGTTAACCTGTTGAACCTACAATCCAGGTCATGAGATCGAGATAACATTATAGAAATAAAATTAAAAAAATACTATGAACAATTTTCAACTAACTCGATATTTTTGAATGATGAAATAAAATAAATTAATTAGAAAAGGAACAAAAAAATAACTAAGTCAACCTCGGCTAGCATATTAAACTTATGGTTTAGGTTGTAAGACTGATGTCACTTCATGAGACTAAGATAACTCTATCGAAAACAAATTGAAAAACATTATGAAGCTTAATTCTTAAACAATCTAATATTGAAGGATAAAATTAGAAAAAAAAATTTAATTTATTGGATGGTGAAATTGGAAAAAAATATATATTCAATTAAAAAAGGATAAAAAAATAAATTAAGTCAACCTTGGTTAACCTTTCAAACCTGTGATCCAGATCATGATATTAGGATAACCTTATAGAAAAAAATTGAAAAAAATTATGATGTTCAATTAAAATTATTCAATTAAAAAAACCATTAAAAACTAAACAAAGTCAACTCAGGTTAACCTAATAAACTTATGACTTGGTTCATGAGACCAGGAAAATACCATATAATCCAAATAAAAAAATATTAAAAAACCTAATTACCAACCAACTTAATTTTAAAGGATGAAATTGAAAAAAAAATCAATTAAAAAAATAGCCCAAAAAAACCGACCTGAGTTAATTTAGATTAACTTATTCAGATTAACTTTTTAAACTCATAGCCTAGGTTATGAGATCTAGATAAATTCATAGAAAGAAAATCAAAAACAAATTATGAAGCTACACTTCCAACTAATATAATTTCGAAGGTTAAAATCGAGGAAAAAAAACTAAATTCATTAGACAAATATATAACCTAACAAAAAAATTAACGAAACACAATTCCCTAAACAACCTAATATTAAAAAATAAAATTGAAAAAAAATAAAGAAAAAGAATTGAATTATTGAAAGGTGAAATTGAAGAAAAAAATGCATATCATTATTTCAAATAAATAATATTTTGTTAATAAAGTAGATCTAAGGACAATGAAGAAAAAACAAAGAAGGAGTAAGCACTTAAAGCATAGTAATTCTCTTTTTTAAAAGTGTTGAGGAGAAATTTTTTTTTTTATGGTAATTCGTGTGCTTTATTGTTAAAGATTGAATGATTAGATGATTTATGTTTTAAAAAATTGATCAAACGCTAGAAGAAAGAATTAATCTTCAAGAAATCTTTGCAAAAACCCTAAACAACTATATGTTGTCTAATTAGATCCATAAAATTTTGAAGGTTTTTTAAAATATCATTCATGTATTTTAAAAAACCCAACAATGATAGTAGAGCTATCTTTAAACAAGTAGAGTTATTAATTGCATATTTTGATTTTTATTAATTTTAATCACAAATTATTCTTACATGAAAAATCATTTTTTTCTAAAATTTTTTTTTCTTTTGTAAAAAATAAATAGAGACAGGAGATAATATAAATTATGCTTTTAAAATTTCAACTTGATTCGACAATTAAATTAAAATTTATGTATTTAAAAAAGATTGGGGATATGTGCTAGTTTTCTATTAGTTTTAATTTTTTTTTTAAAATGTTATTAAAATTTATTTCCAGTTTTTTAATTTATTTATTGCTATAAATTATTTTATTTATTTAATTTAAAAAAAATTAATTTTATACTTAAAAGATAAAAAAAACAATATATTTTTTTTAATTTTATACTTTTTAGCTAGATTTGTTGTGTGGACCGAATCAATAATAATAAAAAAAAGTCCCTGGCTTGTGTCACTGGAGGAGACATAACCTGACCAACCGACCAATAAGATGTGAATGGCGGAGCCCACATCCACCAAATATTGTCGAGCGATGATTAACAAAACATTACATGTAAACTTTCGATCACCACCTTAACATCACACTATGATTAAGACTTCTCTAATTTTTTAATTCTCAGATGTTCATATGATCTTTACTATATATATATATATATATATATATATATATATATATATATATATATATATATATCATTATCTTGCTTGAACTCTCACACCACTAACCCTGCTTTGAACTTTAATCCTTCGAACCATTTGCTCAACCCGTTTGATTGTAACAAAAAATGGAGGTGATGAACAAAATACTATCCGAGAGCGATGCAACAAATAAGCGACTCGAATTTCCGGCTAGGAGTCTCTCAGCCTTCCCCATGCCAGATGGTCAGAACTCGGTCCAATTTGTGGCATTTGACATGCAAGAACAGCAATGGAGTCTTAAGGTCTCCATCCGCAATGAAGGTAGGTATCCGAAACCTTGGCTAAAGGGCGAATGGCATGACTATGTTCATCAGAAAGGGCTCCAGAAAGGAGATAAAGTTATCTTGACTAGGGATGAGGAAGCGAATGGCGAAATAATTTATCGTATCAGAGCTGAAAGAAAGCATTTCGGTTTCTGGTATTCAATTGATGATCAGCAGTAATAGCTCTCCATAAATCGAAGCATGAGGCTGGGCTCATGTTTAGTGTGGCAGGCAAGCAGAAACTTTTGGATCTGTCTGAAGTTCACTCTGGTTGTTTTATGACTGAGGTCAAAATAGAATATGTGTCTGTCTTGAAGAAGGTAAGTCCTAGCTAGTCGTAAGAACAATTGTCCCTATAAATTTGTTTCCTTCAGTACTCTGCCTTGGTGTTCTGTCATTGTATTATTTTGTTTTGGGTATTATGCTTATTTATGTGAGGTATGCTTTGTGTCTGTTGGAGTGGATACAGTTCCAACATCTTTGATTAGGTTTGTTCTACTACCTTTGTAGACATCCCCAACAAGGATGATTCTTGTATCTTCACTTCGAATTTATATTATATAAAAGAAATTCTTGTATGTGTGTATGGTTTTTAGCTTCCGGCAATTTCTCATATTTTTGGGAAAAAAAAACATTTTTTTGCCTCTAAATCTAGTTTCAACTTCTATTTCTCATGTTTTTTTTTTTTCAATTGTATCTTGGTGGCATTTGGTTGTCCCAAGTCACGTATTATCTAATCCATATGCCAACTCTTGGCTTTCATATAAGATTTAATCCATCACAACTTTTGATTTATATGTGTTAGGTCAATTTTATATGGATTAACAAAATAATATAAATGTTATATAAAGATAAGAATATACCACTCAGGCACTCACCATAATTTTTAAGCATTTAGTTAAAGGTAATGTTGATTGTTACTTCTTGTGAACACCCATTAGGTCAAAGATAATGTTGATTGGTTTCTCTTATGAATATCCATTAAGTCAAAGAAATTGTTGGTTAGCGATAGTCCTAATGTCGGCTAAGACGGCGGATCCAACATGCTTCAGTACCTCAACTTTGTTGCTTATACAAGGACAGTCAAACTTTAGAGTATGACTAGGTTTGATTGATTTTTTTAGGTTCATGTATATCTGAACAGTCCAACATAGTTCAGACATATATGCTAGTCTTCAATAATATTGTTTGAGTGAAGAACATTTTAGAGTATGCACAACTCTTTATCATCAACCTCATGAGACTATCACTTGACAAAGATACATATGATCTGTTTTGAGGTATATAATTGTGGCCTTACATAACTTTTGAGGGAGTTGGTCTGATTTCAATCTCGAATTTTAGGACAAAATCTGATCCAACTGAAAAGACTAGTTATATTTCAAATTAGCCTGCTTTTCTTTTCTTTGAACTTCTCAACTATATCAATCTAGAAGAACATTTTCACGCACCAATTAGCAAAAGTTATCTTTAAAAGTGACAGCCACCCTAACATCATAAGCAACATATAAATTATGTAAGATTAGCCGCAATCGATGTGAGATTGAGCAAATTTATATTTTCATTTAACTAAGACTATTTATTATTTGTTTGCCAGTTTGCCATCTTTTTGATGGCTTTGGAATCTTAATAAAATCTCTTTGATTACTATATAAAAAATAAAAATAAAAACTAATTGGATGGTATATAATCACGGAATTATATTAGAAGTGAACATCAATAGGTTTGGTTAGGTTGGATAAAAGAATCCAATCAAATTAAAATATTTTTATAAAACATTAAATCAAACTGAACTAAATGAAAAAAATTAAAATCATTGGCGTGGTTTGCTTTAACTTTTATGAAAATTGAGTAAGTTCAAATTAATTAAAAAAGAAGTGGGCTATTTTCATCAATTTCTCTTTTTGAGACAAAAAAAAATGGGTCGTTTAGTGTAGTTGATTATATATAATCTTAGTTTTTTTATTTTATTTCTTGTTTTTTTAAAATTTAAAATTAAGATTGAACTAAAATGATTTTTTTTCTTAAAAAATTGTATATTTAAAATTAGTTTGATTTCTCAAATCGAATTTTTAAGTTAATTTTAGATTGATTTTTACAAATATTAGGTATAATCTAGTTATTACACGAACTGCTGAACCAAGTGGTCTGAACTTTATGGATACAATAGAGAAGGCCCATTGTCACGCAACAATTAAGAAAAGTTAGATGTAAACGAGCGACAATCACTCTATCACGACAAGATAAGTTTGCAAACTCTTTAAAAACCCTCTATCGCTATCTCTATCTCTTTAAATCTCATGTCCGTACGTGACAAATCGGTTGCACTTTTGGCTTCTAAAAAACAAAAGACAAAAGATAGATTAATGTTTGATAAGGCGGCCAACAAATAACATTCTTTCAGGTTGTATAATTTCAGGTTATCTTTGTCAAACTTTACGAGTCCAAGAAAGAATATCACCAAACCACTTCCAACTGCTTTCAATTATTAGGAGATATATGTTCACTTTTGGTAAGCAAACGTCAGCTCTAGCCAGTGTCCAAGGAGATGAAACATTAATAAGAAAAGTTACATTGGAGCGAGCGGCAATCACCCTAATATCGCACGATAAGTTTGCAAACTCTTCTATCCTTTTCTCTTTGAAGCTCATGTGCCTGCTTACCATTTTTTAAATTAATAAAAAACAAATAGCCACTATACGACAAGAGATCTATATCCTAGCAAGCAGCGTCGTTGATGTTTTCGAACGATATCCACAGCTCAAGCTCGACAAGCAACCAAAAAATACAAGTGAATGCGGCCAGATAGGGACTTGGACCTTCCAACATTGCCCCATTGATCAGTATAAATAAAGATCACTACCTCTTCTATTTTCATACCAAAATCCCTACAAAAGATTCCATATCATTTGCAAATAGATTTCTAATTTTCTTTAATAAATTTTTCTCAGCCCTTTTAATTTACTAGAAATGGAGGAGGTGGCAATGGAAAAATCAGTGTCCAAGAGTGATGCAACAAATAATCGAATGGAACTTCCGATGGAAAGCCTAGGGAACTTCCCCATCCCTGCTGGTCAAAATTATTTCGAATTTGTTGCAATGGACACGGAAGACCGGCCATGGGAATTCAAGGTCTCCATTCGCAACGAGGGAAAATATAAGAAGCCTTGGATGTCTGGCCACTGGGGGAGCTATGTTCATGAGAAAGGGTTGAAGAAAGGAGATAGAGTTAAGTTGATTAGGCAAGTGGAGGGAAATGTTGTCAGGAGTTATCGTATCACGGCCGAAAGAAACCTGGCGATGGGCATCTGGATTCCAGTTGAAGATTTTGCAAGCTAAAAATGGAAATACTTAAGGTGTGTTATATCCTTTGTAGTTGCTTGCACCATTAATCACTGGTTCCTGTACTTTATGTTTTGTGTAGACTTACCAGTACATGGTGGTCTGTCGTGTATTAATTTCCGTTTTTTTTTTCTTTTATAAGAAAAGGGCATGCTATTATGAGTTTTTTGGCTTGTAATTCTATCTTTGTGGGTAATTTTGGTGTCTTTTTTTTCCAATTTTTTTTAAGTATTATGACACCATGACATCAACTAGAACTTTCTGAAATTAAAGAGCTACTTATGTTTAATAAAAGAACAACATTACTTTTATTGTATAATTTCTTAAAGAAATATTTTACTATATATTTTTCTTTTAGATTTATCTATAATTATTATTACGCTTTGATATCATAATAACCTTTAAAAATTATATATAAAAAACATCTAACATGTTTATTTTCTTAAGGATTCGCAACTCGAATGTGTTACCGACATGTAGGGCCCGAGCTTTTATTTCGCTTTCTTTCTTTCAGAATTTCAAGTTGGAAAAGCCACTCTTTATGGAACAAGATAGTATTAATTAAATCATTTAGGTGGTGGTCTAGTGGTAAGAGCTTGAGACTAAAAGGTTTGCTCCCTCTCAGGTCTCAGATTCGAACCCTGTTGTTGCTCATATGATAGCCACTGGAGACTTACATTGTCGTTAACTTCAGGGCCTGTGGGATTAGTCGAGGTGCGCGCAAGCTGGCCCGGACACTCACGATAATAAAAAAAAAAAGAAAAAAAGAAAAAAAAAGATAGTATTAATTAATGCTGGATCGTTAATATCCATCAGACTTATGGCTATTGAAGACTTGGCAGACGTTAATTTGGAAGGACCCACTAATCATTTTCTTAATCCTTGAAAGCTAATATCTTTCAAAGGCTTTTATGACCGTCAACATATGAGATGCTCACGAGTTTGATTTCTATCAATTTTATTTTTTTATTTAATTAAATTAAATAAGTTTAATACAAGGTAATGGTGAGTATATCTAATATTTAAGGATAAAAAGCTTTTATTTTATGAGATGTGTTAGAAAGCTTTACGAGTCCAAGAAACATTATTACCAAACCACTTCCAACACCTTGAATTATTGGGATGTATGATCCCTTTTGGTAAGCAAAAGTCAGCTGTAGCATAGTTATTAAACTTTCCATAAAATGAGTAAACAAGATAAAAGTATTGTTATTATAGTTGGTTTGATTTGGCAAATTAATTAAATAATATACTGCCTTGAAGAATAGCCCAGTTCAAATTAAATTTATTTAAGAACTCCTTTGAATATTAATATTTTTAAATTTAACTGGCTGATAGATCAATTTATAACTTGATGTTTTAGTGAAACTTGAATAAAATTAAATGAATGTTTTTATTTTATTTTTTAAATAATATTATTTAAATTATTTTTAAAATATTATTTTAAAATTAATTCAGATTATCACGATGCAATCCAAACTCTCAATTAGTTTTAAAATATTATTGTTTTTACTGTATTAATTAATGTTGTGGTTTTAGTCCTCAAGCAAATAGGATACTCCCATGAAGCGTGCGGCTTTGCCAATGCAAATACCCTTTCTTTGTGAAGGATTTTCCAAATTGCCATCGATTTAATTATTTCCTTAATTTGGCATTAAAAATGATTGAAAGGTGAAATCATGCATAAAACGTCAGATTATGAGATCATCCATGACGTCAGATTATGAAATCAGCTGACGCACCTGTCTACCTTGAGTGGTGGCTGAAATAAGATAACAAAAACTGCTTTAATGATTCTTTTGATTTTTCAATATGATTAGTGGGTCCAAGGAGATAAAACATTAATCTTTTCATTTATTTTTCGACTACTCAAATAAACGACCAAACTCGCACGGCCTTTTCTTTAGGAGAATCAGTCAAAATTTAATATAATTTATATTATTTTTTAATATAACCTTTACAATGAGAGTTTTTTTATGCTTAAAACTTGAATAGAATTATATTTTTTGTGATATTAATTAATCTCAAATAAAAAAGAGAATGATATTAAAAAAGAGAGACAAGAGGAGATTTTGCACGTTATCGCACCCCAGTTAAAAAAAGTTACATTGGAGCGAGCGATAATCACCCCAACATCGCACGATAAGTTTGCATACTCTTCTGTCTCTCTCTCTCATGTGCCTACTTACTATTTTTTAAATTAATAAGCTCATGTGCCTACTTACCATTTTTTAAATGATTAATACTAATTTGAATTAAGGAATTAGATCTAATCAAATAATTTATTGAAAGACCGATGGCATGATATTTCTATTTAAAGAGTATTAAATATATTTTTGTCTAAAAATTTATCCCCTATTTCTCACTACAAAAAAAATTTATCGATGAAATTTCTTCTAAGATCACTGAAAGTTTCTCGCTATCTGCACTTTATGTCTTGAATTTTGCAAGATGCGAATGATCGATAATTTATTGAAAGACAGCTTTGCGAGTGTTAGGGGTGTGGGTCTTCACATTTTGACCTTGATGCTTGCCTCTTTGGCAACTAGCTTAATCATTTAGAATTTGTTTTTACGGTATTAAATTTAATAGTTTTATGGATGGAAATTTTTGTTGATATTTATATTTATAATTTATTAGTAAGTATTTTATTAATTGACTCATTAATAAAAACATTCCATTAAAAAACTCTTTCAAGTAAGTTTGGTTACATGCTCCTCTTCCTCTTCTTTTATCCACTATTCATGCAGTGAATATTGGGCCGAGTTAATTTTGACCCCATCTAAATGGTTGGGCTAAGCCAAACTCAAAAAAAAAAAAACAGAGATTTGTTGGGTTGAGATCAACCTAACAAATGTTAAGTTGAGTCTGGCCTAGTTAGCTGGGTCGGGTTAGCCTACATGTTTTATAATATTTAATTATAAAAATATAAGATTACATATTATAATATTTAATATTATATATTAAAAAAATTCAAAAATATTTTTTTAAAAAAATTCCTTTCAAAATTTTGTGATTTTCTTGCATATTTTTCTGCTTATTTTGCTTAATATTATGTTATATTTTTGTTGAGATACAAACTTGATATTAAAATACTTGGTTTTCTCTGAAATATTTCTAAAACATTTCAAAACTTTCAAAAAAAAAATTAAAACTTTTGAATTAATCTCTTTTTTTATTAATATTTTTCATGCATATAACCAAATCCTAAAATTTTCCAAACATATTTTCTTAAAGAGATAAAAATTGTATCTTTCTCATGTTTTAAAAATAAAAAAAATGGATATCATAAACAACTAATGATTATCTATTAAGATTTGATCAAAATATCAAAAACACTTTACCAATCTTTTTTTTAGGATCTAGATATAGACTTTAATATTTATGGAGTGTAAAATTACATAATAAAATACACCATCAAATATTAAAGATATAAGGTATAAAATAAATACGATAATAAAATTCAAACTTTAAAATGATTATGATTAAACCCGATGAGGTAGAGACTCTCTCATGAAGAAAGATCTACCTTAAACCTTAGACGAGACCAACAAATATAAATCCAACCTAGAAAAATAATCAAACAACAATGCAACTTACCTTAGGTATGGTGCACTAGGGGTGACTTATCTTTCTTTGCATAACTAGTCTCTTACGTAGACTATAGGTTTCTAGCAACCATAATATAAAGTGGCAACTCCTGAACTTTAATCATAATTTTATGATTAAATCTAAAAACCTTCCAAACAACACACATCTCCTCAGGAGACACAATAAACCTCGTTGTTGCCTCGACATCACGACACCCCCTTGACAACCATGACATCACGACTTAAATGAAAAGGGATTGTTAAAAAAGCTGAAAATAGAAAAATTAGAAAAATAAAGAATGACAACATATCTTAGGACGAGAAGAGAAGATGATGCTTGATTTTCAGCTCGGGTCATGAACAAAAATAAAAAAATGAAGAAGAAGAGAGAAAAGGAGAGAGGATGAAAGAAGAAGAATGAAGAAGATGAAACCTCGTCTATTGTGTCCGTGGTTTTTTACATTAGGTTTTACCGAAGAAATTCCTGATGGAATATTAAATATTAATATCTTTAAAATTTTCATTGGTGATTTCGAATGTGAAGGCAACGTAAAATTTTCAATTCATATTTTTTTTAAAGACCCCTCAAAAATATTACAAACGACTTTTTATTTTGTTGGTAATTCCATTAGTAAAAGAGTAAATAGTCAATAGTAAAAAAAAGCATTAATTACTAGTGCATTAGAATTCTCTTTCGTTAGTGATTCCGTTGGGAAAGTGTACCACGGAAAAAAAGTATTAATTATCAGTGCGTTATAATTCTCATTCCATCAGTAATTTCTAATTATCACCGTCATGAGAAGTGAATAATTATAGTCCAAATCATTCTTGGATATAACTAAACTTTCCAAACTTGATTTTTGATATGTAAAACTTAATTATTGGTTCAACTTCGCTCTCAAACTATATATTTTTTTTATTGTTTTAATTTTAATTTTTTTTTGCATTTTTAATGATTTTTTTCTAACTTAATTTAACACATAAAATCAATAAAAGTGACATAAATAATAAAATGATTAGAATTGATTAAATTTACTGAAAATGCATATATTTTTTTTAAAAAAATTCTATTTTTATTCGAAAAGTAAATGGTTAAAAATTGAGTTATAATATATTTTTAAGGTATATAATGTTGCGCTTACATTACACAAACTTTCGAGTGAGATGGTCTGATATTCATTTCGAATCTCATGACAAAATCTGATCAAACTGAAAGACTAGTGATAATTTGCTTTGAACTTCTCAACTTTGCAAACCAACCTGAAAATATGATATTGGTCAATGTAAATTTAAATTTTAAAAAACTTTTATTAGATAGTAATATAAAGTGATCACTAAAGTTCATCTAATAATTTAAGCTTATTTTTTTTGAAATAGTTATTTAATAATAATATAAAAACCTTATCTATAAGATTAATGGAATAGACTTTGATGGTGTTTAAGAGTATGATAAAAGTTATTTTTAAAATATATTTTTTAAATGAATTAAAATAATATATTTTTATATATTTTAAGAAATAAATTTTAATATTATCACATGAAATCGATGAAGAAGCGCTAAAAAACTAAATTAAAACAAAAAAAATCAAAAAGAAATTTAATTTAAAATAAAAACTATCATTTTAATTTTCAGAAGTGTAACTTGTCTATGTATTCGTATCTTGTGATATTAGGGTGATTGTCGAAGATGTGACTTCGTCTATGTGTTATATGTCGAACCATAATATATATAGTGGTGAGCTAATAATGTACGCAATCGATTATTTCTGATCTTTCACAGTACTGAATACAATAATATAGGAGGCCATCATCGCTCGACAATATTTAAGAGAAGTTACCTGTAAACGAGCGACAATCACCCTAGTATCCCTTTCTCTCTCGATCCCATGCGCTCGCTTACTTACGACCAAGGCCTATATCCAGCTCGCGACCGACCAGCTTTGTTGATTGGAGGTCTAAAGAGAATTCATCAACCTTTTATTTTTTAAAAAATTATCCTCGTTATCGTTTAGATGTAATCATCATATCGTCCAAGAAAAATGTTGGCAGCTTCAAATCCCTGTCCGAAATGTGGTATGTGCTAGATTATGCTATGGATATCGTGCGAAAAGCCCCCCGTATTCGAAGAGAAAATTAGAGAGAGAGAGAGAGAGCAAAAAAAATATTAAAATCTTCAGCCACCATGAGAACTTAATGGATTTCGTAAGTTTGTGAATTGTTTTCTATCACTTGGACTGAAAGTAGTCTTAATCACGAGTATACAAATAATTAATTAATTGGTTCGTTCTTCAAATAAATTAAAAGAGAAACATTGGTCAAATCACATGTCTATGTTCTTAACCAATTAATTAATTATTAGCCTACAAATTAGCTACATTAGGCTTTTAATTCAACTGATAAAATATTTTAATCGGAGAATATATTGAGAACATTTTCTCAATTCAATTTAATGTCTTCCTTAACTATCAATTCAAGGCCTTCCTTAATTAATATTTCAAGTCAGATATATTCAAGGCCTTACATAAATTCTACAGATCATTATCAATTAAATTATTTTTAAAAAAATCTTATTAGACAGGTTCTCTTTGACTTTTTTTCTTAGGAAATGAGAGTGGCAAACCTTACGAATCATAAGACAGCTAAGTGATCCACGAGTACGAAAAAAGAGAAAGCCTATGCCATGCGTGCCCTGTGCAGCATAAGTTAATTTGCAAGTTGCGCAAATAATTAGGACGTGTTAGTCTGATTAAAAATGTGACATGTAATTATTTTTTAAAATATTTTTATTTAAAAATATATTAAAATAATATTTTTTTTAAAAAAAATTATTTTTTACATCAGCGCATCAAAATGATATGAAAACACTAAAAAGATATTAATTTAAAATAAAAAAATTTAAAATTTTAATTTTTTTTAAAATACAAAAATAAATAGAGTTTTTATGAGTCTTTAACGACATGTTTTACATTATTTATTAGCCAATAGCCTAGATTCTAGGACAATGTTAGAAAGTGTCTAACGTCACTCTTTATGTTTTGGCAACACATGTGGTTAATAGATCATCAATGTTTTTTTTTTTTTCTCAATTCTTGCACTAAATCTAGTCATAGAGAAATTTAATTAAATTTTTAAATGAAGTTTTTAACACGAATTTATCGATTAGAATGCTAAAATATAATAGAAATCAGTTGCAATATTGGTTTGTAAAAGACAACATAAAAAATAAAAAATAAAAGAAAAATTGAGGCTCGATTAGCCGCCAATATATAAGATTCTCTCTCACAATGACTTTTCAATCACTTACGGTAAGAGAACGTCGGCACTGGCCAGTGTCTAAGGAGATGATGAAACATTAATCGGTTTGGTTAGGTTGGATATAATCGGTTAGTCGCGCGACCATTAAGAAAAGTTAGATGTAAACGAGCGACAGTCACCCTAACCTGACTAGATAAGAAAAGGCGGCCGACATTAATTTCAGGTTATCTCTGTCAAACTTCACGAGTCCAAGAAAGATTATTACCAAACCACTTCCAACTCGAACTAGTAATTATTGGCAGATATATGATCACTCTTGGTAAGCAAAAGTCAGCTTACTTTTCGACTACTCAAATAAACGACCCAACTCGCACGGCCTTTTTTTAAGGGAGGTGGTGTGATATATCATTTTCTTAATTTCGTACAGAGTTATCTTGCTTTCAAATCCAAATACAAGTAGAATCAATCAATTTAATATAATTTATATTATTTTTTAATATAATCCTTAAATAAAAATTTTTTATTGCTTAGAACTTGAATAGAACCCTACCATTTTATGATATTAATTAATCTCAAATAAAAAAAAAAGTTTAAGACATTCTAACTCATAATGATGTGATGAATAAATCTTTTATATATTATTAAAAAATCATCTCAATTAAAAAAATATAAATTTTTAAATGAGACCCCAAATTTAAATTATTCTCTATTAGTGATCATAGACCAACACATGCAACTAATCAAGCATTTAAAGTGGCATTAATCAAACTCACAACCAATTTCTTTCTAAACCACTCTTATCAACCTGTGTTTTTACTTACATATTTTATCTAATGAGTTAATTTACAAGTTGTAAAAATAATTAAATTTGAAATGCTTTAGGTAAAGAAGTCTTCAATTTCTTATTAAATTTAAGAACAAATATTATCAGATATTAGAAGCAAATTAAAATAGACACTGTATGAAATCTATAAAAACAACACCTTCCAAGGGTCTAAAATCCAAATTTATAATGATATTAAAATCCAAAATCTCAACATGAGAGACAAGAGAGATGCCTTTTGGCAACGACATTTTCAGGTTAGTTTTCGGTCTATCTTTGTTGTACTTTATTAGTGCAAGAAAGATAACTTATAACATCTTCAAATTAGAAATTGATTCAATGATTTTTTTTTATGGTTGGAATTCGGAGATTTTTTTTAATCAAGAACTAAAAAACTTTGGACACATAATCTACGGCATTTTGATTCATGTTCGAAGATCTAAGTGTAGTTTTCACGTATAATCTACAAACATGATATCTTTTTAATTTTGATCTGTATTATTTTAATTTCACCATTATATCAGAAATTTAAATTAATTTATTTTTAATTGGAATTAAATCATTTAAAATAAAACTTTGAAAGCTAAAATGAATAATAAAAAAACACACAGTGCCATCAATGTGTTCCGTGTGTATATGAACAGTGCTGTTTCCATGATGCTGAACCCATGCGTTTTGGTTTTTCTTTATCTAATTAGAATGAGAAGATGCTCTAAGCAAGCTAAGTGATCCACATGTACGAGGGCATGAGAAATCCTATGTCATGCGTGCTATGTGCAAGGTTCACTTTTTTTTTTTTTTAATGAATATGAGAAAAAATCTGATTATAATCTTGTCATAATTAAAATATATATATACGCACACATAGGCCCAAGTTTTTATTTCGCTTTCTTTCTTTCAGTACTTCTAGTTGACATCCATCAGACTTATAAAAAATAGTTATTAAACTCGGTCTAAGAGTTGATCTAATTAAGAAGTCTGGTCTCGAATTTTATGGGTTAACCTGAAAAAATTTTAAAAAATTAAAGTTTTAATATTTCATATAAAAAAATTCATGTAAATATAAGTTATATATATTGTAAATAGTGAAGTTTAAAAAAATATTTTAAAAAGTTTTTTTTATCTCATATTAAAAAGATATTATGTTAAACTTTTAAGTTGAAGTATTTAAATTAAAAAAGTTTTTTATCCCACATCGAAAAAACATAATTTTTTTCTTGGAAACATAGAGTATATATACTAATAAGTTTCAAATCCCACATTTAAAAAACATAACTTCTTTCATGAATACATAGAGTATATATACGAAAGGGTTTCAAATCTCACATTGAGAAAATATTATGTTATCCTTTTAAGTTAAAATATTTAAACCAAAAGGTTTTTTTATCCCACATTAAAAAAACATAATTTTTTTTTGGAACATAGAGTATATATACTAAAGGGTTTCAAATCCCACATTGAAAAAATATAACTTTTTTCATAGGAACATAGAGCATATATACGAAAGGACTTCAAATTCCACATTGAAAAGATATTTGTTATCCTTTTAAGTTGAAGTATTTAAACCAAAAAGTTTTCTATACCACATTGAAAAAACATGATTTTTTTCAAGAGAACATAGAGTATATATACTAATGGGTTTCAAATCCCACATTGAAAAAACATAAATTTTTTCATGGGAACAAATAGTTTATATACGAAAGGGCTTCAAATCCCATATTGAAAAGATATTATGTTATCCTTTTTAGTTGAAATATTTAAATCAAAAGGTTTTTTTATCCCACATTGGAAAAACATAATTTTTTTTCTTGAGAACATAAAGTATATATACTAAAGGGTTTCAAATCTCACATTGAAAAGATATTATGTTATTCTTTTTAAGTTGAAGTATTTAAACCAAAAGATTTTTTTATCCTACATTGAAAAAACATAATTTTTTTCTTAGAAACATAGAGTATATATAGTTATATACTAATGGGTTTCAAATCCCATATTTTTTTTTTTAAAAAAAGGGTCTCGTCCGGGTTCGCCCGGGTCATGGGTCGACCCGCCTGGTGGCCCGGGTTTGACCGGGCTGTTGTCCTAGTCGGTATTTTAGTAAACTCGAACCGGTCCAGCCATCGGGTCGACTCACCAGGCCAGTCTGGGTTTAATAACACTGTTATGGAAGACTTGGTAGACTTATGGAGGGACCCACTCTTCATTTCTTAATTCTAGAAAGCTAATTCTATCAATTTTATTTTCTTATTTAATTAAATTAAATAATTTTAATACAATGTAATGTTGAGTATTTAATTAAGGTTAAAAAGCTTTTATTTGATAAGATGTGTTAGAGAATTATATAAAATTATTTATTAAACTTCAAATTACATCTCAAACTTTTGATTTGAAATAATTATTTAAGAATAATATTAATATTTTATTCAAAGATCAAGAGTAGAAAATTTAGTCTCAATTCACACATATCTTTTGCATTCTAACTAAATCTTCTTTTATGTCTATAATTATTATTTTTAATTGATTCAATTTGTCTTGGGATTTTGTTCTATAAGATTTATTATTTAAGGATGAAATAAGTTTATAATAAAATAACTGAGGCATAATATAAAGAAGTTGAAGATACATCATGTGAAGCCAGCTGCATTGTTGGCAAAGTCAACAATGTTAGGCACCAAATTGGTGCTGCAAATTCAACAATGTTGGGCACCAATTTGGTGCCACTTGCAGCACCAATTGGTGCCCCTTTGTCCTTTGCTTGGATGCTTGCCTATAAATAGACAGTGCATCCAAGCTTATTTTGCACATCACAAGAGAGGAAGAGATGAGTGAGAGAGGGAAAGTAAGCCCACAAAATTGTAAGGTGTTTGTGAGAGAGTAAGTGATGTGTTTTCTCCTATTAATAGAGAGATTTCAGTTGTTCTCCTATTAGTAGAGAGAGGTTGTAATTCCCACATTACTTAGTAAAATTCTTCTATACTTGCCCGTGGACGTAGCCAAATTGGGTGAACCATGTAAATTCTTGTGTGTCTAATTTTTCATTTTATCTTGTCCCTTATCTTTTATCTTGTCGGGTTTGCATGCCAGTATCCTAACAGTGGTATCAGAGCCTGCCTGGTTGGTGTTGTTAATACACAAAAGTTATTCGTGTATACGGTTACTATTCACGTCTACGGCACTATTCACCTATACAGCACTATTCATCCATACAGTACTGTTCATATATGTTACTGTTGGCGTATATAGAAAGTCAGTGCAGTGATTAAATACAGTCTAGGAAGTTCTGTCTAAGAAGATTGGGTTTTAAGCGGGATCGTTTGTGACCCCTCCAATCTTTCCTAGGAACTTACTTAGTGAAGTATTATTCACACGATACTATTTCTATATACGTTACAGTTTTGTGAAACGGTGATAGCTGAATAGATCACGGTGAATAAAATGGCAGCAAAGTACGAGATTGAAAGGTTCAATGGGAGCAATTTCTCACTCTGGAAAATGAGAATTAAGTCAATCTTAAGGAAAGACAATTGCTTAGCAGCAATTAGGGATCGACCCGCAGAGATCACTGATAATGCAAAATGGAATGAGATGGATGGCAATGCTATTGCTAACATACACTTAGCATTAGCCGATGAAGTATTATCAAGTGTAGCGGAGAAGAAAACAGCTAAGGAGATATGGGAGACTCTAACAAAGCTATATGAGTCCAAGTCTTTGCACAATAAGATTTTCTTAAAGCGGAGACTTTATACCCTTCGAATGGCAGAAACCACGGCGGTGACTGACCATATCAACACAATAAGAACTCTATTTTCACAACTCACTACGTTGGGTCAACACATAGAGGAAAGTGAACGTGCAGAGCTTCTACTTCAAAGTCTTCCAGATTCGTATAATCAGCTCATTATCAACTTGACCTATAATATCCTCACAGACTATTTAGTCTTTGATGATGTTGCAGCCGCCATCTTGGAAGAAGAAAATAGGCGCAAAAATAAAGGAGACATAAATAGTTCAAACCAAACAGAGGCATTGTTGGTGTCAAGATGGAGATCGACGGAGCGTGGCTCCAGTGGGAGTCAAAGGCAAGGAAGGTCTAAATCAAGAAGTAAGAAGACTATGAAATGCTACAACTGTAGCAGAAAAGGGCACTTCAAAAAGGATTGTTGGTTTAAAAAGGGTATAGAGAATACTGCAGAGTCATCAAAACCTCAAGGATGTGTCGCAAGCACCTCAGAAGATGGAGAGGTTTTATATAGTGAAGCAGTGACAGTCTCTACAGATAGAGAAGAGCTCACTGAGGTCTGGCTAATGGATTCAGGAGCAACATAGCATATGACTCCTAATCGAGATTGGTTCCATACATATGAACCCATCTCTGAAGGCTCAGTGTTCATGACTGATAATCATGCTTTAAAGATTGTTGGCATTGACACCATCAAATTAAAGATGTATGATGGCTTAATTCGTATTATTTCAGGAGTGCAACATGTGAAAGACTTGAAGAAGAATCTTTTGTCTGTAGGACAATTTGATAGTCTTAGCTGTAAGATCCGAACAGACAATGGAATAATGAAAATTATCAAAGGAGCGCTGGTGGTTTTAAAGGTGAGAAAAACAGTTGCAAACATGTTTGTATTAATGGGAGAAACACATCATGGGACAGAAGCGTCAATCGCATCAGCCAGTCCTGCAGAAGAGAAGACGATGATGTGGCATCAAAAACTAGGTCACATGTCAGAGAAAGGTTTAAAGGTTCTCTCTGATCAGAAGTTACTCCCTGGGCTTACAAAGGTTACTTTACCTTTTTGTGAGCACTGTGTTACAAGTAAACAACACAGGTTGAAGTTTGGCACATCAACAACTAAGAGCAAATGCATCTTAGACCTGATTCACTCTGATGTTTGGCAAGCACCGGTTGTATCCTTGGGAGGAGCAAGATACTTTGTATCATTCATAGATGACTTCTCCAGGAGATGTTGGGTGTATCCAATTAGAAGGAAGGCAGATGTGTTCGCAGTCTTTAAAACTTTCAAAGCGCGGGTGGAACTTGAATCTGAAAAGAAGATCAAGTGTTTGAGGACTGACAATGGAGGAGAATATACCAGTGATGAATTTGATAACTTCTGTCAACATGAAGGTATCAAAAGGCAGTTCACAACGGCATACACTCCACAACAAAATGGAGTGGCAGAGCGGATGAACAGAACTCTATTAGAAAGAACAAAAGCAATGTTGAAGGCTGCAGGTCTAGGAAAGTCATTTTGGGCAGAAGCAGTCAATACCGCTTGTTATGTGATAAATCAATCTCCATCAACTGTAATTGAGCTGAAGACACCGATGGAGATGTGGACTGGAAAACCAGCGGATTATTCTCGATTGCATATATTTGGAAGTCCTGTGTATGTGATGTACAATACACAAGAAGTTAGCAAGCTCGATTCAAAATCCAGAAAATGTATATTCTTGGGATATGCTGATGGAGTTAAAGGGTATCGCCTGTGGGATCCCACTGCCCACAAGGTAGTCATCAGCAGAGATGTTATATTTGTAAAAGATAAAATGCAAATGGAAGAAAATAATAGCATTTTAAAGGAGACTACAGAAGTCCAGATGGAAAATACTCAGAATCATACTTCTTCTGAAGATGCACCAGAGCATGAAGAACAACAACAAATAGAGTCTGAAACTCTTGAAGTTCGACGATCAACTCGTGAAAGAAGACCACTGGCTTGGCACTCAGAATATGTTACTGAGAGCAACATTGCATATTGTCTTCTAACAGAGGATGGAGAGCCATCAACTTTTCATGAGGCTATCAAAAGCACAGATGCATCTATGTGGATGACAGTAATGCAAGAGGAGATTGAAGCTCTACACAAGAATAACACTTGGGATCTTGTTCCGCTACCACAAGGGAGAAAGGCCATTGGGAACAAATGGGTTTACAAGATAAAGCGTGATGGCAATGATCAAGTAGAATGGTATCGTGCAAGATTGGTGGTGAAAGGATATGCTCAGAAAGAAGGAATAAACTTCAATGAGATATTTTTCCGGTGGTACGACTTACTACAATCAGAGTAGTCTTGGCAATGTGTGCTATATTTGATCTTCACTTAGAGCAGTTAGATGTGAAAACTGCATTTCTTCATGGAGAACTTGAAGAAGAAATTTATATGCTCCAACCAGAGGGTTTTGCTGAAACAGGCAAGGAAAACTTGGTTTGCAGGTTGAACAAATCTCTATACGGTTTCAAACAGGCGCTGAGGTGTTGGTACAAGAGATTTGATTCCTTCATAATTAGCCTTGGATACAACAGACTCAGTTCAGACCATTGTACGTATTACAAGAGGTTTGAAGAAGATTTCATCATTTTGTTGTTGTACGTGGATGACATGTTGGTGATAAGCCCCAACAAAGATCGAGTCCAAGAATTGAAGGCACAGTTGGCTAGGGAGTTTGATATGAAGGACTTGGGACCAGCAAACAAGATTTTAGGGATGCAAATTCACCAAGACAGAAAGTAAGAGGAAGATTTGGCTTTCTCAGAAGAATTATTTGAAGAAGATCTTGCGACGCTTCAACATGCAAGATTGTAAGTCAATTTCCACCCCACTTCCTGTTAACTTCAAATTATCCTCAAGTATGTCTCCTAGCAATGAAGCAGAGAGGATGGAGATGTCTCGAGTACCGCATGCATCAGCAGTGGGAAGTTTAATGTTTGCCATGATATGTACAAGACCAGACATTGCATAAGTAGTGGGAGCAGCTAGTCGATATATGGCAAATCCTGGTAGAGAGCATTGGAATACTATTAAGAGGATCTTGAGATACATCAAGGGTACCTCAGATGCTGCATTATGTTATGGAGGATCAGAATTTACGGTCAGAGGTTATGTTGACTCAGATTTTACTGGTGACCTTGAGAAAAGAAAATCCATTATAGGCTATATGTTCAAAATTACAGGAGGAGCTGTGAGCTGGGTCTCTAAACTTCAAACTGTTGTAGCATTGTCCACAACAGAAGCTGAGTACATGGCAGCTACACAAGCTTGTAAAGAAGCAATATGGATAAAGAAACTTATGGAGGAGCTCGGGCACAAACAAGAGAAAATTCTTTTGTATTGTGATAGTCAAAGTGCCTTGCATATTGTAAGGAATCCAGCGTTTCATTCAAGAACAAAACACATAGATGTTCAGTATCACTTTGTTCGCGAAGTGGTGGAAGATGGAAGTGTGGATTTTTAGAAGGTTCACACAAAGGAAAACCCAGCAGATGCTTTGACTAAACCGGTCAACACTGATAAGTATATATGGTGTAAATCCTCTTATAGCCTAGCAGAAACGTAAGCAGCATGAAGATGGCAAGTATAGAAAGGATAGAAGAATCACAAATGATTAAGTGTGAAGACTTGATTCACTCATCAAAGTCTTCAAGTGGGAGACTGTGAAGCCAGCTGCATTGTTGGCAAAGTCAACAATGTTAGGCACCAAATTGGTGCTGCAAATTCAACAATGTTGGGCACCAATTCGGTGCCACTTACAACGCCAATTGGTGCCCCTTTGTCCTTTGCTTGGATGCTTGCCTAAAAATAGGCAGTGCATTTAAGCTTATTTTGCACATCACAAGAGAGGAAGAGAGGAGTGAGAGAGGGAAAGTAAGCCCACAAAATTGTAAGGTGTTTGTAAGAGAGTAAGTGAGGTGTTTTCTCCTATTAATAGAGAGATTTCAGTTGTTCTCCTATTAGTAGAGAGAGGTTATAATTCTCACATTACTTAGTAAAATCCTTCTATACTTGCCCGTGGACGTAGCCAAATTGGGTGAACCACGTAAATTCTTGTGTGTCTAATTTCTCATTTTATCTTGTCCGTTACCTTTTATCTTGTCGGGTTTGCATGCTAGTATTCTAACACATCAAATATTTAACACCACAACTGACAAAAGAAAGCTCCATGCATATATAAAAAGCTAGCAGCCTCTATACTCTTCTCATGCTAGCTATGGAACCAGAAGCAAGCAAACATAACATGTAAATCAGAGCACTTAGGAGTAAGTTGGTGTGATATGATTTTTATTCTTTATAACAAAATCAGATCATATGTAATTGTCAAAGACCAATGATAGTTGATTGCTTTTCATAAACAAGTACTCACATCTCTCTTTTTATCTTCACCTATCATCCACTTTTTAAACATGTCTTTTAGCTTTAATCAATATCAAAATATAAAATAATTTTCCAAGTCAAATGATCGGAAGTATCACTAGTGCCAGACTTTTGAATATTCTAGCATTGCACGCATCATATATATATATACCATGATCACAATCTAAAAGCTGGTCAGTGTTGTGAGATGAATAACAAAAATTGACATGTAAACGTTCGATCACCACTTTAACATCACGCTATGATTAAGACTTCTCTAATTTTTTAACTCTCAGATGTTCATATGATCATTACTATATATATGTATCACTATCTTGCTTGAACTCTCACACCACTAACCCTTCTTTGAACTTTAATCCTTCAAAACATTTGCTCAACCCGTTTGATTGTAACGAAAAATGGAGGTGATGAACAAAATACTCTCCGAGAGCGACGCAAAAAAAAAGCGACTCGAATTTCCGGCTAGGAGTCTCTCGGCCTTCCCCAAGCCAGTGGTCAGAACTCGGTCCAATTTGTGGCATTTGACATGAACGAACAACAATAGAGTCTTAAGGTCTCCATCCGCAATGAAGGTAAGTATTCGAAACCTTGGCTAAAGGGCGAATGGGATGACTATGTTCATCAAAAAGGGCTCAAGAAAGGAGATAAAGTTATCTTGACAATGCATGAGGAAGAGAATGGCGAAAGAATTTATCGTATCAGAGCTGAAAGAAAGCATTTCGGTTTCTGGTATTCAATTGATGATCAACAGTAATAGCTCTTCATAAATCGAAGCATGAGGTTGGGCTCATGTTTAGTGTGGCAGGCAAGCAGAAACTATCTTTTGGAGGTGTTCGTAGTCCACTCTGGTTGTGTAATGAGTTAGGTCAAAATAGAATATGTGTCTGTCTTGCAGAAGGTAAGTCCTAGCTAGTCGTCAGAACAAATGTCCCTATGAATTCGTTTCCTTCAGTACTCTGCCTTGGTGTTCTGTCATTGTTGTATTTTGTTTTGGGTATTATGCTTATTTATGTGAGGTATGCTTTGTGTTTATTGGAGTGGATACAGTTCCAACATCTTTGATTAGGTTTGTTCTTCTGCCTTTGTAGACTTCCCCAACAAGGATGATTCTTGTATCTTCACTTCGAATTTATATTATATAAAAGAAATTCTTGTATGTGTGTATGGTTTTTAGCTTCCGGCAATTTATCATATTTTTGGGTAAAAAAAACATTTTTTGCCTCTAAATCTAGTTTCAACTTCTATTTCTCATGTTTTTTTTCTTCTAATTGTATCTTGCTGGCATTTGGTTGTCCCAAGTCACACATACAAGAATTTGGTTAAGGGTAATGTTGATTGTTACTTCTTGTGAACACCCATTAGGATAAAGATAATGTTGATTGGTTTCTCTTATGAATATCCATTAAGTCAAAGAAATTGTTGGTTAGCAATGGTACTAATGTCGGCTAAGACGGCGGATCCAACATAATTCAGTGCTTCAACTTTGTTGCTTATTCAAGAACAGTCAAACTTCAGAGTATGACAGCCACCCTAACATCATAAGCAACATATAAATTATGTAAGATTAGCCGCAGTCGATGTAAGATTTGAGCTAATTTTCTTCTTATTGACAATGACTTCTCAGTTAGTTTTCAGTTTATCTTTTCCAAGAAAGATATATAGAATCATAAACGATCTTTAATTCAAGTGTACAGGGAGATGACATTTAATTTTTCGACACTCTAATAAATACAAACTAATTGGATATCTTTTTCTTCATTACATACATATTTGGATATTATAAAGCAGGTTCTTGAACTGGTTAGGTATTGGATGATTCATGTCGACAAATAGTAATTAGATCGATGTTAATTTAGTAAAATAATACTGTGGAAGAAAAAATTTAAAATCGATAAATTAAGGCTATAAAATATTATGGGGTATGTGGCAAGTTAGAAATAAATTGGTGTTTGAGGATCAATTACAATATTAAGATTCTACCTTTAAATTAATTTTATATCATCTTGCTCTATCTTGGAAGACTATAAAGCTAACTTTATTTGTATAGGTTTGGATCTATTTAGAGGACCAAAAATCTACTTGGTTTCAGTTATTTTATATTTTCATTTAACTAAGACTATTTATTATTTGTTTGCCAGTTTGTCATCTTCTTGATGGCTTTGGAATCTTAATAAAATCTCTTTGATTTGGTATATAAATTAGTTATGTGTGTTTGACACTGTATTTTAAAAGTGTTTTTAAAAAAAATTTAAATTTTTTTGTTTTAAATTAATATATTTTTTATGTTTTTAAATCATTTTGATGTGCTAATCTCAAAAAATAATTTTTAAAAATAAAAAAAATATTATTGGCATATTTTTCTGAGTGAAAAGTACTTTAAAAAACAACCGTAACTACACTCCCAAACACGCTACGGATTTATATTAGAAGTGAACATCAATAGGTTTGGTTAGGTTGGATAAAAGAATCCAATCAAATTGAAATATTTTTATAAAATATTAAATCAAACTGAAATAAATAAATAAAAATTAAAATCATTAGTGTGGTTTGATTTAACTTTTATAAAAATTGAATAAGTTTAAATTAATTTAAAAAATAGGCTATTTTCATCAATTTCTTTTTTTGAGACAAAAAAGAAGTCGTTTAGTGTAGTTGATTATAATAATCTCAGTTTTTCTAGTTTTATTTTTTGTTTTCTTGTTTATAAAATTTAAAATTAAAATCGAATTGAAATGATTTTTTTCTTAAAAATTGTGAAATTATTTTTTTAGTTTGATTTCTCAACTTGAAATTTTAAGTTAATTTTAGATTGAATTTTATAAATATTAGGTATAATCTAGTTATTTTTCTAAGCCGGAGTACATTACACGAACCATAGTTTTTAAACCCGACCCGGTGGCCGGTCCGGTCAAAGGCCTGAGTTTCGGGTTTTGACCGGGTCATTGGGTCGGCCAGGTCAATTTTTATTTTTTTTTAATTCAAAACGGCGTCGTTTTAGTAAAATAAAAAAAAGAGTCAACGGGTTGCAACCGTGTTTTTTACCAGATTTTATCGGGTCAACCAGGTCGCCGGGTCTACCTGCTAGGTCACATCGAGTCATGACTTTTTTTATTTTTTGTTAAACTCTGCCCGATTCTAATTTTAGATCAGCCGGGTTTTGAGTCAACCCACTAAACCAAATTGGATTTCAAAACTTTAAAACGAACAGATGAGCTAGGTGGTCTGATATTTCAGATCACCTTTCCTTTCTTTGCTTTTCTTTTCTTTTCTTTTGAACTTTTTGAATACAATATAGAAGGCCCATTGTCACGCGACAATTAAGAAAAAAGTTAGATGTAAACGAGCGACAATCACTCTATCATGACAAGATAAGCCTGCAAACTCTTCTATCTCTATCTCTTTGAATCTCATGTCCGTACGTGCAAATCGGTAGCCCTTTTGGCTCCTAAAAAACAAAAGACAAAAGATAGATTAATGTTTGATAAGGCAGACCACCTAGCTAGTGTTGCCGACAAATACATTCTTTTTGGCGACGACATTGATTTCAGGTTATCTTTGTCAAACTTTACGAGTCCAAGAAAGAATATCACCAAACCACTTACAACTGCTTTCAATTATTGGGAGATATATGTTCACTTTTGGTAAGCAAACGTCAGCTCCAGCCAGTGTCCAAGGAGATGAAACATTAAATCTTTCCATTTATCTTTGACCTACTCAAATGAACGACCAGACTTGCTCGTTCTTTTCTTTAGGGAGTTGGTGTGATATCATTTTCTTAATTTCGGACAGAGTTATCTTGCTTCGAAAGACCAGTAGTAGAATCAATCAGATTAATATAATTAATATTATTTTTTTAATATATTATCATCTTATGTTATTAATTAATCTCAAATAAAATAAAAAATGAAACTTGTGAGATGCGAATATGTAATTATATGATGATCAAAATTCTAATATATTATTAAAAGAATATCTCAACTTAAAAGCTTGATTTTTTTAAATAAAACCTTAAATTTAAATTATTTTTTAATAGTAATCGTAGACCAATATATCCCACTAATCAAGCATTTAAAGTGGCATTAATCAAGCTTACAATCAATCAATTTCTTATTAAATTTAAGAACAAATATTATCAGATATTAGAAGCAAATTAAAATAGACTCTGTATGAAATCTATAAAAACAACACCTTCCAAGGGTCTAAAATCCAAATTTATAATGATATTAAAATCCAAAATCTCAACATGAGAGACAAGAGGACGATATTTTGCACATTGGAGCGAGCGGCAATCACCCTAATATCGCACGATAAGTTTGCAAACTCTTCTATCCTTTTGTCTTTGAAGCTCATGTGCCTACTTACCATTATTTAAATTAATAAAAAACAAATATCCACTATACGACAAGAGATCTATATCCTGGCAATCAACGTCGTTGATGTTTTTCTTAAAAGAAGAAAATGGATTGGAGTTCCAATAAAAAAATCATCAAAGTTTTAAGAAAATAATAAGAATTCATCGATAAGGGTTGTTTTAAAAAAATAATAATCAATTTTTTGAAATTACAGATGGATATAAAAAGATGTTGGTCGTGATCCCTGCTAAAGCAAAAATTACAAATTAATTAGACAATAATTTTGAAAGGTCTAAAATCCTACTAGCAATCTACCATGATTTTTTAATCTATTGATCAAATATCATAGTATCTTAAGAAATAAATCCCATGTAATTAATTACCAGTCCACTCATTAATTAAAATTAGTATTAGTCAATTATCAGACAACATGGTCATGATATGATTTGATGTATAAACTTTTCAGAAGTGCAGCTAAATGTACATGTGTCACATGATAATTGATTAATACTAATTTGAATTAAGGAATTAGATCTAATCAAACAATTTATTGAAAGATCGATGGCATGATATTTCTATTTAAAGAGTTTTTTATATATATATATATATAATGCTTAACTAGACGCCATCATAAGCAACATATACAACATATATTTTTTATATATGCATAAGACCCCGGTTTTTCTTTTCCTTTCTTTCTTCCAGTTTTTTAAGTTGGAAAAGTCTGTCAGTTTTGTAACGTGTCTGTTTATGTATCTTTTCAACTACCACTAGAATAATATAGAATTGATACAGGATCATTGACATTTATTCAAACACTTAGAAGGTCTACCATCACACTTTACGCTATAAGGACCCACTCTTTATTTCTTAATTGAAAAATAATATATTTCAAAGGTTTGGGAGTCCGGGGCCTGGAGTCAGGCAGATCCTGACTTTCTTGGTCAGGTTTCGTAAGCAAATACCTGCTCAAGTGTGCATAAGATGATATACTTAATTAGTGTGAACTTGAAAGAACTTAGGAGTGAGTTGGTGTGGTATGATTTTTATTCTTTATAACAAAATCAGATCACAAGTGTCAAAGACCAATATGATAGTTTAATGTTTGTAGTTTTTTAAAAATAAAAATAAAAAAATGATAGTTGATTGTTAATGTTCAGAAATGAGTCACATCTTCTCCCTTTTTATATTCACCGATCATCCACTTTATAAACATGCCTTTTAGCTTTAGTCAATATCAAAATATAGAACAATTTTCCAAGTTAAATGATCGGAAGTATCTCTAGTACCCTTCTGAACATTCTTGCATTGCATGCATCGTTATGATCACAATCTAAAATCTGGTCAGTGTAGTGCGATGATTAACAAAAATTGACATGTAAACGTTCGATCACCACCTTAACATCACGCTATGATTAAGACTTCTCTAATTTTTTAACTCTCAGATGTTCATATGATCATTACTATATATATGTATCACTATCTTGCTTGAACTCTCACACCACTAACCCTTCTTTGAACTTTAATCCTTCAAACCATTTGCTCAACCCGTTTGATTGTAACGAAAAATGGAGGTGATGAACAAAATACTCTCCGAGAGCGACGCAAAAAACAAGCGACTCGAATTTCCGGCTAGGAGTCTCTCGGCCTTCCCCATGCCAGATGGTCAGAACTCGGTCCAATTTGTGGCATTTGACATGAACGAACAGCAATGGAGTCTTAAGGTCTCCATCCGCAATGAAGGTAAGTATTCGAAACCTTGGCTAAAGGGTGAATGGGATGACTATGTTCATCAGAAAGGGCTCAAGAAAGGAGATAAAGTTATCTTGACAATGCATGAGGAAGAGAATGGCGAAAGAATTTATCGTATCAGAGCTGAAAGAAAGCATTTCGGTTTCTGGTATTCAATTGATGATCAGCAGTAATAGCTCTCCATAAATCGAAGCATGAGGCTGGGCTCATGTTTAGTGTGACAGGAAAGGAGAAACTATCTCTTGGAGGTGTCCGTAGTCCACTCTGGTTGTGTAACGAGTTGAGTCAAAATACAATATGTGTCTGTCTTGAAGAAGGTAAGTCCTAGCTAGTCGTAAGAACTATTGTCCCTGTGAATTTGTTGCCTGCGGTCTGCCTTGGTGTTCTTTCATTGTTGTATTTTATTTTATTGTATTGTATTATGCTTAGATAGTTGCTATGTGCTTTGTGTCTGTTGGGGTTGTTACCAGTTCCTCCATATTCTCTTGTTAGGCTTGTTCTACTGCCTCTGTAGACAGCTCGAACAGGGATGATTCTTGTATCTTTACTTCTAATTATTATATATATATATATTAAAAAAAAGGGTCTTGTATGTATGTATGCTTTTTTGTTCCCGTGCAATTTCTCATATTTTTGGGTAAAAAAAAAACAGATTTTCTGCTGCTAAATCTAGTTTCTTTCCAGTTAATTTTATCTTGCCAATTGTTGGCTTCCGTGTAAGATTTAATCCATCACAACCTTTAATATCTATATGTTAGAACCATCAATCCTATATGAAATGACTGAATAATATAAGAGTGACATATAAAATGGAGAATATACCATCACCCACCGTAAGTCTTGAGCCATTAAGTATAATCCAGACTCAAATACCAAATTCAATACTATAAGATTCATGTTACAATGCTATATACTTTGTTTTTTAGCTCAAACTTTACCCATCAATGATGTGATGAATAAAATGCTGATTGGTACTTAATTCCTATGAGCATCCATTAGGTCAATGATAATATTGATTGGTACGTTTCTTGTGAATATGAATATCCATAAGGTCAATGATCAAGATTTAATCTAATGTTAATTGTTGGTTAGCAATAGTCCTTGTCACACCCGACATCATGACGACCTTAAAAATTTTCTAATTTCATGAAAAGAATGGATTTCTAGCATTTTTAGCATTTTTTTCTTTGATGGGAAACAATTTTGTTTATGGAGTCGCCACCTAATATTATGGTCACTAGGAACCGTAACTGGTCAACAGAGATTCTATGGTTCGGGATTGGTTACATACAAAAAAGATATTATAACTCTTTAAACGTTCTGCCTGAAGCAGATTGCATTACTGGTTTTATCTTAATTTGGTAAATGTTTGTTAATTTATGCTATGATGATTTGCTTATAATATTCATAACTCTGGTGCCAGTGAATATTCAACTACAGATACTTCCAACTCTAGTGTTGATAAATATTACGTAGTTATAAAATAAAATAAATTTAAATCCGTATTTTTATTTCTAACTCTAGAAATAGTGAATAAAAACAAAAATAAAATTTATTTTTATGCATACATATATTTTTTTATGTAGCTAAATAAAATAAAATAAATTTAAATTAATATTTTTATTCCTAACTCTGGTGTTAGTGAATAAATTAATAAATTTATATTATTTTTTATTTATGTATACATATATTTATTATTTTTTTTATTTTTTATTTTTAAAAAGCTAGACCCAGCTCAATTTATATAAGCCGGACTAGACCTACTAGCCCGGTCTAGTCACTGCGCCGAGCTAGTGTCCTCGCTAGGCAAAATAACAGCACGCATGACGCGTGCGGTATGGTAAAAGGGTTAATTATAATTCAAAGCTACAATGTCTAATGAATTAAATTGCAGAATGGGAAAGGATGAACTTACCTGGTCTGGTGTGCTTGACGACGAAGACGAAGTTCCGGGTGATTAGTGCGCACTGGTTAGGCAACGCCTCGTTCTTCCCTTCTGTCCTCCTTTGCTTTCTCTCCTGGTCTTGGTTTCTTTTCTCTCTGGGTTCTCTCTCTCTAAAATTATGAATTTGTTTTCTTCGTGCTCTGTTTTTTTTTCTCTGTTTGCCCAAGTTCCTCTTCTCAGTTCGTCCTTCCTGACTCTCCTTCTTCGTCTGTGTATTTGTTCCTCTGTGTTCTTTCTTTACTTCCGCTCATCGTCGCTGTGTTTTTTTTTGTTTCGGTTCGTGCTCTGCCTCTCCGTTTTTTCTCCGGTTCTCCCCTGTTTCGTTCCTTTTTTTTCCGTTGCCTCTGCTCTGCCTTTTATAGAGCCAGAGAGCTTGCCAAAACCAGTCCCTGTTACAGTCCTGCATTTACAGGACTTTTAATCAATCCACGATCGGGATCGTGGGAAAAAGATGTGGTCCATGAACGGATCGAATTGCTGCAGTTTTCCCTGTTGAATAGGCTTTCTCCGCGCGAAATCAAAGGGATAGTGAACAGCTCTTCAAAACGGCGCCGTTTGTGTCCATGGGAATGACTATGTTTCACTTTGGTCCCTGAACTTATGAAAGTTATCAATTAGGTCCCTGATTCCATTACTTAAATAATTCCAAGTCCAATTAAGTCCCTACACTTCTGGATTATGTTGTCTTGGCCCAAATTTCAATTTATTCCTCATTTTTATCATTTTATATTTTTTTTAATAAAATAAAAGGAGTAAAAAATTAGGTTATGAGAATCCTAATATCTAATGTCGGCTAATTAAGAATCTTAGAAGATGGGGGATCAAACATGCTTCAGTACTTCAATTTTGTTTCTTATTCAAGAACAGTCAAACTTTATTCTTTCTGTTGATATATTGTTCACATGTGAAGAAGTCTGGAAATATATATATATATATATATATATATATATATATATAGATGCTGGATTTTCCTAAAATCCTATAACTCTTATTGGACATTGCACTTAAAATAATAGGGAAAATATTATTTTAAGTGTAGGATTATTATTTTAAGTGCAATGTCCATTTTTTGAGATGGTGGAACTTGGTTGAGGAATCAATTAGGACCACCAGAAGAGGGTGGATATGGTGATTTTGAGATGTCCATTTTTTACACCAACACATCTAATTCTGCAAGATGTCCTAATAATATCTACCTATAAAAGAGGATGGAGTACCAATTAGTTTTCTTGGCAAGTTCGTCTTCAATGATTCTTATAATTTGGGTCCTTCTTTGTTTTCACAGATGTGGAGTGTATTGCCGTCCCATGTCGGTTTTGGGGGCTGCTAATTCTTGTTTGCGTTTCCCTTATTTTCTCCGAGTTTAGTTTGATTTCTTGGTCAATTTGAGTTTCTCTTAGACTGTGTTTGATATAATTGAATATACTCGGGTATAAAATCTAACTATTTTTGGCTTTTCATGAAAAGAGAGTGTGCAGTAAAAAAAAAACAAAGAGAGAGAAAAGAGAGGGTCCTGCGAAAAGATTGAGGAATAAACAGTGGCTTGGTATAAAATCTAACTATTTTTTGGCTTTTAATTAAAAAAAGAATATTCGCTTGGTATAAAATCTAACTATTTTTGTTGGATTTTTATGGAAAGATAGAACATAGAAAACTAGAGAGAGAAGAAGAAAAAGAGCAAACCAAGAATTATTAATTAAATAATAATTTTTATATTGTTTGTTTCTCAATTATTTATTAAAAGCAATATAACTCTCATAAGTATTTTTCAGATGAGAAGATTAATTAGGGTTTTATTTATATTGTATGTATGATCATTTTATACTAAAAAAAATTATGTTAATTTAAATATAAAGAAATTATATATAAATTAAAATTAAAATATTATTTTATCTTTAATAAATAAAACAAAATAAAATATATTTTTTAATAAATATCATATCAATGATTCGCATAAAATAGGTCACTTTTTTAAACGAACGTCAAACAATCAATCTCTCCAGTTCCATCAAGAAGTGTTAATGACATATATATATATATATATATACATATCAATGATTCGCATAAAATAGGTCACTTTTTTAAACGAACGTCAAACAATCAATCTCTCCACACATGTTCCATCAAGAAGTGTTAATGACATATATATATATATATATATATATATATATATTTTGTCATAGTCGATTATATTATAAACTAAAGTGTTAATGATATTATATATACACAAACAAGAATCTCGTAATCATAACTATTTGAATTTGAGCATGAGAAATATATAGAAATAGAAGAAGAAAGCAGACTGTGGGATCTGTATTTGTTTTCTTTCTGAGTGCATCCTTCGAGGTTTCTTATATATAGTTTGGGTCCTCCTTGGTTTCTTCGTGGTTTCTTATCCTTGGAATCTATTCATTGCCGTCCATTTTTGGTTTAATTTGGAAGGATTATCTCCGAGTTTTGCATAGTTTCTTGATCTAGCTATTAGAGCTTCTCTTATAATTAATAATAATCTTCCATTGTATATAAAAAAAATAAAAAATAAAAAACACCAAAATTATTTTTTTTAACCCACAAAGATAGAATTACAAGCTAAAAACCTCACACTAGAATTCCCTTTTTTATTTAAAAGAAAAACGGAAATTAATTCACAAGAACCAGCCACGTACTGGTAAGTGAATACTACACGTTAAGTACAGGAACTAGTGATTAGTGGAGCAATGTTGGCAGGTCCAAGTCCCTCAAACTAACGAGCCCTTTCTTTACTAAAGTTAACAAGCCCATTTCTTTATGAATAATAATAATAATAATAATAAAAAGAAATAAAGACACAGGAACCAACGTACAATGCTGGTATACCTATGCTACACATGAAGTAGAACAAGCCCCGGTGTACGGAACTAGTCACACACATTATAATCCAAGACAATGGTGCAAACATCTCCAAGGGACACAAGGCACAGAGTATATAAGCAAATTAAATACCAAAATAACAAGAAGGATTGAGCATCAAAGCAGGTAGAGGCAACAATTCTCAAAGGGACAATTACCTTCCGCACAATATCTAGACACGTACAGCACACATTAAAAAAAAATATTAATTTCCATTTCTAGCATGCCACTCTTCAATTGGAACCCACATGCCCATTGCTATGTTTCTTTCAGCTTTAATTTGATAGTTTCTTACTCCATTCTCTTGCATAGCCATAGTTAACTTCACTCTATCTCCTTGCCTAAGCTTTTTCTCACGAGCATAAATCCCCCACTGACCATGTATCCATGGTTTTCGATACCTTGTCGGACGAATAGAGATTTTGAGACTCCATGACTTGCCTAGAACGTCCAATGCTTCAAAAACGAATGACCTGCTATAAGCAGAAATGGGGAACCCTCCTAGACTCCTGGATGGGAATTCGAGTCGATCATTGGTCGCATCACTTTTTGATAGCACCTTGTTCATTACCTCCAGCGGATCCATTATTTTTAGTGAAACTAACTGCACTGAATTATAAATGAGCATGGTGAATGCCTTATATACTGGTTCCGAGAAAAACAATTTAGGGCTTATCGAACTTATTCAGCTGTTTGTTTTTGCTTTGTTGAGCATGTGTACCATCGTTCCGAACTGTCCTCTTTCTGTACTTTTTTTTTTTTTTTTACGAAGACTAGGGATTCTAAAATGAAACAAGAATGGAAAGGCGAGCCTAGCTTGATCAAACGAAATGATAACGGCTTGTCCAAGTCTGAAAATGATGACTTAAGATGAAAGTGACCTTGATAACAAATGCAGATTAATTAATTTGTCTTAAATTTTTTGTGACTCCAATTATTACGTAGGATGCATAGTATTCTATTTTTGACATAAAAATAATTATTTTTATTGTATTACTTCTTAATTGATAAAATTTTATAAGATTTGAGAATTTTATTTAATTAGACAAGTGGTTTATTAAGGAATTAATAATAACTTTAAGATTCTATTTTTTACCTATTTTGTTTTTTCATTGAGTATCATTAGGATTTTTTTAGTTTTCTTATTTAAATGGTTATAACAAGACAAGAAAACTTTAATAAATAAAAATTAAATATTTTGAATGCTTCTTTATAATGATGTTAATTTTAATTTATATTAACCATTATTAATTTTTGTTATATGTCGTGTGAATTAATATCAGAATAAATTGATTTATTTGATGAACAAAAATATTGGTAACATCTTCATACCCCGATGATAATGGAATGGGAACCATCTAGGGCGATGTAAAGACTCGAGAGGTTGCTCGGAGAACCATATTGTAAAGATTTAATTGGCTGGATCAACTGCAAAAGGGAGGCACAAACAAAGATTGTGATGAGGAGAGAGACATATCTAGACACCTACCGTGTCTTCAATTCCTCAGGCAAACCACACCCAAATCCATTCATATAAACTCATATAAGGATCATGTCAATGGAAAAGTGGTATTTATGACAAGCAGAGAACTGAAGATTTGGTTTGCAATCAACCTTTTTGTTGGTGCATTTCTATTTTTCAATAAAATTCCTTTTTTGATAGATTTTTTTTTAAAAAAATATTTATTAGAATACAGTTGTTGTATTTTTAATTGAAGAAATTTTCTTTTTATTAGAAGGTAGGATTTGCAAGACTCAAATTTATTCAAGGTGCTGAAGATTAGTGGAATAATATTGTAGAAGATAGAGTTCGTGGCCTATACTTTCATCATGAAAAACTATGAGAAAATTATTAGTTTTGAACTTTGTACAAGATAATTATGAAATAATTTTATCCTAGACATATATATAAAAGTAATTAAATTATCATTACTTGTCTTCTATTTAACCTTCTCAAATCACAAGGATGCAAAGCACAGAGGAATGCTATTACAAATCCACAAGGATGCCATACCATAAAAAGAAGCAAAAGAGTAACAATTATCGATCATAATCCTTTGAGGAGTTGCTATAGAAAGAAAAAAAATGATTCTGAAGAAGCCCTTGATCAGAAATCACATAAGCCATAGAAAATTCTTCCTATTAAAGAATCAGAATAAATTGATGCAAAAGACACTGAAGATTCAATAGAGTAAAAAATAATCAATATATAAACCAAGGTCAGCAAACACAGAACAAAAAAGAAACAGAAGGAACAGACGAGAGGAGATCGGTCAGCCTGCACACCATCATCGGCTTATTCTCTAGCAGACCAGTTAAGTATCACTTCTCTCTTTCCCCGTCTTGAAACATTAAATCATGTGTCACTGTGCATTGCAATTTTTTTTTTTAGTTTAACGTGGATGTTCGGACCAGCTTGCGCGCACCTCGACTAATCCTACGGGCCCTGAAGTTAACGACCATGTAAGCCTCCAGTGGCCATCATATGAGCAACCACAGGGCTCGGACCTGAGACCACAGAGGGAGCAAACCTCTTGGTCCCAAACTCTTACAACTGGGCCACCACCTAGATGGTTGCATTACAATTTTAATTACTCTTGTCATTAAGTCATTTTGCATACTTGCGTGAATAATTCATCCAAGTTTGCAGTTAAAAACCAACCGGATGGCCCGTGATCTGGTTGGATTGGGTTAGATTCATCCTAAATAAATTAAAAAAAATAAAAGCTAAGGTTAGGATGGGCCTCAGGCTCAATTGGCACAATCTATTTTAAACTAAGGGTGTATTTGACAAAACATCCTTATGCCTTATCCTTTTTATTCCATCCCTTTTGATTTTGATATCTAACTAAACAAATTTTTTTAAATTTATTTATAGATCCCTTCTATTTTTTGGGAATTTCATTATATAATTGATTTGTGAATTTTTACTGTGAAATATAAATCCAGTATACAATACATTTTTTTTCCTTAAAAAAATAAACAAATATTTATGTATTGATTTAAATTCATTTTATTGATTTATTCACTGACGCCAGAGTCAGGAATACCATATGTTTTTTTTACTACGTAATATTTACCTATGTCAGAGTTGAAAATATCTGTAATTGAATATTCACTTACTCTAGAGTCAAGAATATTATAAACAAATCATTGGTAGTGTAAACCAACAAACCTTTAGCAATTTAAGACAAAATTAACAATATAGCTTATTTCAGGTAGAATGCTTAGGTGGTGATAATATCTTTCCTTTTCCATAATCAGTCTCATGACATAGAATTTATATTGACTAGTTAGGGTTCCTAGTGACTATAATATTAGATAACGACTCCTTAAATAAGACTTTTCCCATAAAAAAAAAGATGCTAGAAATATATATATTTTTAAAAGGTTGTTGTGATGACATGTATAATACCGAGTACAAATATTTTTATATCTTCAAAGAATAAGATCAATTCTATCAAGAAAATTAAGTGATCAAAGTCATTTTTTAAAATCAAATGAGGTCAAATATCAATATCACAAAATTTCCGAGCTCGTGTATATGGATATCTTTAAGCAAAACAAATATCAAAATCAAGTCTATAAGGCCTCGAAAGATTTCATTAAAAGGAAGGTCACAAAGTAGTGAAAAGTGTGGAAGTTTTTTCAAGAAACCCAGCAATTTCTGCCGGCAATTTAACTATTTCGATTGGACCACTCAAAGGATTTAGCAAGTGATTAATCAGACCACTAGATATATATACCGAAATAACTAAGCTACAAAACCAGCACTCTGTTTTTGGTCACCCTCAAATTTTACCATGGGAAGGCTTGATTTTGGCCTCTGTGATCTGCTAGGCTGTGTAAGCTCTGCAAGTGCAAGGCTTGATTTGGTTAAGGTCCAACTGACCCCTCTGATTACTAAGTGAATCTTTAACAGTAAAATAATAATATTTTTTTAGAGTTATGCCATAGCTTTGTACCTTTACCTTATACGTTCTTATTTTGGACTCGAAGTGTTTTTCTCTGTCCCTTTTCAACTATTCTCATATTGAGCTATGCTAATATACTTTTGGGCATGGTTATAAGAATTCTCTCAAGACTCGGATGGGAAGTTAGTCGAATCAATTTACAGATAGATGAATTAATTTATTTTTTTATTAAAATAATATCATTTCATGTTTTTTTAAATAAAATAATTTTATTTTTATTTTAAAAAAATATAAATCCAAATAAAACTCAATCCAAATTAAATTTTAAATTAAAGAGTAATCACATGGTTTTAGTACAATGTTTTAACTATATTTTGGATCTATATAAAATATGTTTTCTTATTTGAGAAGAAGAAAATAGGTTCTCATGCTTTTATTCTTAAAAAGAAAGGGAATTCTTTCAGGTTAATTGGAAAATTAATTTATTAAACCGATTTTTGTTCAAATTGTAACAAATATAATAAATTTAGAAAAATACTACTAGTGATGAATTTTCGGGTCCACTGTCGGTTCCAGGCAGAAGCAGAGAGGCAACTTGCAAGAAGGAAGCTGAAAAGAAAAGAGAGAGAAATAAGGGAAAACAAAAATCCTTTCCATGTTATTTGCTCAATTCACCATTCATTTTGTGTCTGCTTGCAGATTGCTAGAAGATCATCATGGATGCTTTAGTAGTATCTCCCCTTTTACAAGTTGTGTTTGATAAGTTGGCTCTTGTGATCACCAGAAAGTCAACGACTCGAGGAGAGTACGAGAAGGAGATGCAAAAGCTGCAGGATAGGCTTCCCATAATTCAAGCTGTGATCGAAGATGCAGAGGAGAGACAACATGGAGATAAGAAGATCAAGATTTGGCTGCAAAAACTTAAAGATGTGGCCTCTGATGCAGAAGATTTATTGGACATGATCCATGCTCGAGTTTTGTGCTCGAAAGTGACCGCTTCACATATTCTCCGAGTTACGACATGGGAATACTCGGAAAAGGAAAGCTTCTGGCAGAGGAATTTGGTGAGCTGATGAATAGAAAGGTACGGTTGGCTTCTCATATTGTTGAATCAATTCCAAATCATTTCATAAACTTGCGCCAGCTGAGAGATATTAGGGAGAGATTGGATGATATATCGAAGGAGATGGGTGAGTTCCAACTTAAGGAAGTTCTCATGTCGAGACTACCACAGACCGGTAATAGAGAAGGGAGAGAAACTGGAGCTCACATAGTTGAGTCTGAAGTTTGTGGTAGAAAAGAGGATGTCGAAAAGGTTGTGAAAATGTTATTGGGATCTAATACTGATGTCAGGGTGATTTCAATAATTGGGATTGGAGGTATTGGAAAAACAACCGTTGCTCAATTGCCTACAATGATGAGAGAGTGAAGAAGCATTTTTATTTGAAGATTTGGATCTCGCTATATGATGATTTCAATCCTAGGAAGATTATGAGTGAAATGTTGGATTATGCTGTGAAGGGCAAGTATTATTCGATGTCCCAGATGGGTTTACTGCAGTCACAATTGAGGAAAGCATTGTACGGAAAAAATATCTCCTTGTGTTGAATGATGTTTGGAATGAGGATCCAGATGAATGGGATAAAGTAAGGAATCTGCTAGGGGATGGTACAAATGGAAACAAAGTTATTGTCACCAGCCGGAGCCGGAAAGTTGCATCTATAATGGGCAGTAGCCCTGCTTACCATTTGGAAGCCCTGTCGAGGATGATTGTTGGACCTTGTTCAAGCAGCGAGCCTTTCCTGATGGAGATGAAAATGGTTTTCCAAACTTAATACCTGTTGGAAAACAGATCATTGACAAGTGCAAAGGAGTGCCTTTGGCAGCCAAAGTTCTTGGAATCTTAATGCGGTTCAAACGCGAAGAAAGTGAGTGGTTGAGGGTGCAAGGGAGCGAATTATGGAATAATGATGGAGGGGAGAATAAAATACTACTGGTCCTAAAGTTGAGTTTCGATCATCTGCCATCACATTTAAAGAGATGCTTTGCTTTTTGTGCGGTTTTTCCGAAGAAATTTGAAATATGCAAGGAAAAGTTGATCCATCAATGGATTGCCGGGGGCTTAGCTCAACGTTCTGCTCATGATCGGGTGTCCAAACCTGAAGACATCGGCTCCGACTATCTCAATGATCTGCTAAGGATGTTGACGCAGCAAGAAAATTAACAGAGGGATCCTCATGTTCACCCTCAAAAGTTTATCTGGAATCCACCAGAAAATGAGAGAATATCTCAAACTGTATTGAATATTTGGAATACAAAAGTGAGAGTAAGGCAACGCTTACGTTGTGTATTTATTCTACTTGAAACATGCATGATTAATTATACTTATTGAATGCCATTTAAATCTCCGCGTACAATACTCGTGACCTTTTCGTCTTCACTGTGCACTTATCAATTTGTGTTTTAAATTTCCCTGCCAAGCGTTCTGCATCAGACTCCTCCACTTTGAAAGAACTCGCCTCTGAGTTATCTTCAGAATAAAGAGCTTCATCTTCATGATACTCATACAAATCTGTAACATTAAAAGTGCTTGAAATTCCCATAGATGCAGGCAGGTCAATAACATAGGCATTATCATTGATCTTCCTTAAAATCTTATAAGGTCCATACTTGCGCGGCTTCAGCTTGCTGTAGGTTCCAACAGGGAATCGCTCTTTTCTGAGAAAAATCATCACATAATCTCCTTCATTGAAAACTTTAGCCCGCCTATGCTTGTCTGCAGCAGCTTTGTACCTAGCATTGGTTTTTTCCAGCTTATCTCACACTTCTTCTTTAACCTCAATAACGTCTTTAGCCATATGCTGAGCGCCTATGCTAACTCCATGAGCTTTGGGAAGTTTTACCAAGTCAACGACATGGTTAGGAACTGAGGTATATACCAAAGAGAAAGGAGACTTTCCTGTGGCACTATGAACTGCATTATTGTAAGCAAACTCTACTTGCGGCAAGGCATTGTCCCACTTCTTTGATTTATCAATACATACACTTCGAATCATGTTGCCAAGCGTTCTATTAGTCACCTCTGTCTGGCCATCTGTTTGTGGATGTGTTGTACTGCTACGCTTCAATGTAGTACCGAAAAGCTTCCATAAAGTAATCCAGAAATGACTAAGAAATTTGGTGTCACGATCGGATGTAATAGTTTTGGGTACACCATGCAAACGCACCACCTCCCTGAAAAATAGTTTGGCTATATGAGTAGCGTCAGAAGTCTTTCTACAAGCTATAAAATGTGTCATCTTAGAGAACCTGTCAACCACAACAAACACAGAATCGACCCCACTTTGGGTTCGAGGAAGCCCCAACACAAAATCCATGGACAAGTCTTGCCAAATATCGCTAGGAACCGGTAAAGGCATATAAAATCCAGTATTTTAAGTTTGTCCCTTTGACACCTGACAAACATAGCAGTTTCTCACAATTTTGCCAACGTCCTTCTTCAACTGAGGCAAAAAATAACGTTCCTCAACTCCTGCAATGGTTTTGTCTCTTCCTAGGTGCCCGCTCAAACCGCCTCCATGAATATCTCGAATAAGCTTCTCTCGTAAGGATGAGCTGGGAATGCATAACCTGTTGCCTTTAAACAAATACCCTTCTCTCATGTGGTAGTCTGAAACCAGTTGACTCTGAGCACACTTCACCCAAACTTCTTTAAAATCAAGATCAGCTTCATATAACTCCTTTAGAAATTCAAATCCCACAATCTCTTGTGCTAAAGTAATCAACAAGTCTGCTCTCCGACTCAAAGCATCAGCAACATGATTAAGAGACCCAGATTTATGCTTAATCACAAAAGGAAACTTCTAAAGGAAAGTGGCCCATCTGACATGCATTTTACTCACACTCTTCTGGCTGTTGATAAACTTCAAGGCTTCATGATCAGTGTAAAGAACAAATTCTTGTTGCACTAGATAATGCTCCCATTGTTTCAAAGCACGCACAACTGCATAAAATTCTTGATCATAAGTACTCCACTTTTGACGGGCCTCACTTAATTTTTCACTGAAGAATGCCACTGGTCTTTTTTCTTGAGACAACATAGCTCTCACCCCCAATCCACTTGCATCACATTCGACTTCGAATATCTTTTCAAAGTTGGGAAGGGCCAAAACTGGTGCAGTGCTAAGCTTTTCTTTAATCAACACAAAACTTTTATCTTGTGCTTCACCCCAATGAAACTTTCCTTGCTTGAGACATTCAGTAATAGGGGCTGCAAGGGTACTAAAGTTTCGTACAAAACGCCTGTAAAAAGTAGCAAGGCCATGGAAACTACGTAACTCACTTACAGTTTTTGGAGTTGGCCATTCTCTGATTGCACGTACTTTGTCCTGATCCACATGAATTCCATCTTCGCTCACAATATACCCCAAAAATAGCAGTTTATTTGTAAAGAATGTGCACTTCTTCAAATTAATATAAAGCTTATTCTCTTTCAAAACATCCAGAACTTGTCTTAATTGCACCAAATGTTCTTCTTTGTTTTTACTGTAAATTAGAATATCATCAAAATACACAACTACAAATAACCCAGTAAAAGGACGCAAAACCTGGTTCATGAGTCGCATAAAAGTACTTGGTGCATTTGATAATCCGAATGGCATCACCAGCCATTCATACAGACCCTCCTTGCTCTTAAATGCCGTCTTCCATTCGTCTCCTGGTTTAATTCGAATCTGGTGATAGCCACTGCGCAAATCAATTTTCGAAAACACCTTGGAACCCTCAAGGACATCCAGCATATCCTCCAACCGTGGAATTGGAAATCTATATTTGATGGTGATTTTATTAATGGCTCTGCTGTCAACACACATACGCCAGATGTTATCCTTTTTTTGGCACTAGCAAGACAGGAACTGCACAAGGACTCATGCTCTCACGATTAAATCCTTTTTCCAGCAGCTCTTTGATCTTCTCCTTCAAGATCACATTTTCCTTCGGGCTCATTCGATAATGGGGAAGATTAGGTAGGCTTGCTCCAGGGACTAAATCAATCTGATGTTGAATATCTCGCATAGGAGGAAGTTGTGCTGGTAAATCCTCAGAAACCAAATCTTCATACTCACTCAAAATTTCCTGCACTACTTTTGGAACGTGACTTGAAATAACATTTGTCACCATAAGCCCCTTAAGAATAATTGGATACATGAACCCAACTTCTTTAATAATGTCTTCAAACTCGTGGCTATTCCTGGAGATAGCTAGAAAATTTGAACTCCCAGCTTGTGGTTTTTCTAATTTTCCAGATTGATCAACAGGAGCAAGTGCAATTTTATGAGAACCCCACTCAAAGATAAACACATTATCACGCCCTTTGTGGGTAGCATCAACATCAAACTGCCAAGGCCTTCCTAGTAATACATGGCTGGCATCCATATCAATTACATCGCACCAAATCTCATGTTTGTAATGCTTACCAATAGAAAGAGGAACCCTGCATGCTTCTGTCACCTTTACTGATGGCCCTCTCTTCACCCACCCTAACATATAAGGATTCTTATGCTTCTCTGTTGGAAGCTTTAAATAATCAACCAGCTTTTGTGACACAAAATTCTCATAGCTGCCTCCATTTACAATCAATGTGCACACCTTGTTGTCAACAGAACATAAGGAACGAAATATGTGATTCCTCTGTCCTTCTTGTTTAGGTGAAAGGAGAGCTCGTTGTAGCACCATGCTGAGCACTTCGTCTTCTTCAATAGCAGTACGTTTCATCATCAAATTAACAACCTCATTATTATCTTCATATGCAAACTCAGCCCCATCATAATCATCATCATAATTTCCACTATGATCATCAGCTTCTTTGGTTCCTTCTACAAGGTTCGCTTGCTTCCGCTTTGGACAGTTATTTGATCGGTGGCCAGGCTGGAAACACCTATAGCAGACATCACCAGTTGCTCTAGCGTATAGGCCATGGTTTGGTCTCTGATTTCGATTCTGATTTATGTCATTGTTCTGGCTGCTCTCTCCTCTGTAATTCTGCCCTTTATAATTATTTCTTTGGATCGGCTGGACCTCTTTCTTCTCCTTGTTAGGAACATATGAATCTGTTGCCTTCCTCGGGTAATTATTGTTGTTGCCATAGTTCATTTTTTTCTCCTTCTGTTCACGTTCCTTCAGTTCTTTCTCTAACTGTTGTGCCTTCATAGCCATATTTTGAGCCTCATGGACGTCCCAAAAAACTTGTAACCCGATTCTATCCTGTATTGATGTCGTCAATCCATTGACATATCTTGATACCGTCTGCCCCTGAGTCTCATTCAACGAATTTCTCTCTGCCAACCGTAAGAACTCATCAGTATAATCCTCTACTGTCCTACTTCCCTGGGTACAATTATGGTAAAGGCGATAGAGATGCTGCTCATAATCTACTGGAAGGAAACGGTCCATTATCAATTGTTTCATCCTTCGCCATGTCCTGACCGGTTGTTTGGCCTGTCTCTGTCGTGACTTCTGCAAATTATCCGACCATACAGCTGCACTCCCTTTTAAGCGAAAAGCCGCTATCTTAGTCATCCTCTCTTCTGGTACTGACATAATCTCAAAAAATCTCTCTACCTCCACAAGTCAATCTAAAAATGCTTCAATGGATAGATGACCATTAAAATAAGGGATGTCGGCCTTCATTCGATAATCTTCAATGGGTTGTCGATTATTTAGATTAGCAGCAAATGCATTCTCGGGACGTTCCATCTCCTCCTCAGAATTCGATTCAATCTCCTCCCGTTGACGATGACCATCATAGTTGCCTCTGCCTCCACCACGTTGGTTATCTCGTTCATTGTTGTTGTTGTTGTTGTTTCCCATATTGAGAAGCAATTGCCGAATCTCTTCAACGCTCGTAGCAAGAGCGTCAAACTCTCTCCTGGAAACTGGTTCCCCACCAGGAAGGGGCCGATCATTGTTCGGGTCATTCGCCATCGAGCCAAGGCAAACCTGCTTTGATACCAATTGACGCAGCAAGAAAATTAACAGAGGGATCCTCACGTTCACCCTCAAAAGTTTATCTGGAATCCACCAGAAAATGAGAGAATATCTCAAACTGTATTGAATATTTGGAATACAAAAGTGAGAGTAAGGCAACGCTTACGTTGTGTATTTATTCTACTTGAAACATGCATGATTAATTATACCTATTGAATGCCATTTAAATCTCCGCGTACAATACTCATGACCTTTTCGTCTTCACTGTGCACTTATCAATTTGTGTTTTAAATTTCCCTGCCAAGCGTTCTACATCAGATGTCTTTTTTGGAAGTGGTGAGTGGATGTGATGACAGCAGCACGACAAGGATTAAAATGCATGATCTTATTCATGATCTTGCTATATCAGTTGCTGGTAATGAATTCCTCGCTGCAGGGAAGACTGAACAACAAGGGACCTTGGAACAGAGCCACTCCTTGCCAAAAGTGTGTGATTTCTTCACAACAACTAGACATGCTGTGGTTGATTGCAATTCTTCGTCCAGCCTGATTCATAAAGCCTTGTACAGAGCAAAGGGATTGCGTACCCACAATTGGTTGTCTCTAGGAGATGCATCGGAGAAAGCCATCAGGAATTTAATTTCAAGCTTCAAGTACCTCAGAATTTTGAATTTGAGTGGGTTTGGCATAAAACATTTGCACAAATCCGTTGGTGACTTGACATACCTGAGATATCTTGATCTCTCCAACACTCCAATTGAAAAATTACCAGCATCTATTTGTAACCTTCAATTGCAGACACTAGATTTATCAAGTTGCTATAATCTTCAAAAGTTACCCAAAAAGACGAGAATAATGGCCAGCCTGAGACATCTGAAGATAAAAACTGTGCAAGACTTGCTCGCTTGCCAGGTTTTATTGGGAGATTGAGAAATCTTCAGAGCTTGCCTTTATTTATAGCTGGCAAAACATGGGAGGAAGGCATATTGCAGTTACTAGAGCTACAAAATCTTCCAGGTGAACTGAAAATTAAACACCTCGAGAATGTAGAACGTCGCCGTGTTGCAAGAACATATTTAATTTCAGAAGATCTTCCTGGGAATAGACGTGACTATTGTTTGGAAAATATGCAACTTAACTCGTTGGGATTGTCATGGGGAGATGCTGATGAACATAAGCTGAGTGTTAGCATGAGGGGACCAAGAAGCCAAACTGGACATCATAGTGTTGAAACTGCAAGGATTTTACTTGATTCAACATTGAAGCCAAACTCCAGGATAAAGAAGTTGTTTGTGAATGGCTATCCAGGAACTGAGTTTCCAAATTGGATGAACGCAGCCGCCCTCTGCAATCTGATACAACTTGAGTTAGCCAACTGCACAAATTGTGAAAGCCTCCCCACGCTTGGGGAATTGCCGCTGCTGAAAGTTCTCCGTATCCAAGGAATGGATTCTGTAGTGAACATCGGCAATGAGTTTTTTGGTGGCATGAGAGCTTTTTCATCATTGACCGAGTTCTCTCTCAAAGATTTTCCCAAGTTGGAAACCTGGAGCACCAATCCGGTGGAAGCATTCACTTGCTTGAACAAATTAACTATCATCAACTGCCCAGTTTTGATCTCCATGCCATGGTTTCCATCTCTTCAACATGTAGAGATCAGAAACTGCCACCCAGTGATGCTACGGTCAGTAGCACAGCTACGATCAATCTCCACTCTCATTATTGGCAATTCTCCGGAGTTACTCTATATACCAAAAGCACTCATAGAAAACAACTTGCTTCTCTCGTCTTTGACAATTTCCTCCTGTCCCAAACTTCGTTCATTGCCTGCAAATGTTGGGAAACTCCAGAACTTGAAGTTTCTAAAAATAGGCTGGTTTCAGGAGCTACACTCTTTGCCACATGGTTTGACAAATCTGACTTCTCTGGAGTCCTTGGAGATTATTGAGTGTCCTAATTTAGTCTCCCTGCCAGAGCAAAGCCTAGAAGGATTGAGTTCGCTGCGATCACTCTCCATTGAGAATTGTCACAGCTTAACTTCTCTGCCGAGTCGGATGCAACATGCCACAGCCCTTGAACGCCTAACTATTATGTATTGTTCAAATCTGGTGTCTTTGCCAAATGGCTTGCAACATCTCTCTGCACTTAAAAGTCTAAGCATTTTAAGCTGCACAGGGCTGGCATCTCTGCCTGAGGGACTACACTTTATTACAACATTGCAAAACCTGGAATTTCACGACTGTCCAGAAGTCATGGAATTACCAGCATGGGTGGAGAACCTGGTTTCACTTCGATCTTTGACAATCTCAGATTGCCAAAACATCTGTCCTGAACTCGAAAAACGATGTCAGAGAGGGAACGGAGTGGATTGGCAAAAAATATCTCACACACCGTATATTTATGTTGGATCATCAACATTGCAGCAGAGACGTAACACTGCTAGCAGCTCTTCAACTTCATAGGCACACCTCTTCCAGGTCTTAACTCGTGTAAATTTTCTATTCCAAAACACACTTAATCATTGAATAATCAATAAATTTTAAGTTCTCTTGCAACATTTCAGGTCCGAAACCATTGAAAGGATGCTCTTTATCCAAAGCACCAAGAATCCGTCCCACAAGGGGGTACTCTGCTCTGTCATTTACTTGTATTTGTAAAATACAAAATAAGGTACATTTTTTCTATTGAATGTTGCTTGGATTTGTTGCAAGTCAAAGGGTTCCAGTTAGTGCATTTGTTCTTCAGAGAATTCAGTACCTTGTTTTCTGCTAGTGTAACATATATTTCATGAATAACTAGAGCACTCTGTCATTACTGCCTCTTGTAACTTCACTTTCATTAATTGTTTACAAGAAAAATAATATTTGCCCTTGTTGAAAGGAAAGAAGAACAAACAAAAGAAATGTCCTCTGTGTGTTCAAGTGTTAATTATTTGATCGAATTAGTCAGCTCCAACAGACAACACTATGATTTGATAAATTTTGAATATTAATAATTCTAAAACGCAAGTTAAACATTCCTATTTATACCATTTTTACATCGAAATCCTAATCAGAAAAGAATCTTTATTGAAAAGCTATATAGCTAATATATAATCTAATTAGCATTAGTATCTCTAAATAGGATAAAAAGTAAAATAATTAAAGAACTAATACAATAAATATGTAAAAAACTCACTCGATATTCGTCTGCCCTCATTCAAATATAAAAAAACTGTTGTGTATTTGTGTAAATATCTCCTCCAATTATGTGACTGAGAATGTATGATTTTGACTCCAATTTGTTTTATTGGGTAGAAACTCTATACAATTACAGAAATCCAATCTCCAAGCTTCATTAGTCAGGACCCTGTCAGTCTCTTCAGCACCAAACCCAACCTACCAAGAAACAGCTTCCAAACCCAGATCCATTGCACTCTGTTTCAGGTCATCATCAAATTTCTTCCTTCACACAGTTGAATTTGAAATTACATTAGCATTAGCTTCTTTGGTTGAAAGATTTATTTAATGGTATATCAAGTGACATTAAATAGCTATAAAAAATCAGCGACAGTTTTCAACTTAAATTTTCTTTCTGTAATTTCCAATTCTGACAAAAAAGGGCAATTAAAACTGATTTTTAGACGCTAATATTTCACCGACGATTCTATTAATACTAAAAATAAATTACTGATAAAATTACTAATGGAATAAAAATATTGACATGTTAATTTTCAATGGTGATAATCCATTGTTGTGTCCATTGGTAATTTTCAATACTGACATAATCTTCCGTATATACTGGCAGATTATTCCGTCGAAATTTTTTAAATTTTCTTAAATTATGTAATTCAAGATATAAAATTATATTTTTTTATTAGTACCTTCAAGATGTTAATTAAAGCTATTGGAGGATTTATCAGGTCTGAGGTCAAATTCGAGTTTTGTTCGTTATTAACAACGCAAATTTTTTATCTTCAAATTAAAATAAATGTAATTGAGATGTTTCTAAATTTCAGATATGAATATGAAAGATAAGATGATTTTTTATATGTAGTTAATTATCTATTATTATTCTCATCACGAGGATATAAAAATAAGAGAAAATTCTCTCTCAGTTTCTCTTTCTCTTTGTATTTGTCTCTTATCCATGGAGGAGCTATTTGCTTTATATATTCTCCATAGTTACTTTTGTAATAATATAAATTGTTTCCTATTTTCTCAATTCATATATAGAAGTATTTTAAAATTTGGAATGCTCAACTTTCTATCTCGATCTGAACGTTGATCTATGAGTTTGCTTTCCATGTATTTTCACAATTTAAAACTTTCTATCTTCAAACACATTGCACTATAAACACTACTTTTCTGGAATCTATTGATCCATTGAGAGTAGACAATAAATGCGCCAACAGTGCGAGCATTACAATAATTTAGTCACTGGCAACGCAAGTTTGATCCGCCGCCATCAAACATTCCTGGAAAAAGACGGGTTGAAGACTAATATTTCTTGGTCTACTTTGTATCATAATTAAATCTTAATTTGCTGACTGGGTAGACATTAATTATAGCAATTACCCCACTTCCTTTTCGTCTTCTTTTACTAAGGAAAACCATTTGTTATAATAAACTAAATAAGGTGTTTTTTGGTAAATTTTTTTTTAAAATTTTTTTTTTATTTTAAAATGTATTTAAATAATATTTTAATTTTTTTTTAACACCAACACATCAAAATAATCTAAAAATATATAAAAAATTAAATTCAAAAAATTCAAAAATCTTAAAAAGCACAACTAGGCTTCAAAAACAAATTGTTCTATAAATGGGAACTTCTTATGAATATTTCAATCTCACAATGTGAATGTGGTTAATTTATATCAGTTTGGAAAGCCAAGAAAATAATACAATGAAGAGTAGAACAAGCACAATATTAACTTGTTTATGATTAAATCAAAAGAGTTTATTAATTAGATAAATAAAGCACAACAAGTAACCGAGGTAGATATTGATGTATTTTAGCCTCTATGAGGTGAAGGTGGAGTCGTGTAAATTCATGACTTATTAGTTATAAAGGTCGGTAGGATAATATATATTCTCTTATTCAATGAAACTCCATATTCAAATTTATAAATATAAAATTTTATTATATTAACAATTCTTTCTATATACTTAAAAGGGAAACTTATATTGAGAATTTTGTAATTTAATCATTTTGATCACTTTGTCTTTATTTTATTTTATTTTTTTAAATTGCAATTTACATCTTGGATGAAAGTCATTTTTTAATTTTGAAAAAAAAAACATCTATTTTCATATATAATACAACATAAAAGGAACAAAATAACATATCACTAAAAAAAAAATTATCCGCGCAATTTACGAGTGGAAAAACAATTAATCACGCTTTTTTAAACCCTAAACAAACCCCAAATTGAGATAACTCTAACTTTCAAACTTTTGTTAGGAAAAAAGGATTTGGTTCGCTGAGGAGGCTGCTAATGAGAAGGAAGATAGGGGAAGAAGAAGTCTCGATCCTAGTGAAGGTACGACAAAAAGTTGAAGCCCATTTGAAAGAATTGCCATGAAAGCATATGTGAAGGGGTGGTGGTGGAGTAATGAGGTGTTAGTGGTTGTTACAGCGGTGGTGAAGCAATGGTAATGGAAGGTGGCATTAATAGAGATTATGGTGGCTCGGTGGTGGTGGTGGAGAAGCAGTACCAGTGATGAAGGTGATGGTGGATATTAGCAGTAGCTGCAATGACAATGGAGATGGTGGAGTGCTGGTGATAATGATTTAAATCATTAGGAGATATTTTGAATGAACTACTATCCCTAAAATGTTTTTTATAAGACTTTATGAATCAAAAATGTTTTTTTAACTTATAATTTAAAGATTCATTAAAATATTCATATTAACTTATAATTTTATAAAAGATTTTATTGAAAACAAGTAGAATAAATATAGGAAAACATATTCCAGTAAAATATTTTATACAAAACATGCCGATGACTTATTATTTTGAGAGAACTTAAGGTTAAATATACTTTTGCTTATTTTTTTTATGGATCCACTGAGAGTAGAGAAAAAACTCAAAGCACATGTAGCCTGAATTCTAGAAGACCGCTCACTCCTGGATGAATGCTATTGCTTCTTCTTTCTATTTTCTTTTTTATTCAATATTCTATATATTCTCTCTGGTTATTTAATTATCAGTAAATTATTCTATTAAAAATTTTCACTCTAATTAACCTGTTATATAAAAAGTTACTCTTATAACTCTATCAAAAAAAAGAATCCCATAACTAATGCCAAACACAATTTTACTTCTGAGAAATGCGCACAAATTTCAACTTGACATAATTCACTATTCTACTATAATACGACTTCCACACTTGCTCTCAAACATATTCCTACCACAATCTCATGTACTCGTCTACAGAAAGCCACTATTGATCAACCTGCGCCCGAACATATTCCTGCCTCAATCTCATGCACTCGTCTACAGAAAGCCACTATTGATCAATCGAATACCAGAAGCCGAAATGCTTTCTTTCAGCTATGATGCGATAATTGTTGGCACCATTCTCTTGATCATGCATAGTCAAGGTAACTCTGTCTCCCTGCCTAAGCCTTTTCTGAAGAACATAGATGCCCCATTGACCAGATATCCAAGGTTTGGGATACTTACCTTCGTTGCGAACCGATATCTTCAGTCTCCAAGGTTGGTCTAGCATGTCAAGTGCATCAAACTCAACTGAATTTTGACCAGCGGGCAATGAGAAAGCACACAAGCTCTTGGTCGGAAATTCAAGTCTTTTATTACTTGTGTCACTTCCCGATAACAGTTTGGCCATCACCTCCATTTCTAGGGTTCGGCTGAGAAAAATGTGCAGATGGTTAATTTGAAGAATTTCAAGGAGGGATAGTGATATGGAAGTTGGATATATATTGATAGATTTAAGTCGTATTTATAAAGATCAAACGGAGATTTATGAACCTCAATCTCCCCGATTATTAAATTCTAGAACTTGGATTGGGACATGCACAGAAGTTTCTGGTGATCTTTCAAATGGTCATTGACCTGAGTTTTTTTTACTTTAAAAATGAAAGTGGAGTCAAGTGGCATGCAAGGTTAAAAAATACGGTTCAATTATATGATTAACTGTTAATAAGAAAAAAAATTCTTAATTACAATTGTTTATAGTGTAGGTTTCAATTGTTTATTACATAAGTTACTTTTAAGATTTGAAGGATGAACAAAGATAAGGCCTTCTAGAATAATAAAAAACACCTTTGAAGTTTATGATAAGAAGAAGAATTGGAAAACACGCAAATAAAAGTTCGATTATAGATAAATTACAGAGCTAAATAAAATTAATTACAAATATCAATCCTACCCACATATTTGCTTAGCTATAAAAATACCTAAATAAAAGTAATAATAATTGAGGGTCCACTAGTTTCAGATAAAATAATTTTTAATGTTTATCTTAAAAAGTATTTTTACATAAAATATTTTATATGTAAAATGTTCATGATGATGAGATGGTAATAATAATTGTGGCATTATAGTTGTTATAAAAAATAAAAAATAAAAAAGATGATAGTGAATTTTTTTTTTGGAGGTGGTTAACAATAAGATGGTAATAAAAAATAATTATAATATTCGAATGATGGTGACATGGTGAAAAGATATATAGTAACAGTGATTGATTGATAATAATATTAGAATGATGATAGTTACATGAATAATTATCATGCATGCAACGAAAGGAATATCGTTTTCAATTGTTTATTACATTCGTTTGCAATTAAGATTTGAAGTATGAAAGAAAAGAAAATTTAAGGCTTTCGTGTAACACCTTGAAAAAAAAAAGACTAGTGTTAGTTTTTAGACTAAAAAAAAAAACAAATTTGAATATAAATGATGTCAAAATCAACATCACCTTTGGCTTTCAGTGTTGCTTGTTATAATAGTGATTTGGTGACATTAATTGATTATTTGAGAGTGTAGTTTTGATTGTTTTTTAAAGTGTTTTTTATGTTAAAATATATCAAAATAATATTTTTTTATTTTTAAAAAATTATTTTTGAGATTAGCACATTGAAACGATCCAAAATATACAAAAAGAATTAATTTTTAGCAAAAAGAATTAAATTTTGGTGGAACGTGTTCCCAAACGCGGTTTGCACCGCTTTCCCAAACGCCCTCTAAAGCTAAACAATTTTGGTTTATGTGTTAAAAACATTTTAAAAAAAGTTTAATTTTTTATATTTTCATATTATTTTGATTTATTAATATCAAAAATAAATTTTAAAAAATAAAAAAATTATTTTAATATATTTTCAAATAAAAAATACTCATTAAAACAACCACTACTATAATATTAAATGAGATTTAATGGAATTATAGGTTATTTTATTTTATTTCATGGAATTGGATTCAACAATATTTAGGACTATATAATGTATATTTATATTAAACTCTAGCTTTAGAATAGGTATTAGTAATTTTTAATATATATCTTTAGCATGCAGCTCGACTCTGCTCGGTTCACTTCACTCCTCTCGCTCTGCTTCCCCATGCTCCAGCATCTGTATAAATGAGGCACAAACTACAACAATTACATATCAATCCTTATAGGGCTCCTTTATATATAATTCTCTCTGTTACTAAAAAAATAAAAAATAAAAACAGAAAGGTTGAAACATTGAATATCAAAACCAGATATACTCTCATTGCTCTGTTTTGCTAGATTAGCAGCAACAAAATTGCCTTGTCTAAGTACATGACTAAAAGGTGTCCTTTTCACATCTTTTTTTTTTATTATTATTAATATAGATATCCGGACTAGTTTGTGTGTATTTTAATTAATTTTATAAGTCTTAAAATTATTGATCATATAAGCTTCCGGTGATCCTAAAATTTATGAAATGTAATGTCCAAATAATGTTAAGTTTCTTAGCATTTAACAATTTTTAAATAAAATATGTTTATTAGTTTACTAGTTTGAGAAAGAGAGAAAATACATAAAAGACAATAAACAGTTCCTTTAAAATTTCTTACCCCTCCTTTCTAAAAAATATTAATAATTATCCTTGTAAAATTTAACTTCATTAGTCTAAGTGTTTTTGTTACCATTTTTTTTGTTTTGAATTTAACTCTTAAAAAGATGATAATTATCTTGTAATTAAATAGATATAGGTTTCAATTGTTTATTAAATACGTTGCTATTAAGATTTGAAGGATGAAACAAATATAAGGCTTTCTAGTGTAAACCCTGACCTCTGCACGGTCATCTCCCCTATCACCACCACCAATCTACCTCGCCACCACCGATAACCATCCTTCTTTCGGGCCACTGCCTTCTACACCACCCTCCAACTCCACTTCCGACCATCATCAAACCCTCCCTTCAAACCAACCACTACTGAAGCCCAGCCGCCACAACCCACTGTCCAGCACCCACACACAAATCACCATCGCCAACCAGCTGTAGATCCAATCAAAATACTATATGCATCACTATCTTTCTTGAACTCTCACACCACTAACCTGGCTTTGTACTTTAATCCTCCTACTCACTTGCTCAACTCATTTGATTATAACTAGAAATGGAGGTGATGAACAAAATTCTCTCGGCCTTCCCCGTGCCTGATGGTCCGAACTCGGTCGAATTTGTGGCATATATATGACAAACTAGAACAGCAATGGAGACTTAAGGTCTCCTTCTGCAGTGAAGGTAAGTATCTGAAACCTTGACTAAAGGGCGAATTAATGAGATGACTATGTTCGTCAGAAGGGGCTGGAGAAAGGAGGTAATGCTATCTTGACCATGCATGAGCAAGAGAATGGCGAAAGAATTTACTGTATCAGAGCTGAAAGAAAGTTTTCGGTTTCTAGTATCCAATTGATGATAAGCAATAATGAGGAATGTTTATTTTTATGTTTTAAAAAAATTTAAATTTCTTTTGTTTTTTTATTTCAAATTAATATATTTTTTTATTTTTAAATTATTTTAATGTTATGATATAAAAATAATTTTAAAAAATAAAAATATATATTATTTTAATAAACAATCTTAACTACATTCTCAGATACTCTCCAAACAAATTGAACATATCCCCATGTCTGTGTGATAGGCAAGCAGAATCTATCTTTTGGAGCTGTCTGAATTAAAATGCAATACGTGTCTGTCTAGAAGAAAGGAACTCCTAGCTAGTCGTAAGAATAACTGTCCCTATGAATTTGTTGCCTGCAGTATACCTGGGTGTTCTGTCCTTTTTCTTTTTTTTTTTTCTTTCTTGTTATTGTTATGCTTACACATGTGCTGTTATTGTTATGCTTACACATGTGCTTACATCTCTGGTCAGGCTTGTTATATCATTATCATAAAATTAATAAGTATAAATATAAATATAAATAAAATATTTTTATTAATAAATTACAATGAATTTTATTAAAAAAATATTCTCTTAATATATACTAAGAGAATTATAATAAAAAAGAATTAAAACAAATTAAGCCAAAAAATACAAGTAACGTGTTATTTATACCGATAGAATTACCGATGAAATTAAATTATGTCGGTAATTCTGTTTCTAAACTCGGTAAATTACTCACTTCTTAATTACACTATTTATCATGTGAATTACAAAGGGAATTACCGACAGAATTTTTTCCGTTGGTAATTTACAGATAGTTCTAGAACTGCTCACTTCTCAATTGCATTATTAATTACTCTTCTTACATACAAAATCACCAACATAATGAAAAGTCATCAGTGATATTTGGCGGTTTTAAAAAAAATTTGATTAAATTGAAATTTTAAATTAAATATTACAAATGAAATCACCAACGAAAAGATTAAAAATATTAATATTTAATTTTTTATCAGTAAAACCGTCAGTAAAATATCTCAATAAATAGACTTGAATCCCTCATTTCACAATAGACCATTTCTTCTTCTTATGTAAAAAACTTAAACTTCCCTTCTTTTTTTTCTCCTCTCCTCAACTCCTTCTTTTCTCCTCCACGCTCATGTATGTTTTCTCATCTTTTATTCTTTTCTCTTCTTAGTTTTTTTTTTTAATTAACATACTTTATGAATTTGTTTTTTTTTTCTTTCTCTTATTAGCTTTACTCGCAACTACATTAAGGTAAGATTTTTTTTTCTTTTTTTGTGTTTTTTTTCATATGAAATTATTTTTAGTTGATTTATTTATTTATTGTTGTTGTTGTTTTTTTTGTGTTATTTATTTGTTGCAAATTTTTTTGAGTAAACTTTCTTCTTCTGAGTATTATGGAGTATTGATTTATATTAATTTAATTATTTTCTAGCTTTTTAAATAAATATTTTTAAATAATTATCAACGGAATTGCATATGGTATTTTTGTCGGTAATATAACAAGATTCCTGAGGGAAATACCGATGGAATGAACCGAATAAATTTTTTTATTACGCTTTTCCCGTCAATAAATTCATCGGTAATAATATTTTTTTTATCATCGACAGATTTACTGACATATAAAAAATTACAAACAAGATTTTCATCGATGAAGCATTTTTGTTTATGATTCTGTCGATAAATTAATTATTAATGGAATGATAATATAAATACTGAGAGAAAATTTTATCGATAAATATAAAAATTCTGTAGTATATTGCCTTTGCAGACATAAGGATGATTCTCGGATCTTCTAGTTTTTATTTCCAAGAAAAAAGTCTGAATGTATGTATATATGGTTTTTAGCTTCCTGGTAATTTCTCATGTTTTCGGGTAAGAAAAAAAAATTGTGCTGTTTCAACTTGTTGTTATTATTATTATTATTATTTTCAATGGTATCTTGCAGGCATTTGGGTGTCCCAACTCTTACACCAATATTCCATATATCTTGGCTTCCTATAAGATTTAATCCATCGCCACTTTCAATGTCTACACGTTAGAATTACCAATCCCACAAGAAATTCTAAATTAATATATAAATTGATAATATATCAGTTACCCCAAGTCTTAGGGCCCGTTTATTACGCATATATTTAATGATATTTTCTCATTTCTTATCAAAATTTATAAAAAATTAAATTAAATTAAGTAACATTTTACGAAACCCACAGTTATATAATCAGGTTAAAATTCACGTGAAAGTGATTGGGTACAAAATCTAACTATCTTTTGGCTTTTTGTTGAAGAAAAAAAAAACAGAGAGGAGGGGCAACCAGAGAGAGAGCAATAAACATACACTTGGTCCACCAATTCGAATATGAACACAAGAAAAAGAAAAGAAAAAGTGACATGTCAATTAAATGCCAAAGCAGATGAAATGTTCAGAACATTAATAAACAAATATGTTCTTTCTGTTTTTTCTCGCAGGTAAAGAACATCAATTTGACGTAAATTGTGAGTTTTGATGCATGTTTTCCCCATTATCACGACCATTCGTGTGAAATATGTCAGAAGAAGGTGGCTCAGGTATGCATGTACTCATTATCACGACCATTCGTGTGAAAGATCCAATAAAGAATAGAGATAGAAGAAGAAAGCAGATTGTGGGGCTACATTTGTTTTCTTTCTATCATAGAGCGCATCTGTTGAGGTCCTGCTTGATTTTGACGGATGTGGAATCTATCCACTGCCATCCAAGTTTGCTTTAATCATGTAGTTCAGCATAATTTCTTGGTCAAGTAAAGGTTATCTTATAATTTACAACAATCTACCGATGCTTATAAGAAATTAAAAAAAAAAACACCAAAATATTTTAACAAAGATAGAATTACAATCCAAAAAACTCATGGTAGCATGCCATTTCATATGAAAGAAAAAACAGATATTAATTAAAACACAAGAACCCACCCTGATTTGATTAAAAATATATATGTTTGCATTTTCAGTTTGGTGCATTTAAAGGCTGAGATGGTATTGGAATACCATTTTTTTTTTCTTGGGATGTATTAATGGCATGGTTGTACTCTTATTTAATATATATGCTTGAATTTTGAGTTTAGAAGGTTATCCAAAGTATACTAATAATTATTTTTTAATATGTTTTTTTTAGAAAATATATTAAAATAGTATTATTTTTTATTTTAAAAAAATTTATTTTTAATATCAACATATCAAAAAAAATAAAAAAATAAAAAAATAAAAATAAATTTAAAACAAAAAAAATAAATTTAACAAAAATTCAATGTCAAACACGCTGTTAGTGTGGACACTTTGGCTACTTTTTCTTCATTTCTTGCTGTCATAGAACCCCTCATTGTCTAATCAGACCTTAAATAAAACAACCTTCGTGTTCGTGGTCGTATATTCGGCAACAAGGGCCAGTATTGCAGTTTATTCAACAAAGAATCATGTTGCAATTACTGAGAAAGGTTGAGCCACATGCATAAACATTAAAAAAAAAAAAGAAAACCAATGAAAAAGAGATGGAATCGGAATCTGTGTCCTATCAGCTTTTAGAAAAAAGTGAGGGAAGTTAAAAAAAAAACCTTCCTTTTACCATCTCTTGTAAGGAAAAGATATAGCCACGTTGTTTAAATGGTTGCAGAGGGTAAGAGATCAGAATAAAAAAGGATGGTAGGACATTATTAACAAGAAGTATCAGCCTGTTTATGTGAATGGGCTCCCATCTTTTAATCTACTTCCATCAAATTCCCGGAATGATATATGCTCCATAATAATTTTTGATAATCAAGTTTCAACAACTTTAACAAATAGTTGCTATTATAAAGTGGACAATGAGAAAGATATGTATTTTTAGACATATTGTTAGTTAGCAAATGACGTTCTAAGATAGTTTTTTCCCTAATTGTATGCTCTTACAACTATGATAACATCAAGGATAACATAAATGGGCGACTTTAACTCATATACTTGGAATTGTAATCTCTTTCGAAAAAAATAAAATTTAAGGCCTCGAGAGCTAGTTCAAGTTTAGCTACTTGTTGTATTATTAGATGGGGTACAATTGAGGCAACACAAAGAAGGATTCAAAGCGATTTGAAGCTAACAGCAATGAAAAATACAAAGTCAAATCTTAAAACATCATCATTGTTAGATTTTGAGTACCTTGGTACATCTTCATTCACATCAATGCTATGTAAAGGAATAGTTCCACCAAATATTGCAATGTTATTGTTAGAGGAAAGTTCTAGCATTAGGAAATCCTCATGTTTTCTAATGAAGTTTTGTAGGAAAATTGGCTTTTTAGAAATAAATTGAATTTTGATAATGAGATGCTAGATTGAAATATAGTTTTTGAGTTGATTTCATTGCTTAGTATTATAGCTGAAGACAATGAATAGTAATTTTAATTATATAGGAGTGGACTTTGTCAGAAGATGAAATGGACAAATAAGTAATGATTTCATTATATGGCTATAATCCTATTTTAATTTTAATGTTCTCCGGTAAACCTTTTATGTTTTTCTTTTTTTTGTTGGTTTATTTTGTTTCAATTATGGTTGTTATCCATAATGTTGTTTGTTGGAATGAAAAAAACGTGTTTTAAATGCTTTAAATGACTATTCTGGGATTTTGGGTTTTCTGGGTAGATTATAAATGCATGTTCTTCATGTTTATCCAAAAAATAATTTCATGAATACTAGTTCTAGGGTTTATTTTGATTCAATTCTAGTTTCTACACGTTAGTATATCATTGTTAATAAATAATTTAGAAGTGTTAGTACCTTCTATAGCAATTAATGTAAAAAAAAAGATAATTAATAAACAAATTTTTTTTTCCTGAGTTTGAAGGTCAAGTTTTTATCTAATCAATTTATTCTTTAACTGAAGTTAATTTATTTTTCTTTGAAAGACTTGAAGATACATTTCAATTATAATATTGGTTTCAAAATCTAAATTAACAAAAGTTAATCATCATATTCATCCTCTTAATCAATGTTTATAGCCGACTTTGAATTCCATATCTAAGACTATAAACAAATGCATGAACAAAATCACTGAAAAACCTTTTACGTACCCAAAAGTAAAGAAAAGAAATTGTCATGTCCATGGCTGTAATGAGATTGGGTGTCTTTAGACTAGAAATGGTGAAAAAGGAGAAAAACGTGTGCCGACAGTGGTCTCCGGTTGATTGGGCAAGACTGTATGACATTCACTACCTTTCATACTTCTTTTTTTTTATTAGAATTTTTTTTCAAAGGTCTTTTTAATATATTAAAATAATATTTTTATTTTTTAAAAATTATTTTTTTATATCAACATTTCAAAACAATTTAAAAATAAAAAAAATTAATTTTAAATAAAAAAATTCTAGATTTAGAAAGGTCCTATTTATTTTTGCATTTTAAAAACGCTTTTGAAAATATTTTAATTTTTTAGTTGCTTCAAATTAATATATTTTTGGTGTTTTTAGATCATTTTGATACGCTAATATAAAAAATAATTTTAAAAAAATATACTATTTTGATACATTTTGAAATGAAAAACACTTTAAAAAATAACCACAACCACATTTCCAAACAAACACTTCTTAGTATTTGTTGAGAGTAAGTTCGTTGTTGTGTTTTGGTACATTTTAAAAATATATTGATTTTAAAAAAATTAAATTAATATTTTTAATTATTTTAATGTGTTAATATTTAAAATTAAAAAATATTTTTAAAAACATTTATTTTATCATAATATTAAACACAAACTAGGTCTAACATCAAGCATGCATAAAAAACATTCTAGGAAGAAAATCTGTTGGCCAATATCCATAAAAGCTGAACATACTCGAATATTTCAAAACCTTTAGACAAAGAACAGTTCGTTCAATTGTGTTAATGTCTAAAATTAAAAAACAAAAGTTATTTTAATATTTTTTAAAACATTCTTCATCGTACCATGAAATACACACTGCGTCTAGCGTCAAACATGCATAAAAAACACTCTAGAAAGAAATTATGTAGGCCAATATCCATTAAAGCTGCACATGCTTGAATATTTCAAAACCTTTAGACAAAGAACTGCTCGTTCAATTTGGCAGTTCTTGCATCATCGCACAGTATATGACTGCTCACTGCTCTGTTCCATTTTTTGTTCCTTTTGTTACTTTTTAAATATTTTTAATTCAACAATATATATATATATATATATATTGCAATCTAGCTTTTTCTACATAATTTTTTTTCCCATGAACAATATTTTTTTTTCAAAGTGCAATAGTAAAAGCTATTATAATTACAAACACAAACTGGATAAATTAATAAATATAATTTTTTTCTTTTGTAAAGCTTATTATTTTCAAATTGATTTTTTTTCAAACGATCTTAAGACTCTTTTATCCTCTTCATATATTTAAAAGAATAAAACACCTTGTCTTTTGTAACTTTCCAGGAGGTTAATTTGTAAATATGCTATTTTATTCATAATATTATACTCCTTAATCCATCAGTTCATAGCGTAAAACCCTCACAATGGACAAGTTAAAAATCACAAAGTGATTGCTGTTTGCCTCCACTTCTTGGGCTGGGCTGCATGCCCAAGTAATAACCATCAGGCTTTCTATTATAGAAGGTTTGGTTATATTAAATTATGTTTCATATATTTCATCCGTATTATCAGTATTTATTTGCGCTTCCCTCCTCTTATAATTATTTTAGATTAATAAAATAAAATTTTATTTTATAAAATTAAACATCACTTTTGGAATCTTTTTCTCACCATCACGAATCCTCGTATTTAGTAAAATATATATATATATATATATATATATATATATATATATATATACACACACATACACACTATTCAGTCCAATCTCAAATAAATTCGATGTAAAAGCATCAATTGTTTTTTTTTTTTCTAAATTGAGTGGCGAAATAAAAAAGGCTGATCTTTCTCCTGCCCATGAAATTTAGTCCTTGATTATTTTAAGAAAAAGGAGTTAAATATTTATTTTTTGTTCAAATTTAATCCTTGCAACTTTAATTATTTTTTATTAATAAAATTTCATTTAATTTTACTGAACAAAACATCAAAATATTTTCAAACTCAATCCCAAATAAATAGAAATATAAAGGAACAAATTAAAAAAAAAAATAAAAGATCAAATGAAAAAAGCCAAAGGAACAAAGAATAAAAGAAGAATAAGAAGAAAACATTTCAGAACATTATTATAATCCACACCCCTTTTTTTTCTTGTAAGTTTTACAAACATATATAGATTGTTAAATGCATATATTGTTGTAATTAACTAGTTTATAGGTCAGCGTTATACAACGGGTGGGATTAAAATATTTTTGTATGTAAAAGAACATTTAGGTTGTAAAAAACTATTTAGCATTATTATTAAATTCGGCTCAACATGTTAACCTTGAAATTTTCTGATTCGACTCTTTACCTAATTCAAGTTTAAAATTAAATTGTGTTGGAGTTTTTATGACATGATCCAATTGATTTGGCCGGTCTAAAGTCAACCTAATCAACTGAAAAAAATGCATGAAGATGAAATTGAGAAAAAAAAATCTCTCAACCCAACTTCATGCATAACCTAAGTTTAAAATGAAACCATGTGGGAGTTGCCTTGATGTGGTTCAATCAACTTTGTTGGTCTAAAGACAATCCGATCGATTGGTAAAAAAATTTGAGAATGAAATTAAGAATAAATGATGAGATTGATAAGAAAAAAAAATCTCTGGATCCGACTCCTTATCTAGCCCAAATTTAAGGTTAATCCTTATGAAAAATATTATATTGTTATATAATTGACTTAGTCGATTTAAAAACAACTCTCGCTACAGCTAAAAAAAAAGAAGAATGCAATTAAAAAAATATATGAAATTAAAAAAAAATTTTAAAAAAAGAGATAAATTTAAAAAACAAGAGGCTCCATTAAGTTACCCAAGTTGTTTTTAGTACATGAGGGTAATTTATCATTAGAATTCATATTATCAATCATTGCTTATCCAAAACAGCTAGCAGGAGGAGGCAATAGAGATAAAAGTGAGAGAATAGAAGGATATATAACATTCAAATTGGAGCTGGTTCATAGCCCAGAATGCTGCTCCAAACTGAATTTTTTTATTTATTTATTGTTGAGATACAACTATTTTAGTGATTAAAATTACTGTCAATAGTTTTTTTTATTGTTGAGATTAAGTGATTCTCTTTCTTTTTTTTCAAACTAAGAACTTAAAAATAAAATAAATGAAATTTTGGATTAAAATTGAATTTGTTCTAAAATTTTGGAAATTAAAGGGACACAATATTTATAATTTGAAAAGGATAAGGATTACATTAAATATTTCACCCAAAGTTTGAAATAGCCACTCATTTTTTTAATGTTTTTCACTTCGGACCCTGTTTTTTAATGTCACTCTTTTCTAAAAAAATTAATCTGGCCTATAATTTGATTTTATAAAGATAAAAAAAATAAATGAAGAAAAATCAATCCATAGTATCTTATAAGGAAATATATAGTGCAAATTTGTATAGTGAATTCCCCACTTATTTTTGAATTTTTTTTAATTATAATGAATGTAATGTCCGTGGAATTTTAAATTATTTACCATTTAATATTTTTTAAATAAAATATGTTTATTAGTTTGTGAATGAGAGAAAAAAAACATAAAAGACAAAAACAATTCCTTAAAAATCTCCTACTCATCCTTCCTTTCAAAGGTTAAAATCCCCTCCCTCAACCCTTATTTACACCTTTTAAAGGTTAAATTTTAACCACCTTAAAGATTGCCCTCCCCCATTTTTTTCTCTAAACAATTATAATAATTATCCCCATCAAACACATTCTAAGTGTTTTTGTTACCAATTCGTTATTTTTTAGAATTTAAGTCGTAAAAGGATGATAATTATTGTGTAACTAAATAGATAAAACTATACGTGATGACTAAATAAAATTATTTACGAATATCAATCCTACCCACTTGTTTGCAGTACCTAAATAAAAATAAAAAAATAACTAAAATTAAGAGGTTCTGCCGATATAAAAAAAGTGTTGTCCATCGTAGCTTGTACGTTCATCGTCAAAAACACCATTGGCTTTCAGTGTTGCTTGTTCTCATAATGATTTGGTCCTGTATCATTATTCAAAGCTATACAACTTAATTTGTCTTTAGCATATCTTAATGGAAGGTGGTTTATTTTATTTATTTATTTATTTAATGGAATTGCATTCAAAATTCATTAATTAATATACAGTAAACTACTTGCAAAGAAAAAACAGAAAGGCTCCTCTTAAATGGTGATCTCAGCACAAAAGATTTTTTCAGTGAGAGAGGGATTATTATCTATGAGAAAGGTCTGTCCTTTTTGCTGCAAGGATATTAAAATTATACATCAACTTTTCCATCATTCTCTTATAACATGTTTTTTTTTTTTTTTTGATAGATTCTTGAATTGGTTTGGATGTTTAGATTATTTGCCTAGGGATCCATATCATAACTTGCAAGAATGGTTCGGCTAGATTAAAAACAATTTTTAGTGTCATGCAATTATCCTTCTCTCTAAATGATTGTACTGGTCTATTCAAATAGCTCGTAATCGTCTAGTATTGGAGTCTAAAACTCCAGATTGAGATGTGATTTTTGATTTTATCTTTTACTATTTGATCTTTTAGTTAAAGTTTTTAGTTAGAAATTTCAGTTATATAAGCTTTAATCTTTTAAAATTTTTTAATACATGTATCATGAACTAGACTAAATAGTTCGTTCTCTCGTTTCCTTGCTTTTTTTATTATTATTATTTTATCTTTGTATTCTCCTTATTTTTTAGCTTTCATACTTATAGAACTGCTTTATGTATAATTCTCTCAACTCTAGATTGAGATGTGATTTTTGATTTTATCTTTTACTATTTGATCTTTTGGTTAAAGTTTTTAGTTAGAAATTTCAGTTATATAAGCTTTAATCTTTTAAAAAAATTTTAATACATGTATTATGAACTAGACTAACTAGTTCGTTTTCTTGTTTCCTTGCTTTTTTTTTTATTATTTTATCTTTGTTTTTTTCTTTTTCTTTTAGCTTCCCTTTACTTGTAGAACTGCTTTATGTATAATTCTTTCTGTTACTGAAAAGAAAGAAAAAAAGAAAGAAAGGATGAAACATTGAATATCAAAACCAGATGTACTCTCAATGCTCTGTTTTGCTAGATTAGCAGCAACAAAATTTCCTTGTCTAAGTACATGACTAAAAAGTTGCCCTTTTCAGCCTCTTTGTCATCATGGTGATTAAATTTATTCTTGAGGCAATTAATAGAATTTGTTTGATTCCAAGATTAAATTAATAGAATTTTAAACACCTTAACTATTGTGCCCTCTCACGTTTTCTTTCTCTAAAAGATATTAATAATTATCCTTGTAAAATTTAACTTCACTAGTCCCATCAAACACATTCTAAGTGTTTTTGTTACCTATTAATATTTTTTTAGAATTTAACTCTAAAAAGATGATGATTATCTTGCAATTAAATAGATAAAAGGTTTCAAATGTTTATTACATACGTTGCAATTAAGATTTGAAGGATGAAACAAAGATAAGGCTTTCAAGTGTAAAACATTAAAAAAAACCTTGAAGTTTATGATAAGGAAAAAAGTAATGGAAAGCACACAAACAAAAGTTCAAATATAGATAAAATATAGATCTAAATAAAATTAATTACGAATATGAATCCTATCCTACCAGCATAATAACAGTACCTAAATAAAAAAAAATAATTAAAATAGAAAAAGCGCCGTACTCATAACTATCAAGATAACGTTGTCAACGACACCATTGACTCAGGAAATTCAAGTTCTCGTGATGATTTGGTCCCATCATTAAAGCTATATAATTTTTTCTTTAGCATATCAGGTTTATTTATTTATTTGATGGAATTGGATTCAAATTGCATTAATATACAGGAAGTTACTTGCAAAAGAAATTGTCATGTCCATGGCTGTCATTGAGAAATATGTGCCATTAGTGGTCTAAAGTCTAAAGTCTAAAGCATGCGCCAAAAACTCTTTAGAAAGAACTGTTCGTTCTATTTGGCAATTCTTGCATCATCACGCACGTATATAAATGACTCCTTACGCTCTGTTTCATCTTTTGTTCCCTTTGGCCAGTAAGCGAAGGGAGGCAAGGAACTTTCGATATCTTTCCTGCAGATGCAGTGTTTCAGGGAAATGAGGTGCTATGTCATTAAAAAATAATTAGTGCATGATTTTTCTTGGTTTTAGAAGAGAGAAGTGATAATTAATGAGTTAATATTTTTTGCAAGAACAAAGCACCTTTTATTCTGTAACTTTCCACGAAGTTTGTAAATATTTATTTTATCCATAATATTATACTCCTTAATCTATCAATACAAAGCGTAAAACTCTCACAATAGACAAGTTAAAATCACAAAATTTAACGAAGTGATTGAGATTAATTAATGCACAAAGTGATTGCTGTTCGCCCCCACTTCTTGGGCTGGGCTGCATGGCCAGGTGATAATCATCAGGCTTTCTATTATAAAAGGTATTGTGAACAAATGTGATTAATCACTATTATTAGAGAAACAAAAGCGATCAAATGCATGAACAAAATCACTGAACAACCTTTAAAGTACCCAAAAAGAAAGAAAGGAAATTGTCAAGTCCATTGATTTCATGAGATTGAGTGTATTTAGACTAGAAATGGTGGAAAACGAAGAAAAATATGTGCCATTAGTGGTCTAAGTCTAACGTCAAGCATTCATCAAAAACTCTACAGAAAGAAAATCCGTTGGTCCCCCAAATTCCAATATCCCTAGGTGAATTGAAACCATCTCACCCCCGGCCATACACTAAGTGTGTATTTTGTATCGTGGTATAAAGTGGTCAGATAGATTTGTATTGGTGTAATGTTTTTCTATAAAGTAACAAAGTGACTTGGAAGTCTTAAATCTATTAAATTAAAGACTGATAAAGCTGGTCTTTAGTAACAAAGTTTTTCTAGTACATATGTTGTGAATCTAGATAATAATTTTTTGGTTTTTTCTACCTTATTTTTTTTTTAAAGATGGTCTATGTATTTGATGTTGTCTTCTCCATTAATTTTTTTTTTCAATGATATAGCTGATGACATAGTGCCAAAGCTTTCTATCCGTGAGAAAACTAGATGTAGCTTGAGCCCATATAATGTAGTTAAGTCATTCTATAACAATGATAATTGGTATTATAACTTATTTTTGACCTCATGTTTTCAAATATATTTTTAAAAAAGAAGGAAAAAATACAAAAATATTAAAAAAATATTATCAACTCAATTTGGCTAATTTTAATTTCATGGTTTTTGACCTTTTTCCTTATCATTATTTATATTGATAGATTTTTTAAAATACTAAATTGAAAAAAAATCCAAAAATAAAAGAAGAAAAAGGAACAACAAAAAAAAGTTTAATGCGTGGAATGATAAATGAATAAGGAATCAAGAATAAGAATATTTTTAGAGAGGGAGAGTAGAAAATATGTGTGAATGGTAAAGAAAAGGAAAGGGGGTGCAAGAAAAACCCTAGTCACTGCAGAGGAAAAAATAAAAAAGAAAGAGAGGGAGGAGAAAAAATTAGAAGAAGAAGAAGAAGAAGATATTTTGAAAGAAGAAACAGAAAATCATGAAAAAATAAGAAAAAAAATAAAATAGAAAGATCAAAGAGAAAAACAAACATGCACAAATCTATCTGTCTCTCTATCCTCACCCCTATGAATTAGTGTTCCCTCTGTCACCAAGCACCGACCACCCAGCTCCACGTTGTCACCATCACCACCCGATAACAGCAGTAGCATCAGCCCACCGAAGCTCCTCCTCTTTCTTCTAGCCCCTCCGTTGAACAACACATCCCTACCACCGCCTCCATTTCTATGCACCACGCCATAGTCACATGAACCACCATCACCAAAACTCCTCCACCAGAGTCATTGTCCACATTTCCACGTCCATCGCAGTGAATAGTGAAAGAAAGAGAGAGAAACGAAGAAAGAGAAGAGAAGCCGCTATCCGCCGAACGACACCATGGCTTTCGGAGTTGCTTGTTCTAATAACGATTTGGTCCCTTCATTAAAGCTATGCAATTTTGTCTTTATCATATCTTAATGGAATTATGGAGGATGGTTTATTTGCAATAGAATTTGTCAGATTCCAAAATCCAAAGCACCTGCTGAGCTACATATATAGTAGTTTATTTTTAATTGTAAACAGTTTTATTTGGTTTATGATTACAAATACAGAAACATGTTTCATATTTCAACTAATGAAAAATCACTATTCTACTAGAATATGACTTCCACACTTACCCCCAAACATATTCCTACCTCAATCTCATGCACTCATCCACAGAAAGCCACTATTGACCAATCGAATACCAGAAGCCGAAATGCTTTCTTTCAGCTTTGATGCGATAATTTTTCACACCATTCTCTTGCTCATGCACTGTCAAGGTAACTCTGTCTCCTTGCCTAAGCTTTTTCTGATGAACATAGATGCTCCATTGACCAGATATCCAAGGTTTTGGATACCTCCCTTTGTTGCGAACCGATATCTTCAATCTCCAAGGTTGGTCTAGCATGTCAAGTGCATCAAACTCAACTGAATTTTGACCAGCGGGCAAGGAGAAAGCCCACAAGCTCTCGGTCGGAAATTCAAGTCGTTTATTAGTTGTGTCGCTTCCCGATAACAGTTTGGCCATCACCTCCATTTCTAGGGTTCGGCTGAGGATGGTAATTTTGAAGAATTTCAAGGATGGTTAAAATGCGCAGATGGTTAATTAATTTGAAGAATTTCAAGGAGGGATAATGATAAGGGAGTTGGATATATATATATAGATTTAACTAGTATTATTTATAAAGATCAAATGGAGATTTATGCACCTCAACCAGACCGATTATTAAGTTTTAGAGCTTGGATTGGGACATGCATAGAAGTTACCGATGATCTTCGAAAACATTGTTCAGTGACCTGAATTTTTTGTACTTTAAAAAGGATAGTGGAGTCCGGTGTCATGCAAGTTATTTCAAACCCCTAAACTAAGAAGGTTCTTGGTAATGGGTTGGAAAATATGAATAGATTATTATATGAATATGAATGATTATTATAAAATTAATATTTAAGGATGAATATTAAAATGTTTTATATGAGTGTCATTCAATTTTTGATATCATAAATTTACCATAAAAAAATGAAATGATTAAAAAAATATATAGGTTTGGGCCAAGACATACAAATTGTAATTATTGAGGATTTAATCAAGGTGGAACTATAAATTTGAGGTTCAATTTTACTAGAATTTAAAAGAATTTGTAAGTTTGAAAACTTAATTAAACTTTGAATTTGTTTAATTAATGATATTGAAGGTTTAATTATTAAATCGATAAGTTTGAGAATTCAATTAAATTTAAAATTAGTTTAATTAATAAAATTATAAGTTTAATTTAAAAAATATTAAATTTGAGAGTCATTTAAAATTTAAATTAATTAAATTTAAAGTCAAGGATCGTTGGGAAAATAACATCAAGATTGGATGAATCCACCCGTCCTCTGCATTCTGATACAACTTGAGTTAGTCAACTGCACGAATTGCAAAAGCCTCCCCGCGCTTGGGGAATTGCCGCTGCTGAAAGTTCTCCGTATCCAAGGAATGGATTCTGTAGTGAACATCGGCGATGAGTTCTAAAATTAGGCTGGTAGGAGCTTCATTCTTTGCCACATGGTTTGACAAATCTGACTTCTCTGGAGTCCATGGAGATTATAGATTGTCCTAAGATAGTATCCCTGCCAGAGGAAAGCCTAGAAGGATTGAGTTCGCTGCGATCACTCTCCATTGAGAATTGTCACAGCTTAGGTTCCCTGCCGAGTCGGATGCAACATGCCACAGCCCTTGAACGCCTAACTATTAGTTATTGTTCAAATCTGGTGTCTTTGCCAAATGGCTTGCAACATCTCTCTGCACTTAAAAGTCCGAGCATTTTAAGCTGCACAGGGCTGGCATCTCTGCCTGAGGGACTACAATTTATTACAACATTGCAAAACCTGGAAATTCACGACTGTACAGAAGTCATGGAATTACCAGCATGGGTGGAGAACCTGGTTTCAATTCGATCTTTGACAATCTCAGATTGCCAAAACATCAAGTCTTTCCCACAAGGTTTCCAACTCCGCGCACTCCGACATTTGTCCATCAGAGGTTGTCCTGAACTCGAAAAACGATGTCAGAGAGGGAACGGAGTGGATTGGTAAAAAATATCTCACACACCGTATATTTATGTTGGATCATCAACATTGCAGCAGAGACGTGACACTGCTAGCAGCTCTTCAACTTCATAGGCACACCTCTTCCAGGTCTTAACTCGGGTAAATTTTCTATTCCGTAACACACTTAATCATTGGATAATCAATAAATCTTAAGTTCTCTTGCAACATTTCAGGTCTGAAACAATTGAAAGGATGTTCTTTATCCAAAGCACCAAGAATCAGTCGCACAAGGGGGTACTCTGCTCTGTCATTTACTTGTATTTGTAAAAGACAAAATAAGGTGCATTTTTTCTATTGAATGTTGCTTGGATTTGTTGCAAGTCAAAGGGTTCCAGTTAGTGCATTTGTTCTTCAGAGAATTCAGTACCTTGTTTTCTGCTAGTGTAACATATATTTCATGAATAACTAGAGCACTCTGTCATTACTTCCTCTTGTAACTTCACTTTCAATAATTGTTTACAAGAAAAATAATATTTGCCCTTGTTGAAAGGAAAAAAGAACAAACAAAAGAAATCTCAAATGAAATAAATAGACAAATGAATAAAACACAAATGAAACTATTAAATTTAATAATATCATACAAACTTAAAAGTTAAAATCTCACAGGAAGGAAAAATCTAACAAAAGGATATATGTCCCAACTACCACACCTAGTTTTCTTTGCAAAATTTATTAAAAAATATTTTTAAAAAAACTTGATATTTTTGTATTGTAAATTTGGTAAATCTAGGGTGTCAATATTCTAACTCATTTGTAACCATCTATCTTCCTAATTTATAAAAAACAAATATTCAACAAATCTTTTTGTGCAATTTAGTCAATTGCTAAAAAAAATCATTTCATAAGTTTTAACACTTTTGCATATCTTTATTTTATTTTTTTATTTTTTTTAAATGTAAATATTCATGCTAACTTGTACATACCTCGATTAATTATATGAATTCTAAAATTAATAATTATCTAATCTTCAATAATTCTGAAGTTTATAGGATTTAAATTAATAATTTTTTAAAAATAAATTTAAAACTTGATTAATTAAACTATATTATATGATTTTTTGTTTTTGGTTTTCAATAAGGAAGCGTGTGCATATATATAATTTTTATTTTCACCTTTTTTTTTCATGCTCTACTCGTTATTCTTTTAATCTTTTTCCATCTCATGCTCATGCTGACTTTCTATTTTTGTCTTTATGAGAAATATAATACATTTCACACAGCCCAAAATACTCCTATCTCACGTTGCACATCCATTTCTCCTGACCTCTGCACAATCACCTCCCCTTTGATCACCACCGCCAATCTACCTCGCCACCACCGATAACCGTCCTTCTCTCTCTCGCCAGCAGTGCTGCGCAATGCCTTCAACACCACACTCCATCTCCACTTTCGACCATCATCAAACCCTCCCATCAAACAAACCACTACTGGAGCCCAGCCGCCACAACCCGCTGTCCAGCACCCACAAACAAATCACCATTGCCAACTAGAAGTAGATCCAAACAATCCCACCGCCATCAACCAAACCCGCACGCCGTCAAGACAACCACAGCCCCCATCACTGATCGTAATCTTCACGCTGGCGAGAAAACCACAGTACCTCCCCTTTCACCACCACCAATCTACCTCGCCCAGCTTTGCTACAACCACCACTATCACCAAGCAGCAGCGCCGAACCCAGCTTTCCCTTTCGTCACCGATCCCCTTCTCACCAAACCCATCAGGCCAGCCACCACTCTCCTCGCCAGCGACCACAACCAACATCATCAACAGCAGCCCCAGTTATCATCCTCACCTACAGCACTACCGCCTGCCTATATCGGCCAGCCTCCCTTCGCTACAATAGTCCCTACCATCATCCTCACCACCAGCCTCCATAACCGAACAAACCAACACCGATAGCCACCCTTCTCTCTCGCCAGCAGCGCTGCCTACTGCCTTCAACGCCAGCCTCCATCTCCACTTTCCACCACCACCAAACCCTCCCTTCAAGCCAACCACTACATTAACCCAGCCGCCGCTACCCACTGCTCAGAACCCACATACAAACCACACCATCGCCAACCAGCAGCAGACCCAAACAATTGCATCGCCATTTTCATCCAAACCCCCATCACCACAGCCCCCCTCACTGATCTTAATCATCACGCCGGCAAGAAAACCACAGCCCCCATACTCCAAACCTCCACGCTACTCACATCTACACACATCAGCTGCCCTCTCTCTCGCCAAGCTAGCACCACGCGTCGTCCATCTCGTCACCGAACCACCACACTCCAAACACCCACAGCACCCCAAACTCACCAAATCAGTCACCAAAAACAGCACCACCTCCAACAACCAACGAAAGCAGCTGTAGTAACGAAAAAGAAGACAGCAGAACCAAAAGGCCCTGATCTCTCTCGTCAGTTGTTGGTGAATAACGCCACTATCACGGACAGGTAGAATAGAACGAGAAGGCCAGGTTCTGCTCATCACGCGCCACCAGTCATCGGCTTGTGGCTTCACGTGCCCCAGCTTCTGCACGCTTCAACTCTGTCCCAGCAGCTTCCTGAAGGTAAATTCTGATCTCGCCTTATCTATGACATTAATAAGTTCATGCATATTGTGCAATATTTGAAGTTGAAGGGTTGGAGTCATGACGGAAGTATTCTGGGGGAGAATTTTATTTTATTACAAAAATAAATCATGATCACAATCCTGGTTGGAGTCATGTAACTGTTCTAATTTTTCTAATTGTCAAATGTACATGTGATCACTATCTTTCTTGAACTCTCACACCACTAACCTGACTTCGTGCTTTAATCCTCCTACTCATTTTCTCATCCCATTTGATTATAACTAGAAATGGAGGTAATGAGCAAAATACTCTCCGAGAGCGATGCAAAAAATAAACGAACGGAATTTCCGGCTAAGAGTTTCTCGGTCTTCCCCCTGCTTGATGGTGTCAACTCGGTGGAATTTGTGGCATTTGACATGCTAGAACAACAATGGAGACTTGAGGTCTCCTTCTGCAATGAAGGTAAGTATCCGAAACGTTGGCTAAAGGGCGAATGGGATGACTATGTTCGTCAGAAAGGGCTGGAGAAAGGAGATAAGGTTATCTTGACTGTGCATGAGCAAGAGAATGGCGAAAGAATTTATCGTATTAGAGCTGAAAGAAAGCATTTCGGTTTCTGGTATTCAATGGATGATAAATCGAAGCATGAGGCTGGGTTCAACCCCAATGTTTAGTGTGACAGGCAGTCAGAAACTATCTTTTGGAGCAGTCCCAATTAGGTCAGAATGCAATATGTGTCTGTCTAGAAGAAGTGAAGTCCTAAATAGTCGTGAGAATAACTGTCCCTAGGGATTTGTTGCCTGCTGTTTGCGTGGGTGTTGTGTCCTTTGTCTTTTCCCTCTCTTTTTTTGTTCTTTTTCTTATTTTTTTGTTCCTTTTCTTTTCCCTCTTATTGTTATGCTTAGACATGTGCTTTGTGTCTGTTGAAGATGTTACCAGTTCCTACATCTCTGGTCAGGCTTGTTCTACTGCCTTTGTGGACATCCCCATGAAGGATGATTCTTGTATCTTCTAATTTTTATTTATAAGAAAAAAATCACTTCCCCCAACTCTTAGGGTCCGTTTATTCGGCATATATTTAATGATATTTTCTCATTGCTTATCAAAATTTATAAAAATAAAAATAAAATTAAGTAACATTTTATGTAACCCACAGTTATAAACTTAGGTTAAAATTCACGTGAATGTGATTTGATATAAAATCTAACTGGCTTTTGGCTTTTGGCTTCTTATAAAAAAGAACAAGAAAAGGAGAGAAAAGAGAGTACAACCGAAGAGAGAGAGGAATAAACATCTCAAATGGAATAAAATCTAGCATTGACTTGGTCCACCATGATTCACAGGTTATGCTCCTTTGACAAGTGAAAGAGACATGCATGTCAATTACATGCCAAAGCAAATGAAATGTTCAGAACATTAATAAACAGATATGTTCTTTCTTTTTTCTCGCAGGTAAAGAACATGAATTTGATGTAAATTGTGAGTTTTGATGCATGTTTTACTGCGATGGAATTATTGAAATTAGATTGATGCCTTGTCAAAACTACTAATCTCAAATTAGATAAATAAGTAATCATTAAAAGATCAGTAGTCTATAAGTTGAATTAAACATAATTTCAGCTATTAAATTTAATAATACCATACAAACTTGAAAGTCTGGATGGCTAAATATTAACATGTCATAGGAAAGCTAAATCTGTCAGAAGAAGGTTCTCTTTAGCACAGCCATTCGTGGGCAAGATCCAGTACCAAAGAATAGAAATGGAAGAGGAAAGCAGATTGTGCGCATCCTTCGAGGTCTGGGATGTGGATTCTATTCATTGCCGTTCAAGTTTGCTTTAATTTGGAATTATTATATCAAAGTTTAGCTTAATGTCTTGGTCTATTAGAGCTTCTCTTATAATTTTTAACAGTCTTCCAGTGCTTATAATAAGAAACTGAAAAAAAAAACCAAAATATTTTATACAAAGATGGAATTACAAGCTAAACAACTAATGGTAGCATATGCCCTTTTCATATAAAAGAAAAAACGGATATGAAAACACAAGAACCCACCGTATACTGGTAAATCAACACTATAAGCACAGGAACTAGTGATTGATGGTGCAAACAACTACAGAGGATACAAGGTGCAAAGCCACTAGGCTTTTTTTACTTAATACCAAGACTAAACACCAAGAAAGAACGGGGAAACATTTCTAGAAGCATTTTTTTATTAGAAATTAACCACACATTTAGCTCACCTTAGGTACGTATTTCCATCTCTATCTTGCAAACTCTTCAACCGGTATCCAGATGCGCATCGTCAGGTTTCTTTCAGCCATGATATGATAACTCCTGACAGCATTTCCCTCCACATGCATTGTCAACTTAACTCTATCTCCTTTCTTCAACCCTTTCTCTCGAGCAAACCTCCTCCATTGTCCAGACATCCAAGGTTTCTTATATCTTCCCACGTTGCGAATGGAGACCTTGAATCCCCATCGCCGGCCTAGCGTGTCCAGTGCAACAAAATTGAAATAATTTTGACCAGCAGGGATGGGGAAGTTCCCTAGGCTTTTCATCGGAAGTTCCATTCGATTATTTGTTGCATCACTCTTGGACACTGATTTTTCCATTGCCACCGCCTCCATTTCTAGTAAATTAAAAGGGCTGAGAAAAAGGTATAAAAGAAGATAAGAAGTGTATTTGCCTAATTATTTGGATTTTTTTAGCAGGGATGGTGGTAATGAAAGTAGAAGAGTTTATGGTCCGTTTATACCACATTTTTTCTTTGCTTTGCTCTGTTAATTTTTTTTTTTTTCTTCAATTGGATAATACTACGTCATCCATGGTACGGACGGGGGACCCACATTAAAGCAGATGAAGATAAGAGTTTCTGGCGAAGAAAATAGAAAAGTAATTATATAATAGAGAGACAAATTATCAAAATAAAAAATCCTGCCTTTTATTTAACTTTTTAAGTAAGAAAGGCTTACGCGGTGCTAAATAAGAAAGAAGCCAGTCGCACGGACTCGCTTCAACTTTTTAAGTTTGTGTTCATTCATTAATATGGAGTTTGGTATTTAAAATATATTAAAATAATAGTTTTTATATTTTATTTTTAATATTAATATATCAAAACTATTAAAAAAATATTAATAGCATTAAGTTGTTAAACTAAACTACAAACAGCTTAAAAAATAATTTGAAAAGTTAATTAAACTCATTGTATGAGAAGGTGTTTGAGATATTTATAAAGGTTATTTTTAAAAATATTTTTTATATAAAATATATTAAAATAATATTTTTATTATTTTTAATATCAATATATTAAATTAAATAAGACAAAATAATAAAAAAATTCTTCCAAGAAAAACAAGAAGCAATCAGTGCCAAGAAAAAAAAAAGTCTTTAATAATTGGGAATTGCGTGTGCCTCAGCAAGTTGCAGAAGCCCACAAAATCTGATGGCGAAAACTACCATGATAATATCATGTACCAATCAAAAGCCAAAAAAGAAGAAGAAGAAACCTCATCTCCACCGCACTCTAGTGCCCTGGAAAGATATCCATGGTGATAGAAGGCAAGCATCTGTTTGGAAGATCCGAGTGTACGATATTCGATCCCTAATAATCCACGCCCCCTCGGGTTCGGTGATAAAGACAAAAGCAAGGTTGAAGATTATGCTCTCACCTGTGTAGAGGTAGTTTGGAATTTTATTTTTATTTTTTTAAAATTATTTTTAATATTAGAAAATTATAATGATTTAAAAACATAAAAAAAAATTTAAAAAATTTTAATTTTCAACTACATTCTCCAACACTATCACAATCTTTATATTTACCGATGAAATTTTTTGTCGATATTTGTACTATTATCTTGTTGGTAATTAATTTACCAACAAAATTACCGGCAAAAATACTCCTTCGATGAATTCTTCATCGGAAATTTTTTATTCGTTGGTAAGCCCGATGGTAATAAAAAAATTATTTTACTAATAAATTTACAGATGAAAAAGACGTGCAAAAAAAATTATACGTTTTTTCCTTCAGTATTTCTCTCGGTAGGTCCGTATGTAATTCTATCGGTAATTATTTAAAAAAATATATTTTACAAAACTATAAAATAATTAAATTAATATAAATTAACACTCTATAATACTCAAAATATTTGTTTTAAAAAAAAACCAACTCAAATAAATTTACAACAAATAAATAACAAGAAAAAATAAATTCTGTATCTATCTCGCAGGTTCATTTGCGAGTGGGGGAAACGGGAGAGAGCCATGTTGATGGGAACTAGCTTTGATGGTTTTGGTCCATTTATACCACATTATTTCGTCGCTTTGCTCTGTTAAATTTTTTTCTTCTTCAGGTATTGGATACCGCGTCATCCATGTAGTGGCGTGGGGGACACACATTAAACTGTTAAAGTAGAAGACAATAGTTTCTGTCGGAGAAAAGGTGAGAATACAACATGATTAAACGGTCCTATTCCTTTTCAATTGATTCCGATTCTAAGGCGTGGTTAACTTCTCCTCTTAGATAAAAAGTAATTATATAATAGAGAGACAAATTATCAAAATTAATATTACCATCAAAACTTATTTATGTGACCTCTACAATTCTTTTTTTAGGATAACAATACAGTTATATTAGAGAGTTGAAACAAATAAAATTAGGGACAGCCTCACCAAAGTCATCAATCCCCAATCTATATATAACCCCTTTCTCCATTGGATACTTTTTAGCAACTGTCTCTAAAAAGCTTTAATTCAATCCTTCTCATCAACAAATATGGTTAATATATTTTAAGGGCAAAAGGAGCCGACAATTCTAAGGGTAATATTCAGTGAACCTCGAAAAAGGGTACGGTTTAAAGCAACTTCAGCACAAATTAATATTTTTGTTTGGCCGGGTTTATTTTGGTGGTTTTAAAATATTTAAAAATTTTAATTTTAATTTTTAAATTAATATTGTTTTAGTATTTACAGAATTAGATAGAGATCGCTTGATGATATAGCATTTACAGAATTTGATCGCAATTCCAATTTTATTCATAATTATATTTTACCTGATATTATTGTAGATAGTTTAATGAAACACTAAAAAATATTTCATATGTGATGGAATTGTAGATAGTTTAATGGAACACTAAAAAATATTTTATATAAAATATTATTTATTTTATGATGTAATAAAAATAGTTAAATCTACAATATTTAAATTAAAAACCATCAATATTAATATATATTTTTAAAAATTATTTTATAACCTCAATTTCAAAAGTATTATTTAACCAAATACATAAAACTACTTTTTGTTCAACCCCAATTTCAACCACAGTTTTAACCAAATATATATTTTTTCAAACCAACCTCAACTAAAAGTACTTTTTATAAAATAATTTTTTTTAAACTACAATCACAATAGAAACCGCAATATCAAACACACCCGTGCTATGTGTCAACATAAAAAAACATTTAAGTGCAAAACAAAATATCTAGACTTTGGTAACATATCTTCTAAAATTTTAATTATAACCATGAATTGATATTTTTATTTAATATTAAGATGGAAAAAAACTGGATCTACCTGGGTTAAACTAATTTGGTAGGAAATACTCGCAGGGATAATCTTGAAAAAAATAAATTGATAAAATAGGTGACGACTTTAAAATTTATTTTAGACGCCCCCAATCTTTTTTAACTATTAAATAACTAGTCCCTTTAATTTTTAAAAATTTAATTTTAGTACTAAACTTCATTTTCTTCATGTTTCCTGGCGGCCATGGGAATAAACAAACTATTATAGTGTATTGTTTTGTTTTTCATTGTGATCCTTATTCTTTTGATTTTTATTTTTTTTGTTAGTTTTTTTATTCTTATCACTTTAACTCTCATATTGAAAATTTGTTATTGCCTTTTAATTTATTTTTTATTTTAATTTTAACCGTCATTCTTTTAATTGGTTTTTATTTTTGGATTTTTTATGTATTTTTTTTATTTCATCCTTCAACATTTTATTTTTCAGGGATAGGCTTCATGATGTTTTCATGTATAATGCTTCCGATTTAATGATTTGGATCACGGTTTGAAAAATTAACAGAGATTGATATTTTTTTGTCTTATTTTTTTCTGATATAATCATTCGATATTTTTTTTTAAATAAATACTTCGTTTTGCATGTTAACCCAACTTTGTCTGAAACAATATTTAAAAAAAATATTTGTTATTATTGCTTGATGTTTTATAAAAAATAGCAAAATAACTTAGAACACCAAACAAACTTTTACTTTTAATCTTGATCATGAGTATACAAATAATTAATTAATTGATTCGTTCATCAAATAAATTGAAAAGAGAAACATTGGTCATATAAAATGTTTTAGGTTTTTAACCATCTAATTAATTATTAGGCTGCAAATTTAGCTAAATTAGGCTTTTAATCCACAATTTGTGTTTACACATTCTCTATTCTTCTCACACTTTCTCCACCAAACTAAAAGAATTCGGTGCCCATTTCAAATAACGCCATCAAGTAAATAAAAGCAACCGGGCATACAAGCTAAAGAGCCATTAATTTCTAGCCATAGAAGTCTCAGTCATGTCTTTTGAGATCATAAGAAGCTAGTCAAAGACCGTAAAAATCAGGTCAAACCAGACTACGCTATATAATTTCTAGTCAACACGCACTCCCTAACCTTCACATTATTTTTTATCTAGCAAAGTGGTACGAATGGAGTTGGTGTGATATCATTTTCGAACTTTCGGTGATTAACAGACCACAACATCGTATTGATCCAGCAAAGCTTCTCGTCGGCTTGGCAACGTCTAGAAGGACCCACCCTTTATTTATAATTCTTGAAATATAATATCTTTAAACGGACCTTTACTCCTGTTAATGAATTTGAATCATGTCCATCTTGTTTTTCTAATTAATTAAATTGAAATTTTTTAGCATAAGATTTTTTTTAATTAATATGAGTGTTCGTGTCAGCTTGTGCGTGCCTTAACTAATCTCACGGACCCTAAAGTTAATAATTATGTAAGCTTTCAATGGCCTTGAAGTTTGTGAAACTCGAACTAATGCCTTTTAGAAAGCAAACTCAAGACCTGATCAATTGAGTTATATCCCTCCAAGTTTTTTAGCATAAGATTATTGTGAGTATATATGAGTTCCAATTTCAAAAACAAAATTTGTTAACTTTAAATAATATTTTAATCTTTTGATTTGAGATAATTATTTAAGAGTATTGAAAAAAATTCATAGAAGAAAATTTAATCTCAATTGACTGCACCTATTGCAATCCAAATAATTTTTTTTTATGTTCATAACTATTTCTTGGAGAATTTTTATTTTTAATTCAATTCTATTTGTCTTTGGATTTTGTTCTATAAAATTAATTGTTAAAGGAACAAATTCATAATCAAAATATGTTGCAGATATTCTTGAGTGGGTTAGACTTACTGATAACAAGACTGTAGATACTCCCGTTGAAGTTAACGTAACTTACTGATAACAAGACTGTAGATAATCTTGTTGAAGTTAACGTCTGATAGTTTGCCTTTGACATATCCTACTTTATATCGTACTATTGTTGGGAGTTTGGTATATCTCACAATTACTCGTTCAGGTATTGCATATGTTGTTCATGTTGTTAGTCAGTTTGTTGATTCTTCTACTACTCTGTTCATTGGGCAGCTATTCTTCGTATTTTACAATATCTTCAGGGTACGGTCTTTCAGAGTCTCTTACTTTTATCAATTTTTTTCTTGGAGTTGCGTGTATACTCCAATACTGATCATGTTAGTGATCCCACAGATCGCAAATCAGTTACTAGTTTCTGCATCTTTTTAGGCGAATCTCTTATCTCTTGGAAGAGCAAGAAACAATCTATTGTTTCTCAATCCTTAACCGAAGCAAAATATCATGCTATGACATCTACTACTAAAAAGATTATTTGGTTAGGCTGGTTACTTGCGGATATGAGAGTTTCACTTTCTCATCCTACTCGTATGTATTGTGATAACCGAAGTTCTATTCAAATTGCTCATTAGTTTTTCATGAACGAATTAAACATATTGAAATTGATTGTCATCTTACTCATCATCATCTCAAGCATGACACAATTACTTTGCTTTTTTTTTTCTTCTTACTTGCAGATTGTAGATTTCTTTACCAAGTCACATTTTATTTCTCGTTTTTGTTTTCTAATTGACAAACTCTCAATGCTTGTAGCTACCGCATCGTGAGTTTAAGGAGGGATGTTAATAATATATTTATCTTGTTTTTTTTATTAAGGGTAGAATAGTATTTTTAGCTTAATCTATTTATAAACTCTTTGTATTTAGGTTAAGGTAAGAACTTTAATACAAATCAATTGAGAAGAATTCTAACCTCCTTCTCTTTTATATTCGTATTTATATTTGTATTAATTGAATTACTTTAACAGAAAATATTGTTATTAAATTTGGTTTGATTTGGCAAATTGATTAAGTAACATACTGACTTAAAGTATAGCCCAGCTCAAGTCAGGTTTATTTAAAAACTGTTTTGAATATTAACCTTTTTAAATTTAACTAGCTGGTAGATTAATCCATGACTTGATTGACTAGTGAAACTCAAATAAAATCTGAATGAATGTTTTTATTTTAATTTTTTAAATAATATTTTTTTAAATTATTTTTTAAATATTATTGTAAAATTAATTCATATCATCAGAATCAATCCAATCCAATCCAAACTCTCAATTAGTTCAGGTACCGAACCGGGAATGAAAAATGTGGACGTGGAAAAAATAGCATATGGCATATAGAATGCATAATTGATGGGATTTGTTTAATCATAACTACAAATTACACTCGCGATGATTTGTTCTTTTCTTTGTGGTGTGAAAAAGAAATGATCATTAGAGAAAAAATCTACATGCTAACACTGAGCCTAGTTGAACATGCTTCGTATCATTAAACAGGACTTCGTCTTTTTTCAGCATATTGTTTAACTTTCCAAGTTTAGTGGGCTACAAAATATAGCTAATAGGTTATTCTTGATTAGACAGATGATAATATAAAATCCTTCCTACTTTTGACTCTTCTTCCCTGATTCATTTATGGTTGTCATCAACTGTCCAAGTCAACAATGGTGCGCATCAATTGATGCCTCTTGTTTTTCTGTTTTTTTACAAGACAAAGGTATGGAGTGCATCCAAACCTAAATATGCATCATACAAGAAATAATATAAAAAATGAAAAAGAGAGCAGAGAAAAGTTGTGAGGCATTTGAGGCATTTATAAAAGAATAAATAAGGTATTTTTTTTCTATTAATAAAGAAATTTCTAGTTGTTTTATTAATTAATAAAGAAAGGATTACTTATTAAAATCTTTTTATACTTGCATAATTCTTGTGTTTATCATTTCTCATTTTGTTCTTTGTTTTGTCGGGTTTGCAGACAAGATCCTAACATCTCGCCAGCAGCGCTGCCTACTACCTTCAACGCCAGCCTCCATCTCCACTTTCCACCATCACCAAACCCTCCCTTCAAACCAATCCCTACGGTAGCCCAGCCGCCACTACCCACTGCTCAGCACCCACACACAAACCACCGTCGCCAACCAGCAGCAGACCCGAACAATTGCATCGCCATTTTCGTCCAAACCCCCATCACCACAGCCCCCATCACCGATCGTAATCATCACGCCGGCAAGAAAACCACAGCCCCCATCGCCATACTCCAAACCTCCACGCTACTCACATCGACTGCCCTCTCTCTCGCCAAGCAATCACAACGAGTCGTCCATCTCATCACCAAACCACCACACACCACTACACAGCAAACACCCACAGCACCCCAAACTCACCAAATCAGTCACCGAAAACAACACCACCTCCAACAACCAAAGACAGCAGCGGTAGTCACGAAAGAGGGAAAGACAGCAGAACCAAAAGGCCCTGATCTCCCTCGTCAGTTGTTGGTGGATAACGCCACTATCACGGACAGGTAGAATAGAACCACCAGTCATCAGCTTGTGGCTTCACGTGCCCCAGCTTCTGCACGCTTCAACGCTGTCCCAGTAGCTTCCTGAAGGTAAATTCTGATCTCGCCTTATCTATGAAGTTTATGCATATTGTGCAATATTTGAAGTTGAAGGGCTGGAGTCATGACGGAAGTATGCTGGGGGAGAATTTTATTTTATTACAAAAATAGATCATGATCACAATCCTGAAATGTTGCGCGATATATGATTAACGAAACACTACATGTAACTGTTCTAATTTTTCTAATTCTCAAATTTACATGTGATCACTATCTTTCTTGAACTCTCACAGCACTAACTTGACTTCCTGCTTTAATCCTCCTACTCATTTGCTCATCCCATTTGATTATAACTAGAAATGGAGGTGATGAACAAAATACTCTCCAGGAGCGATGTAAGCAATAAACGAATGGAATTTCCGGCTAGGAGTCTCTCGGCCTTCCCCATGCCAGATGGTCAGAACTCGGTCCAATTTGTGGCATTTGACATGAACGAACAGCAATGGAGATTTGAGGTCTCCATCCGCAATGAAGGTAGGTATCGGAAACCTTGGCTACAGGGCGAATGGCATGGCTATGTTCCTCAGAAAGGGCTTAGGAAAGGAGATAAGGTTATCTTTACTATGCATGAGGAAGCGAATGGCGAAAGAATTTATCGTATCAGAGCTGAAAGAAAACATTTCGGTTTCTGGTATTCAATTGATGATCAGCAGTAATAGCTCTCCATAAATCGAAGCATGAGACTGGGCTCATGTTAAGTGTGACAGGCAAGGAGAAACTATCATTTGGAGGTGTCCGCAGTTCACTCTGGTTGTGTAATGAGTTAAGTCAAAATACAATATGTATCTGTCTTGAAGAAGGTAAGTCCTAGCTAGTCGTAAGAACTATTGTCCCTATGAATTTGTTGCCTGCAGTCTGCCTTGGTATTCTGTCCTTGTTGTATTTTATTTTATTGTATTGTATTATGCTTAGATAGGTGCTATGAGCTTTGTGTCTTTTAGGGTTGTTACTAGTTCCTCCATCTTTTGTTAGGCTTGTTCTACTGCCTCTGTAGACAGCTCGAACAGGGATGATTCTTGTATCTTTACTTCTAATTATATATATATATATATATATATATATATATATATATATATATATATATATATTAAAAAAAAGGGTCTTGTATATATGCATGCTTTTTAGTTCCCTGGCAATTTCTCATATTTTTGGGTAAAAAAAAAAAGATTTGCTGCTGCTAAATCTATTTTCTTTCCAGTTTTATCTTGTCAAGTATTGGCTTCCGTGTAAGATTTAATCCATCGCAACTTTTAATACCTATATGTTAGAACCATCAATTAATCCTATATGCAATGACTACATAATATGAGAGTAACATATAAAATAGATAATATACTTCTATACGACTCGATCAATATTAAATTTATTTTTATTTATTTATTATTTTTTTCAAGGTTTACATATAACCATCACCCATCATAAGTCTTAAGCCTTTTGATATAATCCAACTCAAATACCAAATTAAATACTCTAAGATTCATGTTTCAATGCTATACACTTAAATCAATAGTAGATATAAAAAGTTAGAAGTAAAGGGTTACCCTAAACACTTTGGCCTTATATCCTTGAAATTATAATATCATGTGCTGTGGCCAAAAAGAGTTTCCTACACTTTTTTGTCAAAGGAACAAAGATTTATGATTTTTTTGTCAATCAACTATTGTATTTGCTTTCTAGCTACTTGTGGTATCGATGGACACATTGGGCATAAGAAAAAGTTGAGCTTCCTCTACTTTCTTTTGTCAGGGAACAAAGATTTGGGGCTGGTTGGACATGTGTTTATGCACCTTTTTTGTGGTTGAAAAAATAAAAAAATTATTAAATCTCACAAATCTTATGGTCATTGAAAATTTATATAATCGTTAATTTTAAAACTTGTAAATTTAGTCGAGATATACACAATCTGATTCGGACAGCCATCCATATATATTAATAAAAAAAATAAAAAATATTCCTGAGAATTTTAATTTATATTAACCATTGATATCTATCATTGTATTGGGAGAGCATGACAGATCATATATGATCAGTTTAGTTTCAGGTTAGTTTTCAGTTTGTCTTTGTGAAACTTTATGAGTCCAAGAGAAAGAAAACATAGATAATTCCCAAACCACTTCCAACACCTTGAATTATTGGGAGAGCATGGCAGATATATGATCACTTTTGGTAAGCAAAAGTCAGCTGTAGCATACTATTGTTATTAAACTTTCCATAAAATGAGTATACAAGAGGAAAGTATTGATATTAAACTTGGTTTTATTTAGCAAATTGATTAAGTAACATCATGTCTCAAAGAATAGCCTAGTTCAAGTTGAATTTATTTAAGAACTGTTTCGAATATTAACCTTTTTTAAAAAATTTATATACTAACATTGAGCCTAATTGAACATGCTTTTGTATTAGTAAAAAATCCTAAGATTTTTTTAAAATAATCTCATTTTATAGTTTTTAAAACAAGTATAGGTAAATTTTATTGACCAAGATCATTTTTGGAGTTGACCCGGATTTGGTTTTATATCTAATGAAAAAATTAAATCGCAAAGATATTAAAATATTTGCAATGAATGTTGTGTTTTTAGTCCTCAAACAAATAGGATACTCCCATGAAGCGTGCAGCTTTGCCAATGCAAATAAATACCCTTTCTTTGTGAAGGATTTTCCAAATTGCCAACGATTTAATTATTTCCTTAATTTCGCATTAAAAATGATTGAAAGGTGAAATCATGCATCGAACGTCAGATTATGAAATCATGCATAAAACGTCAGATTATGAAATCATGCATAGAACGTCAGATTATGAAATCAGCTGACGTACCTTCTGTCTCCCTTGAGTGGTGGCTGTAATAAGATAACAAAAACTGCTTTAATGATTCTTTTGATTTTTCAACATGCTATTGCCACTACTCTTTTGCTTCAGCAGTTCCTGGCTGGCCTGACATTATTGACTTATCGTTTCTCGAAGATTTTATCTCAATTTTATTCACTTAATTCTGCTCTTTTACATTTCTTGGTTCTTGGGTATTTTTCACAAAAATATATAAAAAATATTATTTTATATATTTTTAAATAAAAATAACTTTAAAAAATAATAATTACCGTCATGCCAAATATGATCTAAATCTGCATTTGATGCTCGGAAACATTATTGGCTCGAAATTGGTCGCGTCAATTTTGAAATTGCTAGCTCTATGTAATTTCATGAGAAGATCCCTGGCAATAGTTTGGATTGTCCATGAAAATCTTTATTATCTACATAAAATCAATTCTTTTTATGAACTAGATTTAGCAGCAGAAAATCATTTCTTTTTATACCAAAAAAAATATGAGAAATTGGCAGGAAGCTATTAACCTTTCTTTTCATACGGTTCCTAAGAAACGCCCTCATCCTACGGTTCTAAGGCCATCCAATGAATCCTTCTAAGCCACTAGTTCCGCTACTTCAAATCCCAGTGATTCTTGTGAAGACAGTTTACATGAAGCAACAATAGACCTTCATTAATCGTGAGCATCCTACGTGTATAAATTGAAATAAGGCGTTGTATAGCTTATAGAAAACGGCGCACACACTTGATATCCTCATCTGCATTAGTGAAGGGTCAGCAACTACACCGCGAGCCTCGACACCTTGGTAGTTGTTCTCATTCCAGTAGCAGCCACAATTATACGAACTTAGCAATAGCATCAAGTTCTCCTTTCCTCTGCACCAACTCCAGACCAAGAGCAACACCATTCATCAATAGTTGCATATATCCTTTCCATTACTCTAGAAGTTTCTCTACAGCAGCAATGGTCGTGGAAGGCAATAGCTCTAGCAGAAGCAGCATCCACCAACAACTTCCAGCACAACAAACTCGAAGTCCAGCAGTAGGAACCACCACACTCAATGGCAGCAGAGCCATTCACAGCCTCCACCGTGATCCTCCAATTCCAGCACTTCGTCTTCTCCTATTCCAGCTAAACACAACAACGGCAGCAGCTCCAAGACCAGCAACGACGACAGCTCCAGCAACTACAAGCATCTCCACCGTGAGTCGTCATCCTCACTACAGGGCCACCGGCTAAGCAACACCCCTCGGCCAGGTAATCTTCCTCTCCCTTCCCTATCATGTGTTAATTATTTACTTGCATGCACAACGTGAATTAAAGAATTAACATGGTCATTGAGCCTAACCAGTGAACATGTAATACTGGGGTTGAATCATTTCAGCCCAGCCCATATAGCTGGGCTGGTCTAGCCCACATATATATGTGTGTCTGTATATATATATATATATAAAAGAAGATGCTGTTAGGCCTTCAAAGAGCACAACTTAACAGGTTTGGAATTTGGTTTCTACCCAACTAGCTCAACCCTTAAGATAATCTCGTTTCTTTTCTTTTAGTTTTATACTTGATTTTATTTTAATATCTAACTAAATAAATTTTTAAAAAAAATATTAAAAAATTTAAAAAAATTTAGGGAATATTTTTAAATTTATTTGTGGGTCCACATATATTATTTCCAATCATTTTACTTAATATCAGGATTATAAATTTATACTATAAGATATTGATCTAATATTAAAAATACCTAATTTTCACCAAAATTTCAAAAATTCCAAAAACTTTTAAAAAATTTCTTATTTTAAAAATATATAAAATATATTTTTATTTTATATGCATACGGTCAAGTACCTAAAAAATACAAAAAAATCATATCTCATTAAAAAAATAAAATGTATGGTATGTTTTATTTTTTAGTATGCATTTTGGATTTAGTAACCAGTTTATTGAATCTATGAGAATTTAACCAATATTTCAATAACTTGTATAATTTTAATTCATGATAATTAATGGTCAATATTCTAGTATAAATATTGGATCTACAAGTAGGTTGGTATTTAAATATTAGGAGTTAACCAAAAAATTTTCACTAATTTAATTGAGAGTATTTTTCACCACAATATTTAAATTGTAGAAAACCCTTTCACCTTTCAAAATAGGTAAAACTTGTTATGGTATCTATATAGATTCTCCTTCTAAAAATTTATTTGGACACACAAGCCCATAATAAATTAAAAAAACTAAATTTATTAATTAGAAACCTATCAAAATCTTTAAATTATATTCAAACTACAGTTTATCTTAAAATTAGTGTTTTAACAAATTTATGATAAAATTAGTATACTTTTCTAGCCAACCAAAACTAAATAATTATATGCACGCTTCCACGACCCCTAATGCTATGCACCCACGCGCGACAATCATGTCCATGGCTTTCATGAGATAGAGTGTATTGAGACTAGAAATAGTGAAAAGCGAAGAAAAACATGTGCCATCACTGGTCTAAGTCTAAAGCATGCATCAAAAACAATGTAGAAAGAAATTCTGTTGGTGCCCCCAAATTCCAATATCCGTATAAGCCGAACATGCTTGAACATTTCAAAACCTTAAGACAATTAACTGTTCGTTCTATGTGGCCATTCTTGCATCATCACGCACGTATATGACTGCTTACGCTCTGTTTCATCTTCTCTTCCTTTCGGCCAGTAAGCAAAGGGGGGCCAGGAACTATAAAGAAAAAGAGGGCACCGAAATTAGATCTTCCCGTGCTGAAAAAGTTCCTGCGGATGCAGTGTACGAGGGAGATGCAGTGCTGTGTCATTAAGAAATAATTGGTGTAGAGGAATCCAAGAAAAGCAATGGTTTTTATTGGATATTTTGTGGCTTTACCCCAATCCCAATTTATTCGTGTAACAATTGTAGTTTCTTTGTGCATCTATTCATTGTGGTAATTAATTCATCATTCGAATTCATATTTTCAATCATTGCTTATCGCAATCAGCTAGCAGGAGAAGGCAACACGGATTAAAGTCAGCTCCTCCATCACCCACAAATTCCTTTCCAAAACCGTATTTAGATGATATCACTATTCCCATCATTATTATAAAACAATATATGAAAATTTTTATCGAGATAATAAATTTGTTTTTTTGTTTTTTGTTTTTATCTATGTCAATAAATCAGGATTTTCGTGAAGAATAGTAAGATACATAACGTTCAAATTATAGCTGGTTCATAGCCCATATACTGAAATTCAAACGGCTTCATGATGGCGACATGTCCTCCAGAATACTGCTGCCCCTCCTCCAAATTGAATTGATAATCAAGGGTGTGTTCTGTCAGGCCCTTGCCCTCCCTCCAGCTGCTGCTTCAAGACCCTTTTTACCTCATCGGTATAGAATTTCCTCCTCTCTTTTTTTCCCGAGTTCTCGATCAAAATTTAAGCATCACCAATCAAGCTTTGCTGCTCTCTAAGGAATTAATTAAAACCATCCAATTAAGAGGACCGCCTGCAGGACCGGTACTCGATAAATATGGAGATGATTGACACAAACCATTGGATCGATATGGATGCTGTTTTTTCTTTCTTTCTTTCTTTTTTGGTTTTTTTTTAAGGGAATGATAGTTTCAAAGACACGAGACACTAAGGCTGGCATAACAAGAAAGTCAAGGGCTCGGTATGCTTCCCAAAGCTACAGAGGAAATCAAGAAAGAAGGTCTAAACTTTCGAGAAAGCTTCTTCTAATTTTCCAGAGAGGATTGCATCAACAAAGCCATAATTAGAATACACCACAAATTCACACACACACACAAAAAAAACATAGATAGAGATTTGAGACGGGTAGCAGCAACCTCTAGCTAGAACTTGTAGTATCACAACATAATAAAAAGACTAAAACAGGAGGCAGGATCCACAGCATCACCAGAACCAACATTGCACCAACTGAGCCTCATAATTCACATTGATAAATTAAGTATTGCAACATGACAATGGAATGATGAAGATAACAAGCGAGTTGATGCTGAAACCATATATGCAGATTACCTTTAAAGTCACAAGCACTGATGGACCAGCGTAGGGCTTAAACCAACAGCTCAGAAACGAAATCTATTAGCTACAAAAGTAGAATATTCAACAAGAGGCAGGGCTTTCATTTATCCATACTTACCAGCAGGTTTCTCAAGCATTTTGAATCAACAAAACTCCCTTCATAAGAAAAGGCAACAATATCTGATGCATGTTTGCAACTTGGAGAGGCCCAAATCATAGGCCCTACGTACAGTGTAGAAGCACAGGCACCTTTCTATTACTCCTAACCTCAACATCGCTTGGCCCTTTCGGGACAGTAATTGTAACCTTCCATCACATGGGCTAAGCTGACCATGTTCTTCCTGAAAAGGCACCCGTAGAAATCTCACTTGGCCTCCATTTTAACCTTGAAAATAGTAAGACAGAAAATTGACAGAGTACAGCGAAAGAGATTAGGGTTTCACAAATTCTTAAATTATTGTTAAAATGCAAAGAGAATTTGCATTTGATAGATTATAAATATCAATAATCCTCATACCAATAGAATAGAAAAAGAAAGCTGTTTGAATAATAAATTAAAGTAAATTGGAGAATTAAAAATTTTAAAATAAGAAATTTCTGAAACAACATTTTAATTTCAAACTTAATTTAAGCATAAAAACGATCTGGTTGGAACTTGGACTTATCTATATGGTTCTAGACAGTCTCAGGTAAAAACTTATGTGTCATCAATATCACTCCATTGACAAACGCCGAAGAAGCTCCTGCTCCAGTTTGCAAGGAGCATTCCCAGCTCTTCTCCACATCTTATCAGACCCAAAGCAGTAAACCTCCACCTCCATTGGTCCATATTCATGAACGCGAGACATCCTACCAGAACGTATTGTGCAAAGCCAAGATTTGCACACGCATCTACAAATAGATAAGAGTCTTGGCAGAGAGCCTCAACATGTCAGCAACAATGTTGTTAGGAAGCCGGTAGAAACATGAACCTACAATGGAGTTTTGTGAAAGATCTAGGATTTGATTTGTTCTTCTCTTGTTTTTCATATTCAAATTACTTGTTTGAGAAGATGCAGCTAACATTACAATTACAAATTACACAAAAACAAAAACAGAAGGCTGGTTTACTATTCGAATCTACAATGCCCAGATTTTTGTTTTATTTTAATCCACACACTTTTTTTTTTCAATTCATTCTTATATGACCAAATTAATGAGGTATAATTCAAATTTATAGTAGAAAAAAGAATTTAAATATAGATTATCAAAGTGAAAAACAAGGAATAACCAAGTGGCCAATTACAAATTGGCTCGAAAAAGTTCTTTTTTGTTCCTTATTTTCCTTTGAATTCCTTTTTTAGTCCTTTTGGTGTTTGATATTTTTTTTTTTATCTAAAACTTTATTTTATTAATATTTTTAGTCTCTGAATTTAAGAAATAAAAGATAGAGTTGCTAGAAAACAAGAGAAGAGAGTGTAAGTTATTAGATAATAATGAGAAAAAAATAATAAAAATAAAAATATTTGTGTTAACAAGTTCCTTTCAATGAGAGAAGTTTTTTTAAAGTGTTTTTTTACTTATTTTTCTAGGAAAAATGATTGGGGTTTAGAAAGGTTTTTGTATTTAGGTTTATTTTTTTAATTGATTTGTTTTGCTAATTTAAAGTAAAAATAGATTTATCAAGGTCTTTAGAATATTTCATAAGTACATGAACTTAAATTCTTTTTTATGCATTAATAACAAAATAAGCTGTGTTTGCTTTTGATTTTCAAATAAATACTAAATATCGACACAATTACTTTCAAAGGACTCTAATATTGATGAAGGCAGATTACTTGAATTTGCTTATTATCGATTTTTCCACCATTCTTAATGCAAACAGGATATATGTACTCTTTTAGTAGGTTTAATTAAATCTTTGAGTTGGTTCGGATCATTATATTTTATTTCTTAGCTAAGCAACATGCATGGAGTTGATCTATTTCGTTCGTTGAACGACATCACCAACCGAATCATAGTGCATGCATGCAACTCTCCCCTCTATGCCTTCGAGGTAATAGCAAATCTTTGTTCTCACTTTTAAGAATCAAGTCATATTTTTTCTTTAAAGTCAATGATCATATATATATATATATATATATATATATATATATATATATATATAAACAATCTTTTCCCCTGTTTTTACAACTTTTACTAGGAAATCCTAGCACTATATTTAATGCCCGAAAAAGAAAATTAAGAAAACTTTTCTCATAATACCCTATCCATTCTGCAGTATGTATTAATTTCTTGGTGTGGAAAAAAAAAGCTTGTTTAGTGTGAAAAAAATATTTTTTAAAATATTTTTGAATTGAAAATATATTAAAATTTTTTTTTTAAAAAAATATTTTTACCATCAATATATTAAAACAATTTTAAAATAAAAATAATAATTTAAATATAAAAAAATTCAAAAATGAAATTGTACAGCAATGCCCAACGCCTCAATGCCAAAAAAAAAATAATAATAATAATGGTAATTATTCAATCGTGTGATCCAGGCAGGAAAAATGAAGTCCCCTAGGATTCCAGTTGAGAATAATTCTGGGAATCTTATGTCTCTTTGAATGGCGTGGAGCATATGTCCTTTCTTCGCCAGTGATAAAATTAAACAAGTACTTGGCTTGGTTGATAATGAATGAACACTATATTATTATGTATTGTGCACTGCCTGAATTGCTGATGCATGCTGGGCTCTTTTTTATTTCCATGCCTGGACTTTTAGGTCTGAGAAGATTTGCCTTTATATCATGCAGTTGAGCAACCCTTCTCGTTCTGGTAGTTGAACAGCAACTTAAATATTGAAAAGCAAGCATATATATACGATCTAAAAATTAAAAATTTTATATTATTAAGTTGTCGAGTCAACTCGTGAATCATTAGATTTGACAAAATTAATAGTTTCTGGAGTTCAAATTGAAACCTTACCCCAGATTAATAACCATTTATTTATCTTCTGTAACCACCCAACCTGGTAAACATTAGGATCACTCATGTGAAAATATTTACGGGACGGAGATGACAGTCCAAATAAATAAGCCACCATCTATTTTCAAAAGCAAAGCTGATGAAATTTAATCGAGGGCTTTGGCAATTGAGAGAGTCAATTTCCATAAATGGATTAAAAGAGGAAAAAGTTTTTTTTTTTTTTTCTAAAAAAAGAGGGTTGCTTGTACGAGTGGAGACCTACATGTGAACATGACGCAGATGTTCTCTTCTGTTCTATTATACCCGTGAATGACACAGTGCTGAGAATGGTACTATGGAAGGAGCCACTGTCTATTTTTGTCTGATACACTGCAGCAAGCAGTGTTCTCTGCCTAGTTCTTTTAAGCCATTCTTCTGGCTGCCACTATCTTTGTACTCCAATGGCCTCTAGATCATTTACTTGCCCACTCGTAATTTGTAATTCATCTAAAACAAAATATATTTTTTTCACTAATATTATTGTAATTGATGAATATATGAGCGAGTATCCGTTGAATAAAACAAAATTTTCCAGTAAAATTTAATCCTAAAACCCGGTAAAATTTGTTTTCATTCTATTATTAAATTTGGAGGAGGGTATCCATCATTAAATTTTGCATCATGCATTATTTTATTCCTCTACTTTAATATATAGATTTCATCAAATTAAACATCTTATTCTAAATTTAGTTATTTAAAGATTTGATTATTTACAAGGTAAGACAAAAAATATATTTATAAACACATTTCATAAACAAACACACTCTTCAAGCAACAAGTTTATTGGTTACTGAATTTTAAAAGAGAAAAAAAAGAACTCAGATTGTCTTTTAACAACAAGTAGAGTGGTAGATTATACCAATAAATCTAAACAAAAGCTTTGATTTGATGAAAATGTAAAGGAAGCGCACATGCTTTATAGCAAGTTGCACAGTTGTATTTGAAGAACACAGATATAAACCTAAGATTTGCTCAGAAAGTACACTCGCCTAATGGCCAAATGATTTTGCCCAAAAAATATGAGATAAATTGGACAAAAGAAATCATATTCCAATCAAGATGATGCAAGTGAGAAGGGCTAACTCTAGAGAACGACACTTTGGCAGGAAGCAGATGGTGCTGTTCTGGTGGGCTAGTTCTCCAACGTCTCTCTCTGAAAATGCCAGCCTGTGAGTGGCTTTCATCACTTCAAGAACTCGCCATGTCAACCTAGGTGAAGTTACCATAAGGCTCCTCCTCTTGTTTCATCCTTCCCCCTTTTGCATCGAAGAGAACTTGGAAAAGATACAAAAGAACTTGTCGGTCCCAAGGCCAGTTTAGGGAATTCATATAGATCAACAAGCCATTTTAGGGTAAACTTCAAATGTGCCCCCCAAACTATTAGAATAGTATCGTTCTCATCCTCAGGCAATTTCTTATATCAATATTATCACTAAATAGTAAATAGTGATTCTAATGTGTAGGAGAAAGTTATTATCCTTATTGTATAATTTCTGAGCGAAGTTTTTTTTACAAAGCTTGAAGGATGAGATTGATATAAGAAAATTATTTAGGGTTAAATTGTTACTAGCTACATAGTTGGGGGTTATTATTAAGCTTTGGCCAGCAATATCATTCACTCTTGTCAGAAGCAGAGTTCTTTGGAATTCTTTCTTCGTTCTTGAGGCCAGCAAGCAAACTCCAAAGACAAATCAGAACCTACCTAAAAACTTCACTTAAAAGAGAACCACAAGACCCTACAAGATAATGCAAGAATCTTTAGCTGAACCAGAACCAGGGGATGAAGTAGTGAAACTCAAGCTCTTCCTCAGTTATGGCACTCTCTAAGCTTCCTCTCTCCACTATCTTCTTCTTGTTGTACACTTCGCTTTTTACAATATCACAAGGTAATTGACAGAAACCGCACTTGTTTATCTGCTTTTTCAAGAAACTAAGAACAACCCTTTTGTGGTTCTGATGTTTTTGTGTCAAATTTGCAGCTTTATCATCGAAAATAGCAGTGGCGCAAATCAAGGACCAACAAGATAATGAGCCGTTTGTGGGAATCAACATAGGAGTAGATGTGTCCAATCTAATGTCAGCAACAGAGCTTGTTTCGCTTCTACAATTTCAAAAGGTTACACATATCAGGCTTTTTGATGCCGACCCTGACATGCTCAAGGCCTTGGCTAAAACCAAGATCCGGGTCATTATTAGTGTCCCAAATAATCAGCTTCTTGCTATTGGCTCCTCTAATGCAACAGCAGCTTCTTGGATTGGTAAAAATGTTGTTGCTTATTATCCACAAACTGTAATTTCTGCAATTGCTGTTGGTGATGAAGTTTTTACTACTGTACCCTCTTCAGCCCCTTTGCTTGTGCCAGCTATTGAGTCTCTTTATAGTGCTTTAGTGGCTGCAAACTTGCATAATCTGATCAAGATTTCAACTCCACATTCTGCTTCAATAATTCTTGATCCATTTCCACCTTCCCAGGCTTTTTTTAATCAGAGTTGGAGCTCCGTTATGCAACCTTTGCTTCAGTTTTTATCAAAAACTGGCTCTCCTTTGATGATGAATCTTTATCCTTACTATGTGTTTATGCAAAATAAAGGAGTGGTGCCGCTTGAAAATTCTTTGTTTAAGCCCTTGACGCCGTCTAAAGAAATGGTTGATCCTAATACTTTGTTGCATTACACTAATGTTCTTGATGCTATGGTTGATGCTGCTTATTATTCGATGAAGAATTTTAATTTTACTGATGTTGCGGTTCTTGTTACTGAGAGTGGTTGGCCTTCAAAGGGTGATTCGAAGGAGCCTTATGCTACAATCGACAACGCAGATACTTATAATTCTAATATGATTAAGCATGTTCTTGATCGAAGCGGGACTCCTTTGCACCCAGAAATCACTTCTAGTGTGTACTTATATGAGTTGTTCAATGAGGACTTGAGGTCACCACCGGTATCAGAAGCAAATTGGGGATTGTTTTATGCAAATGCGACGCCAGTTTATTTGCTTCATGTATCTGGAAGTGGGACTTTTTTGGCTAATGATACCACCAACCAAACATATTGTATTGTTATGGATGGTGTTGATTCAAAGACATTGCAAGCAGCATTGGATTGGGCATGTGGACCAGGACAGGCTAATTGCAGTGAGATTCAGCCAGGGGAGAATTGCTACCAGCCTAATAATGTGAAGAACCATGCCTCTTATGCATTTGATAGTTATTACCAGAAGGAAGGAAGGGCTGCTGGGTCCTGTGATTTCAAGGGTGTAGCCATGATCACCACTACTGATCCAAGTGAGTGTTTTATGCTCTTCTTCGCCTTAAACAATCACAGGTCTTTTATGTTGCATTAGATTTTAACAGAATACAGGGTATGATCTTGAATTTTTTCTGTCAATAGTGAGTCATTGAACTGTTGTTCCATATTCAAAATAGAATGTGTGGGTAATGCTTAGACAAACAATGTGGCGGTGGCCTAGTTCAAATCCAGAGCATTTACACGAGGGAGAAGGGAATGCTGTTAATTCAAATAGTATATGTGCAGTCATTTATTAAGTGCCTTAGGGTAATTGAGTGGTCAAAAAGGTCACCTTAAGCTCAAGTATTTAGGATTAAAAGTTCAAAAAGTGCTAATTGCCTGATGCCACACCACTGAAGGAAAGTAAATAGTAGCACCCGCGCCCTCCAATGATAATACTGATGGCAACTAATGAGAACAAATATGACTCCAAGGATAGATGCTGTGTGATTCCAGCCTGACAGAGTCACATGGGTTCTTGAGTGATTGGAGTGTGGAAAGGGCATGGAATAACATTTTGTGCTGAAGCAGCCAAGTCAAAAACAATTTATGATTTCAACTTGCAAACTATACCAAGTGAGCCCCATAGAGTCAGGACAATAACAAAATCTCAAGGCCATGTATAACAAGATTGCTTTTCAAAATAGTTCATCTTTCTTTCATAAATTCTTGCGAAATGAGTCCTGTTTGCGCTATTTTTTTCACCTGTTGGTTTTGAGTGACAGATTATTTTCTCCAAATCTAAGATCCATTTTCTTCCTTGTTGGTAAATGTTGGCAGGTCATGGAAGCTGTATATTTCCTGGAAGGTAACAAACTTCTCCCTTTTACATGGTGGCCTAATTGTTTCACCAGTATATCACACTTTAGTTCCTTTTCTGCATCTTTGCATTCCCTTTATGGTTGTCAAGAGATGGAAAATGCAAAAAGCAAAAAGCAAAACCATTACTTAATTAGAACACCTTGCAGCAATGCCTTACCGATCATCTAACTTTGGATGCAGCAAGAAAATAACGAATAAGACGAGGACGGTGGTGAATACAACCACGCCAAGCAATGCAGCAGGTGGTTCAAGATTAATCAGCTTCAGAAGCAGTAGAATTAGTGCAATGGACAAGGCATTGCAAGCTTTCTTGACTATAATTTTCTCTATTTTGTTACACATTCCTTTTGTGGTGTCTTGAGGTGTAAAAGAAAACAATTTTTTGTAACCTAATAGTGTTTGATTCGTTGATGCTGATTGACTCTTGCTGTGCTAGGCTGTGTTTAGTCCAAGAATCGTTCAAGCAAAGACTCACTTGAGTTGACGGATCAGGTAGGATCCTCTTCGTGAGAAAGTAATGACAATTTTTTGTGGGCTCTTCTATGTAATCAATAAAGGGAGCTAAAAAGTTGATTAGTACAGTATAATTTCTTTAAGCAAGAGAATACAACAGCAAACATGGAGGCCTAAAGAGAGGGCTTGTTTGGGGCCATGATTATGAGCAAGAGAATGAGGGGATCTTCAAGAGATATTCCATGTTTTGAAAATTTAAGCCATTCTTGTCATAAACAGCAACGAAGGATGCTACGCAGAGGATTCTTGAAAATTTACCTCAACACACCAGCCAGATTGCTGGCCCCATCATGTGAAATCCAAGATGCCCAAATGACACAAGAGCAGAGCCTAAAGCACATCATCAGCTCATGAATGCCTTGAGGGTCCCACCTAAGCCCCTTTGTCCCATAGGTCCCACTTGTGTCGTGTGATTTTTTAGCGGTTCCTCCAATGTTTTGTCCACAGAGTTGGACTTTGTTCCAAACTCGAAAGTGCTAACAACTTTCAAAACTTGTAAAAATGCAATTTGTTGCACAAAATCAGATTAAATGAGCTTTTATTAATTTAAAATAATATCCTTTTAATTTTATTTTTTTTAAAAAAATTATTTTGAAAAAAAAAAGAATTTTGATCGGACAATAAGTTAACATGTTAGATAAATTAGGTCATCATTCATTAAAAATTCAATTTCAATTAAGTTTGATCAAGTTTAATAATTATAAAAAAATAATCAATTCCGGATTAACCCAGTAAATACTTTAAAGATTTTGTATGTAACTTTTCATATTAAGATGATATTTTTTTATGTTAATTAAGTTATCTATCCATGTCATCCCCAATATCAATTTATGGATTGTCCAGAATCTACTGATTTAGATAGCTCCGATAGGTGGCTGAGTTTTTCAAGTTGTGAAGAATTTCTATGCTTCAAAATGGCTGCAGTAGTTTTTAGTTTTCTGGTGCAATTGTGTATGAAATGTAGCGAATGATCATCACCATTAGAAAGCATGATCGTCAAACTGAAATAGGTTAAACATGAGAGTCAAACAGAAATGATTCTAGTTCTTCCCGCTGCTTTGAATTTGCTGGAGATGCAGGAGCTTCTAGCCTTAAATAATCATAGAAAATTCCACAAAGTGCATCTCCACCTCTGGCCTGTACTAGAAACATGGAGTTATCTCCATTTAATAATAAAGATGAGGGAATATCAATGCTAAATAGCCGATATAATCCATGAATTCCATGCCGACAAACTGCATTCTCTGCTCCCAAATTCATCACTTGAAAGACCATGTGTTCTTTATCCATATCATTGAGATACACCTGCAAGAATGCTGGAGTTAACATTTTCGAAAATATTTAAGTGTTTTGTGTTTTTTTTTTCCAGTTAACTTCGCAATCTTCACCTGGAGGTCAGAACGGTTTGCTGAGGCGATGGCCAATCTCAGCTTGTAAATCCCATTTTTTATTGAGTTGAGAAGAAATTTAATTGTCCATGTTGATGGAATATACTTATCTGCTACCCTTCTGTCAATGAACAAACATCAGAAAATGCTATTTACTATAAGCTGCAGAGTTTGAAGAGTGGATGTCATTAGTTTTAGAGGTGCAATTGTGAGTTGAACAATGGCCACCAAACCACCATGAAAAAGCATTTTCTTTTATGGTTTATAGAGATAAAAAGAGTCAAGCCTTGTGTCTATTTGTAAAATCTACACTGAATCATGCTGCTGTCAGGAATCATGATTTGAGGTACAATGTTGAAAAGAAGACTCATTCTTCAAGAACTACCATAACATGACTGTGATGATAGGTTTAATAAGAGAAGGAAAAAAACCTGTCTACATGAGCGAAGAACCAATCTTTTTTTGGATCACTGATGCCTATTGTGAAAGTCTGGTCAGATTCAGGATGCACATCTGTGTATCTGTCCCACAATCCATATTGCCTGAACCTGATTTATAGGAGAAAGGATATTGAAAAAGATAAGGTCAGCACAATTCCAAAATGCAAGACCATTTTCAATGTATGTTGACAGATTATCATGACCATAGGGCTTTCTCAGAGATTTAGATCATCAGGTTGAGATAAACGAACTGCTTACTTTTCAGGGCTGTTGACAAATAGCTTGTTCACATACATGGGATTGACATCAGGAACATAGAAACCGATAACTGTACGATCAGGGAAGCCAATTTCCCATATTGTTGGCCCGTCTCTGAGGGGAACATATGTCAAATTTCCAAGTTGTGTTTCTGATCCTGAGGAATTTAGTTATCATAAAACAAGAAAATTGTGCCATCAGGAATTGAGATGCTTTCTTCATATGAGATTTTCTTGTGGTTGAAGTTCTATAATCGACGAATAGGAGTCAAATGAGACTACCTTCAGAGATGGTAACAAGTGTATTGTCTAGGAAGTCACCGATGAAACCAGGAACCCAGCCATGGAATCCATACACCCCAGGAATAACATTCTTGATGGTGAAATTTCCATTTGAATCTGTTTGAACCCAGAATTGATAGTCCTACACGCACATCAATTTGTTCATTTTTCCAGTCTTGAAAGTACTAGAAACTAATGAAATGTGAATCTAAGAAAATAAATTAGAGCTAACCTTGCTTTCTGTTTGCCAGGCTCCTTGAGCTCTTGCAGTTGATAGACCAGCATGTGCATTTTTAGCTGGTATCAGAGACTCGGAAACAAACCTGAGCTTGCATTTTCACGATGATATTAATTGAAGTTCATCCTTTCTGTCTAAAATAAGCTATGCATGCAGCAAATTACCGTACTACTTCATCGAAATTGTAGTCATCATCGTAAAATCCTTACTTTGTTCTGAATGCAAAAACATGCTTCATAAATGGTAGTACACAGCCTCAGTCTCATGTAAATTTACCTTTCTTGGACAAAGAGTCTTCCTGTAGCAGAACCGCGTTCTTTAGCATTAAGGTAGTAAGGCGATGACACAAATTCATATGGCCATGTTGCCTCCTCAAGCAGCCTCTAGAAATGAAAAGAAGATAATAAGCAGATCCTTCAATATGCTTTTGCTATAGAATAGCTACTAAAATTCCACAAGAGGTACAGGGATATTAATCTATTAATTATTGTTTAGGATGAATTGGATTGGTGGTTAATAAAATCCAACCATATGTCGAGTTGTGCACCTGTTTTTTAGCATCAATCCATAAATTGTACGCATCTGAAACATTCGAGGTTGAATTAAGGTACACAAAGAAGGGGCCAAAAACCTTCCTCCATGCCTCACCCTCTTCAAATTGAGCTACTATATCATCTCCGATATAGTGAGTTCCATGAAACATCTGTTGCAGCAAAAGTCCATCAGATTTAAGTTAGCAGTTCAGCAATTGCCAGGTTTGATCTACTTTTCTTGCACATTTTGGCTTCCAAGATGGAAATTATTAATCATTGGGAACTCTCCCACTAACATTCATTACATTGTTTAGCAAAGCTGCATGGTTGTGTAAATATGAGATGTGTTAAGCTGTGATTTCAGAAGGAGAACATACAGCTAGGCAAGTTGGACCAGTATGCACAGTAAGATTTTGCTTAGTAGGACCACCATTTCGAAATTCATGACTAGGGAAGATGACCCAGAATCCAATAACGGGGCCAGAACCAATCCATCCATGGACTCCACCATCTTTATTGTCCATTGAATACTGGTACTTGTCATCAACCTGCATTTTATCACACATTTTGGCAGCTTGATATCAACATAATATCTTGCTGGTGAGGAACGAATAGTCATTCGATCCTAGGGTGTCCTACTTACCTCTCCTTTAAGATCAGGATTAATGGGATTCACCAAAAGAACAGACTCAGGCACAATTAGCTGCTTTCCACTACCTGGAAGTAGATCTTCAGGCATCGGCATTACCCTTTGCTTTTCATCACTGATTGCCATGTAATGAAACCTATTCCAATTTCATAAGAGAGCAAATCAATGCAACAAATACGAAACAATAATTTCAGATTAAAGCCAACAAACCTGCACAAAAATAGGCATTAGCCAGTGAAAAGCATAGGGAACATAGTTTACTTATCGCGTCGCAACTTAAAGACCATCCTTGTCTGAACAAGATCAAAAGCAGGAGATCCTGCCGGACGCTCGTAGATTGCATAGCAGTGGAATCCTGAAACACCACTACTCAATATGTATCTAAAGAATCAAAAAGAAAATTATATTAAAACCAATCCAAGTTCAAGAAAATTAATCTTGAAAGATAAAAAAGAATGCTTAGATGGATAAAAAGACCTTATGTCAATACTGAGAGGCAGTTTGGTGCCTTTATTTGAAGGATCGTAAGTACTCCTAAATGAAATCTCTAACTTGTCATTACTATTATAAATCACACTATATTCAGCTCCATTTACCCTGAAATATACAAGGTGATAAGGATTTTGAATCATTTCAGAGAAAGTATAATTAACAAGAAAATATCATAGCTATTGTTAATTTCCAAGTGATTGTCATACGATTGATATCTGTCCTTTCCTCCTGGCAAGTTCCAGTTCATGTCCCAATATCTGCAAATCATATACTGACAATGTCAAATCTTTAGTTGACTTATCAAGTTACGTTCAAGATTACTGAAACGAGGTCTAGAAGCACTACTTTATGTTCTTCACCTGTGCAAGACTATTAAAAAATGAATTGAAGTGTGAATAACAATGGGAAATTTTTTGAAGGCTACCCTCTATTAGATTCATTTGATTGAAGATCAAGAATGTTATCCATTCCTCCATACTTAATCCCTGTTAAATACCCTTGAGGTTTCAATAGTGTGAGCCTCACCAAATCATTGTCTAGCATCACCTGCACCAAATTAAACACCAATACAATTAGCACCATCAGAGAAAGATGAAGGTGAGTTAAGATTTATGTAACAGTATACTTACGTATGGACCTTGGTTGATCAACCTCACGTTCCCCTTTCCCATTAACCTTCTACTTTCTTTTTGTGACGATCCTTGCTTCTTACGAGTTAGACTGATAATAAACCTAGCTTTGATGATTAATTAAAGTATTAGATTCGTTATTTACTATGATAATTAGTGTATTTCACAATAAAATCAATGTTTATGCTCCTTTATGTCTTGTTAGATTGTCTATGTCTTGAACTATGCAAACTAAGGTTAGCCTTGTTATTATCAGCAAGTTGATTGTTCTTTTATCTTGAAGTCCAATATTAGCTGTATGCTGTTGCTTGACTTCAAGATACATTGTAATATTAGATGGGAACGCCATGCAGTTGTTTCTTGCTTGTTGCAGGGACCGATTGAAGAGAGGATAGGCTGCCTGCTGGCTACTGCCAGACATTTTGTTACATCTAAAGACATGCGCGACGCGGCATGCCAGCATTGACAAGGAAGCAAAGGTTATCAGCCTCATCCGATGCCATCCTCAATGTTGTCGAATTGAGAATTGTTATTTTTTCTTTTGCGCGGAAAATACCGCAATTTAACCCTCTCTGTGTGTTTGTGTCAACTCGAGAAATGAATCTTAAAAAATAAAACCATCAATTAAATTTACTCTCGACATGAGATGTGTATAGATAATTTTAAATTTAAGAAAAAAGTTAGATGAGTCAAACAAGAAATCTAACAAAAAAAAATTATAATTTTTTATCTGATGATCATTATTAGATTAAAAACTGAAATATTTAATCAAAGTGTTCTATAAGCCATGTTTCTTATAAACTTGGTTCCTTAGATCTGGCTAGCTGAGACAGATTCATGTTCAAATTAGGCATAAAATATATTGGTTTAAAATTTTCAAGTTATTTTTAGATTATTTTCTTAATTAAGTTTTGAAATTCTATTTGGTTTGATTTAACTAAATAAAAAGAGATTAACATGATTATTATTATTATTATTATTATTATTATTATTATTATTATTATTTTGTGTTACACACAATATAGTTTTTGAAATATTTTCTTCTAGTCTCAAATATATACATACAGTTAATGATTTCCATACTTTCTGTTCTCAGTTACCTTACATAGCCACTAACCAGAGCTGCCATCAAAGAGAAGGGACTGAACACAGAAGAGAAATAGCTACACAATCATTAGAGAGAGACCCCTTTAGTTTCCTCACAAAGCAGCCTTAAATCCTTGCTTAACAGATCTAACAAACACTTGTCGTCCAAGATTTTTTGCTATAGAGTGTAGAACAAGAGAAAGTTTGCAAGAAACGAGGGAGTGCAGGGCTTCGTGTGCTTCCCTCATTGTCTTCTTCTTTTTTTTTTCGATTATCGTGGGTGTCCAGGCCAGCTTGCGCGTACCTCGACTAATCCCACGGGCCCTGAAGTTAACGACTATGTAAGCCTCCAGTGGCCATCATATGAACAGCTACAGGGTTTGAATCTGAGACCTAAAAGGAAACAAACCCCTTAATCCCAAGCTTTTACCACTAGGCCACCATTTAGATGGTTTCATTGCCTTCTTCTTGTTTCTTGGTAATGATGTCAACTGTGAAGACCCTTATAGATACTTCACTTGGAGAATCACTTATGGTGATATCTACCCTCTGGGTGTTTAGCAACAGGTAAAGTACTGTACTACTAGTTTCTCGTTCTGTTTCCTTTGTAATCTTTTAGTTTCTTTGCTGCTTATTGGATCGGAAAGAACTGTTCTTGATTTTGGGAATGGAAGAGTTTCTCTACCAAGTTTATGAAGTGATGTGGTTAATTTTGTTGAGCTTAATGCTGCAGGGGATCTTGATAAACGGGCAGTTCCCAATTGTTAGTGTTTACAATTACTTAAACATCCATTCCTCATTTCTTGGTGAATTTACTTAGCCAGCAACGTTTATCTCTTTCTTTCCTTTTTTTTTTTTCCATTTTGTTTCTTGATGTTTTCATGGTTCATACTTGAATAAAAAATGTATTAGGTCAAAAATAGATTCAAATCATTTCAAAAAAAAAAAATACGAACTTTCCAAAATATAATTTGGAAACAAATGTGATTTAAAGAATAAAAAAGATTCGGGTCAAAGAATTTTTTAAAAAAAACCTAATTGGTCATTTTTAATCTGAACTACCCAAAAACCCGTAAAAAATTCAGGGAGTCGTCTCTCCAGACCAATTCGCCTAGAAACTAAAAAAGGAGCACAGGATGTGAAGCCTAATAGCCCATCCCAGAGCCCATCTTGACCACAGGTGCAAGTCATGGAAACCGAACCCGGGCAACAGATATAGCCCATCCTGGAGCATAAGGGAAGTAATTGCTGTTTGATATTATATATCTTATGGTAGGATTTTTGGATACTCTTAATTATAAAATTATATATTTTTGTGTGTTTTTATTGGAAAAATATAGATACCATTGCGTGTTACCAAATCTATATTTATTTTATAGTTTGATTAGAAATCTAATAGAGGTAATTTTTTAAAATAATTTTTATTTATAAATTAAAAAATAATAATTTATTTTTAATATCAGCACATAAAAAAATTAAATCCAAACTAAAAACATTTAAAAATATAGTTATGATGAAAAGCTAAATACATCACCTTAGGTCATATTTGACATTGCGTTTCAAAAGTATTTTTGAAAAAAATTAAATTTTTTTTATTTTTTATTTCATTTTAAATTAATATATTTTTAGATTATTTTAATGTATTGATATTAAAAATAATTTTTTAAAAAATAAAAAATATTATTTTAATATATTTTAAAATAAATTAAAGTCAATTTTAATTACACAGCGAAACACGCTCAGTCTAACACTGTCTTTGTTTCTTTTGATGGCTGCTACTCCTTGAAAAACCAACATTTGTTCAGCAGCTTTGATAATGATGGTGTTGATTGAAAAGAAGCTTGATTATTTGTCATAGTCCGCCTATTAATAATAATTAGTTGTCACAATCATTAACATTCAATAAAACATGGAATCCAAGAAGGGATCTATGACACCAAACATTCCTTAAACTCCTTTGTGAAAAGGAAAGGGAACTTTTTTAATATTTTTTTCAAATTAGCATTGCTCTTTCCCCAACTCTCATGAATATATATATATATATATATATATATATATATATATATATATATATATATATTGGCTCTATGACTAGTAGCTAGGTCAATAAACACTTAAGCTCAGTACGTACAATTCCTCTTCCATAATTTGACAATAGGAATACTGATCATGTTTATTCTAGGGGATTAAATATTCTAATTTTTTATTACTTTTAGGTTAGCTCCTTTAATATTTTAATATATCGATTTCTTCACAAAAAAATAATTATACAGGGCTCAATTTTACAAGAATAAAATTTAAGCTTGTTTGGTATTTCTTAGGAGATGAATTGTCTGTTTTTTATTATTCTTTTAAGGAAAATTATTAGCATGGAGGGTAAAATTTACCCTCCAAGCTATATTATTATTATTATTATTATTATTATTATTATTATTATTATTATTATTATTATTATTTTCTCGAGATACAAACCAAATTAATTAAGTTCTTTATTGTTTCTCATGATCATTGTTAAATTATTTTTTCCTTTTCTTTTGCTATTAATATATAATCCTTTAATCTATAAATAGATCAATCATCCTTAAAAATCACCAACTTTTACAGTCTTAAAAATTAGTGCTATAATAATAACTCACTTCATCTTATTTTTTTAAAAAAAATAATGTAAAAACCCCACCAAATTGTTATTTCCTTTGAAAAGATGAAACTGAAAGAAAGGTTTGGCACAAAATCTAGACAAGAATTCTCCAAAATCTTTTTCTATTTTATCATTAATTATGCTTACGAAATCATAAAACACCTGTCCATGCTTGTGGCATCCATCCAAAGAATATTTCCCAATTTGAAACCGTCTTCTGAATTATCCAACCTCTTGTCAGCTTAGTCACATCCCAACATTCATAATTTGTTTCACCATTTGTGTAACAATGAAAAAGAAAAAAAAAAGAAAAAGAAAAAGAAAAACCATTAATTTATGCTTCCCATCATGCCCTCTCTCCACCTCGAGAGAGAAAAAAATATCCCACCATCAATGGTGAAGTTTAAAACCCTATCAAGCTACTATTCTATAAATTAATTCTTGGTATGTGTTTCCTTGAGTTCATGCAAGGCTTAGGTCATGTGCCCATGTTCTTTCACTTTCAAACGTCTGGGTTTTCTAGCTTTGTTTTGTTGTGAAATTTCTTGATGTAACGTTTGGTTTAGGTTATTGGGCGTGGGAATTTGCTCTGGGAATGGTTGCTTGCATGTTTAGTTTGCTATTTTGAGAGGGTTACCTTTTGTTTTATTTGAACGAATATTAAGAAATGATCTCATCAAGAATATTTTTGATTTGCAACTGTACAACCTGCAGCAATAAGAGTGGGAGCTGAGAATAGAGGAGAAAGGGAAGGCGGTAAAAAAAGTTAAGATTTTCAATTAATTACCTTTTGGATACAAGTGTTTTCTCAACTTTTTTTTTCACCCGATGATCATGGAGGCATTCCTTGAACAAAATTATTAACCCAAGTCTCTGAAATTCCTTGCCCAGTTTTTCCTTTCTGTAATCGAAACCCCAGGATGACTAAAATGGCCTAATAAGAAAAAAGCTGCACATAGTGACAAAATTATGCAAATAGTCTCCCTGGTATTTATTCTCTTTTGTATTGCATAGACCAAGCCACTTTTCTCTATCTTTCTTTTTGATGAATCCCAGAGACAATGAAGGTTGAGAGCTCTCCAAATAAAGGGTCTCCATCATCTTCTCTTGACACGGGTGATCATGAGAAACACTGATCAGAGACGATCAGTTGGAGTTAATTTTCGAGAAATAGGCTTGAGATCATCAGCCATAGTTAGGCCTTACGTTCGATCAAAAATGCCTAGGCTTCGCTGGACACCTGATCTTCATCACTGCTTTGTGCATGCAGTTGAAAGGCTCGGTGGAGAGGATCGTAAGTTAGCTCTTAGATTTTGTATATACAAGCACTTCACTTTATTTTATTTTTAATTTATAAATATGATCTTTAGTTTTTTCATGTTTTTTTTTTTATTATGGGGGTTTTGTATAATATTAATCATCATAGGGGCAACTCCAAAGATGGTTCTGCAAATCATGGATGTGGAGGACCTTACCATATCTCACGTAAAGAGCCACCTTCAGGTTGGTTATGATCAAATTTGCTTAGTTTTTTTTTTTTTAAAAAAAAAAACTTTGTTATAACTCTTAATTAAGAGCTTTTAGTAAAAGCTTCGGTATGTTTGTGGCCAGATGTACAGGAGCATGAAGCATGAGCGGATGATCCAAGGTACATAATAAATGTATTAACTATATATTAATGGATCATATTTATGCTTATTTATTCTTTGTAGAGGAGAAAAATTCAAAAGAAATGGCAGTGTTTATCAATGGTATTAATGAGTTTATGTGAAGCTAATGAATATTCATCTTAATTAATTATTTTTCCTAGTTCTGAGAATAATTATATGTACTTTAAATATGTCAGAATGTTATCATCTAAAAGAAGAATTACATTAAAGCTGCAACAGTACGTGATAGACGTTATTCAGTTCCATGCCCAAACACACACTACGTTATTCAGTTCACACACACACCCACTGAAAATAAAATATTTATTTATTGGAGAAATTAGAATCTTCATTGAGTTGAATAGAAGTAGTTGATGATCAATTAGATTTTTATTGTTATTCACTTAATGCAAAAAAAAATTAATTTTAATAAGTTTCTTTAACAATATTATATTATTTATGTGCATTTCTAAATAAAATTCAACAAACTTAAATGAACTCAAATATTTCTTTGTAAAGACATATCCTAAGCGAGTTATCTTTTATAACCTGCCGTAAAATCATAATTAAACCTAATAATTTTAGGCTTATTTCTAATGTTTTTAAGCTGAAAAAACTATTCAAGTTTGAAGCAACTATTTTGAAAAAATACTGATTAAATTTTGATATTTATGGACTGAATAAAATAATAGGCTAATAAAAATAATTTTTTATAGGGGAAAGAATTATGAATACAAACCTAAGCCCAAAATAAATCATCAAAAAATAATTCATTATAACTTAAAAAATTATTTTATAACAAATTCAAATCCAACATGAATCCCAAGAACAATTAGGTGTCTTTTGAGTATAAATTTTATCTTCTCATTTTTTTTAATCCAAGTCGAATAGAGTTTTAAAAAGCTTTTGGGTTTCTCAAAATATTTCAATTAAAAATTATTTTAGATCAAATATTTATTTACCCATAATTTATTTAAATTATACTAATATTCCATGTTAAAAAGCGTATACTATATTGAAGAATAAATTTCAATAAAATTTTAACTTTAAGATGAAGTAGATTTTACTTTTAATTTGAACTCAAATACATCCATTAAAATACCAAATTTTCCCAACATGATTTCCTTGGTGCAGAAGCTGCTATGGAAGCAAAGAAGAATGATAAGGAGCCTAGGATGCATCATTCAAATTATTTCTCACCTACAATGTGCTGCCAGCAGAAACGTTTAAATGGCAAGGGACTGATCAATAACAAGGCACTTCTCTATCAAGGTTGTGGAGCTGTTCATAATCCTGCTAATGGGCTTGCCCTAAAAAATGCTAGCTTGACATCTCAAAGGTTCGTCAATTTCAATCTTTTTCTCCCCAACGTAGTTCTAATAATTATATCAATTAATAATGGTAGTACATTTATTTACAGTCAGGGATCCGAGAATCATGAACACAAAAATTAGATTAATTTGAAGTATGAAATAATAGTAGTAGTCAAAAATCTCACTCATGAGACGTGTTATTCTCTTGCTTTTCTACTCATTACATCTTTTTCTCTGCTATCATGTTGTTTTGTAATGATTTTTTCCTTTTGGTCAGACTTATTGAGAATCAAATACCCATATATATATATATGAGTACTATTTGGGGTATATTTGCAGGAGACAGAAGAAAGGGCAGTGGATTGGAAAGAGAGTGAAAGAACCATTCTTACATGAAGAAATAGCAAGCGAGGAGTGCGAACAGAAACCTGATACTTACATTATCTTCAATGATCTACTCAAGAGCTGCGTTAGAAAAGTAATCTCCCAACTCCTTGTCAAGTATTTATTAATATTTTGTGATATGTTCCAAGCCCTCTCCTAAGAAACTCAATATACATATTGAAATCAATTTCGTAGTACTGAATACGTGCAGTTTATGCTATTTGATATTTCAGGAGACGAATGACCAAGATAAGATGTCAGCAGGAGCCACAGGTTGCAAGAAAAGCCATCAGAGTTTAGAAGAACTGGCTGAGATTGCACAGAGAATAGATGGTGACAGAACGTCTTCATCCCTAAACTCAAATGTTTCCAAGCCCCTTTTGAAGCTTAGCAAAGCAAAGAATAGCTCAGATGTTTCTCTTGAGCTCACTCTTGCTTAAAGTAAGCACATTATGAAGCGCTAATCAACATTTTGGAACCTCTTGAGAAGTCTCTCGACCTGATCATTTTTGTAAGTCCCAGCAGGAACTTGAGGAAATTAATCACCCCAACTTTGTAATTCAAATAGACCCCTGAGAAGTTAGTATATTTGCTAAATAGAGAACAAAAGGAAGGCTGGGGACCTAAAATGTTAAGTCTCTGCATTTGAATGTTCTTCAATGCCAAGTGCTGACGAGCAAATAGCCTGGATGATTAAGTGTTTTTTTTTTTTCCAAATATTAATTACAAGTATGATGGCCATCCCTCTTTAGATTGAATCTTACACATTCGACTACAAACCTCGAGAATTAACTGATAATATTTTTAAGGTGTTTTAATTCGAAATGCTTTTTGAAGTGTGTTAATACTGATAAAACATCAAATTAATTATGTTTTATTTTGTTATATTTTTTTTCTTATAGTTCTAAAATAATTAAGAAAATATTAAAATTTATATATTATCATTTCAAATAAAAAACATTTTAAAAAATACTTTCAATCGTATTATTAAATACATACTTAAATTTCCAGATGTATATGCAATAAATTTAGCAGACAATAAATGGAAAAAGTCAAGAGGTCTTAAATATTTTGTCATGTTATAGAAACGTGGAAAGGAATTATAACTTTTCCTATGCCACACCCAAATTGTCGGCAGTAAAATACTGAACCTATTTATCGGCGATTTATTGCGAATGGGTCATTTTTTGTTCCTATATATAACCACCTCATTCCCTGTACCGAAAAAGATTCTACTGATTGAAAAAAAAAATACTTGGCAATTCTCAAATTAGCCAGCTGGTCATTCCAGTTTTATTTCATTAACAGTTATGCCTACTAGCTGGTCCTGTGCATTAATTAATCAATTAATATTGCTCATCTTTCATTTTATATATATATGGATAATATATTCTTGAAGATTTGCTGATAACTTAACATAAATTCTATGTTAAGATGATTCTCTTACGTTATATTAGAGTTATAAGATAATATATTCATGCAAGTTTCACGTAAAAGCTTCAAAATCAATCGACGAAGTTAAATTGTTTTAGCTCGATCATGGGGCATGATCATTCCGGATGTAAATGATTTCTTCTAATATTATTATCTTCAAAATGATACTTCAGGGAATGTTTTTATTAAACAAATTTCTGGAGAATGCATCAATACGAACGAACATGATGTGATCAATGCATGTGGAAATATGTTTTTCTATAACTTTGGTTCGTCTCTCTTCCTGGTTAGAAGCTGACAAAAAGCATTTCACTTGTGCAGATTATGATTTAGAGATAAGTTCACTTTATATTAGTTTGTGGTCTAATAATATTATTTTGTTTTTTTTGTTTTTGTTTTGTTTTGTTTCTTCTGTAATAACTCAAACGAAATGAATGAATGTTAGTGGTGAATTCTATTGAAAGCTAGCTAGCTAGGTTAATCAATCAAGGATTGATATGGAGAGGTGGCATAGTGTGGGGGCAGTTTTTCACTGAAGGCAGATGGCTCTATTAACTTTATAAGCACGGCGTGTAGATGATTGGATGTGTAGAATTTGCAACATTAATTCTCAACTACACCCTTAATTTCATCAACTAATCATCTCGAAGTTCTACTTCTATATAAATTCTCTACTGGTTTGGTCATTGCATAAGAAAACATCGTCTCAAGCTAGTTAAGCTGTTTCTCCTAATGATGGCTACAAGGCTTATTTTGTCTTTGCTTTTTGCACTTGTTCTTGTCACAGATGCTAGGAAGCTAGCAACGAGCAAGATGGGTGCACTTCATGGGGAAAAGACATCCTACTCTGATTATCTCCCTGGTTATGACTTTGGATCTGGATCTGGTTTTGGTGGTGGAGCTGGTTTGGGTGGTGGAGCTGGAAAGGGAAGGCTTGGTGGTGGGGGAGGGGGTGGGGGAGGAGGAGGGGGAGGAGGGGGAGGTGGTGGAGGTGGTAAAAAAGGTGGAGGGTCTGGCTTCGGCTTTGGAAGTGGATTTGGGTCTGGAAGTGGAGGTGGAGGTGGAGGTGGAGGTGGCGGGGGCGGTGGGGGCGGTGATTCTCAAGGTGGTGGGAAAGGTGGTGGTTACGGTGGTGGATACGGTGGTGGGTTTGGAGGTGCACGGCCTTGACTAACACTCAAATATTATCATCTTGTGTGTGTGCTGCTTATTGACGGGGTCTTGTACGTAGGTTATGGTTTTAATAATAATATGCTAGGGAATGAGCAAAATCTCTCCAACTTAAATAAGGTGATTTCTATTGGGATTTCTTTATCCTACATGATTGATCCTTGAAACCATTGCTTTCCAATGAAATCACTTCAAATGTTGTGGGAATCATCATTTGTGTTTTAATTAATTTATGTTATATTTGTGATTGTATTTTTTTCATTTTCATCGATTATTCATATATGCCGGTTGGTTGATCCCATCTTAGATTACTCTTTATTATATTTTAAATTCTTAATCCATCCATTTTAAAATGCATTTTAAATTTATTAATATATATTATTTTTAGATCTAATTATGAAATTTTGACTTCATTAATATTATCCATAATGTTTTTTCATTAATTTTTTTATCAAATAATTCACTTCTTAACATTTTTTATACCATTCAAAAATCATGATACTTTAACATTTTTTCTTTAACCTTTTCGCACTAGACCAAATACAACCTTAATATATATAAATAACCTGGCTAAAAATATAATAACATTTCATGTGTCACCTTATTAAAATAGAACTTTGAATTTATTATATAATATAAGTTCAAGAAAAAGTTATCATGAGTGAAATGAGTTTTTTAATAAAAATATATAAATATAATTTTTTATTCAATAGTTAAATTGGATTATATATTTTATTAGTTAGATCAATATTTTTAACCATTATTTAGGGTCTATTTGGGAATGCAGTGCAAACTACGTTTCTTTAAATTAAAAAAAATATTTTTTTAAATATTTTTTTAAATATTTTTAGATCATTTGGATGTCCTGATATCAAAATCATTTTTAAAAAATAAAAAAATATTATTTTTATATATTTTTAAATAAAAAATACTTTAAACCGCAACTATTATCACAATCTTAAATACACTCTAATTAAAAAAAAACCTCAAATGAAAATTACTTTAATTAATCATCAATCATTTACTATATATCCATGATACAGTTAAATGTTTGTACAAGTCTTAATTAAAATAAGTCGCAAGAATTTGTACGATGACATGGTGTGGTAAGCAGACTGAAACCCAACTTCTAGATTCGCCATTAACTTCTGGAACCGTGTTCTTACATTTGGCTTTGCACCATCGTGATCAAAAGCAATATTGCATTCATGACTTTTGTTTTCAACTTTTATTTTTCTAAATTTACCAGTTTAATTCTATAGGATCTTCATCCTAGATGGATACTGCCTAGCATCATTCCATCATGAACTTAATTTCTAGTGAATTTATATGAAATTTACGTACAAGCTTGGTGAAAAGTGCAAATTGTGCAATGGATATTGCTTCCTCTGAGAGAGTTGGTGTCACAAAAAACGAATACTATCATGCCACCATGAGTTGTGAAAGCAATATTGTTTCTAGCTAGCTTCTTCTTTTAAAAAAAAAAAAACTAACACAAGCTTGCTTAAAGAAATGGAACATTTATTGAGGAGATGAATTGTAGCAGATGCCTACAGGACACATGAAAGCAATGAACATTTTATAACCATTATTAGCATTTTAAATTACTGATAAAAATATAGCTTAAACATTTACAAAATATTTTATTAGTATTTATCAATTTTTTAGTAATAATTAACATTTTATATCCATTAAAACCGTTGTTGTAAAAAATTATAATAATTCTACTGCTTTTCATTAGAAAATCTATTGGTAATTTAAATGCCAATAAAAATATATATAGTTTAAATTCTAATAAAATATTTTTTTAGTATTTATCAATTTTATAGAATTTTAAGTTGAAGCAAACCATTTTATTATTATTATTATTATTATTATTATTATTATTATTATATAGGTGATTATGATTTTGTATGATACAATAAATCAAGGAAAGTCGAGATGTATATAGGCCGGGGTTTTTTCACTAAACATATCTCATAATATTTAGTTCATCTTAAAACTATTCATTTCAAAATTTTCATAAAATACATATCATTACATCAAATGTGTCTTTTACAAGAATATTTTCTTATCCACATATTACCAATCTGAATACAATAAGTTCACCTTAATAAAAAAAAATGAAAATATTTAGGCATTATTAATTTTAATATTATAGTAAAATAGTTATTCTTTTCTCAATAAACACTTTATTCGATCATAGGCCCAATTCATCCCAGCCCAGCCCATAATAATACCACACCAGCTTCAAACCCCCATCTCTCCTTAGACCCAAGAAGCTAAATTAGATAAAACTGTTGAGTCAAATTTAATTTCTGAATTTTAATTTCTTTGATTTAAGTAATTGCAACTATTTTTTATTAAAAGAAATAGGCCTCTTCCTCTAGGTTTTTTTTTTCTCTCGGTTAATGTTTTTTCAAATCATGTGTTTTCACAATATGTCTTGTTTTTAGAAGATCACATGTGATAAAAAAAACTATTAAAATATCTATTTTTAATTAAAAAATAGTTTGAGTTACTCAAATAAAAAAAATTAAAATTCAAGAGCTAAGTTCATTATTGTTCAAACTTATGATTTAGTTTGTGTTATATAGAAGTGATTTTCAATTGAAAATACATTAAAATTATATTTTTTATATATTTTATTTATTTTTATATCAATATATCAGATTTATCTAAAAACAGGTAAAAACTATTAATTTAATGTTTTTTCAAGAGAAAAGTAGTTTGAGTATATTCTAAAAAACAGGTTTAACTGCAAAATCAAATACACCATTAATCGACTCAAAACACACATCGAGTGAGTCAACATGACTCACCCAGAACGGGCCATGGTAGACACAGTAAAATACAAGCCGGAACGCATGTTGGGCGAGCTAGATGAACTAGCTAGAACGATAAATGTTGTACACCTAGAAATTCAGTTCTTTGTTAGTGACCCTCTTGGACCCTTATGGCCTGGATCAATGCACGAGGGACTGGCTTCACTGGCTCTGTTATTGTAGCTAGTATCAACATCTTCATGCTGCACTTCCACTATCTTATTTGAATGCATCGGTTGAAAGCATCGGAAATGGCTAATGCAGTTTATTGGCGTGCAAGGAAGTCAGAAAACGACTCTGCTGCTAGCTGCGATAATTCAAATGCATGCTTGTTCCTTCCTGTTTCAAAATTTATCCTCCTCGCGTATTCTGTATTCAGTTGGATTGAAGGAGAACGAGGAACGAAGGTGTAGAATGGCAAGTACAGACTTGTAAAATAAAATTGGGTTACTGGGAGTTGCACACTTGTTGAATGTTAATTGGTTGCGCTACTGGGAGTTGCGTAACCAGTTAAAGTATTATATTTCCCCAATTGTGCTACCTTGCAAGAAAGTTTTTCCACGTGCTATTTTGAGTAAGGACCAAGGCAGAGTAACTGCATGTACATAACCTGCAGGTTCTTACTCCCTGATCTTTTAGCAGTGTCCCTGATAAAGCATGGGAGCTCTGTAATGTACACAGCTCCAGTCCACAACTTTTTTCTACTCGAAAATTTGCCAGACGGTAAGAATGGCATAATTCAAACTTTCTAGCCCGTGTTTATAAAACTTCTTCATGTCATTGACCATACAACCTCACAGATATCAGACTGCAGATGAAAACCACCTTGGAATCGCCTAAAATAAACCTCATAGTGCTGAAATTCCATACCCTTGTTTATAATGAACATTTGGAAACAAAAATTATCTCCACAGAACCATAAAGTGGTGGAATTCACACTGGACAAGAAGAACCATGGTGTGATTGCTAGCCAAATTATTTTCAGGTGTTGATTAACAATCACTTGAAACAATATTTGAATATTTCTGGCTGAATCCTTGCAAATTTACATGCCATCGATTATACATCAAACATGCTATGACTCGTTTATTATTATATGGGCATTTCTGCTTAAAAATCATTAAGAAATTGCTAAAATGTAAAGCTGCACTAACATATAATGAGTAACTGGAACCGGAAGCTTCATCGAGATCAAGGGAAAAGAAGAATCTCTGCACTGAAGCTCTTGTATTAGACTCTTGGCCATTGTGGACTTACTACCTGCACAAGCCAAATCAATGTTCCAAATGGTATAATGAGAAAACAATAGCAAAATACAACATATTCAAGGACGTGATTTCTCTGAACCCAACACTCCCTGCTCTCACTTACAGAGCATTCCTTCAACCAATCATCGGTATTTTAACAAAGAGATTAGGCAATGCATCATTACTTGGAATGAATTTGGGGTAGTAATTCTCAAGAAATGTAACTTTGACAGACTAATAACTAAGACATGACTTACAAAAAAATTCATGACTTAAGGTCTATATGTTTCTCCAGGAAGTGAAATTTGTCAAAAACAGGCAGCAGGTTCTGTATGGTGTTCATCAAGAAGGTTTTGTATTAGATCTCTGTTCATTAACTGAAAAATGAAGGCAAAGTATGCTAACCTCAAGTGTGCTGAAAACAAGTCGCATTCGGCTGGCAACAACTGATGGCTCCTCAGCACGTCCTGAAACTGCCATTTGTTCTAGCTGAAGCGTCTTAACTGGAAGCCTTTGGCAAAAAAGAAAGAGAAGGTTGATGTCCAGTCATGCAAAAAAGAAAGAGAAGGTTGAGTCCAGTCATGCAATCTTAAATGCAATTGTTTTTTTAGATGTAGAAATGAAGTGCCAGGTGAAGTAAAGAAGGCATGTCCTTTCCAAACACATGAAACTGAGAAATGACCAGGACTCCAATGTTGAGAGCAAACAATTTGAAACAATAGTGAAAGAAAATTATGTAACTGAAATTGGAAAATTTTGCGGTGAGGTCTTACTCATTCCACACAAACAACCAATAGGGAAACCTCTATATGGGTTAAACCAACAAAAAAAACTAGTTATAACCCAAATTTTACTGGTACTTTGATTGGACTGTCAAGGAAGCACACCAACCATGTAACAAGTTCATGTAAGCTTGATATCAATGAGTCTTAGACAAAATACTAGCAAAACAGATGTGATCAAAGCAGCTCACCATGCCATTCCTCTCATGTAGTAAGCATTTGCTATGACCGCACAAAACCCTTTCCACTGAAGCCGTATGTCATCTGACACTGGAGGCGTAGATGACCATCGAACTATAGTTGGTTGTGGTGTACACAAGATTGTGATAAATATAATGCTCAACCACAGAATACACTCATCAACCTGCAGTTTGAAAAAAAGAAATTGTGATGCCACAAGTTAGCCCATCATCCATTTCCTTATAACTTGTAATCCTAGTAATAGATTTATCTGATCAACAGTAAAACTATCATTGCAAATCACAATAGTCATAGAAATGCAGGTTGCAAAAAGTTTTGTTGGGAACATAAAGATCGTAAACAAAAAATGCAAATAATTCTTCTGGCATCCATTGGTATCTCATAACAACAGAAAGATAGGGCGTGGATTCCTTTTATTAGCAGTCTGTCTTCTTCCTTACAGTATATATTATAAATTCAAACAAATAATTCTTCTGGCATCCATTGGTATCTCATAACAACAGAAAGATAGGGCGTGGATTCCTTTTATTAGCAGTCTGTCTTCTTCCTTACAGTATCTATTATAAATTCAAACAAATGCTGCAACATAAAGACAGCAACGATAAAAACCGCCATATATAATATTGACAGTGCATGTCAAGGATCCTTACTGTGGTGAGAGAAGCATTAACTAAAAAATAGTTCAAAACCTATAATATCCCAGCTAGAAAGAAAGATGCAACACTGAAGCGTATTAGATTCCATGGTGTTGATTCATCCTTAATTTTAAGTATATATTGTCATACATTGAACAGGCCAACAAGGCAGGATTAACTTACCTCCTCAGCAAATATCTTGGACTTCACACTGGTGCTCCCACCATAATTCTGCAATGCTTCGATTTCATCACCAGATTCTCTAATAGCAGTAAGTTCCTTACGTAATCCTTCTTCAGTGCAGCCAACAGCATATGCATTCACTCCAGCACTGATAAATTCCTGACAGGCAGCATCACTCAAACATGTAATTTGGGAATGACAGCAAAAAGAGACCCACATAATGATGGATAAAGATTAAATTGCTGAATATACTTTTAAGTTGTCACCTCCTCCACGGTCAATAACATTCCTGTATCGCCTAAACAAACTGATTGCTATGTTTCGAGAAGAACGATACTCATCATCAGGTGAATTAGAATCATGTGATCGGCACTGTAGCATGTAATGTAACCATTACTGAACGCCCAATCAAACTCAAATCAAAAGAAACCTTCAACCCTGAAGCTTCAATGATACTTACCAGCCACCTATTTGAAGCCAGTCGCTGTAATACATGATGGGTTCTGAATTGGCTGCACCCCTTCCAAGAAATTGTGGAATCATTCGCTACATTACTGCAAGGACCACATACAATTCTAGGAGAAAAGGCAGTCCTCAAAGTATTGACATGGGTAATCTTGCAAAAAGAAGCATCATGATGTGTGTTAACACCCAGATATGCGCTGCACTTGCTAATAATTCCTGATGGATAGATGGTTACCATGGCTAAACCATCATAAATTCACTACCTTCAAAACAGAAGACAAACACTCATATTGTTTAAGACGACAATGAAATTCAGATATAATCATAATCCTTGCTTAGATGATATTAAATCAACACTTAGTCTTTGTGTCCCAAAATTGGTTTCAGGATACTATTTAGCTGAAACACACTGAAAACAATACTATCTCACCCCCCCCCCCCCCCCAAACAAAAAGTCTGGTAAAAACATTCAAGTTTTAACCCTGTTGTTGAAGTTTGAGTTCTCATTTAGACAAAAGAAGCTTCTAATTGATTTCCATAATCCTCTGTGCTTCATCAACTATAAGAGAATTGAAGCTATAGACTTCATGCTTATGCTTAGTAGTTTTTCATTAGCTAATAACTATAAACAAATTCTCATTATGAACATTCATAACCTACAAACACATCAAGTGCCACTTCCATATCACTTTCCTTCTCTAGTACCCTCATGTTTCTAGGCAACCAACCAGAAGTTTAGCAAACAAAAACATGGGTTTCAGTTCCAATAAGATTACAACCATAAAAATCAAGCAAACAAAGACATGGGTTTCAGTTCCAATAAGATTACAACCATAAAAATCAAGCAAACAAAGACATGGGTTTCAGTTCCAATAAGATTACAACCATAAAAATCAAGCAAACAAAGACATGGGTTTTCCTTCTCTAAGGATTATGGCCATAAAAATCCAATCTTTGAACTCCAACGCCATTAAAACACAACAAACTTTAAAAATATAAATAAAGAAGCAACATATCAAAAGAAATGAACTTTACCTTATCTAGATTCAGATAAGCTCATTAGCAGCAATATAGCAAAGAGGGTAATGATGCAATCGACAATTTGATGAAAACTCAAGTGTGGACAGTTGGTTGGTTAATAAAGAGTGAAAGAAAGAAAGAATCTCTTTGAATGATATGGGGAAGTACTTAAGCCACCAATTTATTGAATGGCTATGACAGATTCCAATGATAGCTTGATTCCACCATAATTTTTTTCTGGTTATTGTTGTTAAAATCGCTATATTGGTGACTCTGACTTTTAAAGCTTTGTCCTTTGCTGGGATTTTGCGTGGCAAAGATCGATATTTAAGAACCCGTTTTCTTTTTCTTTATTTTTTAATAATTTTAATATATTAATATTAAAAATAAATTTTAAAAAATAAAAAAATATCATTTCAATATATTTTTAAATAAAAACTATTTAAAAAAAATGATGCTAACAAATTACAAATGAAAAACTACATCATTACTCCTACAATCATCTAACAAAATCATACTCAAATTAGTACTAATAATTTAACTTTGAATATGATAGATATCAACTTAAATGATTTTATTATTAAATAATAAATAATTTAAATATTTAAATAAATATATATAACTCGATGAATAAAAATTTATTATCATATAAATAATAAATAAAATATAAACTATATCCGAAAATATTCATCAAATAAAGTAGTTCTAAAATATATATATCCTACATGGTAAAGCCTCAAAATTGATATTATCCCATATGATCACAAACCGCGTCTAATGCAACATAATTTGTAGAAACTCTCATTCTAGTTTTTCAATGTACAAAACAGGTTGGCTACTAACAAAATCAAGACATTAATCTAATTTCTTGATGTGGAAAACTTGCCTAATTACCCTTGTGATTTTACATCCTAGTTCATGAACACTCTTAGATGTTTTTGCAAATAATACCGAAGGGTTACATATCTATATATATTGATTGGTTAATATTTAGTTTTAGTTCATCTAGTTTCCACAGTAGTTCAATTGCTAGCAAACATGGAAGCTAGAGCTTTAAGAATGTCCATATCTCCTAATAATAATTTTCCTTGTAAGGTTGATTAGCCAATTATAATGCAACATGGAAATGATTTTTTACACGAGTCCCACTCTATTCTGAAATCTTAGTTAAGAATAAGATATAATTTCTAGTTTTTCATAAGCATATTTTTTAAAGCAGCGATTGCAAATGCTAGAAAACATGAACCAATGCTTGTGATTATCAAATTGTAATGCAACATGAAAATGATTTTTATGGTAATTATCAAGGGTGAGACACTGAGACTCAGATTTGGATCCTGTTTTCTTCTCTGTTTCACCGAACACTTGTTGGTATTATGGTTAGGAGTAAAAGAACAAGTTATTCTCTTTTTTCTGGTTTAGTTTCGAAGAGTTTGATCATCTTTCAATATGTCTATCTTAAGCATGAGATACAATACTGAAATTATAGGGAAAATCTTGGAGAACTGACGGATGGGGTTGCCTTGTTCTTGACAACAAATTTCTTGCCACTTGTTTTCAGATTTTGACAGGATTGTGGAGCGTTCGTATATAGAAAGAAGAAATAGAGAATTCTTCTGTAGTCCTAATTGTGTAAAATAAATACCCACAGAACTTGATCTGCAAAGGATATGGCAGATACAAACTTAATTCTACCTGTCAGCATAGCCAGATCCATTTACAAAAACTACACGATCATCCTTAGCCTCCTGCTAAATGCATGCAACTCGACAAGGTCTCACCTTGACTCTTGTTGAAAATGGAAATCAAGCTGGCCTGAGAAATTGAACAAGATACAGCAGCCAAATTTGAACTGTCAATTGGCTTTCCCTGACTTGGTGGAATCCTCTCAAATCTCACCTACCACCCTTATTCCTCTTCTCTTTTCCTCTATATACTGTTAATGATACTAAGTTCTAATAGGTACACATGAATCTGTGGCAACAGGTGCAATGAGTAACAGTTTAACAAACAAAAGATAGTGACAAAACTGAAAACCGTAGCGTATCGTTGGTAATGAAAATTCTTTGAATTTATTTTAAAATTGTTTTGTAAACAGATTTATTTTTTTTCTGTTTTTTAAATCAAGTATGTTCTGTTTCTGTTTCTGTTTCTTTTATTTTTTTTCCAAAAAAATAATTAAACACTATTATTTTATATTTAATTTATTTTTTAGGGTTAAATATGTATTCTCAAATTAATATATATAACTAATTTAAGTTTGATTTTTGAACCTCCTCGAAAATAGACTATTTATACTTATATTAATAAGTTTACAAGAATTTCATTTTTCTTAATCCAAGATTAAATGCTAATAACTATAGGAAAACATTAAAAAACTAACTTCAAATTTAGAAGGAACAAATGAGAGAAATTTATTGTCAAGATATCTAAATAATACAATTTTATTATAAGATAGCTGATATGAAAATATTCTAACCTTAAAAACAAGAAAAAAAACAAAAATAAGATGGGGCTGCTAAGTCGATAGTCCTAAGCACCACTCACTAGCGATGGGGTTGTAGAGATGGCTGTATCTTGATTTGGCAGAGACACCCTCCTCCACCCACTACTACACACACCAGCCAAACATTCTTGCTACAAAAAACATAGTATAATGTCCAACACATATAAGAGTGGCCATATTTTATCTCTCTATCCATCTAGACTCCACTGCATGAGATGCTCTTTTGAGCTCTCCAAGATTTGCTTTCCTTTGAACAACACTCACCACCACCAAGAACAACCATGTAAGCTTCTCTATTTATTGTTCTGTTTTCATGTTCATGACATTTGCTATGCAATTATGCTGTAAAGATTGCATCTTCTCTTTTTATATGTGATTTATTTACAAGGGTTTGAGATTGAATGATGGTGCGTCTTGTGAGTAATGAGTATTTTAATGAGATCTAGAAAACCCATTTTCAATTTTGCATTTGGCTTCTTTTTAGATTGTTGATTGTGTTTTGAGATATTGTTTGGAAATGGGAAGTGAAAGATTTGTCATTTTTGTTTTGATTGCTAGTGTGTTGCCTGGATTGCATGTTTTGGTTTGTTTTGTGTAGGTAATGTCAGTGGCTTGTAAATCATGTCCTAGTTTCCTTGTGTTCTCCTTTCTCAGACACTAACATATTTGTGATCCCTTTTGCTTTGGTTTTAAGTTGCTGGCATCGTTTGTCTCTTTATGTTTATACACATGATAAAAATCCAATCTTTATGATTATACACATGATAAAAATCCAGTCTTTATGTTTATACACATGATAAAAATCCAACCTTTATTCTGTATTTGGCCTGCGCTGATTATGTTCATTTCGGTGTCACCAGTTGTATCAAAAAGTTCATATGATTGTTGTTTTGATTAGATTTACTCTGTTAAGAAGATGAGGGGAGCAGGTTTGTGGCAACTTGGCCTATCAATAACCCGCCGACTTGCTCAGGCTGATAAGAAGGCTGTGGGACGTCGATACTTTGCCTCAGAAGCTGAGCTGAAAAAGACTGTCCTTTATGACTTCCATGTTGCTAATGGTGGCAAGATGGTGCCATTTGCTGGGTGGAGCATGCCCATTCAGTACAAGGACTCCATCATGGAATCGACGGTGAATTGTAGACAGAATGGTAGCCTTTTTGATGTCTCACATATGTGTGGGTTTAGCCTGAAGGGAAAGGACTGTGTTCCTTTCCTAGAGAAACTTGTTATTGCTGATGTTGCTGCGCTTGCACCTGGAACTGGGACTCTAACTGTCTTTACTAATGAGAAAGGAGGAGCAATTGATGATTCAGTGATCACCAAGGTGACGGATGATCACATGTACATAGTTGTGAATGCAGGGTGTAGAGATAAGGATCTTGCTCACATCGAGGCACATATGAAGTCATTCAAGGCAAAGGGTGGAGATGTCTCATGGCACATCCATGATGAGAGATCTCTTCTTGCCCTCCAGGTCAATTTTGTGTTCTTATCTTTGTCTCTCCTTTTGTTTTCTTTTTTTTTCCTCGTTGGATCTTTTATTGTGTCTTGATATTCATGAATTATTGCAAAATTAATTATTTGAATCCAGCTCTCAAGTAATTCGTGACTTTAGTATACAACTAAAGCATGTCTGGCAGGTTGTTGAAATGTGTACCATCCCGCATTATAATAATACCTTTGTGCTTTGGACTACTCTTTCTTCTTCTATTGTTTGCCACTGCCAAACCTTTCCAGGAGCAACAGTGTCCTAATATCATGGCCTTACAGAGTTTCCTCTTTTTTTGTGGTGCAGGGTCCTCTTGCTGCCCCTGTTCTCCAACACCTGACAAAAGAGGATTTGAGCAAGGTATACTTTGGGGAGTTCCGTATTACAGACATCAATGGAGCGCGCTGCTTTATTACTAGGACAGGGTACACTTCGTTTTGGTTTCTCTTACTTTATATGTCCTCAAATATGGAATGCACATCTATGACCATTTATATGTAGCTTTAAGAGCTTAAGAATAGCTCTCTTGTTGACGTTGTGTTTTGAGCGTGCTTAATTTCCCCTATTCTTTATTTTGCAACAAAATGAGTGGAACATGGTAATTGTCTATAACTGTACCCCTTTATTTTGACATCTCGAAGAAGAAATTAGTAAATAATGTCATTTAAACCATGTCTTTCCATGTTTACGTTTTTCTTACTGGACATGATGGATTTCTCCTGCCTCTTTGCTGACATTTTCAGGTACACTGGTGAAGATGGATTTGAAATTTCTGTTCCTTCAGAGAATGCAGTGGATCTTGCCAAAGCAATCCTAGAAAAATCTGAAGGAAAAGTAAGGTTGACAGGGCTTGGTGCTCGGGACAGTCTCCGACTTGAAGCTGGGCTGTGCTTATATGGTAATGACATGGAACAGCACATAACACCAGTAGAGGCAGGACTGAATTGGGCGATAGGGAAGAGAAGGAAGGCAGAAGGCGGCTTTCTGGGTGCTGAAGTAATACTCAAACAACTTGCAGAAGGTCCAAAAGTCAGGCTTGTAGGATTTAGCTCTACTGGTCCACCTCCTAGATCCCACAGTGAGATTCAGGATGAGAAAGGGACTAACATTGGAGAAATTACTAGTGGAGGATTTAGCCCATGCCTCAAGAAAAATATAGCCATGGGGTACGTGAAATCTGGTTTCCACAAGGCAGGCACCAAAGCGAAAATACTGGTACGTGGGAAGGCCTATGATGGAGTTGTCACAAAAAAGCCATTTGTACCAACTAAATATTACAAGCCATCTTAACTCAGGTTTCGTCCTTCAGTTCCTGCATTTTCTAATTGGTTCCTGTTTTGACCTGTTTTCGATGAACTCGATCCACGAAATCTCCCCTATTTCTGTCTCGAAGTTGTTCTCTGTATCTTGTTCATATTTTCATTATTAGTTGACAGGAATGATTGTGTTACATCGTTCCAAATGAGAACAAATTTCATGATAATAAATGAAAACCACATCTACTTTCTTTGTATGTTGCTCATTTCAAGCACCCGTCGCCCCTTTACACTGCTTGGCAAAGAATTTTGTGAGCCTTTCCTGTATATAGGAGGTAGTGGTTTTAGTATGGTGGCTTATAAGCTCTTAGAAAAGCTGTGTCAACTGTCATGTCTTGGTATGTTACTATACACGAGGACCTGCACTGGATAGCTAAAACTAGCTATGCGAATATTTTATCCCCGTGTCTAAGCTGCTGCTGAACACAGCTCCCAAGACATGAAAATCAGCTGTGCAAGCTCATTGCCTCTCGGCTGGTTTCTTCAACTATTTTTAAGCCGATGGCTTGTTTTTCCAAGCATCTCTAAACCTTCAGAAAATCCAAAGCCTTTCTAAGCCTTAACGAAAAGCAAAGTGGCTTTCAAAAGTTGTGAGAATCAACTGTGCGAGTCCAAGGCCATTGTCTCTTGATCAACAAAGCATATATAATAGAATTCCAACGTATTTTAGAGTTTCTGTAATAGACCTTTTCTGGTAAAAGACCTTTGGAATGCCGAAGATCTGCTGACCGATACACATCTGCAGCTACCATGCTTTGGAAAAGATGAGATGGGCGACGGAGTCAGCCCATAATATAAGAAAAGCAAAGCACAGAGCGCTTGCCCCCCAAGATGGTCAAACATATCTGCGGCTACTGTTCAAGAGCTTGATTAAATCCTCAAATTTATTTTTAACCCATGACCATGAACAATTTGTTTATCCACTATTGGTGTTTCCAATAACAACCCCAGGAGGACTTGGCACATCTCATCCTTACAATTTTTATGACGAAAGGTGATACTCATAATCTCAACTAAAGTTTGGTAATGCGGAAAGAGGCTTATTAATTGTATTAAAATGATGATTTTTTATATAATTTTTAAAAAATATTACATAATAAAAATATTAATTTAATATTTTATTTTCAAGTTAAAAATAATTTAAAAAACAATTTGAAATCAACCAATTTTGACTGATTTTCTGTTTGGGCCATATTGGACTGGTTCTTTAAGCCCTGTAAATGGCTTGAAATTAAATTCAAGTCCATTCATTTTAAGTTCCACTGTTCACATCTCATTAAAATAAAAAAGCTGTGACATCTGATTATTCAAAACTTTATACTTTGACATTTCTCTTCTTGGAATGTATAAAAATATTACAGCTTTGAATCAAAGCACACAAAGACCAACCTCTCAATCAACTCGGATATTTCTCCAAATCTTTGGAACTATATTATTCAATTACTTGAGTGCTTGAGAAACATATATTTAACTAGCCGTAAGCATCAGGGACAAGAATATATGAAACTTGTAATCTTTGACAATGCTCTCTTCGAAGTTCGAACTATAGCCACTTGGAACAAATGTAAAATTTAAGAATATCGATTCCCTTTACATTTTAGATATCAAATCTCATGAATTTAGTGGTAATTGTCATCCTTGCGAAGTAAAAGAGAAGTTTCTCATACATAACATCTTGATGAAAAAAATTTAATATCATTTACAAAAGAAATTAAGGGTTAATCTGTACATGTTACTTTGATGTACAGAAAGAATTTTTAAAACAATGTGAATTAGTTATGGACAGAGAGGTCTAATACTATCAAAAAAGTTTGCTAGCAAACTCATCTATGGTGCTTCCATGTACATGAGAAGTAGATGATTTTCTAGCAAGATCTCTAAGTTGTGACAAGCTCCTTCCAAGCTTCAATGCAACAGTCATTTCAAACATTTCTCCATCTTCCCTTTTCTCCGAATCTTTTCCTGGAATTGTGGATTCAATTGATTCCTCCAAAAGTTTAAAGAATCCAGCAGAGTTCCTGTACATCTCAACCACCATACCAACTTGCCATCCATGCTCGAATGTATTGACTGTGCTAGCTAAAGCACCTGCTGTCACTGCCACTATTGCTGCCCATGATCCATGGCCTACAAAGGCAGACCCAGCAGCTGCAATGCCTGTAAGTAATGGGCCTGAGATGGCCATAATTTTGTTTACCTTCAATGCCAAGTTTCCTAGTCTCATATAATCTTCACTATCTTTTCTCTTTATCACTTCAATCACCTCCCCCATTTCCTTTTCAAGATCTTCACTCCACCCGTTCTTCGCTTTTGTTTTGTGCTGCTTCCTTGGGGATTCATGTGGTTTAGGCCACCAGACAGCAGGCTCAAAATTTTCAGGAAACTTTTCAATCATTTTCCCTAATAAAGGAAGAGGGTAAGCTTTATCAAGAGCCAATGTTCTCTCCATTGCGTCCTTCACATCTAATTCGGTAGGATCGCGAAGAGCAAGTGTAGTTTGAATTTGGCAATAAAGTTGCTTGAACAATCTTGTTGCATTTCTTTGCTCTTCTGCGAGCTGTGAAGGTTGGATTTTGTTCATGATGATTAACATCCCTGTAGCTGCTGAAAATAAAAGAGTTGATGATAACTTCAAAGCCAAAAGAGGAGCTCCTGCTGCACCACCTGCCGCAACACCAACCATAGTTGCAGCTGTGAGAGTGATCATATTAATGGAATTCAAGAGAAGTTTGTTCCAATTGTCACGTTGCTCGCCGATGTTTTTGTGCATCTCAACTCTATCAGCAACAGCTTCTAGGATTGCATAAAGCTTGGCTGATGCTGTAGTACTAGTTGTAGACTTGATTGGCTCATACTGATCTAGTCCTGTGTTTTCTGATGGGATTGTACTTGTTAACCCATTTCTTAAATTCAGTTCCTCCACTAACTTTAATGGAGTTTTTGTAGCTGGGAAACGAATCCTTGGAAGTTTAGGGACAGAAATGGCAGCATTGATTCCCTTTGAACAGCTACAAGAAGATGAAGAGAATAGCAAGCCTGAAGCTCTTAAAGAGGCCATATTGTAATATGGGGTTTCTTTGATTTCTTTTGTTCTTTGGTTTCTTTGTATGTAGGAGGAGAGAGTTGATGATGGATGAAAATGGAGGGAGGCCATGGAAGGTATTTATAGCGACCACCATAAGTGGAAAGAAAATGTCATACGGGTTGAATTGACTGTATTATAGCTAGAGTTGACAAACCACCACGTTGGCTGCTGACTGGATCAATTCACCCCTTTAGAATTGTCCTTCTTTGGTCTCAGGTCTGACATTGTAAAACTTCATCTGCAGCGGTTGTATCCTACCTTAGCTTCCTCCGACACCATCACTCATGCAAGATTTTCTTAAGACTTGACTTCCACGAGTAGGGGACCTCTTGTTTCTTAAATCCCATCCATGGAAATATCATTAATTCTTCCGAATTATATAAAGGCAAAATTTATATGGAAGCTGACCGATAACTTTCCAACTCTCGGCTCTGGATATTTCACGAGATGTAATTGTCATGGAAGCACAAGAACACCTGCACGTCCTTGTTGTCCCGGTGGAAAGCCACTGCCCTTCCCTTGTACGTATATGCCCTTAAAAATCACTGAAGCCAAAGACTCATGCGAGATCATACTCTTGAAGGAAATATTAGGTATTGATGAACTTCAAATGGATTTGATCCTTCTCAGCTAGTAGTGGATTGGTTGTTGGGTTAGGTAACTAGCTATATATCACCTACAAAACAGACTCTTTAATACTTAATATAATAAAAGTATTACAGAAGCAAGAAACTTGAGAGTGTAAGCATGGATTTTTAGTACAAGTATATCTGTTGTCATAAGAGTCCTATGCCTTCATACCTGATCATCCTCGCCATTTATAAATATTTTAAAATATTTCATTCATAGTTTTCCTCAAGATTTTCATTAGCATTAAGCCGGCTGTAATGGTACAATGGTTATGTCTCTAGAGATTAGGGTGATCGCTAGCACTAGAAAAGGATATCTTGTGTAGCTGGTGAAAGTGGTGGCCTGAGAGAGTTAAAGAAGATGGTTTATGGGCTAGACAGGATGGTGTGATATGTGTTCGATCCTGACATGGATTCTAAAAATATGTGGGTAGCCAAGCCAAAGAAAGAAAAGATAGGAGAGAAAATTATGTGTGATATTTTAAGCAATTATCTTTATTGTATTTAGTGACATCTATATAACTTTCAAAGTCAATTATATCAATATTACTTGTAATTATGATAAGATTTTATTGATATTTGATCATAAGTCATTTGTTTTAAGTACCATTAAACTTTAATGGTATTTGAAAATGAGTATAGATACATACAATTGTCACTTAAATTAAAAAAAAAAAGAAGAAGAATATCATAAAAAATATAATACTGACAATTATGAAATATTGTATAATGTATATCTATAGTTTAATTTAGTAAGTTTTATAAAGAAATGTATTTAAAAGTTAATTTTGTTATACGAGTTGTAATGTAATTGATTACTTCATATTAATCTAGGAGAAGAGGTTGATAATGCAAGAGAAGAGACCAAATGGAAGTTATTTATAATATTTAATTAAAAAAAATTAATTTTTGTTTTGTTATCAAATAAAATTATTAAGATATTTTAAAAATATTTGAGAGTATTTTTTTAAAATATTAGCAAGTATTCATTTTTTTTTAGTCATCATTAATTTTTTTTGTCATTAATTTTTTGTTTATAATTATACTATTAAATTAACTGAACTGAACTGAGCTTATTGTATCTTCTTGAATTAATGATTTTAGATTTTTCTTGTTAGATTAAAAATGCTATCATTGTTTATATTAAAAAAAAATTAAGACGTAACGCAAGTAACTATTTAATAATAACCTAAAAAACCCATCTGAAAAGTGAAGGTCATGTCTTTTGAATCGAATTCAAAAAATTGACTGCCAGGAAGAGTGGACAATGGCTGCTGACAGGACCGGTTCACCCCTTAATAACATGTATGCTTAAAATTTCTACCATGGCATGGCCAACCCCTAATTTCCACAGCTAGAAATAACATCATATCGCACTCCATTTGATCTCATGATAGAACAACAAAACAGATTTTGTTAGCTTAATTCAACAATTCAATGGAGGTGTTGACAATTTAAAATTTTTTAATGCAAAAATAAAATAAAAAAATATTGGATTAGCAAACAAGTTTTCACTTTGTAGTTTGTACAAAGGAATTGGTATTAGAACGTAATGAAGGATGTGGATTAGCTAGTAATGTAGAAAAAATCTACTTTCAAAATAGTTTGCTAGCAAACTCATCTATGGTGCTTCCATCTATATGAGAAGAAGTTGATTTTCTGGCAAGATCTCTAAGCTGTGACAAGCTTCTTCCAAGCTTCAACGCAACACTCATTTCAGACATTTCTCCATCTTCCCTTTCCTCGAAATCTTTCTCTTGAATTGTGGATTCAATTGATTCCTCCAAAAGAGTAAAGAATCCAGCACTGTTTCTATACATTTCAACCACCATACCAACTTGGCCACCGTGCTCAAATGTATTTACTGTGCTAGCCAATGCACCTGCTGTGACTGCCACGATTGCTGCCCATGATCCATGGCCTACAAAGGCAGACCCAGCAGCTGCAATGCCAGTTAGCAATGGACCTGAGACGGCTAAAATCTTGTTCACCTTCAATGCCAAGTTCCCAAGTCTCATATAATCTTCACTGTCTTTTCTCTTAATCACTTCAATCACCACCCTCATTTCCTCTTCAAGATCCCCACTCCATCCATTCTTTCCTTGTGCTTTCACATGTTTTCTACTGTGAGACTTGTTTGACTTAGGCCACCAAATAGCAGGCTCAAATTTGTCAGGAAACTTTTCAATCATTTTCCCTAGCAAAGGAAGAGGATAAGCTTCATCAAGAGCCAAAACCCTGTCCATTGTATCCTTCACATCTGTATCAGTAGGATCATGAAGAGCTAGTGTGTTTTGTATTTGGCTATAAAGTTGCTTGAACAATCTTGTGGCATTTCTTTGCTCTTCTGCGAGCTGTGAAGGTTGGATTTTGTTCATGATGATTAACATTCCTGTAGCAGCAGAAAATAAAAGAGTTGATGATAACTTCAAAGCCAAAAGTGGAGCTCCTGCTGCGCCACCTGCTGCTACACCAGCCATAGTTGCAGCTGTGAGAGTGATCATATTAATTGAGTTCAAAAGAAGTTTGTTCCAGTTGTCACGTTGCTCGCCAATATTTCCATGCATCTCTACTCGATCACCGACAGCTTCCAAGATCGCATAAAGCTTGGCTGTTGCTGTAGTACTGGTTGTAGAAACGATTGGCTCATATTGATCAAGTCTTGTGTTATTTGCAACATTATTGTTTTCTAACAGGATTGAACCTTTGAACCCATCTTGTAAATTCAAATCCTCAACCGGTTTCAAAGGATTTTTTGGAGCTGAAAAAGGAATTCTTGGAAGTTTAGGGATTGAAATGGCTGCGTGGGTTCTTGTTGAGCAACTACAAGTAGAAGAGAAAAGAAAGCTTGAAGCTTGCAAAGATGACATATTGTATATGGGATTTCTTTGATTTTCTTTGGTTTCTTTAATGTGTTTGTACGTATGAGGAGAGGTCGATGATGAAAATGGAGGAAGACAATGGAAGGTATATATAGCAACCAACAGTGAAGGTCATCTGTGTTGAATTGACTGCATAATAGAGCTGACAACGTCCACCGCAACATTGGCTTGTGGCTGCTGACCGGACCCGTTCACCGCATGGAATATTTGTCTACTTCAAGATTCTTACTCCAGCCTCTGCCTCTGCCTCTGCCTCTGCCTCTACCGGGCCTTAGACTGCAACTTAAATTGATCAATTCTGCTGTTATAATTTATGTTTTCTCAGCTTCTTGTGGCATCATTGCTCATGCAAAATTTTCTTGATTTGGACTAAATATATTAGCTCTTGCTTCAAGTTCTTATTGCCCCTTCCACAAGTTAGTCTCACGATATAAAGAACTACAGAAAACTAGAATATTTTGACCAATGTTTAACAAATTGACCAATGTCTTCTCATTGATTACATCATTTACTTGTTAATTGGGATTAGGATAAAATTAAGAATAAGGGAAATAAAGGAAAAGTTGGGTTACTTTTGAGGTTATGAAGAAAAAAATTGAAATTTTATTTTTTAATCACCGATTTTGCTTAGATGATACTAGCTTTAGACTCAGGCCAGACTATTTTTCAAAATAAAAATAATACTGTAATTAAAGAATAAAATTAAAAAAAATAACTTTTACAAAAATAAAAAAGCCAAGAAAGAAATAAGATATCAAAATTGTAAGACTTATATTCTTAATCCATCAGACCCAAAGTTGGCTAAAAACTAATCTTCCCAGTCTCCCAGACCTTCGCTCTCATTTTTGCATCTAAGCTTTGATGAGAAGGTGAGAAACGATTACAGTGCGAACAAAATCTATAGGTGGAATTAAGGAGTATCGAGGTTTTGAATTTATTTTTTAGAAATTATTATTTTAAGTTTTATAAATATAAGAGTCATTAAAAATTTATATAATTATTAATTTTAAAACTTGTAAAATTAATTAAAATAAGTACAAACTATTCAAATATCCATACTAATTTTTTTAAAAAATGCATAGGTTCGAAAGTAACTCCTTCGGTAACCTTCTTTTTTCGAGTTGTGTTCCATCCACGAAGCAAGAAAAATGCGAACGAAAAAGCAAGCGAAAAAGGAGCTTATGGTTATCCTTAAACCAAGTGAAAAAAGAATGTAGTAACTATGAACAATAAAAAAAAAATGCCTAATTAGATCGGAACTAGTACTTTGGACGAAAGGAAAAATACTGCAATTTAATTAATCTTGTTATTATCAACTTGAATTTGGAAGGTGTTGTGTTATTAATCTTTAAAACTTTTATTTTTTTATATATATTTGACAAGTGGGGTTTTTGATAAATTTCATTTCATACTTGAAATAATTTTATTAAATAGAAATAATTTTCATTTTATAAAATATAATTAATAAATATATATTATTTATTCTTGAAATATTTCATTAAATGGAGATTTGTTTCATTGCGCAAATAACCTTAAGTTAAACCGGCTCCGTGTCCTATCCCTTGCCATCACCAACTTCCAACATTACAGGCTAATTCCACGGTGGTAACCAATAATGGAGACAACCTGTTAGAAATCATGAAAATAATTATGGAGTTGGTTTAGAAACATAAATATATTATTTTAAAGTATTTATTTATTCTATATAGAGATAATAATTTTAGAATACAATTAAGCCTTTTAAATCTTTAAAAAATAAAAAGATAAGATCAAAAAAAAAATAAATGTTTTTTTATGTGTTGTGTTTTTTTGTGTAATAACATGTTTTTATAGACTTGAAACATAATGATAAAACAATATAATTGTTAAGTTTAAGTGTAAGTATTATCTTTTGATGTTATAAATATCCATATAATGGTATTAGAAAACTCACTAAAAGAATCATTTTACCATAACTTAATTTACTATACAATAAAAATCTATATTTATAAACATTAAAAGAAAATATTTCTTACGGACATGAAATATATATATTTTTTAATTATTTATTTACAAACTACACCACCAACACAACCCACTAAAACAAACAAGTTTACCGATTCAGTACTCTTGCAATTTCTTGTAACCTCGCCTCTGTTATCTTTTTCAATCTAAAATGTTTATAAATGATCAGGTATGAAGGCATAGGACTCTTATGACAACAGATATACTAAAAATCGAAGCTTACACTCCAAGTTTCTGGCTTCGGTAATACTTTTATTAAATTAAGTGTTAAAGAGTCTGTTTTGTAGGTGATATATAGCTAGTTACCTAACCCAACAACCAATCCACTACTAGCTGTGAAGGATCAAATCCATTTGAAGTTCATCAATACCTAATATTTCCTTCAAGAGTATGATCTCGCATGAGTCTTTGGCTTCAGTGATTTTTAAGGGCATATACGTACAAGGGAAGGGCAGTGGCTTTCCACCGGGACAACAAGGACGTGGTGTGCTTGTGCTTCCATGACAATTACATCTCGTGAAATATCCAGATCTGCCGAGAGCTGGAAAGTTATCGGTCAGCTTCCATATAAATTTTGCCTTTATATAATTCGGAAGAATTAATGATATTTCCATGGATGGGATTTAAGAAACAAGAGGTCCCCTACTCGTGGAAGTCAAGTCTTAAGAAAATCTTGCATGAGTGATGGTGTTGGAGGAAGCTAAGGTAGGATACAACCGCTGCAGATGAAGTTTTACAATGTCAGACCTGAGACCAAAGAAGGACAATTCTAAAGGGGTGAATTGATCCAGTCAGCAGCCAACGTGGTGGTTTGTCAACTCTATAATACAGTCAATTCACCCGTATGACATTTTCTTTCCACTTATGGTGATTGCTATAAATACCTTCCATGGCCTCCCTCCATTTTCATCCATCATCAACCCTCTCCTCATACATACAAAGAAACCAAAGAACAAAAGAAATCAAAGAAACCCCATATTACAATATGGCCTCTTTAAGAGCTTCAGGCTTGCTATTCTCTTCATCTTCTTGTAGCTGTTCAAAGGGAATCAATGCTGCCATTTCTGTCCCTAAACTTCCAAGGATTCGTTTCCCAGCTACAAAAACTCCATTAAAGTTAGTGGAGGAACTGAATTTAAGAAATGGGTTCACAAGTACAATCCCATCAGAAAACACAGGACTAGATCAGTATGAGCCAATCAAGTCTACAACTAGTACTACAGCATCAGCCAAGCTTTATGCAATCCTAGAAGCTGTTGCTGATAGAGTTGAGATGCACAAAAACATCGGCGAGCAACGTGACAATTGGAACAAACTTCTCTTGAATTCCATTAATATGATCACTCTCACAGCTGCAACTATGGTTGGTGTTGCGGCAGGTGGTGCAGCAGGAGCTCCTCTTTTGGCTTTGAAGTTATCATCAACTCTTTTATTTTCAGCAGCTACAGGGATGTTAATCATCATGAACAAAATCCAACCTTCACAGCTCGCTGAAGAGCAAAGAAATGCAACAAGATTGTTCAAGCAACTTTATTGCCAAATTCAAACTACACTTGCTCTTCGCGATCCTACCGAATTAGATGTGAAGGACGCAATGGAGAGAACATTGGCTCTTGATAAAGCTTACCCTCTTCCTTTGTTAGGGAAAATGATTGAAAAGTTTCCTGAAAATTTTGAGCCTGCTGTCTGGTGGCCTAAACCACATGAATCTCCAAGGAAGCAGCACAAAAAACAAGCGAAGAACGGGTGGAGTGAAGATCTTGAAAAGGAAATGGGGGAGGTGATTGAAGTGATAAAGAGAAAAGATAGTGAAGATTATATGAGACTAGGAAACTTGGCATTGAAGGTAAACAAAATTATGGCCATCTCAGGCCCATTACTTACAGGCATTGCAGCTGCTGGGTCTGCGTTTGTAGGCCATGGATCATGGGCAGCAATAGTGGCAGTGACAGCAGGTGCTTTAGCTAGCACAGTCAATACATTCGAGCATGGATGGCAAGTTGGTATGGTGGTTGAGATGTACAGAAACTCTGCTGGATTCTTTAAACTTTTGGAGGAATCAATTGACTCCACAATTCCAGGAAAAGCTTGGGAGAAAAGGGAAGATGGAGAAATGTTTGAAATGAGTGTTGCATTGAAGCTTGGAAGAAGCTTGTCACAACTTAGAGATCTTGCTAGAAAATCATCTACTTCTCATGTACATGGAAGCACCATAGATGAGTTTGCTAGCAAACTTTTTTGATAGTATTAGACCTCTCTGTCCATAACTAATTCACATTTTTTTAAAAATTCTTTCTGTACATCAAAGTAACATGTACAGATTAACCCTTAATTTCTTTTGTAAATGATATTAAATTTTTTTCATCAAGATGTTATGTATGAGAAACTTCTCTTTTACTTCGCAAGGATGACAATTACCACTAAATTCATGAGATTTGATATCTAAAATGTAAAGGGAATCGATGTTCTTAAATTTTACATTTGTTCCAAGTGGCTGTAGTTCGAAGAGAGTATTGTCAAAGATTACAAGTTTCATATATTATTGTCCCTGATGCTTACGGCTAGTTAAATATATGTTTCTCAAGCACTCAAGTAATTGAATAATATAGTTCCAAAGATTTGGAGAAATATCCGAGTTGATTGAGAGGTTGGTCTTTGTGTGCTTTGATTCAAAGCTGTAATATTTTTATACATTCCAAGAAGAGAAATGTCAAAGTATAAAGTTTTGAATAATCAGATGTCACAGCTTTTTTATTTTAATGAGATGTGAACAGTGGAACTTAAAATGAATGGACTTGAATTTAATTTCAAGCCATTTACAGGGCTTAAAGAACCAGTCCAATATGGCCCAAACAGAAAATCAGTCAAAATTGGTTGATTTCAAATTGTTTTTTAAATTATTTTTAACTTGAAAATAAAATATTAAATTAATATTTTTATTATGTAATATTTTTTTAAAATGATATAAAAAATCATCATTTTAATACAATTAAAAAGCCTCTTTCCACATTACCAAACTTTAGTTGAGATTATGAGTATCACCTTTCGTCATAAAAATTGTAAGGATGAGATGTGCCAAGTCCTCCTGGCGTTGTTATTGGAAACACCAATAGTGGATAAACAAATTGTTCATGGTCATGGGTTAAAAATAAATTTGAGGATTTAATCAAGCTCTTGAACAGTAGCCGCAGATATGTTTGAACATCCTGGGGGGCAGGCGCTCTGTGCTTTGCTTTTCTTATATAATGGGCTGACTCCGTCGCCCATCTCATCTTTCCAAAGCATGGTAGCTGCAGATGTGTATCGGTCAGCAGATCTTCGGCATTCCAAAGGTCTTTTACCAGAAAAGGTCTATTACAGAAACTCTAAAATACGTTGGAATTCTATTATATATGCTTTGTTGATCAAGAGACAATGGCCTTGGACTCGCACAGTTGATTCTCACAACTTTTGAAAGCCACTTTGCTTTTCGTTAAGGCTTAGAAAGGCTTTGGATTTTCTGAAGGTTTAGAGATGCTTGGAAAAACAAGCCATCGGCTTAAAAATAGTTGAAGAAACAAGCCGAGAGGCAATGAGCTTGCACAGCTGATTTTAACGTCTTGGGAGCTGTGTTCAGCAGCAGCTTAGACACGGGGATAAAATATTCGCATAGCTAGTTTTAGCTATCCAGTGCAGGTCCTCGTGTATAGTAACATACCAAGACATGACAGTTGACACAGCTTTTTTAAGAGCTTATAAGCCACCATACTAAAACCACTACCTCCTATATACAGGAAAGGCTCAAAAAATTCTTTGCCAAGCAGTGTAAAGGGGCGACGGGTGCTTGAAATGAGCAACATACAAAGAAAGTAGATGTGGTTTTCATTTATTATCATGAAATTTGTTCTCATTTGGAACGATGTAACACAATCATTCCTGTCAACTAATAATGAAAATATGAACAAGATACAGAGAACAACTTGGAGACAGGAATAGGGGAGATTTCGTGGATCGAGTTCATCGAAAACAGGTCAAAACAGGAACCAATTAGAAAATGCAGGAACTGAAGGACGAAACCTGAGTTAAGATGGCTTGTAATATTTAGTTGGTACAAATGGCTTTTTTGTGACAACTCCATCATAGGCCTTCCCACGTACCAGTATTTTCGCTTTGGTGCCTGCCTTGTGGAAACCAGATTTCACGTACCCCATGGCTATATTTTTCTTGAGGCATGCATGGGCTAAATCCTTCACTAGTAATTTCTCCAATGTTAGTCCCTTTCTCATCCTGAATCTCACTGTGGGATCTAGGAGGTGGACCAGTAGAGCTAAATCCAACAAGATAATTCACATCTTAATAGTTTAATTCAAATAAATTATTTTTATTAAGACATTATTATTTCATTTTTTAAAATAATTCCTAATTATTACAATTCTGATCAGGTAAACTTAACTAGATAATTAAATCATATTTCATTTAGTAATTTTTTTTTGGTTTAAATCAAGTGGATTTATTAGATTAACCTAATTGAGTTTTAACAATTATGATTTCAAATTTTAAGCTTTGAATTCAAATTTATTTAAAAATATATTAAAATATTTATTTAAAAAAAATACTTCAATTTATATATAAATGATTTATCAAAATTTAATATCTTAATCTAATCAAGTCAACACCAATAACTTTTTTAAAAAAAATTTATTTAAAATAATATTATTTTAGGTTTGATTTAGACTGACGTAATTAACCAATAACCTAGATTCTAAACCGAATCATACCCCAAGCTTGGTCTTAAATGGTCATTAAAATTGGTAAAGAAGCTCCACTGTTATAATTTTAACTTGGTCAAAATAGATTTAGTGTGTATAAGAAGAACTCTTCTCATGGATGAGTTCCATCTAGCTTACTTTGTGCTTGCCATTAGAGTAGTGCTATCCCATTTGATGCTTAGATAATTAATTAGTTATAGGTGACTTAAAGAAAAAAAAATTAAAATATTTTTACCCTTAAACTAATAAAAATTTTCTTTATTATGGATACCTAATTTTGATGTAGATAGCTTATTTATTTAAATAATTCCAAAACTACGACCTTCTTCCTAAACCAAATAATCTATCATTTTCGTACAAAGGTGTAACGCAAATTAAATTATGATTCCATCAAAGAATATTTTCTTGATTATTTATTATTCTCTAGAAATCGTCAACTTGATACCCTAATCGGAAAAAAAAAACACACAAAAATTAAATTTTAACATCAAGATGCTGGTAGAGAGACAGACATATGGTTTATCAAAAGAAAAGTCAAATCACAATAATTTTACAATTTCGAGTTAGTGTCCATAAACAAATAGAAGGGTTAGCAAATCATTTTCTTGACCACCTAAAAAGTTTATCATTCAATCCATAATTGATATTGATCTGGTATGATTCAATTAATTTAATTAAAATCTTGTTTTAGTTTTTTTTAAATAGTAATATTGTTTTGACTTAAAAAAAATTATTGAACCAAATTACAAATCATAAATTATGATAACGAAGTTGTGACTCGAACGTTGCACCACCGGTTAATCACCTACTTAGCTTAATAACTATGGTTGTGAATATAGTCAACTCATGTAACTCATGTTGCTATTGGCTTACATATAGACAGAACTGATACTCCAAAACTTAAGTACCACTTGTCACTTTTTTATGTCTTGTTAGATATTTTAGAGCGAGCAGCTGGGCAGGTTAGCAAGAGTGGAGACGAGAGGGAGTTAGGTGAGATTGATTATTAGTATAAAAAGTTGAGTCTTCCTTGCTCAATCTGAGAGGAGAAAGGAAAAACAAAAATGGGGTCAGTAGCAAAGAAGGGACTGCAACAGTATATGTTACAGCTTCAACAACACCCCTTAAGAACTAAGGTCTGTATTTGAAAACAATCTCTCCGTTTTTTTTATGTGTATTCTTGTTTGTTTTGGATTTGGTTTCGATGGGTTGCTTTGATTGAGGAAGAAATCGATGAAAGTTTGAATCTTTTCTAGTTTTTTCTTTTTTCTTGGCTTGATTTTTTATGGGTTACTATGGTTGAGGGAAGAATGTGATGAAAGTTTGGGTCTTTCCAGTTTTCTGAATTTTTAAAAAATGGGAAATTGAGGTCAACTGCCCTCTTTATAATTGCAATTGACCCCTTAAGAACTAAGGTCTGTATTTGAAAACAATCTCTCCGTTTTTTTTATGTGTATTCTTGTTTGTTTTGGATTTGGTTTCGATGGGTTACTTTGATTGAGGAAGAAATCGATGAAAGTTTGAATCTTTTCTAGTTTTTTCTTTTTTCTTGGCTTGATTTTTTATGGGTTACTATGGTTGAGGGAAGAATGTGATGAAAGTTTGGGTCTTTCCAGTTTTCTGAATTTTTAAAAAATGGGAAATTGAGGTCAACTGCCCTCTTTATAATTGCAATTGTTTTGAGTTTGGAAGTGAAAAATTGAGATCTAAATTATTAAATTGTTGACCTTGGTGAATTAGTAATGCGATCTGATGTTGTAAGAAAATTTGTGTAATGCAGGCAATTACAGCAGGGGTGCTGTCAGCTCTCAGTGACATAGTATCACAGAAACTCTCTGGCATTCAGAAACTTCAAATTAAAAGGATTTTGCTCAAAGTGGTACAAGCTAGTTTCTTTCTCATATCATTACCTTCAATATTTTTCCAATGAAACTGATTGAGCCGTGTGAGTTTTATACCATTCAGTTTATTTTTCCCTTTTGATTTTATTATAGAATACATTAACTTCATTGATCGGCAGAACCAGAATCCTTAGCAATTTATGCGTTAGGACTCTGGAGTAAGCAAAATTCTAATTGATAGGAAATAGTAGGAAAGCTGAGAGATTTTGTGGGAAGCTTGGATTATCAGCTTTAGCTCAATGAAGTCAACTTATCTCAGTGTAGTTCAGTTAGTTGTAGACTGGTATACTGTGATAGAGAAATTGCAACTTTGCATTGGTTTCTAAATTGTTTCATCTGTTTCAAAATTGAACCATTTTGACGTTGCTTGGTGAATGTGTATCAAGCTTGATATCAAATAGTCAAGGGCTATTGAAAGCAAAGAAAGGAAATCGTGATTGAAAAATGATGCAGGATGATTTTTAGGGAAAATTATTTGTTTCCTTTGTTACTTTTATTCTTGTTTATTTTAGGAAAATATTTTTCTTCATAGTGTTTTTATCTTTTTCTATTTAGTTTAGGAAATCAAATATTTTGCTTGGTAATTTTATTTTTCCTATTTAGTTTAGGAATACCAAATATATTGTAGCTCTATAATTATTTATTAGGATTTTTTCTACTTCAAGATAGACCTAGGATTGGTATAAATCAAGTTCTTTAGCTTGTATTTCAGCAAACTACTTGAAGAGAAAATATTCAGCAATAAAATTTTGAATGAGTGTTTTTGTGTGGTGATCCTATTCGGCAGGATTAAATTAACTTATTTAACCACTGGTCTACCTTTGGTCACTTTCTGGTATTTATCAGGCATTAGATGCAAATGACAAGCATTTGTGCACAAAGATGATCAAATCTACCTATATTTCAATTGTAGTTGAATTGACCATAACAAAACACAATAGTGATCCTAAGTTACAGCAAATTAATTTGAATCTTTAAATGCTATAAAAAGTTGTAGATATTCCAAGTTGCATGCATGTCAACTTCTGAAATGTTAATTAAAATATGTGTATTTACTGTCCTACCTTTCCTGTTCTCTTACAATCATTCATCTTAACGTGGCTAAATGCAGCTTTTTGGGTTTGGATATCTTGGACCATTCGGCCATTACCTACATATACTACTGGATAAACTTTTCAAGGGAAAGAAGGATACAACAACAGTTGCCAAGAAGGTATACTAACTTGTGACTCCACCTGTAAAATTCCAGATTCTCAGTTTGTCTATTATAAATTAGAACTTTTTGATCATATAACTAGTGTCGTGTTCAAATTTGTTCAACCGTGATTACGTTCTATATACTACTGCAACACCTGATGCCTACATAAATAGTGATGATCATTCAATCAATCACATGCATTTTTCTAGCCTATTAAATTAAAAGCCATTCTAAAACGCTGAATCATTATATCAGGTGGCAGTGGAGCAGTTGACAGCTTCTCCTTGGAACAACTTGGTTTTCATGGTTTATTATGGGATGGTTATTGATGGTAAGTCCGCTGCAATCCTATCTGATGGTTGGCTTTTCTAAGCTTCACTTCCATAAAATCTGTTAAGACATAAAAAAACTACGTTGGTGAAGTTATAAGTCTAGATGCATGGAAAAGAATCTTTAGCAGCAACAAAGGGATTAAAAAATAAATAAATTCCTTGCACTACTACTCCCCAATTACGATCCCAATGTAAGATTTCTTCCATTTCTTCATTTGAAGTACTCTTGCATGACTTTAAAGTCAAAGAACTGTCGAAATTTAAAACGAAGTTAGCTTGGAAGAAGCATGTGTGGGCTCGGTATGAGAAAATTTCACACAGACATTAGGAAATGATGTGCTGATTGATTTGTTTGTTGCATGAGAGAGAACATTATTGATGCTTATCATCTAACAAGAAACATGAAATGCAGGAAGACCCTGGTTGCAGGTGAAAACTAAACTAAAGAAGGAATACCCAGCAGTGCAGTTCACATCATGGACGGTATTGCTCCTTTATGATTACAGTTAAATCAGTTCGGTACATTAAATAACTAGTCTATTAATTGTCATAAAACTTTGATAAATGAAAAAAATGCAGTTCTGGCCTGTTGTTGGGTGGGTAAATCACCAGTACATACCACAGCAATTCCGTGTCATCTTCCACAGCCTTATCGCAGTTGGCTGGTATTCCCTTCATCTCCAACCTACTCATCGCTTAATTTACTTTACTAGATTTTGCGGCAAATGAAATCGGCCTTATCTTTTCCTTCATTTTCAGGGGAATATTTCTGAATCTCCGAGCAAGGTCCATGGCCTTGACCAAAGGCTAACAGAAGAAGAACATCAGAAAACATCAGAAATCACGATATGTCATCATTGATGATATGTCACCATTGATGAATAATGCTTCCAATTGCACGGATATATTATGTCGTGAGCACATTGTTTTCAGCAACCATAAACTCAGCAACATTAGTTCTTATTTATATGCGTGTAACGTGTGATGAATGTTGATTGAAATTTTTATTGGAAATGTTTTCTATTGCTCATGTGTTTTTACTTTACTTGTATTTTATTTTTTGAGTCTCTTTTCTAATAATTTGGTGCATGAGCTTGCACGCCTGTGTGTACTGTGTTTATATTATGATGAGATTTAAAGGATTGTTATTCTCCAAGGGTATTGACCATGCTAATGAAACCTGGCCGGGGCAGGACTTGATTTAAGTCATCTGCAAGAGCAACAGACATCTGCAAGAGCAACAGCAACAGACAAGTTCGAATGAATTTTAAAATTAAACACCTGCATGTGCTTCAGCAATGAAAAATCAAAAGACATCTGCAAGAGCAACAGACAAGTTCGAATGAATTTGAGTTACAAAGAAAAGGGAAGATCAGTAGGCCAGCCAAAGGAATAAAAGAGTCGAGGAAAAGGGACCGATTTTAAATTATGTTTGGTTAGTGTCTCAGAATAAAAGACGAATAAAAGAAACCGATAATAAAAGATATAAATCTATTTGATTAAAGAAAAAAATAAAAACAGAAAAATAAATGTTTTAAAAATAATTTTAGAATGAGTTTCTATTATTTTAAAACAAAAAGAATATGGAAAGTGTCTCTTTGTCTTTAATTGTCTCTATTTTTTTCCTGTTTTAAAATAGTAACCAAACGTTACTTAGCTAGTGAATATCCCAGATGAATCACGGTAGCAACATCACCACCAGCATAAAAAGTTGTTCCGTCTTCGCTGAAAATTTCTATCATTTGGGGTAATTTTTAGAACATAATATTTATCTTTTGTCACCTATTTTATAGTTTATTTAGCTTCTTCTTTTTTGTTATAATAATTGTATTAAATAGAGGAGATTGAATAGAGTACGAGGGCATATCCTAAGTTGGGAGTGGTTGTGTTTTTGTGGGTTGTGGTGGTATTTCGTGTGGGTAGTTTGGTTTTTTTGGGTTATTCAGGGTTAGTCTAGATGTTTTATTATGACTTATAAGTGATTTTGCTTATAGTTGTGGTGTTTGCGATGTTTATAGGGAGGTTAAAGGGTTTTTTTGATAACTATGGCTGAGTTAGTAATAAGTTATGTGATGAGTCGATGTACCAATTTCTAGATGATTTGTATTCATGTTTGGATAATAATCTCTAAATAGCAGCACACATAATAGAAATAAAAGTAGTTAAAATCTAATGGTCTAGTTCAAGATAAACATGAATAATATAACATATCAAAGAACCAAAGTGATCCAATAATTAAATCAAATGCAATTTACAAAGAGGTGATCAAATCTAAAAATTGGCCGGAAGTACTTCGATGAGTAAAAAACTTTCCAAGAATATTGGAATCTAATCTCCACCGTTCAGATTTCTGGGTGAACCTCTATACAAAAATAAATCTAATCCAATGATAAAACTAGATAAACCGAACCGAAAACTATGGCAGCTCGGAATTCTGTTTCCCCTGAAAACTTACAATGACTATATCTCTTAAGTAACACTAAATAAACCAAATCCATTTAGTGAGCTTATAGAGTAGGGTAAGGCTCATAACATATTCAAATTTAAGCAAAGATTTAATGGTGGCTGGAGTATTAATGTTTCCGACAATCCATTCTTTTTTTTTCAGATCTTTTTTATCTTCTTTTGTTTTACGCTACAATTTATTCAGCAAAGTCACGAAAAATAAATACAAGAAAGGTTTTTTTTTTTAAAAAAAAAGAACTAGCTTCTTGTTGTATTCATTTCTTTCCTTAATAACTCGAAATTAGAAGCTATAAAACATTCTTAAAAAAAAATAAAGCCAGAACAAGAACAACTAGGCTACTCCGATGGCTCATTGTTTTTGCTTGTCTCATATCTTTGATTTTAGGCACAGTGGTAGATGTCTATGTCAACTTTCACTTTCCCACTTTCTTTTTCTAACACTTGCAAACAAAATTGAAAAGTATTCTTGAGACAGAAATGGAGTTCCGGTATTGATCATTATCAGCAGCAACATCAACTAATTTTAGCATACAAGGGATCGATTAGGTTGAAGCTTTGTTAACAAATAAATTATAATAAGTTCGATCGTAGGTATTTCATCAATTCATTGACAAAAGTCCCACAAAATCTTATGATTTGTATTTCATTTTTCCTTCTTATAAATACATAAACATTACTTTCTGCATAAAAAAGAGTTGGGGTGCCAACTCAATTCCTTCACCGTGAAGGAAGTGGTTCCTTTTTCTTGCATTAAGCATTTATTTTTGTAATTGTATAATTAAGCAAGAAATAATTTAAAAAGATAAAGTTATTACATTCAATAGAATTCATAACCTGAATCGTGAATTTGTTAGATTAAACCATGAAGCTGGTATATCTAATATGTCATTGTCTTAATATTTTAAAAAATAAAGTTATTAAACTCAGTAGAGTTTATAACTTCAATAGTAAATTTGCTAGGTTAAGCTATGAAGTTGGTATATCTAATATGTTATTGTTTTAATATTTTAAAAAATATTCATCTTGATTTTTTTAAAAAATTAAATCATATTTTTATTAGTTTTTCAAGTTATTTTTAGGTCTGTCAAATCAACTTAATGATATTATAATAATTTTTATGTAATTTAATTTTAATCCGATCAAAACAATAAGTTGAGCCTACAGATTTTAAAACTAAACTAATATGCTAGGCTAAGTTGAAAAACAAATATCAAACAATTCTCTAACAAAAAAATATTTAATTTGCAGCTTAGCGTTATGGTATAAAGTAGTGATCAAACTTAAAAAAAAAAAAGAAAAAGAATTCTTAGATTACAAGTTAAATGCAAGAAACGTTCAAGAAGTATAGTGGGGTGCAAAGAAGAAAAGGAAGGAAACCATTGTAGTGAAGGAAAAAGGACACTCGTTTTTTCATGTTCCAACGGGGAATTCTTACGAGTAAAAAACATGTAATTAAATTGTTTAGTACAAAAATCGCAGGGAGTCCATCACATTTTAACATTTAGTCAAATCACATATCTAAACTATTTTATTCAATTTGATCCTCTTACTTTAAGTTTACACTTTATATTAAATTGATCTATTAATGCTCGTCTATCAGAATTGACCTAGAGCTTGAATCTTTAAGGTGCCCATTCATTGGCTAGCTGATTCAACCAGCAATTCAATTGGATTCAGTTCAACATCATCTATAAATATTTTGTTTTTTTGTTTTTTTTATCAAGAAACATATGATAAGTTGACTTTACTTGGTTTAACCTGGTTCAATACAATTCTTGATTACTTTGATTAGATTTTTTAACCAATCCATCCGTTTCAAGTATTTTTTATTGAGTCAATTGCACAAATAATTCATAACTTTGTCTTAGATCAATTCAAAATAATTTTTTTATTGATTTAATCAATTAATTCAATTCAATTTTAATAACTATAACTCTCTCTCTCTCTCTCTCTCTCTCTATATATATATATATATATATATATATATATATATATATATATATATATAGCACTTAGCCATCAATATGCAAATATTGTGCATGTAGATTTTATATTGAGATTTTCTATTAATGATAAATAAAAATAAATAATTTAATTTGATCTAGAAATAAAAAGTTGATTTAACTAAATATTATTCAAAAGACTTTACTATGAAGTGTTAATGGCTTGAATTTATAATTTTACTTGTGATATTTGCGTAATGTTTTCATCATAGAAATATTATACCTTAAATCTAATAATAAGAAGTAGAAGCCCTAAAATGAAACACTCTCATATTGGAAGGATTTATGTGTCTCGATTCAGAGTAAAGGATTAATTTGACTAAATTTAAAAGATACAAGGACTATATAAATTTCTACCTTCACATATCAAAAAAAAGAAAAGGCATTTCAAAGGAGACTTCAAAATTATTCTCATTAATACTAAGAAATAGAAAACCCACCATCTCTTTCTCCATTCCATTCAATAAAAACCTCTTCTTTTACGTGATCTCTGTAACCTTTCTTTGATCATCATCTTCATTGCTATAAATACCTCGAACCCAAAAAATTCTTGATCCTGGACACCCAAAGATTCGATCTTTTTAAAATTTTACACAAAATACTCAACCTTTGCTAGAAAAGAACTCTAAAAAATGATTCAGCTTTTGTTTACAGTGATATTTTCAGAGATGGCAATGATATTGTTATTTGTTTTCAAGACCCCATTAAGGAAGTTGTTGATAATGAGCTTGGATCGAGTCAAGAGAGGGCGGGGACCAGTCATGGTTAAGACAGTTGCAGGGACAGTGTTTGTGGTTTTAATGTCAAGTGTTTATAGTATGGTGAAGATCCAGAAACGTTGGATCGATGATGGTGGTGCTTTTAATCCTACAGACCAGGTTCTTCTGGCTAAACATCTGCTGGAGGCTACTCTTATGGGTAACAATTCTTGGTTTCTTGAGTTATTTTTGCTTTTATTTTTTTTTGTTTTGTTAAAGCTTTCAGCTTTGTGGGGTTAATGTAATGTGATTGGATTGTGTGCTGAAGATTTGATTTCGTTGATATGTTTGTGATTGGTTTGGTGGGGCTGATAATTTATCTGATTTGATGAGAAAAATTGCTATTTCATTTTGGATTGGAGATATCTTAGATCCATTGTTAGCGCTGAAGAATGATATAACGCTGAAGAATGATACCTAAATTAGAGATTTGTTTTTGAGTTTTGCTTGTGAAATTGAGGTTTCTTTCTTTCTTTCTTCAAATCATGAATGTTGAATGATGTGATGAATGAGGCATTTGATTTGACCATCTTTATTATTAGCTAGGTTTTTTAGAATTTAGAAAGATAGCATTGTATCCTCCATCATTATGGAAGATAAATCATCAAGCAATTAGTGCCGCGGAAGAAAAGAATATCTTGAGTTGCATAACTCCAATGTCTGAATTTTGATTGACCTTTAGCAAATGGAGTCCAAATATTATGTTTTTCCTTGTTAGATCAAGGGAGGACTTTGGATTTGGACCTCTTTGCTCATGATTTTAGGAGAGTGTCCATTAAGTGATTCTTTCTTTATTGTTGTGATCAAGCTCTTAAAGACAGCGTGTGACACTTATTTGATGGAGGAAAATCATTTTGAATGGCATCGATGCCTTTCCATTAAGTGATTCTTTCTTTACTGCTGTGATCAAGCTCTTAAAGACAGCATGTGACACTTATTTGATGAGGAAAATCATTTTGAATGGCATTGATGTCTTCACGTGTTCCTCTGCTTTTTAAGTTATAGATGGTTGAACTCTGCCTTGATGCTATAGTAATGCCATAAGGTGGAAAAAATGTGCTTTTCCTTTACAAGAAAAAAGAAGAAAAGAATGCCGTCACTAGGAAACTTTAAATAAAGAGCAATACATGGTGATTTTTTTCTCATTATAGCACTTCTATATAGTGAAGCAATGATATTGTCGTTAACTTCAGTGCCCGTGGGATTAGTCGAGGTGCAAGCAAGTTGGTCCGGACACCCATGTTAATAAAAAAAAAATGATATCGTACCTTTCTATGCATGTGTCATGCCCTGCAGACCTATGGTTCCCTTGAGATGTCAAACTTAGAACATCCTTAATCATATACCTGTAAAAGTACTTCCAAATATGGCATCTTTTAATACCAATGGAGTTCTCTTCCGCTGTACGAACTTTTTCCCCATTATACGTGCTCTGGTCTATGCATGTGTCATGCCTTGCATACCTATGGTTCCCTTGGGATGTCAAACTTAGAACATCCTGAATCATATATATGCAAAAGTACTTTCAAATATTGCATCTTCTTACACCAATGGAGTTCTCTTCAGCTGTACTAATTTGTTTCCCCATTATACATGCTCTGGTCTATTGTACACTGATTATGGTTATAAATGCAAATAACTATAAGCTGAAGGTGGGTTATATAACTTCCAATATCTATTCATTTCAAAATGCTGTCCCTCAGTTATAATAAAATTCAACATGCTGTTTTTCAACCATAAGTTTTTCATTTCAGAATGCTGTGCTTCAGATGCTTTGCAACACCTTGGTCATAATCCAATTTTGTAACTTCAAGTATCTGTTTTCATTTCTGAACATTTGCTGTTATCAAGCTTTTACACTTGGCGGTTGGCATCATCCCTCTTCTGATTCTTCTCTCTCGCCATTTACTGGCAGTAAATTGTGCGAAGGAAACCTTGTTACGCAAGATGTAATATTCAACATGCTATGAACTTCTGCACAGTCCCAGAATGACTATTACCTTAATTTAAAATGACTGTTATGCCATGCGATCTCTTTCTTGTATTTTTAGAATAGCTTTCCAGTGAACTTGTTCAAGAATCTTCTAGAATGTAGTGTTGGAAACCGTATTTCTGTGAATAATGTTTAAAGGGAGTGGTGCAAGTGCTTTCTCTTGAGAAATATATCTTTTCTGGGCAGCACTTTTAGAAGTGAGTCTTGTCTGTTTCTAAATCATTTATTTTATTGTATTTTATTTTTTGAGTTGATAGACTAGGCAATTTACTTTTGAGAATTCCTTGTTTCTAGAGACCTTTTTCGCACTTCAATTTGTATAAACTTGAGATAACTATGTGCAGGTTCCATCCTTTTTCTTGGACTAATGATAGACCGACTGCACCATTATATTAGAGAACTCCGTGTGAGGAGGAAGACCATGGAGGATGTGAAGAAACAAAATCGAAGTTTTGAGGATGGGAAGGTTGAGGAGACCAAAGCATTAGAAGCAGAGGCATCCACACTGCGAGAAAAACTTAAACAGCTGGAATCTGAATTGAAAATCAAGACAAAGGAGGTAAATACATCAGAAGCCAATGCAGTTGCTCTAAGTAAGCAATCTGAAGGGTTCCTTCTTGAGTATGATCGTTTGCTTGAAGAGAACCAGAACCTAAGGAGCCAGTTGCAATCTCTGGACTTGAGATTTTCACGTTCAACTAGCAAGAAGAATACTTGAGGAACTGAGCCCCGCTTGTCAAATAACCTTTTTATCTTCAGTCTTTTTTTTTCTCATACTATTACTGGGGATTTTCTTGATGGGTTTCATAGTTAGGGTTTAATTGCCATCCATGCATTGTTGTAAGCCTGTAAGTGTGGAGAAAAAGACAAATTGAAAAGCAGAGAAAAGGAGTGTAAAAATAGGTTCTCATTTTGTGTTAAGTTCAATTCAAATGTAGAGCTTGACGCTGAAAAAGAAGGGATGTATTTTGTCAGCAGAAATTCTGGTATGTTTTTTTCCCAACATGGATTTTTGTTAAAGAGAACAAATACTGCTGATATTCTCTTGTTTCTGAATATTTGTCCTGGTGAGTCGGGCTAACTTTTTTTAGGCCAGTGATGAATTGACAAAAGTGAGACTCAAACTTTGATCTGTAATTATGATTTGTGTTTACAATTGATTATGATTAATTTAACCTCAAGGTATTGTTTTTGAAATACTGGAAAAATTATCAGTTCTTAAAATTGAGCGCAGGATCATTTTCACGGAGATCCCTATCAGTGTTTATTACGGCGAGTACCATCAAGCCAAGGAAGATCGGAACTGATAGTGCAGATAAAACAAGCATCTTTTGCTGATGCTATAGGACCTTTAACCTCGTTTGCATATTCAGCAGAAACGGATGCCAGGAGTGTTAATGTGAATGAATAAGCCCACCACGCAACCTTCAATTTTCTCATTGATTTCTTGAAAAGAACTGGCCTACAAGCCTGTTACACAGCATAGAGAATGATAAATTAGATTTGAAGCAAACTTTTCATCACACAGAACAAATATGGTATTGTCACAGCCCTAGTTTTGAACGTAGCTTGCCAGAGGCATGAATTGGAACAAAGAGAGAAAGGACAGCATCTTTGAGGCAGTATCAAAAGCTCTAGAAATGGAGCAAGCTAAACTTGCCGTGCTTGGTGCAGCAAAGAACAAGAAGAATACAGGCCTCAACAGTGCAGGAAAGCTATTCCCACCTGAAAAACGCTGATAAAGTGTAACAAAGAGCACTAAGAAATGTAAGATGCCAAGGGGAAAAAATGCAAATAGCACTTTCTTTCCACCTCATCTGTGATGCTGTCCTTGCAACCACCAAGTTCCCTATTACTGATATCTGGCAAGTCGGATTTGCAAGCGTGGATAGAAACTTCTTCTCTGTTGTAAACCACTGTCCATAGATTTTCATATCAAGCATCACAACAGGAATAGCATAGGAGCAACAAAGAACAAAATAGGGAACAATCTTTGAAACTGATATCAGTGACGATTGAAGCAACAAAAGCCATGAAATCCATGGAGCATACAAGTAGTTAACTCCTATATAGTGAAAGAACTCTTCCGTCACCAAGTTAGAGTGAAAAAACATTTCAGATCACAGATAAGGGAGGGAAATTTGTATTAGATGTGCAAGCCACTATAGCAAAAGAAAATTTGTACGTGCTGCATAAAGTCTTACATTTGGCTTCCTTTGCACAAGTAGCACATAAATGTTATGTGTATTCTTTTGAGGGACTAATGGAAAATAAAAGAAATGAAGCTTCATAGCTGGGAAAAACAAGAGAATTAATGCATTGAAAAGAGCTAATTAGCTAGCTTTTCATGGCGGGCTGTGACAAATGTCAATGGTGTTCCAATTTGCTTATGGGAAAGAGATAGCTTAAAATTTACAATAATAATCACTAATCAATTTATAATAATTAATGGTATAATCAATTTTACTAATCAATTAAACTATTTCAATTCACTCGGACTTGGTTAAATAAGTTCTTAGTTGGAAATAACCTATGTCAATGTCCTTTTCATTACATCAACATTATTTAATTTTTTTTAATATTTTGTTATTGGTATAATAATTTAACAACTGTGATTTGTGAGGAAATATGTATTTTTAAACAACCATGTGCAAGCATTGCCATGTAGAAAACCGAAGTTTATTTCCTTCAAAAAATTTGAACAGCCACATAAAGCACCTTTTCTACCTTCACAGGGCATCAATAATATTTTATGCCTGCTACCATCGCCACAACTACCACTACTGCTAGTCTTCTTCCCACTAATATACGTGAGTTCATTAAGAAAAAAGACAAAGTCATATTCCATGCTAGCCCAAGTTATCTCTGCCCCACTATGGCCAATGTGGCCACTAGCATATGCTAAGTTATAATCCTCACTACAAGGAACAATTTCTTGTTCGTTGCTTCTTACTGTGATCCAAGTATCATCCCATGACCAATTGGGCACTTCTCCATTGCCTTCAGTCAATTGCTTGATTCTTTCAACTGGAGAGACCGAAGGGCTTTCTTGGGACAAATCCCAAGTTGTCTCTAACTCCTCTATCGAGTCCCATAAGACTTGATCCAGTACACATGTTGGAGTGTCCACATTTGTGCTGCTAATAATCTCCTTCAAAGCAGAATTTGGCTCCTCGGTAATGAAATCATGCTTAAGCAGTTCACTGGCTGACCACCTTTCTCCTGGGTCCCTCTTCAGGCACTTGCTCAAAAAGTCCTTGGCTTGCTTAGACATGAAGCTTGGAATCTCTGGCACGTTACCTGAAAACCCAATTTGGTAAAGGGCTGAAACTGGGTCTGAGACATTCACCCATGGAGCTTGTCCGGTAGCCATCTCAACAACGGTGCACCCGACAGACCAGATATCAGCAGGGAACCCTTGGTGCTCCCCACGCGCCACCTCAGGTGCCATGTAAAGCGGAGTGCCTGCAATTGGCGCTGTCGCTTTCAAATCAATATCCCCCGACACCTCATCAACCCTCTTAGCACAACCCAAATCAGCAATTTTTGCCCCATCACCGGTGAGCAAAATATTATGACCCTTAATGTCACAATGCACTATACCATTACAATGAAGGTACTCAAGGCCAAGCAAAATCGTCCGGGCATACAATCTGATCATAGCCTCGTCGAGACAGCCTCCGCCCTCCCGAATCGCATCGATAAGCGTGCCACCGGATATGTACTCCAAGAAAAGATTATAGAACAACTTACCATTCTCGTTAGTAATGTCACACCCCTTGTACACCACAATTTGTGGACACTTCAATGTTGAAAGAATACTTTGCTCTCTTTGGAGAGACTCCGATTTCAATAGCTCAGCTGACTTAACCGCAAAGACTTGACCGGACCGGTTGGCCTTGGCCATCGAGACGGTGGCCGAGGAGCCATGGCCAATGGTTTGGCCTCTAGTCCAGTCCATTTTGGAGAGAAAGGTGGGGGGTCTGACAAAATTTAAAGAATGTGTATTATGCTTGCTGAATTGTTTGCATTGGTAGTTATATTCTATATATATACACACACACAGCACATATGCAAACTGTAGTTTATGCGTCTGGTTTGGTACGTTTGGCTTTAATGCAAGAAACATTGCTTTCTTCATTAAACTTTATTTTAGCATATTTATTTTGTGGCCAATGGGCGGCCGCCGTTTCTCTCTCTCTCTAAACAAGACGCTTCCACGTGTCGAGAAGCGGGTGGGTTGCAAGCTTTGGCCGGCTTTTGAAGCCCAATTGCTTAATCCTGACGCTGAGCTTAGCTTAGCTTAGCTTAGCTACGCATTATGCTTTGTTCACGAGACACCACGTGAGAACGTGCATGATTTGTGGTGATTACATCTTTGTGAAAGAGTGTGGGATCATACAATGGATATGGCACAAACGCACGGGATATTCTATTCTTTAGAGAGGTTGATTGGTCGATAAGAGGTGGTTGGATAAGTGGATTAATTTAAGCTTAATCTCCATTGTTAATTATTGACTAATTTGAAATTGAAGTCTCTCTAATGGTAATAGACAATGAGAAGGTAAACCTCCAATAATGCCATGTTATTGATACATTGAACCTAGCTAGATAAATATTGATTATAAGTTGGAGAGAGTTCATAATTAATTTGCAGTAAAAGTCAATATAATTAGGGTTTTATTTTGTAATGACTCTCTCCACGTTCATGGATCCAATGCTAATTAATTTGGTCAAGGAATATTCTTCCAGCTAGCAATCATTTATGAGCAAAGATAGTGAGCATGGAAGGGAGCTATTATTGGATCAAAATGGTTGCTGTTGAAAATTAATGATTCTCGATGATAATGGTATTGATTTGAGTTTAATGGATGTTTCTCATATATATTAAAATGTGAAGTGTTTTTTTTTTTTTCAAAAAATGGTTTTGGTCACTATAATTTGAATAAGATCTGAGAAAACATTCACCATTATGGTTAGATTAAGAATTTTTTATATGTGATCCAAAAAACACATTAATTATTTCTGTATTCTCTCAAACCCTAATTTTTTCTTAGTTTATATGAACATATTAGAACAATTTATTAATTATTGATTAGCTGGTTATGGTATTTGCTCTTGACATGGTATTTTTTTTTTTTTGTAATTATAGGTGTTCGGATTAATTTACATGCACTTTGATTAATTTTCTGAGATCCTGAAGTTAACGACCAGATAAGTCTCTAGTGATTCTGAGAAAGTTATGGCACTCGAATTGATGATTTCTGAAAAAAAAAACTCAAGATCTGACTAGTTAAACTATATCCTTCAGAATTAAAATCTTTTTTATATAGAAATTTTTAATTGGCTAATGATATTTTTTTTTTACGAGGATATCTTTTTAGGAGGATGACTCCTTGCTTTGTGCACTCTTATGGTATCCATCATACGTTCCTTTCAAGGAACACAAACTGTTAAGTTGCTTTCTTCATGTGCCAACCACCAATCCCTTGGCTTCACTATATCTCTCCCTTTCAGCTCTTATACTTTGGCTTTCGGTAAAGGGTTTGGGACCCATGAGTTGTCTGTGCATGTGTCTAACGTACGTGTTCTTCTCAAAGTAAAGATCAAACTCTTCATTTTAGTTCTGATGATCAATGGATAATGGGTGTAAATTAAAGTTACATAAAGTGGAGTGAAAGATCCTTACACAGCAAGGATACATTCGAGCCTCTTGAAGAGACGTTGTAGCTGTTCAGGATGATGCCATTCATACTTGGAACTCACAAAGTTAGATTTTGATTGCTTTCCTTCACATGCAAGGAAAAACATTTCTTGTGAAGTTCACCAATCATGCATAAAGGTATAAACTCTCACTGGGATTTATTTCCTAGATTAATGGCGAGGGTGAGTTGACATCATTAATCTCGATTTGAATTACATTATGAAAAAAACTCGATAAGTTTAAATCTAATATTTTAACTAGTATTGATATGATATATCTTATCGATATGATTAATTTAATATATCTCTAATACTTGTTATTATCACAAGTATTTTTATTGGAAAAGAAATGGATGAGGCGTGTATTACAAGATTATAACAGAAAAAAACTAGAGGGGATTAAGAGGGGCTGGCTGGCAGAGTGATAGTTGTCGAGAGAGCAACCAACTGTAATAGCAAAGATCACAGGTGCAATTTCTATGTGCTGACAAGTTTTCAGGACAGCCGGCGGCTGTCTTAGTATCATTCCATGCTTTTTGGCGGAAAAAAAAGTGAGAAAAAGCTAGCAAAAGAATAAAATTCCGGCTAGGAGATGAAACAGAAAGCTAATTGTCTGAGCTGTTTAGATATATTCTGTGTATTATGACATAAATGGATCGCAGGCCTCAAGAATCACTAGAGAAGATAAGATGAGTTAACTCGAATTTATTACTTTGTTTTTAAATTTTACTTGAAAACAATGTTATTTTTTTAAAAAAAAAGATAGTTTTATATTTGTAAATAAGAAGAGTTGATATTCTGATTTACTTTTATAAATTAAATTAAATTAAATTCAGAAAACGTGTTATAAGGTACTGAAAACCATATATGGCGACATCCACCTACTATGTTGCTACCTGCCCTTCCAGGAGTGGGATGACATTTTTTATGCTTTCAGGTTTTTCATTACAAAAATCAAGAGTTACATCAATGCCTGTTGTCCGTTGTCGGGTTGTGCCATTGCCTTTTAGCCAGTAGCAACCATTGACCGAGGAATTGAATATCCATGTATTTGTCCAGATCTGGTAGAGCAATTACCTTTGATCATTAAACTTAACATGCATCATCAAAAAAAAAAAAAAAAGATTCTATCAATAATTGACCATAGCAAGGCAGTGCGGTTTCTTTGACAGAGTGATCTTAGTCTTCACTCTTGGACTATCCGATAACTACAGGAAGTGCTTTCGACTGTTAAGAAACATATTTTGCATGCCTGTCTTGTCTTTCTACCTCACTTTCAACCTCACCTGCCAATTTCTTTCGTGCTTAACTACCAAGAAAAGGACCATCAGAACTGGCAGTTGGGGAGGCAGCACGCGTGCGGACACTCAGTGCTTTGGTGACCAGACAATATGTGTACATGAAAAGTGGCATGATTTGGTTGATTGGGAGCAGTAAGCCAGGAAGAGCATTGAAGAACACGTGAGCTCATCCCTATTCTATATAGAAGTTCATGAGACGTGTTTGGTGAGCAAACAACACTCGAATACATGGAAATTCTTGTGACATGTTTAGCGAGCAAGACTCGAATCTTGATGGAGGAAGAGATCGGACATCCGACAAGAACCAGCTGATGGTTCTATACACACCAAACACATGCTGTCTCCACACCAAACCATAGTTACTAAACTAAATTCAGCCCGGTTATTTGATCTAAAAAACTCATAACTTGAGGCTTGACCCAAATTGATATTAACCCAGTCCATAATAACCCATTATCCCAAACCTTATTCCAAGTTGGTCTAGTCTAGACCTGGTCCGACGACCATTCACCGAACACAGGCAAAATGAACATAAACCACTATTCACCAAACACAGGCAAAATGAACATAAACCAAACCCTTTCTTAATACGAAATCAACATGTAATGCAGATGGTTATAATAGCTCTCAAGTGGATTGTTCCATTTTAAGTTCTTGCAATGCCATTATTTAGTGGAGCTATTATCGGTAATGGAGTGGCATTTCCCATAAACTAGACTCACTTTCCATGCCCCCACAAAGCTATATTCATGCTTTAACATCTCTGGTGAAACTAGGAAAAAAAATATAGAAACAATTGTCCTCGAGATGAAAAAAACTAGAAAGATTATGACAAGAGAGAAGACTGGAAGCAAGAGTCTGATACCAACCTAAACCTAACAGATTAAAACTTTCCAAATCAATGTACCTGTAAATCTAAGATATTATAACCATGCCAGAAAAGCATTAGTCATTTCCATGAGCCTGCTGGAAATATATCGATTTAAATTTAACCTCACTGTCCAAGGCCATTTATTCCTTGCCCTCTACGCTTAAGATAGATTATGAAATAACTTGGACAAGAGCTCAGATAACTGCATGGATTAAGGGGGGGAAGGGCACACGGAACTTAAACCCACATTCACTTCATGTCACTCTCTACTGCATCAATCTCTGCTACTAAAACTTGATAGAAGGAGGCAAGCAAGCGAATATCTACAAGAAAAACTACTTATTTAAAGCTGGGGCCAGCACTTTCATATTCGCCAGTGACTCCCTACATTACATATTAGTTGATAAAGGGGAGGAATTTGAGACAAGGACCCCAAAGACAATAACTTTAAGCTGCCTCGGCAAATCCAACTCTAAGCTTTCCAGAATCAAAGACAGTATGGTAGCGTCCCATGAAAACATCTCCCAGTATCCTGGATTGTGAAAGATCATTAAGTGAGATTAAAAGGAACATTATGACCATCTATGAGCATGGATAAGGTGATAAAGCAAGCAAAACTAGTTCTAGAATCCTTAAGAAGGTTTGATTAGAAATAATATACCAAAGAGGTCCACGAGGAGGAGGTATATCCAACGCAGTAAAGCCACTGATGCACTGGGCGGCTGAACCTTGGCCAACCTTGAGAATGTACTGATCATGAAGCAGGAAAGAGGCATCAGTTCTACGAATTAATATACACGTTTGATATATTTAGCACATTTAAGGGGCATTGATTCATGTAATAGTAAGTTGTGTTGCATATTCAATAGGAGCACTTCATGCTCCTATGGAGGAAAGTTGGGCTGTATCCAAATTCTTCCTGAGGCCTTTGTTGGACAATACGCCATTACTACTAGATATAAACTTTTAGACTATAGATATCTATCCAAATATAATTACATTAATATAGTCCTGTTAAAATGTCCATAAAGACTATCATCCTAGCACAAGTGGCAGTTCTTAGAAGAATGTTTGCAACAATGAATCAAAACATCACAATGTTGCAGTCAGTGATACCTCATTATTAAGATGAATAGATGGTTGCATTTCACCAACTTGTGTATTTTAAAATCAGTTAAAAATGCATAATTTCAAGGAAATAGGAAAAAAAAGGGAAATATCCCTCGATAGCATGAACGGTAAGACTGGATTCAGCTGCCATACCTCCTCTGGGGCAAGCTCAAACTCTTTGCCTCCAATGGTGAAGGCAATTCTAGGCATTGAAAGAACACTTCCACAGTCAACAGCTGATTGTCCTGTCAGGTTTGGAACACGTTCACAGAGCTGTGAAATTATCAAAGGCATCAGCAAGAGAAGCATATCCACAAGGCCCAAACAATTATTAGGGAACAATGCATGTATCACACCTGATTGATGAAGTTCAATAATTTTTTGCAGTGGTTAATAGATAAAGTACAAATTCATTTAATTCACCTGATTGGCATAGTCCAATACACGATCTTGTGTCTGGTTCTGCTGAAGCTGGCTTCGCATCCAGAAAACTGCCATTTCACAAGCAGAGCACGTAGCATCACCAAGAACACCAGATGACTTGTCATTGCTCTCGTCCACCACACTCTGAATGCCCATGCTAAGCAAAATCACAAACCTCTAAGTTAACTGCCTATTCACAACACACAGTAAACCTTTCTAGTAACAAAAGCAGCAACATGCATGGAGGCAAGAATTCGCTTCCATGAAATTGGGTTTACGTTCATGAATTTTCTTCTACTTATTAAAAAAAGTAGCAGAAGGGGGTATTATCCAGGAGAAAAAGTTATGCCTCCCAGTAAAATTGTGAAAGCATAAGCATAAGAAGAGAACATCTTTAGAGCCCAACCTTATGCCATGGATTCCATCAAATGTGCAGAGTCCAATTTGAGAGCAGATCTTCTTTGGCTGTACCTGTAAATACATACGAAGGAACACAAACAAATCCATAAAAAGATGCTGACTACACCCATTTTCTCACGTAAGATTTTTTTCAGCCAGGGTTTCAGAAATCAAACATCTGAAATACAAGGCCGGCCAGTATCACCTCGGACAGAAGCAAATCCATAATGACTTCCCCATACTGTGAAACTACAGCCTTGCATTGCTGGCTAACCACTCCAGAGGCTCCAATGGCATGATTTATCATGGTAATTATAGCCTGAAAAAAATAACAGAGACCACCGAAATATTTTATGCACAAGAAAATTGACAGCAGAATCATGGACCTCCATCATAAAAGATTCTCACTTTTCCTATAAATGCTTTGAATCAAAATTTATTATTTTCAAAGTCCATGCCCCAACTTTAGAGTCTTCAAAGCCTATTAGACTGCTAGGTCAAATGACAAAAGTGAACATTGTCAAGATATTCCAGGTACATTGAAAAAATTACAAAAAAAATCACATTAAAAGCCACCATATGAAAGTACAATTCAAAGTCAGAATCCATATCAGAAGTTATATCCAGAGCAGGGGCAAGAAAACACTAGAGAATGAACTCATCTTTAAATCTTCAAACCCACAGGATAAAAAGCATTAATAGCTTTACATTTTCATCCATTCTGTTCTAGGCAATCAACATAACTTCAACCCAATGGCAAAAAATAGGATAGCTAAACAGTTAGCTATCAAATTGTACTGAATAAGATATCAACAAGTACACATCCAACAAGCTGAAGTATTGTTCATACCGTTGGACCTGCCAACAAGGAAGTTCCAGAATCCGCAATTGCAGCACAACCACCAGCACAATACCCTGAATAGCAGTATCCTTAGGTAATCAGACCATATAATGAGAGGTAGTATAAATCATATGCAAGAGAGCACATATATATAACGACAAAAGGATAATTGTCACTGTAGATATATACAATATATCTTATTAACAGAGCTTTGCCCTACTGGTATATGTGAGTTTCTATATAAAAAGTGCAGGTACTGAGAGAGAACATACCAGTTGATTTATCACCAACAATGACATCACCCATGTCGAACTATGAACAGGAATTATGATACAACAAAATGAGAAAAATAATTGAAAAATACAGATGACATATATTTAGAACTCCAAGAAAAGAAAAGGTTACAGCCAACAACCTGCCAGTAGCCTTTCTGTGTCACAGGAACATATGTGTGCTTGCCCTTGTAATGATTTGGGTCCATCCCACCAAATACAATTTCTCCCCCTTCTTCATCATCCGCATTGCGGTTAAGCCAAAAAGAAAATACCGGTTCCTTGATGAGACCCTGTTTAATCATGTTGTCCCTGTTCAAAATGCAATATGTCAACTCAAACACAAACCATAAAAAAGGTTTAGATGATCAGTGAGAACTAAGAGATAAGACAAGTACCAGACTGGAACAGCACCTCCTACTGCAATTTCTTTGAACCCAAGTCCCAAAATACCATCAAACTTGCCCACCAAAAATGTGATACTAGGCTCCTTAGTTGCCTCGATAAATTCCTTAAAATTCAAAAACAGGAGTGAGAACAGACTCATCACACCATGTAATAACATGCAAATAAGTTGCAAGGCACAACATTACCTGATCTTTCACAACCAGGTTACCAACTTCGACAGCATCAATACTGAAGAAACCAGAAATGGATCCACTGCCATACTGAATTTCAGCACTTTTTCCTGCAAAATTCATCATAATAGACTCAGTTTCAAACAAAAAAAAAGAGTAATCACCCCAAATGATAGTTTCCCAGCCAAACAGCTCATGCAACTGCAGAATGACAAGCGATTTAGACTAAAAAATTGTAGCTAGTGCTGCATTGTATGGTTACGGATTACAATGATGGCATCCCTAGTTCCTAGGATTATAATGATAGCATCGCATCCTTAGTCCCTAGCTAATGTTAGCATGTATACACATAGCAGCTCATCATGACAACCACATACCTAAGAAAGTAATTAACATGCAGCATTTCCATATTTCCTACGGACCTAAACATTCTTGATAAAACTTCAATGCACCACATACAAATTAACAGGACAAAATTTCTTCTTATAGAACAAACAGCAAAAAAAAAAAAAAAAATTAATAAATTCTTTGTTATCAAGGAACCAAACCATTCTTCTTGTAGGAACTCGACTTTCCAGAGTTGTACTTGGAATGGAAGTAACATGCAACCTGCATAGCAAAGTGAAACCATTAATCTATTTGATACGCATGTATAACGAACATAAAAAAAATACACATGCATAAACTCACCGACAAATAGCACTTAGATGATGGCACCCACAAATTGGAGCTACCAGTGTCAAAAATCACTGTGAATTTCTGAGGAGGAGTCCCAACACCAATCTCACCATAGTACTGAGCATCAAAATAGTTCTTTAAAGCAACTATATCAGTATCCTCAGATTCTCCAAGATTACCAAGGAGATTATACTTCCTAATAGAAGCTCTCAAAGCCTCTTGGGAATCAAGCCGTGCAGCAATCCGGTTGTTCTTATCAAATTTCACCTTTTTTAATCCAATTCTAAGCAAACCATCATTTGACTCGGATAATACCAAAGCAAATAACAAAAATGAAAGAAGCACAAACCCCCCAGTTGATTTCAAGTTCACTCCCATTTTTACACCTGTAAATTCACATTAACAAAATTTTAAAAAAACAAGAAGTCCAATTCAGAAAACACAATAACCAATATGATCAATCACATTATTCCAAAGTGATTAACATGCCAAATCAAGAAAAAGGCTAATATCAAGTTCAATAATCATAAATCAAAAGTCTAACATAAAGTCATGAAATTTCACTCAGAAACAAGCAGTTCTCCACTGCATGATCTTGGCTCAAGTAAAGCTCAATTCTTTATTCAATGTTTACACTTCTAGAAAACTAATAAAGTAAAAGATCAAAACTTCCAAACCCTTTATGTCTATTCAAGCCTCAACTACACCAAAGCAGAAAATAATCAGCACCTAGCTCTTCATTCCAAAACAAAGACAGAAACTTTTCTGAAACCCACTTCAGTACACAAAAGGAGAAGCAAACTGACTCAAACTAACTCTAATTTAACAGCATAATCCAAATTCCAGCCAGCTTTAATCAAACTTACAAAAAAAAGTTAATCAAAACAAAGAAACAAGTTAAAAATTAACAACCACCACGCAAAAATAAACTAACTTTTTACAAAAAATAATCACAAAAACACATTAATAAAAATAGGTTATCAAGAAAAATTTAAAGATGCTCACAGATTTTGAAAAGCCAAAAAGAAAAAGGAGAAATAGTGTGTGTCACTGAGACCGAACAGGAGCAGAGAGGAGAATATATAGAAACAAGGAGAGAACTGACCTGTCAACTTCTTAGACTCACAAGGGCCCAGCTAAGCTACTTGGTATCTTTCGAAGTGTAAGGTTTAATCTTGGCTGTTGAATGTGTAGAATCTATAGGTTTTAACCATTGATTTTGGATTGTTCTGACTGCTGAACCCTTTTTGGTCTTTGTAATTTGGTTTTATTACATTCTAATCCTTTTATTATGAGCAAGTCTCACTTAAGTCCTTAAACTTTCTATCCCAGAACAATGAGAGGAACTGTTGAGTATGCTTGCTGCAGTACTCCTTATGTTATTTTTGTTTTCTTGTTTTAAGCTTATGATTGGTCCACTAATAAAGATTATAATATAGTATAATAAGGCTAATTATATAGTATAACTATATAGTATAATTAATTCAAGTTTGTTATATTTTTATAAGCTAGTAATGTCTTATTAATTGATTAGTTATAAGCTAATTATATAAGTTTGACTCAATAACCACTCCAATACAAGATTTCCAAATTAAGTTACTAAATTTAGTTTAAAAATCTTGAATATAATTATCATTAAGATTAGTTCTTATATTTTCTATATGAAGCTGAAAATAGTCGTGTGTTTGAATATATATTATTATCTATTTTTTAAAAAAAAATGATAGATTCTCTTATGCCATATAAGGAAAAAAAAAGTTTTAAAATAAGATTTTATAGTATTATTGCAATATTACCTTCCATTTTCTATTTGGTTTTGCAATAAGGGTATTATAAAATCAACTTTCATGTGCTAAGACTAAAAACTTGTTTATCATTGTGGTAGCGGTTGTTTTTTAAAGTAATTTTTATTTGAAAATGCATTAAAATAATATTTTTTAAAAAAATTATTTTTGACATCAGTATATCAAAATAGTCTAAAAATATCTAAAATAAATTAATTTGAAGCAAAACAAATCAAGTTTTTGCAAAAACTTTTTCAAACTGCAAAAACAAATAAGATCTAAATCTTTTCTAAGTTGAACTTTAATTAAATATTTTATAAATCTTTCATAGCTGAACCAATGCATTAATAAGAAATATTTTTTTTCTTGCATCAGTATATGGTGATTCAAACCCTAAATGATATTACTAAGTAATACCAATATTTATGACTATTATCGGCATATTTGACAGGTTTTTACATGATTAAACAAGGTTGAAAAAAAATTTAAAAGACTTTAATATGGATGGACTATGATGAAGGGATGCCCATAATTCTAAAATCAAAGTCCAAGGACGTTTCTGTATATATCTGGGAAAATGGGGGTCAATTTGTGAGAGTTCGTTAGCTTCAAGGACCAAAATCGCCCTTAAACCATCTAGGAATCCACGTTCCAAACGCACGATATTCTCGTCTTTGCCCTCATTCAAGGGCATAAAACAAGCTAAAATAAAGCATATAACAAGGGATCCATACTTTACTAGATGGTTTTTCACAATCCATATTAGCCGTTGATCGTGAGATGAACGGTGATTAAGGGCATGATGGGATGCTGTCCGACGTGGTGGTTCACGGGATAAAAGAGCGTGGGTACCGTGACGAAGGGTTATGCTGGGTGGCGTTACAAGAGAGAAGCTGACATCTCAGCTAAGCATGCAATTTGGTTGCCTTTACACGCGACACTTTGCTTCCATTTACAAGTCTCTGGCTTGAATCAAGTGACGACAATGGTATGTGGTTTTTCTTTTTATATTTCTTTGAGTTTGATATCATGAATTAACCTTGAATTTCAATATATCTTCTATGCTAAAAATAAATAAATAAAACACATTGGAATAAGCTATAAAATATTTGATGTTATTTCGTATGTATATGATATCTAGTATAATTATCAAACTTTACTTGAAATAATTTTGTTTCTAAATCGAGTTGGAAGTTAGTTTGATCACAACTTGTTAAATCAACTCGGGAGTTAATTGATTTATTTTAATCAATTCCAAGCATTTTTAAAATTTCTATCCATAATAATATTTTTTTAAAAAAATAATATTATATTTTTAAAAAAAATTAAAACGATATTATTTCAAAATAAAAATCCATTTTGATTCATGATCAACCATAAAGTTGATGAGTTAATTCATAATATGATACTAAGACTTGATCAGATAACTATGATATCCATAACCAAACTTTGTTATGCTTTAAAAATTGGGCACGAACAAGAAAAAGTTGATAGATCCAAACCTGAATTTTAACAAACCAATATTGAAATCTTTTTATTAAGCTAGCTTACCATTCTATCAAGATTTCGAGCTAACGTTAATTTCTCCTTAAAATAAATCCATTTAAACACCGGTACTAGAACCTTTCTTACCGTAACTTAGCTTGAAAATGTTATGGTAGTTATTTTTTAAAATATTTTTTATTTAGAAAAATATTAAATAATATTTTTTTTATTTTTAAAAAATTATTTTTAAAATCAAAATATAAAAATAATAAAAATAATCAAAAAATATTAATGTAAAGCACAAAAATAATTATTGTTATTTTCCATTCTTACTGTACGTGTGTGCATACTACATGAATAGGAGACATTTCAATAATTTAACATAAATAAATAAAGAAAAAGGGCCCACTCCTTCGTCAATTAATGCATGAGTACTGAGCATAAGCCATTATGAAGCCAATTAAATTGTTGCCTGCAAGCAAGTCCATTAATTTCAACTCACATGTTCAAGCAATGATCATGCGAGATGGATGGCTAGCTTCAGTGAGTGAAGACTACCTACTTGTTGAGTGCAAGAATTGTTTTGTCTCTCAAGATGGCGAAGGAAGGGAAAATATGTTGTTTTCATGAGCGAACCATTAACAAAAACATCGAGTTCGTCATCCAAAACCGCCAAAAAAAAAAGAAAAAAAAAAGAGCTTTAAATATGTAGTGTGCTTGGTCAGGACAAGCATTCCTTGTTCTTCTTTTTTTTTTTACTCTTTTGGATCGGTAAGAACTAAAACGTGGTGGAAACTGGGAAAATCACATGTAAAATCCAACCATCTTGTGAGCTTCTTGTTTCGAGTTTTACTTAGGCTATTTGTTTCTTACCATGATGGTGTATCTATATTTTAATGAATCCTACTGCTAGAAGATGATCTTCTCAATCCAACCAGGCATACGAGCTCTCAAGTTCTAGGTGAGGAAGTTGATATTTCAGTGTCGGGGTGTGTGTAAGAACTCACAATCTGTAAAGCAAGCCTCTTGACACGTTAGGAGACCTTTGGATGGATAAGAAAGCCTATGTCGTTTTTTAAAGCATTTTTTATTTAAAAATATATTGAAATAATATTTTTAATTTTTAAAAAATTTGATATCAATATATTAAAATAAAACAAAAATATAAAAAAAATAATTTTAATCTTTCTTAAAAACAATCTTACCCAAACTCCATTTAAAACTTTGTATGTGTGTGCTATAAAGGGGGATACACGTCATCCGACCAGATATTGATTGGGATTAATGATTAAACCATTATAGGTATTTAATACGACAACGTAGATCATATGAGTGAGAGCTCTGTTAAGATACACGTGTACCTCAAATACATCAACAGAGATGCTTTAAATTTTAAACCCAAAGGCCCAACCCAATAAGTTGGCCTTTTTTGGGCCGTGGTTATTTAGTGAAGTAATTGGGCCGTCCAATTGGGAATCAAACCAATGCCTTAAGCTTTATATCAATTAGTCCTTCAAATCCAATTGGTATGGGCTGTCAATGCGTGCATTATGGCATCGATGGATCTTTTGAGAAGGCCTGCATATTGCCCCATAAGGAAAAAAAAAAGAAAAAAAAGCAGTAAAATGTTTCAACGACAGCATGCATCAACGAGCCTTCTCCTCTACCACCGTTGATATTTGCTTGAAAATTAAGTTCAACTCTAGCATGCATCTTTGGTCTCTTTGCTAGATGAAGCATTAAGAATTACAATGAAGTTCATATATGCATCTTGATCCGTCTGAGATATTATCTTAGTTTATACTTCCATAATTAATATGTCATGCAGAAAACTAAAGTTTGGAGCACGTAGGGTGAGGATCCCGACACTATTAAGTGAGGAATTAAGTGAGGATTTGATCTAAACATATTATATAAATAATTTAACAAATGTTTTTATAAATAATCAAAACTTATTTAGATTTAAAAAAATATCTGGTCGCGTCAAATAATATTAACATTTAAAAACTGCAATAGCAAGAAATCCAATTATTGGATCAGTTTTAAAATTTTTCGTCTAATCCTATGAGCATCTTTCTAATATGCAACCACAACATCATCATTGATTGGATCTTTGAATCTTTTAGAATTAAGTCTTAGGGCTAGGCTTTTATTTAGGCTAATTTTGTGTTTTTTATTTATGTTTAATTTCCTTTTTACTTTTATATTTCTAGTTATTTTCTAGTAAGTGTAGAGTTTTTTTCCAACATATTTAAAGGTTTTATAAACCTTTTAAAAAAATATTTTAAAAAATAAATTGTGAATTCTTCACTCATATTTGCAATCCCCGTTTGTTGTGCTATAGTCTTTAGTTTTTGTATGCATCAATATGTCATTTTTTCTTCTAGAAAAACAATATTCAATACAACAACTAGATTTAGGTGGATCCAAACTATCTAGGGGCATCCTAATAATATTGTTGTTCATTATTGTAGTATACGTTATCGTTATCATAATATGATTGATTTGATTCACGAATCTTCATAAATAAATGTTATTGATTTGATTTATATAAACTAGTTACACGTGGCAATTCCTTTCTATCTACCACATTAATTAGATGAATGATCTTTCTTTTTGAGATGCATGAACAAGTTTTTTTTTTTTTAAGATCTCTATTAAGGACATCGTGCTTAAATCTTTCATGAAAAAAAAAATCCATTTTCAAATCTAATACTTGATGTGGGGGCATGAGGCCCATGATCTTAATTATAGCAAACTGTGTAGTCCAACTTGCATTTATGATGAAAATAGTAAGGGCACAAATTAACTATTAATAGTTGAAAATATTATTTTAAAATAAAAAGTATTTTAAAACGCAACAAAAATCATTATATATATATATATATATATATATATATATATATATATATATAAAGAAATTCCAAAAAGTTATTTCTGTGCAAATCACAAATCACTCATGCAAGTCATAGGCTCATAGCTAGGTTCCCATGAACGGTTGGTAAAGTTAAGAAGAGAGAATGGTCCTTCCATGTACGGTGGATTGATTGATGAGGTACGGTTGCGACCCGCCATGCTCGACCTTCAATTATCCACATGAACATGACATGATGTCAATGAAAAAATAAAAATAAAAAAAAGAAAGGGGGGCTAATTTGCACGGAAAGTCAACAAAGGTTTCCTAGATTGTCCAATGAAATTAGCCCCTACCTTCACCACTCTCCACGAAACTTACCAAATCCCCATTTCTTTCTTTATTGGTCCAAATTTGACCTTAGAAGATAGCTTTCACGATCCAATTTTGATTCATTCATTTATCACCCCACATGGTGTTGTAGTTGCCTAGAAGTCTCCTCAAAGTCCACTCTTGCAGGCAAGCTAGGGTTCCTTCCACCTTACACTCTAACATTTGACGTGTCAAACAGTTGTACACAGACGACTAGCCGTAGTTCTTGACTGTTTAAATCACCAAAATGTTTTGTATTCTACAAAACTTATTCGTCGGTTTCTTGACTTGTAATTTATTTCTTTAATTAGCTCACTTGCAAACGTTAATTATTGAATGTTAACAAGTCATTGGGATATGAAAACTAGAAAGAAAGTAAATGAGCTAGGTTTGAGGTTGAGAGATAAGAAAAATATATATAAATTTTAAATAACTTATCTCTTTTATAAAAAATATGCTATTTTTATTTTAATTTATTGTTCTTGTGACCATAACCAAATACCACGATTGATAAACCATTAAGGAGTTGGAAAATATATGTTGATCGTGTTTGTTTTATATATATGTTGATCATTTTTAAAACCGAACAATTTGAAACAAAATATTAAAGCATGAAATAATAATAACAAAAGGAATGGAAATATATCTTGTGTGTACTTCAATTTCTATCCTTTCGACCCCCAACAAGGAAAAAAAAAAGAAACTATGAACATCTGAACCTCATTTTCATCCCTCGGAAGAAGGGAAGAAAGAGAAAAGGAACTATTGATAACAACAAAGTAATTAACTATTCATAAAAAACAAAAAAATTGATAAGAGATATGTCTAATTAATTTCTGTGGCTTGTGTTGTTCGTGGCGTTGCTGTTATTGTTGTTGGTGGTGGTGTTGCTGTTAGCACCACCAATGATGGAGCTGATGGCAGCTGCAAGTGCTGCAGTGAAGTTAGGATCGGCCGTGATGGCGGCAGTGGCAGCACTCAATGTGTCCTGAGATAGGGAAGGTTGTTGTCCTGAGTGCAACAAGTGGGGTTGAGCTTGGTGGCCTAATTGTGGAGTCCCAATTTCCTGAGACAATTGGAGGCCAGAGAATTTCGATTGGTTGTACAAGGCTTGACCAAAAACCTGAGGCAATTGTGGTGTTGTGACTGAGGAAAAATTCTGGGGCTGGCCTGGAAAAGGGACTTGGAATTGTGGAGGAGGTCTTTGGAACTGGTGAGGGTTTGGATTATGAGTGAGGTCTAATGTTACAGTAGGGAATGGAGCTGAAGCTGAAATAGTTGCCATATTTGATGAGCCAGCTGGGAGTATTGCTCTTGCTAGCAAATTTGGGTTCATAATGCCATCTGCACTTGACATTGATCCTGATAGTAACATGCTTGCGGCTGCTGCTGTTGTTGATGCCATTGCCATTGCAGCTGGAGGTAGAGGGTGATTGTGATTGCCTTCATAAGTTGTGATCAAGATTGTTCTATCCTCCGCGCAACGTTGAACCTGAAATCAATCACCAACATAAAATACACTAGTCTTAGATAAAATCTTGATTGGATTATCGACAATTCCTCAAATCATCCCTAACTTAGATTGAAAACGAGGATCAAGAAATGGGCTAAAACATACTTGTTTTCGAACTGGACAGCCCACTGCCATGGTGCACCGATAATAAGCCCGTGGACACGGGTTTCCTTTGGCCATCTTCTGGCCGTATTTCCGCCATTGGCAGCCATCAGTAATCTGGAATCGGTCAAACCAAATTAGTTCCACTCCAATTTGTTGAAAGTTATATGAAGATTTGAACAAGTCTTAGCTAGTTACATACCATGGGAGCTTCCGATCGTGCACGAACCGATACACGGGCTTTTCTCATCGTCGCCTCGGTCGATTGCTCTATAGCCTTATTAGCAGGACTGGCAGGATCCGTTTTCTGAACCTTCCATGCTTGTGATTCAGATTCAGGACTCTCTTCCCTGCCAATTCTTTTTCCATCTCGGAAGCTAGAATTTTCTTGATCATATGGAAGTTTACCATTGTTTTTCGGGGATGCAACTTCAATATGGTTTTGAGGTGTTCCAGAACGAGTCCTCTCATCGGACGATGAATTGGATAGTTCATCAGTCTCAGCTGAAGGGCCTAGATCCATGAATTGTCTGGGCACTACTACGTCCTCATGTTTCTTTTCCTCAGAAGATTTTCCATGAACATTCTGAACACATCAAAAACAAATCATTTAACCTAACTGGACCAAGTTAAAATGGTACAGTAAAATCATCATCATCATCGCCATCATGTCAAGGATGCTTGGAACTGTTAATTGTTTTGAGAGAAAATTAATTACCTGTTGCTCTTTATTGCTTTCTTTTCCATGATTTTGTTGTTGATGTTGCTGCATTAGTGCTGCAAAATGCATCTGTAAAGCACTGTAACTGGTGGTTACTTGACCAAGCATGTCTTTTAACCTTTGATTTTCTGTATTCATTTGTTGCAGCTCCATATGTAATTGTGCCAACTTCTACATGTAAAAAAATATATATAAAGATTAAATAAATCCTTAAATGGGAAATCTTAAAAAAAAAAATTGACCATCGATTTGGATTGTGTTTAAACTTATAATTACCTCGTTGTTCTTTGATCTCTTATCATCAACATCAGATGAAACACCATCATCCACAGTTGATTGATCACTTCTAGAGTTAGCAGTAAGAAGGTGCAACCCAGTCTATATTTAGAAACAAAAAAAAAAATCAATATCTCTATTTATAGAAAAACTATATAAGCCATAATAATTCAAAAAAAGAAAAAACAGATTTATTTTCTTACATTTACATCAAGAGCAGTCCTGGTAGACCTTGGAGCAAGTTCAGCAATGGAATTCTCCTTCTTGACAATAACACTTGTGGTCTTAGAATCATCGTCACCAACCTTATCTATCTTTTCTTTAAAGAAATCTACTTCGTGAGCAGCAGAAGGTGGTTGCTCATCTTGGCCAGCAGAAAGACTACCTGGAAACTGAAACATATTATTGTTCCTAGAATGATCCATGTTATGATCACTAATGAAGTCTCTTTTGATCTTCAAAAAAGAGCCAACTGGGCTGTTGTTGTTGCTGCTAGAGAAGACAGAAACAGGATCAGAAGCGAGGGTAAGACCCCATCCCTTGTCCATAAATGAAAGAAAGAAAACAAGAAGAAATGCTAGGAAAGAAGAGAGTTTTTCTTGAGAGAAAGAGGGAGAGAGGTGTCTGTGTGTACGTGTTAATTATGTGTGCAAAGTCTTTGAAGTCTTTAGCCGCTGCAATGAGCTCGGCTATAAAAAGGGTTTGAAGGGCGGACCAAAAAGAGAGAGATTTTTTATTATTATTATTATTTGGATTGAAAATGGATATATTTAGAAGAAATTGGAGGGATTTCTTGAGTGGTGGCGTCAGGTGATGCGTCAGGAATCCCTAGCTGGCAATATTGGTCCAGTCTTATACTGCTGCCGATACAAGAAATTTAGACTTTAGAGACTTGCAAAAAATGGGTTGTCGATGGATATCCATATAGAGTAAGTGGATAGTCCATTACCATGGCAATCTTCATAGAGCTTCATTAGTCATATAATAGCGAAGCTGTACTTTTTCTTCTTTTTTTTCCTTTTTTTTTCCTTTTCTCTCTTTTTTTTAATTTCAATATCATATTTTTTTAGTTTCATTCTCAAATTTTTTTTAATAATGATCCGAGTTACTTTAGAATCAATCAAACTAATTTAAATTTGAACTAATCAATAAAGAGTCGAGTTAAACGTTTAAACATTTTTTTTTTATCAATTTTTTTTTTTAACCATTCAATTACTTTGCCTTGGGATCGATCAAGTCAAAAAAGTCACGTTAAGGCAACTATCACATGATTTAATTTTAGACTCAAACTTAGCAATAAGTTGGGTTGGGAGGTTTTTTATGTCAATTTTATCTTTTTTTAAAAACAAAATTTCATTCTCTAATTTTTTTCATTGATCAACTAGAATGCATTTAGTTTTGTACATTTTAATTTTAAACATAAGCTAAACAATAAGTTAAATAAGGAGATTTCAAGATTGAATCGCTCTAATGATTTTAAAAAAATATTAAATAATCTTTTATATCCTAAATAATCTTTGTAACGTTGCGTTGAAAAAATATTGATCCAACCCGTAGAGTGTGAACTTATAAACTAATAATTATCTAGAACATAAACTAAAGAATTCAAATATCTTCAACAACAATAACAAATGGAATTTTCCAAGGGGAAAAAATCAAATATGGGTCCGGATATTAAAATGGGTATACGGGTTGAAAACAACAAAAATTGATGAAATGTTGACCAGATTTGTAAAGTAAGACAAGAAAAAGAAAAAGGTAGTGGTGGTGGTGTTGAGGGTGGGGTATGTGGGTTTCGTCTACCTTTCTTCAAGAAAGAGTTTTGACTCTTTCATAAAATCAAATCAACGAAGAAAAAAGAAAAACAAAACCCTAAGAAAAAAAAAAAAAAAACTTGTCAATCCCACCGTCCCTTATCGTGCGGCGCGTTCCACGTGATGAAATTCAATAAACCAATTAAATTGTTTTTTTTTCATATTTATTTATTAAAAGTAAGAGAGAAGCACGTCAACGAAATTGACGGCCAGGCTAGGTTATGACTGGAGACCGGACGGGACAGTTGCTTAGTCTATAGATGGGTCCCTCTATTACATAAGCCCCCCACGTTTCAGATCTGCTCCCCGGTAACCATGTTGACTGTTTACTGGTGGGACCCAGTCACTTGCTCTTTTTACACATCTAGATTTTGTAGTTGCCTGCCTTGCGCTAATAAACCCTTGAGGAGACTGCCCAAGTAACCACCGGAAAATTAGGTAATCTGTGGTTACGATTTAATTACAAAATTAAAAAGACAGAGAAAGTGGAGATATGTGTTTATTTTTATATTTTATATTTTAAAAATATATAAATTTATTTTTAAATTATCATAAAAATATATTTTTATATCTTTATAATTTCTTCAATCAAATACGTTTTTATCTCACTACCTAAAATTAATAAACACTCTTTTGGATGGAATTTTACTTTTTATTCATTTTGCAATCAATCGCTGATTTTTTATAATTAATTGATTTTTTTCTCAATAAAGTTATAGTATTATTATTAATTATTTGTTTTGATTAATATGAGTATTCGGGGCAGCTTACGCGTATCTCGACTAATTCTGCGGGTCTTGAAGTCAACGACTATGTAAGTCTTTAGTGATTCTGAGGTTTGTGAGACTCGAATAATGATTTTTAAAAAGTAAATATAAGATCTGACCAGTTGATTTACACCCCTTAGGATTAAGTTATAATATTATTATTTGAATAGCTAGCAGCCATTAACTTAGAGGTGTTATTTCCCTGTGCAAATAATTAATGTCAACCAAATCAATAATAAATTATCATGATATGGTTTATATAGTGAGTCAAGTTAATACGTGTACATATATACATATTCAACTAATTTTTCTGAGATTAATGTATATATAATATAGTAACGTTTTGACATTGTCACATCAGAGATAAAAACAATAGCAGAACTTATGCTCCTTTCCTTTTCGAATCGAGGAGCCATTTTTCTTAGCCAACTCCATGTTCTGACATCCCTTTTTAACGTTTTAATTTTTTTGTTCTTGCTTGAATGTCATGGTATTTCATAATTCACCGATGCTAGACCTATCAAGGGTTTAATCTTGTTTCCAGCTACTAGCCTCAAATCTTGACCATACAAGAATTAATTACTGCACGAATTTCTGTCTTTGTTGAAACTTTGCTTGCAATTATATCACATATTTTATATATTTCCTTTGTTTTTTAGTTAAGTAAAAGATTTAATAATTCTCAAAGCATGGAGTTTTTTTTTTTTGGTTGTGTGTGGCTTTGAAACTCCATCGTTGACAACCAATACCAATAAAATGAAGCAAACACGTATCTAAAAAAATAAAAGAAAGAAAAGAAAATCAATCTGCATGACATTAGGTGGATATTACTTTGGCCTGTTCATATTTCTTGACTTATTAGTTAACCCAAACTTTCCCTTCTTTCTGCTGCACACGAATTTTCAACATCCAGTGATGTTCTATTAATTTCTTCTTCGTGGAGTATATTAATCAAAAAATAGTTATTTAAAAAACAACTTCTGAAATGTTAAATGGTTATTTACAAGAAAATAAAATGATTGGGTTTCAAATAAGATAAAAAGACAGAAATAAATAAGATAATTACTAATATATTATATAGCTAAAATTAATTTCGTTATACTTTGGCCTAGCTATTAATCTTGCCCGTGAGGTTAAGTCAAGACAAAAAGGTTATGGCTACCTAGCTCATGGCTGGCTTGCCACGTACACATCCTGGCAATTACCCAAAACATCTAGAGTTTTCCAGAGGAAAAAAAACCCTTCAAGCTCACACCTTCAAAACATTACCAAGAATGGGAAAACGGTGGCCAACAATTGACCAATATTGCATTAATTTCGACATCAAAAATCATAGTTTCTCTCCAAGTTTTCCAACGTAACCAAACTCGTGAATTGGACTTGGAATAGAAATCGTTCGAACAGTGGAAAAGTTTCTCCTAATTGCATGCATGTACGATCAATCGATCGAGAACATTGTTTTATATAGAAAATAGTTGTTTCTGTTCAAACCTACGGCGCCCAAAGAAAAGAAAGAGGAAAGGGGTTCGAAAATCAATAAAGATTCCATTCAAAGACATGTCATGTAGAGTAGAATTGTCCTGTGGGCTAATAAGATTTTAATTGATATTTGAAAGTGCGATAATGATTATTTTTTAAAATATATTTTTATTTATTAATATATTAAATAATATATTTTTTATTTTTAAAAAATTATTTTTAATATTAGTATATTAAAATAATTTTAAAAGATATTTTTTAAAATGTAAAAACAAATAGTCATTTTCTTATGCCTAGTGGATAGAATATATGTGAACGAGGTATACAGTGCCTAATTACGAACGTGCACGAAGGAAAATGCTGACCACCGAACCCAACGACTTGCATGGAGACAAATATTAAATTATTCTTCGAGACAAATATGTATAAAGACTTGTATTAGTAACAGATTCTGAACGCGGTGTTCACCGTGTTTAAAAATTTTTTTTTTTATTAAAATTTAATATAATTTATATATTTTAAATTGTTTTGATGTATTAATATTAAAAATAATTTTTAAAAAATAAAAAAACATCATTAACATGTATTTTAGAACGTAAAGTTATTTAAAAAGTAATCGTTACTACACTGCCAAACACGCAAGACCAAATCCTTTTTTTTTTTAACTTTCATTGATTTTTTTTTCCTTGGTTTCATTCCTTTTCGATACTAAGTGTGCTTTTAGATATTACTCAATACAATATAATTCCCTTTTTAATTTCCTTTTCTTATTTTAGGCACTACTACGTTCGATACCATTGAAAATTAAAATCGGTCAAATTAATTTATTTTCCTATTAATTAATATAAACTTAGCTGAATATTCCATGGAGACTTAAAAAAAAATAGAAGTAGGTTAAAAAAGGTGTTTGAGGTTATATTAATTATGCCCCCATGCTGCGGAAGCTATGAAAAATGTTTCAGCCAAAATTCATATAGTTTTTATACCATTTTAATTTTTTCTAAACCAAGTATTAATGCTTAATTTTTTATTTATTAAAATTGAATTTAGAAATTTTCAATCCCAATCATCAAATCAAAAAGTAATGAAAAATTTAAAATATATAATCTATCAAATTTAAATTTTTAACCACTCTCAATTTTCAAAATAGATACTTGATTTCATAATTTATTTTTTAAAAAATTAATTAAAATACAATAAGAGTACTTCAAGTAATAGTTAATTTAAATTCTATATTATCATAAATTCTTGAACAACATGAAGGGATTTAGGCCTTATTTGTTTGACGGAAAGTGATTTTCTAGAAATTACTTTCCAAATTTTCTTGTGTTTGTTTGTGATTAGAAAAGTTGGTTAACTATTTGCTGATTATATCAAATTTCATAGAATCTTTTATAAAACCGGTATATACGGGTTTCCTAACGACCCTAAACCAAATAATTAGGTGGCAACTCCCCTAACCATCGACACAGCGCCACCACGGGCGACACTTTATAAACAAACATAGCCTAAATTGAAGTTATTTTTTTTATGTAAAATATCTATTATTCTAAATTATGTTCCACGATAAAGAATTTATTTAACATCCCATTAGAAGCATCAATGTATTGTGATTACCGAGTCATGAATTTGGAAAGATTGAATGGCTTGAATCTTAATCAACTAATTTTGTCTTTGCTTAGAACTTTATTTTGATTCACTGTTTTCGTTGTCGTTAATTAGTAGTATTTTCTTTTGATGTGTTTTACATTATTCACATGAGAAATGCATAATTTGTTGAAGTCAACTGACGCAGGCAACTTAATTTCCTCTTTTGATTTTCAACCATCCAAACCCAAGACTTTCATGGTCTTCCATTGCAGCTATTTAAACGAGAATCACTCTGTTCTTGTGGTACCCTTGTAGTCTGTTTCCTCCATGAATGTTGGCTTTTCATTAATTGGGTAACTTAATTTTATCTTCTCTCATTTTATTATTAAAGAATAGTCCTGGAGTGCGATAATTTTTAATTTTAGAAATTTTTTGAAAGTATATTTATCTGGGTTTAAATGTTTTTTTAATAATTTTGATGTATTAATGTCAAAAATAAAAAACAATCTGAAAAAATTATTTTAATAAATTAATATAAAATAAATTGATTATATCAAATTATTTGAATATATTGACTTCCTACCTAGTTATATAAAACAAGCTTATCATATAGATAAAAAAAGCATGCGTATGTGACAATTAATTAATTGGTTGGTAAATCACTTCAACATTAATATCTTAAGAAGCTTTCAAACTAGTCACATCACAATAATACAAGAGTGGTTATAAATATTAGGGTTTGTAGTCATCGCATAGTTAGTAAAGTTTCGAACATTGAGATCAATATGTATTTATTTTCTTAATGTATTACATCAATGATAGAGATGCGTTGTTAAAATTATTTATTAAAAAAATTAATTTCAATTAATATATAAAATTATCCATTAATATTATCTATTAATGAATAAAAATAACACGCACACGAATAGAGATAAGAATGACCATGCATGCCCAAAATTCAAAAACTCCAAGGATGTGAATAAATTATGATAAAAATGTCAAAACCCCACCTAATTAAACAATTACAGAGTTTCAAAACTCTTGAGGGAAACAAAATCAAAATAGAAGAAAATGACAAAGTTGACTGAATTTTACGTTGACCATGTTGATCCTACCTCACGTGGCTTCCTAACCTGATTAAGAAATTTGGTGAGTGGTTAGGTTTTGAAAGTAATACATGGACTAATTAATTAGAGCCATAAGCTAAACGGCATCAATAAATAAATAAATTAGACACTAAGTTGGCGTATTGCCACAAGCAACAGAGCAATTCTATGCACAGATACTTTTCGCACCATTTTGAATATATATACTGTTCTTTATTAATTTTTGGTTTCCATTTCTCAATAATAAATGCATTTCAAACATTTGGAACTTTTTTTCCTTTCCAATTTCTATGTTTTATGCTGAGAATTGATCCATGGCTTGCTCTCTTTTTGTTCAAATTCCGGCACTTACCATTCCAACATTAATTTAACGGGGTTTTCGGGTTGATTTCATGTCCATGATGGAGGAGGAATTGACCAGAACTAAAAAGAAAAATAAAAAAAAATAAATTGTTAATTAAGGTTTCATAAAATATTTTACATAATCCCTAGCAAATAATGTACTCGTATGTATACTGGTTGGTTTAATGAAGTATTTGTTTAATATGGTAATATTGAGCTGATAAATAATAAGTTAATTAAGTACAAAATAGATGTTTATAACTCTTTTCAAACTATGGTTTTGAAAATTCAGCACACTTAAAACCTTATTATAAAACTGAAATTTGATATTTTTCAAAACCATGGTTTTATATGCAAATTATAGTTATGAAAACACAATTAATCTCAAATGAAGCAAGAGTGTATAGTGCAGTGGAATGCTCATCCATCCATAAATAAAAAAAGATGCGAGTTAATTTTTCTATATAATTTATATTAATTTATTATAAGGTCATATAATTGATTAATTTTAAACTATGAAATAATTATCATCAATCATAAAATGAGTAACCACACGGGAGAATGGAAAATAGAAAAGAAAATTTAGTGAGCAAGCCCCACTAAAACAACACGCAAGCACGTGTATATATATGTTGCAAGCCCTGTATTTCTCCTCCTCATACATCATTTACCAAATGTTTTTAGGTGTTAAGTTTGATTATTAAAAATGAGAGTTTGGGAATGAGAATCGACATGGAATAGAAATGAAGGAATCAAAATGATATTTTAATTTTAATACTATTTTGAAATCAAAATAAAATTTTAAATCTCAAATAACTTGTTTTTAAAATAAAAAGAAATAATAATTATAAAATATTTTTATTAACAATAATGATAATAAAAATAATAAAATGAGTGTTGTGATAGTGATAGAATATCACCATATATCGAGATAGTCGTAATATTATTGTAATAACAATAATATATATTTTTAAAATAATCGTATCACCATATATAGAAGGTGATGAATAATTTTTTTATTCATCATAGAAAATTGAAGGGAACAATAAAAGAGTGGTGATATAACAACAACAACACCATCACTATTTCCATGAATGAAATAAATTAATTTTTTAAAAAATAAATTTAATTCTATTTTTTTTGTTTTTGTTTTGATTCTCTCTTTTCTTAGATCGAGGAACGAACGAGAGAAATTATATTCCTATTTCTTTCTCGAACAAGAACCAAACGCATCTTGTATTCTTGCCGACAAAAAACCTCACTACTTCTTTATTCGGATCGACACCCTTTTTACCTTTTCAATGTCTTTTGTTTTGTTATGTTTTTAACTTTCTTTCTTTCATTTGTTTACATTGTTCAGACAGATTTCTCTTAACTTCAAACGCCTTTAAGACCGACAAGATGGATGACACACGTCTTTTGACAATTAACACTGCCAAATTGCGGGTGCTTTCTTCCTCCCTTCTATGATATCATTCAAAACAGAAAGCAGCCCATCACTCTTCTTACTCTTCTTGGTAAAAAAACACCAATTTTGCTCCTCATTTTGGTCGTCTCCTGCTTGTCTTTTCCACAAATCGTTCACACACACAAAAAAAAAAAAAGGACCCAAGATTTTTTATACCTAACTAGCTATTCTGATGTTTCATGCATGGTTGCCTAGTGTTGGGATTGATTCATATTGAGGCGTAGTGGCAGGGTTTTATTTTATTTTATTTTTATGATCAGTCGCTAGCGATCTAGCTAGCTAGTTGGCAGTAATTAAGTGAGAAAAGCTGTCATCACATCAGGGTGATTCTTTCTTGAGGAATAAATTAATGGTACGATAAACTAGCTAGCTACCAAAACATGATCATCAAGATTAATTAATTTTAAGGATTTAAAGTTTTCTAATGCCACTCGAAGATATCATATATAATTATATTACTTAAGGGAACACCATCGTGTAGTGAGAATAGAAAGGACAAGTTGTTGGAAACTATATATGTAGTGTGGATATATTTTAGAGAGCAATCAATTTCAATATCTTAATTTGACTACATCATTGGAAGTGGACAACTTTTTCTTCTCCTTTGATGTGAAATTGTAGAAAAGGAAATTGCTAATGAAGTCTTTAATTTCTTGTTGAGGTTCTAGCCGACTTAGGGTTCATTTGGCATGCCAGAGCAATCATTTTTTTGGTTAAATTTTAATTTTTTTTATTATAAAATAATTTTTTTATGTTTTTAGATTGTTTTAGTGTGCTGATGTTAAAAATATTTTTTTAAAAAAATTATTTTAATATATTTTTAAATAAAAAATATTTTAAAAAATAATCTCTACTACTATTTCAAACACCTTCTTATTAAGTAATTACATTTTTATTGCGGTGGAAAACTTGAGGCAACTATGAAGAAAGAAATTTAGGGTTATTTTTTTTTAGCTTAAAGAATTTTATATATTGGTTTTGCAAATTGTTATTAGCCATTCTATATAATTTGATCCTGACATTATGATTTATCTTTGGATGTTCCTCGGCTTTTACAACTTTTTAGTATTACTCTCTTTTTGAATAGGAGCTTGTAACTAGTTTTTGTAATTTTTTTTTATTAATATGAATGTTTGGGCCAGCTTGTATGTATCTTAATTAATTCCACAAGTCTCGAAGTTAATGACTATGTAAGTGAGGTTTGTGGGACTTAAACGGATAATTTCTAAAAAACAAATCTAAAATTTAATCAGTTAAGTTACACCCTTCAGAATTACAAATTATTATAATCTTATTATGGTACTTAGAGGGTGCTTGACAGTATGGCAGCGGTTGCTTTTCAAATAACCTTTTGTGCTGAAATGCATGTCAATGATTTGTTTTATTTTTCAAAAATTATTTTTAATATCAACACATTAAAACGATCCAAAATATATAAATTATAATAAATTTTAATAAAAAAATTAAAATTTTAGAAACACGGGAGCTTCTAAATGTTATTAGTCGTTCTTCGTATTAATCTTTAGCCCGTGAGATTAATAGATAACTGATCGAAAAATATGTGTGCTATTTTTCCTTCATGTCCTTTTCCATCTCTGACATTACACTCAACAAGAATATCTAGTTTAAAATCATGCACAAATCCCCAATAAAATGGTATCAGAATCGAAGTCTGCGCTAACACAGTCTGATATTAATCCAATAGATTCAATCGTACCAATTTGCACGGGTTGTTTTTTCATATAATTGTTTTTTCAATCACTTTAACTCTACACTCTACAAGGTATGATAATACAAGTTATTTTAATAGTCAGTAGGGGTCCAATGTGACTGGTTTCTATATAAGCAACCCATGTTTATGAAATTTGACCACTTGTTACTTGTAAGACCATCCTACTCAAATTCTTTGTCAAATAAAAAACTTAATTATCAAATTCTTATCCAAATATAGTGTAAAAACTAGATCATTGTCGATGCAAGGCTGCAAATCAAATTAATTTTCTTCCTGTAAAAAAAATATCTAGATGTTACAAGCATGTTTTCTACTAGAAAAAATTTAAACCGTATAGAAGTAGATTTGATGTGATCCGATCAACTTGAAAAACTCAAAGACAACCCAAAAAATTATTAAAAGCATAGTAACTAAAAATTTCAAGACATGCCTTTTTTTTTAAAAAAAAAATATTGAGACGAAAACATATTAGATTGACTTGAATTAATTTGCCAAATTCACGATCCAAATCATGAAATCAAGATAATCCCAAAGAAAGCAATTAAAACCCAAAATGAAACCTAATTCCCAAATAAACCAATGTTGAAAGATGAAATTAAAAAAAATAAATTAAAAAAAGTGACAAAAAACAACTCGAGTTAACTCGGGTTAACCTATCAAAGCTGCAATCCAGGTTATGTGACTAAAATAACTCTATAGAAAGTAAATTGTAACAAATTATAAAGCTTAATTCTCAATCAATTCAATGTTAAATGATAAAATTAAAAAGAAATATCAATAAAAGAGATACAAAAACCCGAGTCAACTCGGGTTAACCAACTAAACCCGTTACCTAGATAATGAGACCAGAATAACTTTATAAAAAGAAAAAATTTAAAATATAAAGCTCAATTCCAAATTAATCAAATGTTAAAGGATGAAATTGAAAAAATAATTAAATTAAAAAAAACATCGAGTTTACCCGCGAATCGGAATAAGCAATCCTAATGTTGAATAATGAAATTAAAAATGATAAAAAAAAAATACGAGTTAACTCATTAAACTTGTGACTCGGGTAATGAAACTAGAATAACTTTATGGAAAACAAAACAAAGAAAAGTTATGAAGCCTAATTCCAAAATAACCAAATATTAAATAATAAAATTGAAAAAAAAACATAACATAAAAAGAGTTAACTAGCAAGACCCGTGGCTCAGGTGATAAGATTAGGCTAACTTAATAAAAAGTAAACAAAAAAATGACCTAAATTAACATGGGTTGACCTGTCAAACTCGTAACCAAGATTATGAGATTGTGATAAACTCATAGAAATCAAATGAAACAAATTATGAAGCTCTAATTTTAATTAACTCATTTTTAAAGGTTAAATTTGAAAAAAACTCAATTTAAAAATAAGACATAATAAAATAACCTAAGTCTACCTGAGATAATTAACCCGTAAAACTTGTGGTCCAAGTTATAAAACGATAATAACCTTATAGAAAGTAAATCAAAATAAATTATGAAGTTTAATTTATAATTAACTCAAAATTAAAGGATAAAAAAAAAATTTCAATTAAAAAAATAAATTCAAGCCATCAATTCGATAACACAAATTTACTTCAACAATCTAAATTTTTTCTATTACTCAAAAGCTCCATCACTCTAAAACCTTGTATTGCAATCACTACAATCACGAACGTCTAAGCTACATTAATCATAATTTAAAGGTAATTAGTTAATTATCCGATTCTCATGATTTTATCGAAATGAAAATGCAAGAACATTTAAACCCCACCAACGCTCCTCCATCATGGAATTGGCAAGAATTCTTTGATAAGTTGAAAATCCTTTCACCAAACAAGAACAAAAAAATAAAATTAAGGTCGACTGGGAAGTCATGTTCATCTGATTAATTGTCGGCCATCTACACTAACTCAAAAGAAGTAACTTGGATGCACGACATTAAAGGCTACGTTTTGGTCCCTGAAAATTGAAGAACTACTTTTCCATGGGCAATTTCGGTGGGGACTTCGACGCAAGAAAGTTCCGTTTTCTCTTCCTCTTCCTGTAGCTAGGTGTAGCAGATTCTAAGAATATAATGATACCTTTCAGACTATTTCATGGGATTTGGTCTGAAATTCAGGACCTCCTTCTGATATATATAATCTTGGTCAAGTTCTTTGAGTCTTAAGCCATGTGTACATGGCCGGTTTTTTCAATGAATGAGAGCATATTTCCAAACCAAGCAACCACTTCAAGCCATGCACCCGTGCACCCTTCGTGTATTCGTGTTCACAACGAAGACGCACTCGTCTTTCTTCTTCTTCTTCTTCTTTTTTTTCTTGTTTTTTTTCAACATTTCTACCCTTAATGGTTCAGAAATTGTCAACAAAGTATTTTCATACATATTTGGCGATGGACTTTGTTTGAATGTTAGCAATATGTCTCAATTTTTCTTCCCCGTCATTTCTATCCTTAATGGCTAAGAGATTTCCAACAACGTCTTTGCATACATATTCGGGCATAGACTGTCGGAATTGTATAATTTTTGAAGTAAGAAAGCACATATTCTAGTTGAAGTTATTCACAACTCAGAAATCAGTTTTTTTTTTCTAATAAAATTAATAAAAATTTAATTAGAGCCAAAACTGACACCAACTTTATGGGGGTGTTTTTTTTTTCTTATTTTTTTGGATAAAAAATAAGTTATTCTCATCAAAATTATGAAACCGTTGAAAATATTATTTCTCATTTGAGTTTTAAATAAATCAAGCACATACCTCATTGATTGCGAAGAAAATGCACTCCAATTAATCATGTTAACAATAACGTATACTGAACCACGAACCCTTGTCAACCTAACTGCCTACTCGTGACCCACATCACATAATTATGGATCCCAAATGCATGTACTATGGAAGTGATTATTTTGAAAAATGTTTTTTTATTTAGATAATATATATTGTTTTTATTTTTTTTAATTTATTTTTAACATTAACATATTAAAATAATTCGAAAACATAAAAAAATAATTTGAAATAAAATGAATTTTAAATGTTTTTTAAAGTACTTTTAAAATGAAAAAATAAACAGCATGTAGAGAATGTGGAGATGATTCATTTGAAAAACGTGGCAACCATATTTATGAGTCTTTTTGACCATGGATGAACATCCGGTGACTCTTCAGCTTAATTTATGTGACTGGAGGCTCTTTTCAATTAGTTGCCTTAATTGATTAGATTAGACCACAGGTAGTTTGGTTGCTGACTGCTAGCTTTATGCCTCAAGTTGGATTATAATTTTCTTGCAGCCTTAGCTGTTAAAGCAAATTGGACAGGCAATGACCACATGAATATGTTTCTAAGACAAGTGTAATTTCGTGATTGGTGTTGGTGGGTTTCATAAAATTATGTTAAAAAGAATAAAATTAACTCAATTCAAATACATGAATAAATTAAGGATAAATTGAATAAGTAATGCTAATAATAATAATGATAATTAATAACTAAAAAATTAAGTGATCACACAAGAAGTGCCAAACCTAAATCTCAGCCTCTTAAATTAATTAGAGTTTTTAACTTTTCTTCTAGAAGTTGGGAAGATCACGTTGTTCTAGTGTTTTTGCAGCCACTATACTTTTCCTCCAAATTGGTATTTTTCAAACTCCGGTGTCGTGTTTATTTTGTCAATAGTTTTACTTTTCAAATAATTATTTTTATTTTGAGATCCAAATTGGAAAACTAATAAGGACGAAATTACATAAAAAGATGAAAATAAGGACTAAATAAGAAACAAATTTATGCTTCTCAAGAAAATAAAAAAACTATATATGAATATGGGAACTGCAAGTTTAGACTGGACCAAAAAAATTAAAGTAGATCACAAATCTAATCTTCCATTGGTGAAGCCCATCATAATACATGCAAAGCCCAAAGGCCCAAGGGTAGAGTTGATATAATCACAATTGTTAGACCCAAGAAAGATGCCAGCCCAGCTAAAAGTTCCTGGTATTAGTGCTATATGGTCAAAAGACTCAGTACAATAATAATAAAAATAAATTACACTAAATTAGTGTTATATGGTATTCTAATAATATTAAACCATAAAAAATGGAAAGTGAAAATATATTTCAGTAAAAAATCCAAGAGGTTGATTTTTTTATTTAAGAAATTAATTTTTAGATTTGAGTTGTGAAAGAATAGCTGGGTTTTATTAGAATATATATATATATACACTTTCGTGACTTTTTTTATTTTTAGAAATAATATTAAAAGAACCAAATTATTGTGTGATGAGTGGATTTTGATTAAGAAACCTGATTGCCATATCAATTTTTCATTTTCTAGCTACATACTCTATAGAGCACATCAAAAGGCTACGTCGGACCAAAATAATAATAATAATAATAATTAGAAGCTAACTTTTAATACCTATGAACATTTTGCATGAACCTAATTTGCATGTTTTTTTATTGGGATTAGAGTGTAGAGTTGGTAAGTTTATTCTTTTACCTATGTAAATTTTATTTTCAAAATAAAATTACAGAGTTTAATTTATTATTCTGAAACTTAGCTGGTACGACTAGTCAATCTAAAATCTTATTAATCTAATTTTAAGGAATATAATTCAACTAATTAGATCATGAATTTGTTATCTAAAAATTACCGGTTCGAGTCCCACAAACTTCAGGGCTACTGAAAAGTTACATGTTTGTTAATTTTAGAGCTCGTGAAATTAATTGAGATACACATAAACTGACCCGAATACTCACGTTAATAATAATAAAAAATCTTATCACACTAGTTTCTAATAAAATGAAACAGACTATGTAGTTGATCCTGGAAATCTTGGTGAGACTAATAATTTTTTTTAAAATCTTTTTTTTGTCCAATACAATTTTAGATAAAAATTAAAATAAAACTATTGACTTGCCCAACTTGTTACCTGACTCTGTTTTAAAACAATGGTTTTAGCCCTGTTGCTTAGCCTCTCACTTTCCCCATTTGGCCATGAAACTCTCACTTCCATGCATCTAGACTCTTGACCAAAATCATCCCACAGAAAATGAACAAATTAAGGAACAGAAGCACTGATCCTTTAGCTCTTCTGTTTATGATTTTTGCTTTCATAGGACACATACTCTTCAATCATTCCCCTGTCTCAAGATTCTCTTCTAAAACCATAAAGCAAAGAACAAGTGAAAACAAAGTAACAAGCAAACATAAAAGAAAAGAAAGGAAAAAGAAAAGGAACAGTCATGACATATATTCTTTTTGACAACTCTTTTTAAGCCTTCCTTCCCTTTACTCATTTCACTGCTATCCTTGACCATATGAACTAGAAATTCAAAGCTTCCAACACATATTTTAATGGCTTACAATCCTTCTTCAAGGTCTTGTTCTTATGATTCTTTTTGTTTCCTATTCATTACATTCGTTCTTCCATATTTTTTCCTCACAAAAGCTCAAGCTGCAAGCCATTGTAGAAACTCATGTGGTACCATTCCAATAAACTACCCTTTTGGCATCGATGATGGCTGTGGCAGTCCATATTACAGGCACATGCTTTTATGCTCCGATTCGGGCATTCTCGAGCTTCGAACGCCTTCCGGGAGATACCAAGTTCGTAGCATAAGCTACTCAGACCCTCACATGATAGTCACCGATCCATTCATGTGGAAGTGTAAAGATGGTCATCACTTTCGTGCAACTAGGGCATTTAGCCTTGATACAAGCACACATTTAACACTCTCCTCTCAAAATGACTACCTCTTCTTCAATTGCAGTGAAGAGAAAGTGATTGTTGAGCCAAAACCTATCTTCTGCGAGAGGTTTCCTGATCGGTGCGACTCGACATGTGATAGTGCTAGTTACCTTTGCAGGCACTTGCCAGGATGTGGTGCTGCATTAGGAGGACGTTCTTGCTGCTCTTACTTCCCAAAAGCGACCGAATCTTTGAGGCTGATGCTGAAGTATTGTGCTAGTTACACTAGTATTTATTGGAGAATTAATGGTGCAAATGCTCCTGATGATCATGTACCTGAGTATGGTATTAGAGTTGATTTTGACATTCCAGTGACTACAGATTGCCTTCAATGTCAAGACATGAAGAAAGGAGGTGGAAGATGTGGATTTGACACACAATCACAGAATTTCCTATGTCTGTGCAATCAGAGATCAAATGTCACAACATATTGCAATGGTATGTTAGTATCCAAGCCTTTTTATCCCACTATTTCAAAACCAAATGTCAGAAATCAAAAGTTATTTTGGTTCTGTTTTACAGATCACGGCAGCAGTAGCCATAGCAAGGCAGGAATAATTGCAGGTGAAGCATTAAAATTTCATTTATCGTTTCAAAATTTTCTTGGCATATTTCAGACATTATATTGAAAGATCAGGCTTACTTAATTTGATGTTTCTTATTGTGTTTTGCAGGGACTGTAACTGGAGTTTCAGCTGCTGGGGCCTTAGGAATTGGTGCTGGTCTATGGTATTGGAAGAAAGTGAGAGCCTCAGCACCAGTAACATGTGGGGTTCAAAGCAATGAGAATAGGCTCTTTTAAGAACAAATCAACAAAAGTGAATACCAATCACTTTCTCTTTTCTAATTTCCCTATTTTTTGAGTTGCCTTTCGCAATTTAATAAGCAACTTAATGGATCTGTTTTCTTTGTTTTAAATTTTATCCTGCACTGTTTATATATGATAGTTTTTGCTTTTGGGTTTCTAAATTAGTGCTACCAGAGTGCTGTTACATTGTCTGTCAACTTTCCTTCTGTTTTTCCCCCCCTATTCGTCAGAGCTAGATAATGCACTAGTGAGCTTAATTGGCATAGTAAATTGATCACAGTTTTAAGTAACATGAACTTAGGTTGATCCTGCTGGAATGAATTAGAAATTGAAAAAAAAAGAAAATGTACTATTATTTATAATTATTAAACCGAAAATGTACTATTATCTATAATTATTAAACCTGACATGATTTTATTCAATATCAAATTTGATTTCGAATCAAATTAAAAATTGATCGGTTAAATTTAGTAAATTTATCCGAGTTAACTCTAAATATTATTTATTATATATAAAAAAAGGTTGTTGAATACACTAAAACCCATAACTCAAGTCTTAAACTGGATATGAGCCGAGTTCATGCCAAACCAAAAACAAAAGTGAAGAAATAATGATTATTATTATAATGATCACAAATTTGCTTTATTGGTGGATTTCACTTGCTTTACATTGACACATTGTATCTTACAAAAAGCTGTTCTGGCAAACATTGACCCTCTGATTAACACCCTAAACTATCCTTGGAACAATACCTCATTGCAGTGGTTTAAAGTCCTTGTTTATAACAGTCAGATCAGATGTGTATATGATACAATTATATATCTCAAAGTGCTAAATTTCTGATACATGCTTCCCAAGAACACTTTACATAGGGGTAAAAGGAAGGTCAAAAAGAAAAAAGAAAAAAGGAAATGGAATTACAGAAGAACGGGCAACAAGTTTGGCAAAATGTTTGAGGGTATCAACATGGTTGACCCCTAACACAGTTTAGAGGACCTGCACCAGATGTTAAAGTAGGAACCAAGGACCCAGGAGCCACCGTAAAGGACTGAGTTTTAGAATAAAGTGGCGCGCAACTTCCATATCCAGATTGTACAAAATAAGCCCCATTCATAAATACATCCTTAGATGATCTCCATTTCCAATTCGTCCAGCCATTCTTGACCTCTCTCTTAGTAACCTGTAATGCAAGAAACATTATCCACATTAAATAAAGATAAGTTGTTCGTATATAGGCTATGATTAAGAATATCTAGTTCTCTCATTTGGGATATAATTAAGAAGATTATCTTGTAAATAATTATACCTGCTTGGAATTACCATTACGAGCTAAAAAGTAGTTTCCTTCACTAAAGATGGTTGGATTAGCACTGCCACCAATTGCGTACATTTGCCACTCATCATATCTATTGTTAGCAACATGAGCATAGCCAAACCTTACCCTGCAATACGATACCCCCGAAATTTATCTTAGATTTGATTGATAAGACTCCTATCAAATTAAACATCAAAAAGAAAAAAGAATGCCCCATAGGAGAAATATTGTTTCTTTTACCTTGGCATCCTCTCAATAAGTCCTGAGCCAAAACGGTTGAAAGCTATAGTTACTTTCATAACTTTATCTGCTGTATATCCATCATTGTGTCCAAGCAACATCACCTGCCAGTGCAGTTCATTTTGTGGACATAATTAGAGACTAAAGTTGGGATGATCTATGTAACCAATGTGGTCATAAGCAAGATAATGAGGCATCAGGTTCGAGTCTCACACCTTTATCAATACTCTAATAAAATTGGAACACATTTATAAAATGAAGTGCAGTCTAAGTACCTTGTCATGCTGGGAGAAGTAATTGTTAGAGATTGTGATGGAGGTTGAAGCATGAATTACATCAATGAGGCCATCGGTGCAACGAGCAAGATAGCAATGGTCAATCCAAACGTTTGAAGATGCAAAGATGGCAATGGCATCTCCATCGGAGCCTCCACGCTTCCCAACGTGCGTAGGAGTGCTAATAACTCTACCAGATTTCCCTGGTTTGCAATCATGAATACTAATCCCATGAATAATAACATGGCTAACACCTTGAATTGTTATGCACGGTCCATATGCAATCTCTACTTTAGCTCCCCTCCCATCTATAGTCTTATAACTATTCATTATAAGCTCATTTTTAAGTGTGATTACCATATCCTTGGCAAAAACGATCCAAAGAGGTTTACTTTGGATAGCACCATACCGCAGCATGCCCGGTTTAGGGTTGACAGGATCATCATTCGGTGTAGTAACGACGTATATCGCCCCATATTTCCCTCCCATCGCGCCTCTGCCAAACCCTACGGCACAATCGGCCAAGGCACGACGATTGTTGGCCCAATTTGATTGGGCACGCCAGCATGAGTCTATAGTGTTCAGAGTTTTCTTAATATTGCTTGGAAGATAGCTTGATAAGGGTTTATAATGTTTGTTATCTAGTGCATAAGCTGGTAGGGTTAAACATAAGTATGGTACAAGATATGCAAGCAATATTAGAGGGGCTGGTGAGGCCATGGCTAGCTAGTTGAGATAATTCGAAGAAGGAATAAATAGAAGGGGATTTTATAGAGCAAGAGAAGGTGGGTCACACGTCTAGAGGCTAAAGACATTGAGTTGTTTGGTAAGAATTAAGTGCTAGACAAACGTGGTTGCACGAGCTCTATCTGGTTGACTTGTCTATCTCAAAGAAGAAGAAAGCCAAGAATAAAAAGATGGTTGACATCGCAAGTCTGCTCTGAAATTATAAAGAAAACTTGGAAATCCACTACATCATTCAAGTGTACAATGGATTTGGCAAGATGCAGAAGAATATTTGTCTGAACAAACAATTTAGAGCCATTTAAAATTAAAGTGATTTATATGATTCAATTAATTGATTTATAATAATAAATCTTGCAATTATCCAAAAATATAGATAAATATATGTTACTATTTGGGAATTAAGAGTTCATGAGATATGTAATGTATGTCTTACACTTTTTTTTAGATGTGAATTAACATTAATAGGAGTCCATTGTTACTCATATAAAATCCAACATTAATTATGGTTGAAATTAATTCACAATGGTTTTTTTGGCTTACATCTTAAAACCCTCACTCTTCATGGAATTTAACTAAAAAATCACAAAATCTCACCATTTCGAGTTCTGATTCTACAAGGTAATGGGCTCTTCAGCTTTCATTTTTCTTTAATTTTTTAATACCCACTTTTCCCTGACTCCGTTTTAATTTTTGGCATGCAAGATAAATGCGTTGTAATTATGGTATTTGATTTGGTTTTAGTGTTCATCAGTGGTGCTCGCATAAGTTTTATATTTAAATGAAGAATAAACTTGAGAGTAATATAAAACTATTAATTAGAATTTAATTAACAATTTTAAATTTTTGAATTAAAATAATTATTAGACACCATCCAATTTTATTATATTTGAATTGATAAAAAATACACTGCAACTTAAGATCTCAACCCTTTTACTTATTCAAGATTATCACTTCATGGAATCGAAATCAAAATTATAAAAACTTTAGACTTGATTTGAGTTTTTGACTATTATATATGGGAATAGTAATTGACCTGCAAAACAAATTTTTTATTATAATAAAGGATTTTTTATGTTTAAGTTAGTAAATATAAAAAAGATAAAATATATGTGTGAAGAGAGAACATATGACAGGGAGAACAATGTTGCATGTGAAACATGAGAGTAATAAAATCAGGTGAGTTTATCTCAACCTTTTACTTGATGATCTATGATATTTAAGAATACTTTAAGTCATATAAGCTTACTTGTTGGAAGAGAGAAATGTTGAGAAATATCTAACTTCCTAAAAAATAGGGTCATTAGTTGTTGTACCACACTTACCATTGAAGGATATACCAATTCTTGAGAGTAATTCATTGGTAGAAGGGTGGCCAAACTATGAGAATTGCAGAGTCAAGCTTAGAAATAGTCTTTGGTGGAAAGGTTAGCCCGAGATAGTTTACGAAAGATAGTTATTAGTCAGAGAGGGTGACCATTATAGGTTATAAGTGCTAGCGTAGGAGTTATGATTAGGAATATCCAATAGTGAAAAGGTTGGTTTGAAACATTTTATTGACGAGATAGGTTGGCCATTGCGCAGGATTTGATTGGGCTGAGGTGGGACTGACCTTTACTCCATTTCTCCTTCTCTTCTTCATATTTTTTGGGTTCTAAAGCTAGAGAGGGGTCGGTTGGGATTAGCTTAGAGAGGCTTCAATTGGGTTTGGCCAGGGTTGGAGAGGATTTAATGCAAATCCTATGAATATAAAGATAAAAAACTCACAGCCAAATCAATTATTTTCAAAAAATCTAAAATTATGTTGCGTTGAGCTTGAGATAACGATAATTTATACTGAGATATTAAAACTATAAATAACAAAAGACGAAGGTAGTAAAGACAATGGAGATAGAACAACAAAAACAAAAACAAAAATGAAAACAAAATAATGTTGACCTCTAAGTTGAGTTTTAAAACTATAATAATAACTATTTTTATATTATTTTGACCTGCATCAACCAAGGTTAACCCTCTCGACTTGTGACCCAGGCTTTATACCGGATCAACCTCGAGTTAGGTTTTAAAATTTTGTTAATAATTACTTTTGTTGTAACCCATTTTTGGGTCCCCCACAAAATATATATATATAAAAATATGTATAGCCAAAGGAGGTTAAGAAAAAATAACAAGAGGCAGAAGCGCTCAGAAAATTGTCGGAAAATTGTTCAATGAGGTTAAAAATACAAAGATTGGATTTTTGACAGTATATTATTGAAGGAGGAGAGCCCTGTTGAGAAGGAAAATTTGGATTGGAGGAGAAAAGCCCAAATTTGGATGTTTTTGGATTTAATTGGATTTTTAATTGATTTTATAGGGGATTTGATTGCAAGAAAAATTGATTTTTAAGTCAATTTGGGCTTTAATTGGAAGAAATTTAAGTTCTGGGGCCAAAATATATTTTTTAGGAATTTATTAAGGCAAATCAGGGGCTTAATTGCATAAATATTGAAGTTTAAGGGCCAATTAGGGACTTAATTGAAGAAATCCGAAACCAGGGACCAAATTGAAGAAGGCGCGTAAGTATAGGGGCTGGAATTAATTGATTCAGGGGCCTAATTGAAGAAATTAGAAGTTATTTGATCAATTAAGGGCTCAATTGCATAATTCAGAGGCCAAGGACCAAAGTGAAAAACACGGCCAAATATAGGGACGGGGTTCAAATTCGGCAGGGATGCAATTGAAGGGACAAAAGATGATTGAGGGCTGATTTGGACTTTGGCGCGTTCTGGCGCCACATTTAAATGAAATGGCGCGTTTTCTCCAAAACGACGCCGTTTCATATATAAAAAAAAAAAAGGGGGAAAAGGGCAGAACGGTGTCGTTTTGAACGACACTGTTCATCTTTCTTCTTCCCCCCTAAACATGCAGCGGGGAAGAAAAGGAAAAAGGGTTACCTTTTTGTTTGAATTTTGCCGGCCACTCTCTCGCCTGGAGCCCACCGACCGGGCACAATGGCCGACCACCCACCGCGCACCACCCGCCGAACCTCGGCAGCCGCGCCCAATGGCCGACCGGCCGGCTGTTACCCATGAGAGCCGAAAAAGAGCCACTCACTTGGCTCTATAAATAACACCGACCCAGCTGCAAGAAGGGGGGAGAAAAAACCAGAAGAGGGAGAGGAGAAAACGAAAAAAAACAAAGGAGGAAGGGAGAGGGAAGAGACCCGAAAGAAGAAAAAAGGAGAGAAAACGGGAGGAAAAGGAAACGGAACAACCTCACTCTCTGCCACTGGAAACAGCCGCAGCACCGCCGCCCGTGAGCCACCGGCCTCCGCCACAGCCTCGCCAAGACGCCGCCACCAGCTTCCTCCAGGTAACCCTTTCATTTCCTGCATTTTTTTTCTTTCTCTGCATGCAGAACGAATAGCGTTCTGCATGCAGGGGTGGGGGGAAAATAATTCCCCCCACCCGTTTTGGGTTGCTGGGCCAGGCGGATCCTGGCCCAGCTCTGCCTTCTGGGCCGGGCCTGGCCCAGAAGGCAACATTAGTTTCTTTTTTTTCTTTTTTTGGGCCGAGATCGGCCCAATCCATTTTTTGGGCCGAAATCGGCCCAAACACCTTTGGGCTGAGTCCGGCCCAGCCCAGTTGGTTGGGCCGGACCAGCCCAGCCCCTTTAATATTATATATTATGTATATTATATTTTGTATTATTTATATATATAGATGTATATATATGTAAAAAATTACGTAAATTCTTCAAAAATTATTTCAAAAAATATGTGATTTTTCTGTAATTTTATTATTGTATTTTGATCAATTTTGGTTTGTATTTTTATGTTATAGAAATACAAATTCGGTTTTAAAATACCCGGTTTTCGTCAAAACATCAAAGATTTTCAAAATAAAAATGTTTTTTGCTTTCAAAAATTTCCTAAATATTTTTAAAAAATATTGTTGATTTTTTTGCATTTTTTTTTATCAAAATGGATTAATATTTGGTTATATTTTTATACCGTAAGAATATCAACCCGGTATTAAAGTACCCGATTTGCGTCAAAACAACAAAAAAAATATATACATAATTAAAAATGTTTTTGTTTTAAAATACGGCCTAGTCTCTCCAATATATATATATAAATAGTACAACATCATAATTTTCATACAACAAAGAAAATTTCAAAACGATATATGTATTAGCATGCATTTTGGCTTTAATAACCAGTTTATTCAAGCCATGAGAACTAGGCCAATATTTCAAAAATTCTAAAATTTTTTTTTTGTTTTATTTTCAGATTTTGAGATTATGAATTTATATATAAAAATGTTTTTTTCCTGATATTAAAATATGGTTTTTTGTCATAGACATTAGAACGGTTAAGTTTTACCCGATAAGATAAGGACCTCCTTATTGAGGAGGACTTTTCTTGAACCATAGAAGGGCCAACAACTAGAAAACACAACGAGACCTTGAATTTTATCAGACAAAATAAACAATGCAGCTTACCTTAGGTAGGGCGTATTTGGGGTGCTAATACCTTCCCTTTACGCAACCAGTCCCCGTGCCCGATCTCTGCGACCAGTTAGGGTTCCTAGTGACCAAAATACTAGGTGGCGACTCCCACACCATTTTTTATTGCTAAGAGACAAAGAACTCCTTGTCTCTCCATATTTACCAGATATATCCCCCCATACCCACCTGAGGGTGGACGATCGCCGCGACGTCGCGCACCCCGCGACAGAATGGCGACTCCACTGGGGATCTTGTGGACTAAGCTTTGTTTTTTGTCTGATTTATTTGTGTTTTCATGCGTTATTGTTAATTTACCTTTTCTTGGGTTATTTGCTTATATGCTTTAAATATTTTTACGCAATATTGTTCATGCATTTGTATAGAACTGTCACATGCATCACATATTTTGATTATTGAGAGCACACACAAACTTTAAGTTAAGTGGGGGACTAGCAGCTTACCTTACGACTTTTAGTCAAGGTTTAAGTTTGTGTAAACCCCAACTCTTCGCTGAGTGCTTAGACTGGGAATGGTTGGTACATGTGCCATCTCATTGCCTACAAGCCCCCATATTGCCTCCACGAGGGCAATCACTGGGACAGCAAGAGACCCTTTTTAGAGACTGAATAGCCAACCTACCCTCATCAAGCACAAAAGATTTAGAACTGACTATAGGGTGTATGCTCCACAAAATGCATTTTGCATAAAACAATCTAAACCATAAAGCATTTGGTTTTCAGGTATTTTGAAACGATAAGATGGCCATCATTACCAAATTTTCTACTGTGGAATATGGGCAGAATTCTGAATTGTCACAACTATCAGAAGGAAACTGCTCTAGATATAATGCAAGGAAGCTTCCAGTAGTCAAAGATCTGAATTGCATAGCATATGAGAGGAAGAAAATATTGGGTCATAGTCAGAGCATTGATGAGGCAACATTTTTTGGGAAGTATGGGCGATTGTTAGAAATTGCAAGGATAGAAGTATTGAACCCAGCAATCAAAGCCTTGATTAATTTTTGGGATCCCAATTACAGATGCTTTTCCTTTGGAAATGTGGATTTGTGTCCCACTATAGAGGAGTATGGAATGTTGATGGAGTTTCCCAAACACCTACACCGGGTTTACTTTCCTTTGAGAAATGACAAGGTGATTCCTGAATTGTCGAAATTATTGAAGATTCCACATCTGAGCAGATTTTTAGAGAAGAATGGCAGCAGTTTAAAGTGGAAATTTTTGGAAGTTGAATTAGAAAGGAAAAAAGAACAATACGACTCAGTGCTGGAAAGAGACAGGTTAATCGCTCTGGGGATCTATGGTCTTGTGTTGTTTCCAAGCTTAAAAGGGGTTATAAGTCTAGAAGCTGCTGCTGCATTCGTGGAATATGAAAATACTCATGTCAACCCTACAACTGCCATATTAGCTGAGACTTTGCTGACCCTCAACCATTTTGGAAAGACGGGGAAAGGCGCAGTAAGATGTTGTACTCAGTTATTATACATTTGGATGGTGAGCCATGTTGAAACCAAAAAGCCGATTTTTAATAATTTTTGGTGGTTTAACCAAAAACCCTTGAAGATAGTGGAGGAAGAAGAATGGGGAATCCTGGGTGATCAAGGTTGGATGAAAAAAACTGCAAGAGTTACCTAGTAGCAGCTTTAGTTGGAAGGCCCCCTGGGTTAAATCAGTTGATGTCATAGTAAGTTGTGGACAAAAATGTTGGGTACCTTTAATTGGGATCACAGGTTATGTCAGCTACGCTCCGGCTCTGGTGATAAGACAGTTAGGTGGCATACAACACATCCCAAGAACTGGGGGACTTGCTGAATTTTTCGGGTTTTTTAAGGATCAATCCGCGAGAGAAGTCCTTGAAACCATCAAACAAGATTGGTGTCATTTGACTATGATTCAAAAGGAGTCAGAAAGTTTGAGAGACCCAAGCTCAAGTGAAGGATATGAAAGGTGGAGGAATTTGACCCCGATGGCCGCTCCGAAAAAGCCATGTCCAGAAGATGGGCCTTCACGAATTGAAGAAGGGTCATTGAAAAGAAAAAAGGTCAGTAATGAGGAAGACCTTATGGAGCAATTAGAAAGGCTCCAAATAGAATTGGGAAAGAGCAAGGGAGATAAAGCAGCATTAGAAAGGATGATGATGGAAGGAGATAAAAGCAGAGTGTTTCTAAACGAACAGCTCGAATCCAAGGATGCGAAAATAGGGGTGTTGGAGTTGCAATTGAGCAAAAGAAAGGTTGAAATAGAAGAATCTAAGAAAGAAAAAGGAAAACTGATTTTAGATTGGATGCAAAGCAGCTCTGAATTGGAAGCATTGAAAGCCGACTTCAACGGATATCAAGAGAATGTCGAGGACAAATTCTTGCAGGTTCAAGCGGAGTTGTTGGACCGAATTGAGAAGTATGATGAGTTAAAAAAGAAATACGTGATGAGAGAAAGTCGCCTAGCTGAATTACAAGAGTTCGAAAGAAAGGAGAATGAAGAGGAGGTTTTGAAGGTAGATTTGGCAGCCAAGAAAATGGAAATTAGAACGCTGAAGGTGAAGTTTGACAAAGAACGAGAAAAGGTGAAACAGTTGACCAAAAAGTTGGAAGTTTCAGAAAAACATAAAGAACAGATCGACACCAACAACCATACCTTGAATCGTAACAACATGTTGCTTATAGAGAAGATGGCCAAAGTAGATGAGCAAATGGATGAAGCTGCCATTCACGCACGAATTATTAGAGCCAATGCTCGAAGGGTAGGAAGGGACATTTTTCGTTATCGACGAAGCTTGGCTAAGATGGACGCCTTCTTAGAGAAAATTGAGAATCGAGGTCTCGCTTTCTTACCAGTGGCTAGAGATATGAATGAAGAGGAAGATTGATGTATTTTTATCTTGTACCTTTTTTTCAAGAGATGTATTAGCCAATATTAATGAAAAGGGGCTTTGACCCGTCTTTTGTTGAAAAATATATAAGCCTACCAAAGCAGCAGCTTGAGCAGAAACTACTCCTGATAAGGAATGCGACAAAAAGAGTCAATGCCCATTACACAACAGGAATGTTGGCCATCGATCGTTTTTTTGAAAAAAATTCATATGCATTCATACATTGTTTCTTTATCATACATTCATTTACATTTCTCCATACATCCCAGACCGTGAAACATAGGTCCCACATCCAAAATCCACAACACTCGGTCTCGAGCAAGAATGGAGAACGAAGAGAGAGCTCACTTAGAGTCGCATTATCAGACCGAGTTGGAGTCCGTAAAGAATGAAGTTTCTCGGCTAACCGACTTACTGGAGCAACTTCTAAGAGCTAAGAATGGGGAGGGAACATCAGCACAACAGCTTGAAGGAGCACCAGCAGTTCACATTCCTCAAACATCTCAAAACCAGGGGGCAAACTCGGCCAATGGGCAGCAGTTTGTACCTATTACTCCTATTCTACCAACTCATGCTCCAATCACTGTTGACTTAACAGTGGAAGGAACCCCAGATAATAGGTCTCTCAGTCTGGTGGACCAGAACAAGTTGTTTGCTTTGGAAGAAAGATTAAGGGCAGTTGAGGGTAATGATTGGTTTGACCCTATGCGAGCAGCTGAAGTGTGTCTGGTACCAAACATCGTGGTACCAAAAGATTTCAGGATACCAGAGTTCATTAAGTACACTGGTTTGGAATGCCCAAACACTCACCTTCGTTCCTACTGCAATAAAATGGCAGAAGTGATCCGCGATGATAAGCTGCTAATCTATTTCTTTCAGGATAGCCTCTCAGGGTCCGCTTTGAGTTGGTACATGAGGTTAGATAGTGTCAAGATCAGAAGCTGGAGAGACTTGGTGGAGGCTTTCCTCAAACAGTACAAGTTCAACATGGAAATCGCTCCTGATCGAACAAGTCTAATGGCAATGGAGAAAAGGAGCCAGGAGTCGGTAAGGGCTTATGCGCAAAGATGGAGGGATGAGGCCATGCATGTCCAACCCCCTTTGATAGAAACAGAAATGGTGAGCTTGTTTGCCAATACCTTCAAGGCACCTTATTATGAGCACCTAATGGGTAGTTCCTCTCAACATTTCTATGATGTGGTACGCATAGCTGAGAGGATAGAACAAGGGATTAAAGCTGGGCGAATAGCAATGCCAGTAGAAAAGAAGGGTTTTATTGGAAGAAAGAGGGAAGGTGATATTAACCACTTGGAAGGCGGGTATAGGGGCAAGAAAGTAGATTCCCACAATCCACAAGTACCTACCTCTCAATTCTCACACATGAACTTTAACCAACCTTTTTCCCCCAATCGAACAAATAACCAGTCAAACAACCAAAATCACTACCAAAGACCCTATATAAGATACCCTTCAGAACAACTACCGCCACTACCCATGCCTTTGAAGGACATGTACGCCAAACTATTGAGCATTGGGCACATCGCTCCTATCCCTACACTACCATTACAACCACCATTCCCTATTTGGTACAAGCCCGAGTTGACTTGTGAGTATCATGCGGGTAATCCCGGGCATGGGATTGAAACCTGTTACGCTTTCAAGAAAAGATTGTTGGAGCTTATTAAGATAGGATGGGTATCCTTTGAAGACAAGCCCAACATTAACTCAAACCCGTTGCCTAAACATGCCTCAAGCAGTAGTGGAATAGGCATGATAGAGGTGGGAAATCAATGCAAGATATTGAAGGTGTCTAGGAAAAAGATGTACGACATGCTAGTACGATCAGGATTTCTAGAGGCGAATGTGGGAAGCCATCCAGCGGGAGGTGATTATTGTGAGTTCCATGGAAGAGATGGACACCATATTGAAGATTGCATCGAGTTCCGTGAAAAGATTGCAAAAATGTTAAAAATAGGGCAATTGAGAATCGAACCCATGGAAAGCAGGGGTGAGGTGAGCATGATGGAAGGTCAGGATGAGATGACAGGAGTATGCAGGATTCAACAAACGGCTAATGGGCCCCCAAGGCTAATCTTGGTCAAACCATCCTACACCAAAGGGAATCACAATGCCATGCCTTATAATTATGGTTATACCTCTAACGTTCGAGCCCCTCTTCTTTTGTTCCAGACTGAGATAAGTGGTTTGACTAGGAGTGGTCGTTGCTTTACGCCCGAGGAGTTAAGGAAGGTGAAAGGCAAAGAAGTGGTAGATCTGGACAAAGCACTAGAAGTTAATAAGCCGGTAACGGAAGAGGAGTCGAATGAATTCCTGAAGTTGATCAAGCACAGCGAATATTGCATAGTAGATCAACTAAAGAAGACTCCAGCTAGGATCTCCCTTATGTCCTTGATACTCAGCTCTGAGCCGCATCGAAACGCCTTGCAGAAGGTACTGAATGAAGCATATGTACCCCAAGACATTGAACACAAAACCATGGAGCATCTAGTGGGGAGGATCCATGCAACTAATTACCTATACTTCACGGCTGATGAACTTGATGCTGAAGGTACCGGACATAACAAGCCCTTATACATTACGGTTAGGTGCAAGGACTGCCTCATAGGAAAAGTACTCATTGATAATAGCTCGGCCCTTAACGTGTTGCCAAAACACATTATGGAAGAAATGCCGATCGATGAATCCCATATAAAGCCGAGTACTATGATGGCCAGAGCGTATGATGGCTCACCTAGGCCAATAATTGGGACTTTAGAAGTGGAGTTATATGTGGGACCACAAATGTTCCTGGTAACACTTCAGGTTATGGATATCCACCCTTCCTATAGTATGTTGTTAGGAAGACCTTGGATTCACGCAGCGGGGGCAGTAGCTTCGTCATTGCACCAATTCCTGAAGTATATCATGAACGGGATGTTGGTAACTGTCAAGGCCGAGGAGACAGTATCCATGATAAAGAATATGGCTGTGCCTTTTATCGAAGCAGGTGATTGCAAGGATAACAATATCCATGCCTTTGAGATTGTGAACACTGACTGGGTGCCGGAGAACACATTGTTAAGAAGGCCAAGGATCTCAGAAGCAGCAAGGATGGCAAGTCTATGCTTTTTAGACCACGGGATCCCATTTCAGTATAACCTCATTATCGGGATACCAGGAGGGGTTAGTCCGACAATGATGAAAAATGCTGCTCAAAGATTTGGGTTAGGATATCAACCTAGCCAAGAGGATTATCGGTGGGCTGCTGGTCGAAGAAGGGCAAGAAGGATGGCTAGAATTAAAGGAAGAGAGCCTGAGGAAGAAAAGCTAGAAATCCCTCCTCTTAGCGTGTCATTCCCAAAAGCTGCATACATAATACAACATGGTAAAGAAGCTGAAAGCCTTGATCAAGAGCTGTCAAACATGAGCATAAATACCTTGGGGGAAAACAAGATAGAAGAAGATGACACGAAGACAGTAGCAAGAAAGGGAGATGAAGCACTCCCACAACTAACGGTCTACACCATAGAAGACATCTCCGCCAAGACCTTTGTGCGCAAGTTGGCTCCGGACGAGAAATTTCAGAACTGGGTGATCCAAGAAGCTCCAGTAGTTTTTAAAATGTAAACCCACTTTAGTTGTCTTAACATGCTTTTGTCATTGCTTTGTTTGGTTTTTTATTTTTTCTCTAGTCGACAATCAAGGCTCGATTGTCAGCTAGATTTCGTGTTTGTCATGGAGCCCACCTTTTCTTCAAATAAATTATGAGATCATGCACTTTTCACAAATTGCCTTCTTTTCTTATGCATTTACACCAAACACTTCCCGCTTTCAGGAATCCTGAAAGCGGATCTCCTACAACATCACATACATTTAAGAATAAATGGCCAAACTTGAACGAACATGTGATAGCTATGGAAGAAGAAGAGTTGGATGAAAGCAATATCAGTGAATTCACCAGGCTAGTAGAACAACAGGAACAGACTTGGAAACCTGCTGCAGAGGAACTCGAAACTATCAATGTAGGCAGTGATCAGGTCAAGAAGGAGTTGAAAATAGGTACCCTAATTACTTCTGAGCAAAGGATAAAAATGATCGCCCTATTACAAGAATATTCAGATGTCTTTGCTTGGTCCTATGAAGATATGCCTGGTCTGGATACAAATATTGTAGTACACAAGATACCGTTGGAGGAAGGTTGTAGGCCAGTCAAGCAGAAGCTGAGGAGGGCCCACCCAGATGTTTGGATGAAGGTCAAGACAGAACTCGAGAAGCAATGGGATGCTGGTTTTCTTGAAGTAGTTAGGTATCCACAATGGGTATCTAACATTGTTGTGGTGCCTAAGAAAGAGGGGAAGATTAGAGTGTGCGTGGATTTTCGGAATTTGAATAAAGCTAGTCCCAAGGATGATTTTCCTCTACCACACATAGATGTTTTAGTGGACAACGCTGCCCGGAGTTCTACATATTCCTTTATGGATGGTTTTTCAGGATACAACCAGATAAAAATGGCTCCAGAGGATAAGGCGAAAACAACTTTTATCACACCTTGGGGTACATTCTGCTACAAGGTCATGCCATTTGGATTGAAGAATGCAGGAGCAACCTATCAAAGAGCAATGGTGACTTTGTTCCACGACATGATGCACAAGGAAATTGAGGTGTATGTAGACGACATGATTGCCAAGTCTAAAAGGGGAGAAGATCATGTTGAAGTTTTGAGGAAGTTGTTTGAGAGGTTGAGGAAATATGAACTAAGGCTTAATCCTGCAAAATGTTCATTCGGAGTTAAATCGGGCAAGCTGTTAGGATTTGTGGTAAGTGATAGAGGTATAGAGGTGGATCCAGATAAAGTAAGGGCCATCCAAGCCATGTCATCCCCCAAGACGGAGAAAGAAGTAAGAGGATTCTTGGGAAGGTTAAACTACATTGCTCGGTTTATAGCTCAGCTAACAACAACGTGTGAACCTATATTCTGACTACTAAGGAAAAAGAATCCTGGAACCTGGAATGAGGAGTGTGAGGAGGCATTCAATAAAATCAAGCATTATTTACAAAATCCACCTTTACTGGTTCCTCCGGTATCAGGAAAGCCTTTAGTATTATATCTCACAGTAACTGAAGCAGCCATGGGATGTGTATTAGGACAGCATGATGAAACCGGAAGGAAGGAAAGAGCTATTTATTACTTAAGCAAGAAATTCACTGAATGTGAGTCTAGATACACGGAGATAGAAAGCCTTTGTTGTGCGTTGGTGTGGGCGGCAAAGAGGTTGCGACATTATATGTTATACTATACCACTTGGTTAATTTCAAAAGTGGATCCTCTGAGGTATATTTGTAACAAGCCCTTTCTCTCAAGTCGAATTGCAAGGTGGCAAGTTTTATTGGCAGAATATGACATAGTATATATGACAAGGAAAGCCGTGAAAGGAAGTGCAATCGCGGACCATCTGGCCGATAATGCTGTCGAAGATTACGAACCGTTGGATTTTGACTTCCCTGATGAAGATATATTGTCAATAGAGAAAGAAGAAGAGAAGACAGATTGGTGGACGATGTTTTTTGACGGTGCAGTGAATGTATATGGTAATGGGGCCGGTGCGGTAATAATCTCTCCTGATAAGGAACAGTATCCAGTTTCGGTAAAATTGCATTTCGAGTGCACCAACAATACAGCTGAGTATGAAGCTTGTATCCTCGGTTTAGAAGCGGCATTAGAGTTGAAGATAAAGAAGATAGATGTATATGGAGATTCAATGTTGATTATTTGTCAGGTTAAAGGGGAATGGCAAACCAAGGAGGAAAAGTTGAGGCCGTACCAGGAATACCTATCCATGTTAGCAAAGGAATTTGAAGAAATTAGATTCACCCATCTGGGAAGGGAAGGGAACCATTTTGCGGATGCTTTGGCCACGTTAGCTGCTATGACTACCATTGATCCCAAGTGCAAGGTACAACCGGTACACATTGACATTAGAAACGACCCAGCTCACTGTTGCTTAGTTGAAGGAGAGATGGACGGACAACCTTGGTATTTTGATATCAAGAACCTTGTGCAAAATCATGAATATCCGGTGGGAGCTTCCAAAACAGATAAGAAAACCTTGAGAAGGTTGGCTATAGACTTCTATTTAGATGGAGAGATTTTGTACAAAAGATCATTTGATGGAACCCTGTTAAGGTGTTTGAATGAGGAAGATGCTAGAAAGGCATTACGGGAGGTCCATGAGGGGATTTGCTCAACCCATGCTAGCGGGCATATGATAGCGAGGAAAATCCAAAGGGCTGGCTATTTTTGGATGACACTAGAGAAAGACTGTATCGACTATGTCAGGAAATGTCATAAATGTCAAGTTTACAGTGACAAGGTCAACATGCCGCCAGCTCCGCTATTTAATCTGATATCTCCTTGGCCGTTTGCAATGTGGGGAATCGACGTGATCGGTCCTGTTAACCCAAAAGCTAGCAATGGTCATAGATTCATCCTCGTAGCTATTGACTACTTCACAAAGTGGGTGGAAGCCAGTTCATATGCCCACGTAACACAGAACGTAGTGAAGAGGTTTATAGAGAAGGACTTGATTTGTCGATACGGTCCTCCGGAAAAGATAGTGACAGACAATGCACAGAATTTCAATGGCAAAATGATAGCAGAGCTGTGTGCCAAATGGAAAATCAAGCATTCGAATTCTTCACCATACCGACCAAAGATGAATGGAGCAGTAGAAGCCGCCAACAAGAACATCAAGAAGATTATTCAGAAAATGGTAGTCACATATAGAGATTGGCACGAGATGCTGTCATTTGCTCTTCATGCATACCGCACTACAGTCAGGACCTCGACGGGGACTACCCCATATTCTCTGGTGTACGGTATGGAGGCAGTGATGCCTTTGGAAGTGGAGATCCCGTCGTTAAGAGTGTTGATAGATTCAGAATTAGAGGAGGCCGAGTGGGCCAAAGTGAGATATGAGCAACTGAACTTGATCAGCGAAAAGAGGATAGTTGCAATATGTCATCACCAACTTTACCAGAAACGAATGGCCAAGGCATATGATAAAAAGGTTAGACCGCGGTTGTTTCAAGAAGGGGATCTAGTACTGAAGAAAATATTGTCGTTACCTGGAGACGATCAAAGCAAATGGGCACCGAATTACGAGGGTCCTTACGTAGTAAAGAAGGCATTCTCAGGAGGAGCGCTGAAGTTGGCTAGAATGGATGGAGAAGACCTAGCTCGACCTGTGAATTCTGACTCTGTAAAAAGATATTATGCTTGATGTAGGCTCCTAAATCAATAAAGCAAAGTTTGGCCATTGACTTCTTTCTCTTTTGCATTGATCTCACAACAATCATTTTTGCATTAATCCCAATAGTGCATGTCTTGTTGTTATCACACCTAAAAAGTTTAGCATTGGCTGAACGAATTTCTTCTCCATACAAAAGCCTAGGCTATAATCACACCCCTACACTGGGGGCAATAAGAGATGTTTTCATGAAAATTTTTCCGTGTTTAAAATGTACGGAAGCCTATAGATTTGAAAACCAAGCTAAAACATTTGACAAAAGCATAACAAAGAGGCAATGACAAGTCATACATTTTGGGGAAAAGGATTGCTCGAAGAAAGTCAGAGACAACATGAGAGATGAATCCCGCATACGACTTCAAAAGCAAGCGGCCAAGGAGAACAAGAAGAAGAGGATGGGGCCTATGTTTCAAAACCAGGTACGAATTCATGCATGACATCTAATCATAAATCATTGCATATATGCTTTCTAGATCATTATAGGAGGAGTTCTTAATACATTCCAGCAAGATTGGAGACGAAGAAAGAATCATAGTGGGCGATAGCAAAGAATCACGGTTTCGAACTATAGTGGATTCTGGGACAACAAGAAGAACAAGACAAAGAGAGAAAATGAAAAGTTTTGAACCCTGCCATCAGGAAGAACGACATCGACATCAGCTTTGGTAATAAGGAATCACCAGACGGGATTCCAAGTTGTTTGAGATCGCCAGAAGGGATCTCGTATTTCGATATTTGTCAAAGGAGATTGCCAGAAGGGATCTTGTGTTTTGCTATTTGGAGGTCGCCAGATGGGACCTCGTATTTCTTTTGAATAAAAGGAATCGCCAGATGGGATTCCAAGTTGAAGGAGATCGCCAGAAGGGATCTCGTGTTTCACTATTTGGAGGTCGCCAGATGGGACCTCAGAAAAAGAAAAAAGGAAAAAAAAGAAAGAAAAAAGGGGAATCGCCAGATGGGATTCCAAGTTAAGGGAGATCGCCAGAAGGGATCTCGTGTTTCGCTGTTTGGAGGTCGCCAGATGGGACCTCGTACTTCGTTTAAATAAAAGGAATCGCCAGATGGGATTCCAAGTTAAAAGAGATCGCCAGAAGGGATCTCGTGTTTCACTATTTTGAAGGTCGCCAGATGGGACCTCGTTTTTGAATAAAAGGAATCGCCAGATGGGATTCCAAGTTAAAGGAGATCGCCAGAAGGGATCTCGTGTTTCGCTATTTGAGGTCGCCAGATGGGACCTCGTATTACATGTTGGTTAAAAGGAATCGCCAGATGGGATTCCAAGTTGAATAAAGGAGATCGCCAGAAGGGATCTCGTATTTCACTATTTGGAGGTCGCCAGATGGGACCTCGTAAAAAGAAAAAAAGAAAAAAAAAAGAAAAAAGGGAATCGCCAGATGGGATTCCAAGTTGATTAAAAGAGATCGCCAGAAGGGATCTCGTATTTCGATATTCATCACAGGAGGTCGCCAGATGGGACCTCATATTTCATGTTGGTTACAAGGAATCGCCAGATGGGATTCCAAGTTGATTAAAGGAGATCGCCAGAAGGGATTCCAAGTTGATTAAAGGAGATCGCCAGAAGGGATCTCGTGTTTCGTTACTTGAGGTCGCCAGATGGGACCTCATATTACATGTTGAATAAAAGGAATCGCCAGATGGGATTCCAAGTTGATTAAAGAAGATCGCCAGAAGGGATCTCATGCTTCACTATTTGGAGGTCGCCAGATGGGACCTCGTATTTTCATGTTAGTAAAAAAGAGAAGATAAATAAAGGAATCGTCAGATGGATTCCAAGTTGAGATTGCTATAAAAAAACAAGTATCAGATCATTCAAGCTTCGACCAGATCAGTTCCGGGAGTTTTGTTTGGGGTTTTATCTTTATAAAACTTACTGCGCAAAATCTCTGCTCCGTAAGCATTATAAAGAGGGGGCATCTGTTGTAACCCATTTTTGGGTCCCCCACAAAATATATATATATATATAAAAATATGTATAGCCAAAGGAGGTTAAGAAAAAATAACAAGAGGCAGAAGCGCTCAGAAAATTGTCGGAAAATTGTTCAATGAGGTTAAAAATACAAAGATTGGATTTTTGACAGTATATTATTGAAGGAGGAGAGCCCTGTTGAGAAGGAAAATTTGGATTGGAGGAGAAAAGCCCAAATTTGGATGTTTTTGGATTTAATTGGATTTTTAATTGATTTTATAGGGGATTTGATTGCAAGAAAAATTGATTTTTAAGTCAATTTGGGCTTTAATTGGAAGAAATTTAAGTTCTGGGGCCAAAATATATTTTTTAGGAATTTATTAAGGCAAATCAGGGGCTTAATTGCATAAATATTGAAGTTTAAGGGCCAATTAGGGACTTAATTGAAGAAATCCGAAACCAGGGACCAAATTGAAGAAGGCGCGTAAGTATAGGGGCTGGAATTAATTGATTCAGGGGCCTAATTGAAGAAATTAGAAGTTATTTGATCAATTAAGGGCTCAATTGCATAATTCAGAGGCCAAGGACCAAAGTGAAAAACACGGCCAAATATAGGGACGGGGTTCAAATTCGGCAGGGATGCAATTGAAGGGACAAAAGATGATTGAGGGCTGATTTGGACTTTGGCGCGTTCTGGCGCCACATTTAAATGAAACGGCGCGTTTTCTCCAAAACGACGCCGTTTCATATATATAAAAAAAAAAGGGGGAAAAGGGCAGAACGGTGTCGTTTTGAACGACACTGTTCATCTTTCTTCTTCCCCCCTAAACATGCAGCGGGGAAGAAAAGGAAAAAGGGTTACCTTTTTGTTTGAATTTTGCCGGCCACTCTCTCGCCTGGAGCCCACCGACCGGGCACAATGGCCGACCACCCACCGCGCACCACCCGCCGAACCTCGGCAGCCGCGCCCAATGGCCGACCGGCCGGCTGTTACCCATGAGAGCCGAAAAAGAGCCACTCACTTGGCTCTATAAATAACACCGACCCAGCTGCAAGAAGGGGGGAGAAAAAACCAGAAGAGGGAGAGGAGAAAACGAAAAAAAACAAAGGAGGAAGGGAGAGGGAAGAGACCCGAAAGAAGAAAAAAGGAGAGAAAACGGGAGGAAAAGGAAACGGAACAACCTCACTCTCTGCCACTGGAAACAGCCGCAGCACCGCCGCCCGTGAGCCACCGGCCTCCGCCACAGCCTCGCCAAGACGCCGCCACCAGCTTCCTCCAGGTAACCCTTCTTCTCTTTCATTTCTTGCATTTTTTTTCTTTCTCTGCATGCAGAACGAATAGCGTACAAGTGAGGGTCTAAGACGGATGACACTAGAACTAAAATAGAAGAAAATAAATTAATGTAAGCCACGTACAAGTGAGGGTCTACTTTGATATAATATATACAATGAAGGAAATATATCTCATTAATTTAATGAACCTATGGTGGGAATATAAGGTGAACCATCTAAATGTAAGGTCCATTAAGAAAATAAAAATAATTAGCCATCATTAATAAAGAAAGGAAAAATTATAAGTGATTATTGATTTGTTTAGAAAACTTAATAATTGATTAAGTGGCTTGAATATAGCCCCCATTAACTTGATTAATGTTTTTTTTTAATCAAGTTTGGTGACCACTAACTAATTAAGTTTGATCAAGTGGCGTAGAAACCATTATTAATTATTATAATTAATTATAGATATTTAGCTCATAAATACAATGAATTTGCTTAATTTCAACATGGAAGGACATATTAATTAATCAACATTAGTAAAGAAATGAAAAATTAGAAGTGATTATGGACTAGTTTAGAAATCTCAATAAATTAATTAATTTTTTTAATCAAGTTCGGTGACTATATTAATTAATTAAGTTTGACCAAGTGCTGCAGAGACACCATTATTATATGTAGCTGATAAATACAATGAATTTGTTTAATTTGAACATGAAAGGGCATATGTTTTGACGAAAACATGTTTTGAAGGTGAAAATTATGCTTAAAGTTGCAACAATAAGATATATTATAGAGTTGTACGGTCATTCTCAAGCCTTCTGGATGGTCCAAGCTTTTGATCAAGGACTTGACCGAATTTCTCGAGACATTCGGTCTTGGTTCATATTTGTAGATACAGAAAACCTGTATAATCTCAGACTATAAATTTAAAGGGATAAAATTTTAAAAAATAATTTATATTATTTTTTAACATGTTATTTTAAATGAAAGCAAATTTATATATGCTTATATTACCATGTTAAAGAATTAATTTAACTCAAAAATTTAATTAGCTGTTAGGTGAGGTTTCAATAAATAATTTATATTATTCTTTAACGTAATCAATAATTAATTTGATTTTTTTAAAATAATTTTTAATTTTAATAATACCCAAAATTTATGTGTTATTTAAAATATTCCAGAAATTGTTTTGAGAGTCTGTGTATCTTCTTAGGAAAGGAAAATCTTTTTTCTTTCTATCAAAATCGAAACCATTCTAGAAAATGCCATCGCAATGATGCTTAATAAAAGGTAAAAAGGAAAAAGGAAAAAGAAAAAAGAAAAACTAGAGGAGTAAAAAATCAAAAAAGAAAAAGGGGTTTAAAGCAACTTTTAAGATGACTTTGCATGAATGTGAATATTACTTCACTTGAAGGGAAAAGTGATGTCAGATGGTTCAGAAATCAAGATAAGTTCACATAATTGATTCTCAACTCAATCATTTACCCATTCAATTTTGTTGTGCTAGTTTTTTTTTTTTTTTTCTGTTGAGGTTAAGTTTTTTTATTTTTTATTTTTTTAAATAGAGTACTAGTTTGCTGAAAATATTTAAATCATAAAGAATTTTTTTGTCTTTTATTAAACTCTATATAATGAGTCAACTTTAAAAATTTTTGATTTAATTTCTTGCCATGAATATCAAATTAAATTATATAAGAGTTAATTTGATGCGACTCAATTGATTTAATGATTCTAAAGACAACTCAGATTACTGATACATGGTATGGTTTGGGATTCCATATAAAAAGAGAATTTTTTGTTACAATAGAAGCAGTTAAGGCCGATTTCATGAAAGCGAACAAGTTAAACAAAAATAGAGATAAAAAGACTATTTGATATTATTATTAAACACGACTCAACGAGTCAGCTTTGAAACATTTGGATCCATTAACCTATATGAGAGTTGACTCTAGCTGATCTAGTTAACTTGATGCGTTCAAAGACAACTCAGATAACTGGTAAAAATATTATTTGACTTCAAAAAAATTTCTAGATGATAACTTTTTTCTACGAATATCGAGACAATGACATATTTGATCAACTTAACCTTTGTGGGTTAACTCACAAAACTTGTGATCCGGATCACGGACTTCACTAGTCTTAAAAATTTGATCTTTTAAAACTATTTTTTATTTAATGAAATGATAACACAAATTGATGCTTGCAAAAATTTAACACCAACCATATACCAAGATGTTGGTTTAATACTACAATAACTTTATAGAAAATAAAACAAAATAAATTATAATAACTAATTCAAAATCAATAGTGAAGGATGAAATTAAAAGAAAAAATTTAAAAAATAGAATTTAAAAAAGAAAAATAACATGTTTACACTAGGCGGATCCTGGCCCAGCTCTGCCTTCTGGGCCGGGCTTGGCCCAGAAGGCAACATTAGTTTCTTTTTTTCTTTTTTTGGGCCGAGATCGGCCCAATCCATTTTTTTGGGCCGAAATCGGCCCAAACACCTTTGGGCTGAGTCCGGCCCAGCCCAGTTGGTTGGGCCGGACCAGCCCAGCCCCTTTAATATTATATATTATGTATATTATATTTTGTATTATTTATATATATAGATGTATATATATGTAAAAAATTACGTAAATTCTTCAAAAATTATTTCAAAAAATATGTGATTTTTCTGTAATTTTATTATTGTATTTTGATCAATTTTGGTTTGTATTTTTATGTTATAGAAATACAAATTCGGTTTTAAAATACCCGGTTTTCGTCAAAACATCAAAGATTTTCAAAATAAAAATGTTTTTTGCTTTCAAAAATTTCCTAAATATTTTTAAAAAATATTGTTGATTTTTCTGCATTTTTTTTTTATCAAAATGGATTAATATTTGGTTATATTTTTATACCGTAAGAATATCAACCCGGTATTAAAGTACCCGATTTGCGTCAAAACAACAAAAAAAATATATACATAATTAAAAATGTTTTTGTTTTAAAATACGGCCTAGTCTCTCCAATATATATATATAAATAGTACAACATCATAATTTTCATACAACAAAGAAAATTTCAAAACGATATATGTATTAGCATGCATTTTGGCTTTAATAACCAGTTTATTCAAGCCATGAGAACTAGGCCAATATTTCAAAAATTCTAAAAAAAAATTTTTGTTTTATTTTCAGATTTTGAGATTATGAATTTATATATAAAAATGTTTTTTTCCTGATATTAAAATATGGTTTTTTGTCATAGACATTAGAACGGTTAAGTTTTACCCGATAAGATAAGGACCTCCTTATTGAGGAGGACTTTTCTTGAACCATAGAAGGGCCAACAACTAGAAAACACAACGAGACCTTGAATTTTATCAGACAAAATAAACAATGCAGCTTACCTTAGGTAGGGCGTATTTGGGGTGCTAATACCTTCCCTTTACGCAACCAGTCCCCGTGCCCGATCTCTGCGACCAGTTAGGGTTCCTAGTGACCAAAATACTAGGTGGCGACTCCCACACCATTTTTTATTGCTAAGAGACAAAGAACTCCTTGTCTCTCCATATTTACCAGATATATCCCCCCATACCCACCTGAGGGTGGACGATCGCCGCGACGTCGCGCACCCCGCGACAACTTTTATTTTTATATTGACTGAGTCAATGGTCAACCTGACCTGTGACCTGAATCTTGCTCTAGTTCAACCTCCGAGTCGGGTTGACCCTTCAGACCCATGACTTGGGCCTTATCTTGGATCGTTTTTTAGTTGAGTTTTAAAACTATGATAATAATTATTTTTTATCCTTATATATTTTAGTTGGACAATTTTAAAATTGAGAGTTTTCTACAAAGATATTTTAGTAATAAAAAATAATAGATATTTTCTTTGAAGACATATTCATTTTTATACTTTCTGTTTTAGAAATATATAAATTCATTTCAAAATTATCTTAAAAACATATTTATTTTTATATCTTTGTTTTTATTTCGTTAACTAAATACATTTTTGTCACCATAGTTTTTGTCTATTCTTTCCTGACATAATGACTAAATACTATCAAAGTACATATGATTTTTGTTTTTATAAATGTATAATGCATATATAACTTATATATATCTAGAATTTAAGAGGAAAAAATATAAAGATAAATTATTATAATGCCTTTGAAATATTATGAAACCATAGAAAAAATATAAAAGATCAACTACTACTTATTTATTGGTGTTGATTTTAGTCCTTGCTCTTTTGTATTTTTTTTTAAAAATTAAACTAACATTCTATTTTGTAAAATTAATCTTTAAATTATAAAATCAAAATATTATTAACACATCGGTTATACAAGAGAATACAAACCTAATTAGATTTCAACACATAAAATCATGCCAATAAAACTTGTAGAGATAAAATAAAAATGAATTACGTTCGGTGACCGAAGTGGTATAAATAAAAACTTCAACGACCTAGAAAATAAAAATTCAGCCACAAAAAATGACTTGAAAAATAAAACTTCTTATAATTTAATCTGAAACTTGATTAAATTTAATAGCTCAAGAAGCATGTATTTTTAACCATTACGCGTTTCGTCAGGTTATAAATAAGGCTTTGCTAATAATTTCTTATTTGTTTTTTAAATTTCCATCTTATTGCTGGTCCATGTAATTTGTTACGAAATACTCGATCCATAATTTATTGTGGTAACAAGGTATTAAATAAAATTCTCATTAAAAAAAGAAAAGAAATAACGCTAGGGAAATATATATGCATGTAAACAGCAAGGAGGTTATCCTGGCTTAGAAATTAAATTCCATGTCGACAAGGTTGTCCAACAACACAGCTTAAAGGGCCTGCATCAGATGTTAAAGAAGGAACCATAGTTCCTGGGAAAACTACAAAGGACTGAGCTTTGGAATAGAGTGGAGCACAACTTCCATATCCAGATTGAACAAAGTAAGCACCATTCATAAATACATCCTTGAATGATGACCTCCATTTCCAATTCTTCCAGCCACCATCAGCCTCTCTTTTTGTAACCTATATATACATAAAAAAAAAAGATTTGTGAGTAACTAAATATTAATTGTTGCTTATAGAAGATACATAATTTTTACATGGATTAATTTAGCTGTGTGTTTTGTGTTGTAATATATAGTGTTTTTTACAAGTATTTTTTAATTAAAATACATTAAAATAATTTTTTTATATTTTATTTTTATTTTTGATCATATCAAAACCTTCTAAAAAATATCAATTTGATGCATTTTTAAGATAAAAAATACTTTGAAAAGTAAATTGTAACTAAAAAAACACACTATAGTTAAATCAATAGATTTTAATGTTGGTAAAGTTATGCCTGGTAATATTTTAAGTTAGTTGAGAAAAATATATAAAAAATATAAACATATATGGTTGGAGGGATGAAGATGAAGATATATGAATAAATTTGTTTATGAGATAGTTTTAAAGTAAATTTTTGTTATTTTTTATATGAAAATATTTTTTATTTATACTAATTGTCTCTGCCTCTTCTATTATAAAACAGCAACAACATTACCTAATTGATTGATGCGATAAATCAAGATGGTGTGACAGATCAAGCTTAGTTTCATATAATAATTTCCTTAATATATAAGAATACACACCTCCTTGGCGTAGGAAATATCAGGAGCTATAAAGTAGTTCCCTTCACTAAATATGGTTGAACCAGCACTACCGCCAATGGCATACATTTGCCATTCATCATATCTATTGTTGGCAACATGAGCATAGCCAAACCTTACTCTGCATTAATATTAAAAAATGTTTTTGTTAGATTTAATTCCGTTGATGTCGTGAGATTTTAATGCTAATTCCACTCACCTTGGCATTCTTTCAATGAGTCCAGGGCCAAAATGATTGAAGGCAACTGTTACTTTCATAACTTTATCAGCAGTATATTCATCATTATGTCCAAGCAACATCACCTGTTAGTGCCATATTTGTTGATCAGAGACTACAAGTTAGGCATGTTGAGAGGAATTAATGTTTTCTTCTTACCTTATCATGCTGAGCGAAATAGTTGTTGGATATGGTGACAGCAGTAGAGGCATGGATTACATCAATGAGGCCATCGATGCAACGAGCAAGATAGCAATGGTCAATCCAAATATTAGAAGATGCAAAAATGGAAATGGCATCTCCGTCAGCACCGCGGCGTTGGCCAACATGCGTCGGACTACTCCTGACAAGCCCCCGTTTCCCTGGCTTACAGTCATGAATGCTAATCCCATGTATGATAACATGACTAACACATTCAATTTTTAGGCATGGTCCATCTGTAATCTCTACATTAGACCCTCTTCCATCTATAGTCTTGAAACTATTTATCATAAGCTCATTTTCAAGTTTAATAACCATGTCTTTGTCAAAAGTGATCCAAAGAGGCTCAGTTTGGATAGCACCATACCGAAGTGTGCCTGGTTTCGGATCGGTAGGATCGTCATCTGGGGTGGTGACAACGTATGTTTTCCCATATTTCCCTCCGATTGCAGCTTGGCCAAATCCCACAGCACAATCAGCCAATGCACGACGATCGGTAGCCCAGTTGGACTCCGTGCGCCAGCATGAGTCTATGGTGTTCAAGACTTTCTTATAATTGCTTGGAAGATAGCTTGATAAGGGTTTAGGCTTGTATTCGAGTGAATCATCTTGCAAGGTTGAAGCAAAGAGTGTGGCAAGAAATGAAAGCAATAGGACATATGCTAGTGAGGCCATGGTTTGTAGTGGGGTGCACGGTACGAATGGATAAAAGGAGGGAATTGTATATATATAGAAGACACGAAGGTGGTTAACACGATCTAGCTAGAGGATAAAATATATTTTGTTAAGTTATTTGCTAGGATTTTGATGTCTAGACAAAACGTGGTTGCACGAGATCAAGGTTCTTGCCAAGCCAATTCTAAGCATTCAGTGTAGATATATCAAGGGGGAAATTAAAGATCATGATCAAAATATTCCCTGATTGGGATCATATCATTAATTAGAAGAATAATCTATCTTATATGTAGATTTGTTAGGTATAAACATGTATCCTACTTGCTATATGATTTTCCCTAAAACATGCTTGTGATCAATGCCCAGCTAGTCCCACTCCTTCAAGAAGAATGTATCCTTTCATATTTGGTGGGAGAATCCATTCCTATTTGGTGGGAGAATGAGAGAATTACAGGGTATTTGGAAGTGTTGTAGCAATTATTTGTCAAAGTGTTTTTTGCTCGGAAATAGTTTGTTTTATTTTCTAAAAATTAATTTTGATATCAGCACATCAAAACGATTTGAAAAAAAATAAAAATAAAAAAAAATAAAAATAAAAAATTCTTTTTAAAATATTTTTTAAAATACAAAAACAAACATGACTTTTACAACGGACGACGCAAACAACTATGTTAAGAGGACTAAGACCCTAAAATGTTTTTGGAAGTTCATGTTGGATCTCATACATTTAATGGTTCTTTCAATTAGATCCCTCCAAAAATTTGCTAATTTTATTTATGACCCATTTCTGTCAAATTAACTTCATATTCATATTGGATCCCCTATTTATTTTACTCCAAAAAGTTCATGTGTGTGTGTGTGTATATAGTTGGACACTGAGTTACAGTTTATTATACAATTAATATTTTAAAAAAGCTTTCAATATTACCAAATCTCAAAAAATTTCAATTCAACCCATCATTATTTCACATTTAATTTTTTTTTAATAAATAAAACACAACAAATTCATTATCAAAATCACAACAGTCACTACAATAATAATTTATAAATTAAGAGAAGCTATTTCTGCTTTTGCTACAGGTACATCATCACTACTGTTGTAGGCTGTGTTAACTTCACTGTTTGATGAGCTGCTATTATCATCAGTTCCTTCCTCTTCATGCTACATTCGCACACCAACCCTCTTTATTTGTACAACTGGATCATCTGGAAACACTGAATCAATCACCATTATCAAATGCAGGATCATTGCCCCCAAATTTCCAATAGCTTAGCCATAACAATTCAGATTTTTTGGCCGAAAACTCTATCGAAAAATTGAGGGGTAAGAAACATGACAATAAGGATTGCATCCTGACGTAGCAGAAAACCATGTGAATAGATCAATGCCACATATCCGGTGCGCAGCGGGTGAGGATATTTTGAATGACAAGTACTCTACAAATTCTTTCTAAAGTAGCCACTCCTGTTCTTCCTTCTCGTGAAACCACATCAACATCTCATTTTCGTCATATTCAAGGACAATGTTGAATCTGTTGCCCTAAAGTTCTATCTGTTCCATCAAAGCAAATTTATAAAATGAGCAAAGGAAAATTTTTCTAGATATACAAGAACAAAAATGTAGAGTTGAAATAAAACAGAACTTATAAAATGAGCAACGGAGATCAAGAATTTTAAAATTTGCCAATGTTTTAGGCCTAGTTGTCGGATGTGGTTTGGAGACAGACCTGAAAAGAACCTGGCTTAAGTTGTTGGATTAATTCAGGTGAATTAATTTTTTCTTTTAAAATGATATTGTCGACTAGAACCAATCTTCTGGTTTTATTAGAAATAGTCCAACTTAGGTTTTTTCTCTGAGCTAGTTTGCAAGTTTGATGTGATGACGCAAGTTTGATGTGATGACTCGAGGTATCTGATTCATGAATTTACCTATCAAACTTAATATGTTTTTTTTTAATTCTTTAATTTTTTTTATTTCACTCTTCTTCAATATATGTTAGATTAGTTGAAAAATAAAATTTATGGTTTATTTTTTTCTATTTTATATAAGATTATTACGATATAAAAAAAACATATTTTTTAGAGTTGATGCTCGATTTTGTAAACATATAATTTTATTATAAAATTAAATAAAAATAATTTATAAAAACAACAAAGTCATTAAACCTATTAAATTTCATGACCTAAATGGTAAAGTAATAGAGGTCAATCAAATCTGAATATTTTTTTTACTAATTAAATTTTATTATGTGTTATTTTTATTTTATTTCTACATAAAAAGATGAAATAAAATTGAGAGAATAAGATGAAAAATAAATAGACATTTATATATATATATTAGCCAACATGTAAAATGAGATATTTAATATATCTTATTATAATAATACAAGATTGTATAAATAAAAATCAATTAATTAAATAATATCATGTAACATTTAAAAATATCCAAAAATCCTTGCAAACTTTATTAATCCACGCTTGTAGTCTAAAGAAACAAGAAACAAAACAATGAAGCCTAATAATAATATAATACAAATTCTAGACCCGTCTTCGCAAAAAGCCAAGCGAAATCGCCAAAAGTTTCATTACGGTGAGCAGCACAATAATAATTTCTAAAAAAATGAGAAGCTATTTCTACTTTGGCTACGTGTGCTGCATCATCATCATCATCGCTACTGTTGTGGGCATTGATAACTTCATCCTTTGATTGGATAAAATCATCCTTTCCTTCCTCTTCATGCAACCATTGTACTCCAATCGTCCTTATTTGGATAGCTGGTTTTTTTCGACGCACTGAAATACTCACTTCATCACCATTATCAAATGTAGGATCATCGCCCCCTAATTTCCTGTGCATAAACGATTGGAATTCACGAACACCACGCTTGTAACTCACAGGGAGGAGATAGGCTTGACAACGCAAGTATCGACCACTGGTATTGTTTCTGATTATAATATAAAAAGGATCTAAGAGAGTGTACTCTGACGTCATACAAAACCTTGTGAACAGAGTAAAGCCACATATCCGGTGCGCAGGAGGAGGTGAGGATATTTTGAATGAAAAGTTATCTACAAACTCATTCTGAATTAGCCATTTATCCTCATAAAACCACCTCGACTTCTCATCTTCATCAAACACATATACGACAACGCTGAATGTGCCATCTATAAATGCTATCTGTACCACCAAAACAATGTCTATAAAATGAGCAAAAGAAAAGTACTATTCAAATGTAGATTTCCAAAACAATAAAATGGGTGAGGGAGGACCTGAAATCTCGATGGCTGTATTTGAGCGCTAACCGTTTCCATAATTCTGAACATGTGTGAGTCAAACTTTTGGATTAATTCTTTCTTCATCCGATCTTGGAACTCGACTAATTGATCACAACCATCTGCTTTAGTGTTAGCAACTAGATTTGCAAGTCTTTGCAGTGAATTGCAAAAGGACACATCTAACAAAATCAAATGGGATGGAAGCTCTGGGAGTGCCTCAAGCATTTTGCAATTTCTTAAATATAGGCCTCTGAGTAGACCAAGATCCTTGATGCTTTCTGGAAGAAAACGAATTGGAGTTCCACTTAAATCTAGTCTCTCCAAGGAGCGTGGCAGTGAAAACGAGGTAAATCTCAACATTTTCCTCGCTGAAAACCTAGAGGGAAACAATAGCTTCAATGGAAGAGATGTAATGTATGATGTACTTGCAACAATTCCATCACTTTGAAGCAAGCTGCGCTCCTGATGATGCTCTAACACCATATTCATCAGCCTGTCAAGATTTGAGCAACAATCTAAAACCAGCTCTTGAAGTGAATTCAATCTACACATTTCTTCTGGAAGCTCCATAAGACTTACACAATTTCTTAGATTTAAGATCAACAGTCTTTGTAAATCACCAATAGATTCGTGAATTTGAACCAAATGGATGCAGTCTTCGAGTATTAACTTTTCAAGGCCTAGGAGACCTGAGAAGTCTGGGGTTCTAATGAGATCATGAGAGTGACGGAGATCAAGAATTTTTAATTTTGGAAGAAACTGCGAAAATACATGAATTTAGTTGTTATCAATTCAAAACGACAGAGATAGCTATAGAGAGAGACTCGATACATACCGGTTTGCCTTTCCAAGCATCAACTAGACAGCTTCTGGATAGATCAAGAACTACCAGCTTCTCCAAGCATACATTATTTGGTATGGAGCTCAAAGATAATCCATGCCAACATAACCATATCAAATTCTTGGGAAAGTGCTCAAAACTTCCATGAAAATTAGTGTAGTTTAGTTGGAGAAATTTTACAACTGGCATCTTTCTAAGAGCATCCGTGCTGAGGATGGGAAACAAACTTGTTTGGCCAGTTTGTAATTTTCCCCCATTGGAAAAGTCAGAAAGCCATTGTTGAAAGAAGTTAAGCCTGCGGCGCTTGCTGCGAACCATTGAACTGGTACAAACAACTTCTGCATGATCATCTTCCATTAATGCATGCATATCCAGGGTAAGGCCACGCAATTTTTCAGCATCCTGCATAAAAAATATTAAAAGTACATGAGAAAGGAAAGTAAAAGATTGAATATGTCAAGGCACCACAAACCATTTAAGTAGACAAATAAAAAAAATTGAGCTACTTACAGTAGTTCCATTCAATGCTCTAAAAGCATCCTCGTGACGCCATATTCTTTGATATTTGGGTGATTCTTGACGAGCAATTTCCCTTCCCATTTCACTTACTAGTTGATGCATCGACAATCTTTTATCATTGTTGATTTCAACAAGGCATCTATCGATAAGTTTGTCAATCCTAAATCTTGCACCTATACCGAGCCCATCTAGTATCGTTACTGCATAATCCACATCCATTCCATTGAAGAAACAAGCAATATCAAGGAATATGTTTTTTTGATAATCATCATCTAGAGAGTGGTAACTTATTCCAAGAACATTTTGAACTTCACAATTAGGAATCACTGCCAATTCCTGCAATGCGCTTCCCCATAATTTTCTTCCTTTCCCTGATAACGAAGAACCAATAACACGAAGGGCTAATGGAAGTCCATTACAATGATGCACTATTCTCCAAGAGTCCTCCACAAAACCTTCAACAGGGTAAGCTTGTCCAAAGGCATGCCAACTGAAAAGCTGGAGTGATTTTTTGTTGTCTAGAGGTTCAACTTTGCACTTGACAAACTCATCATCAGCTGCAATTAGACCCTTATTTCTAGTTGTTACAATGATTTTACATCCTTGACAAAACCATTCTTGCATGCCTATGATTGCATTGAATTGGTCCCTATTGTCCACATCATCAAGAACAATAAGAGTTCTTCTGCAACACAAGGCATCCTTAATCTTTATAATTCCTTCATCAACATCATGTATCTCATCAACAGTCTTGTTTAGGATATCAGAAAGAAGTTGCCTCTGTAGGCAAACTACACCTTTGGATTCTTTTGAGATTTCTCTAACATTTGATAGATAGCTCCTGCATTCAAATTTACGAAAGTTTTGATTAAAAACACTCTTTGCTATAGCTGTCTTCCCAACTCCACCAATTCCGTAGAGCATAGCAGTGGCAGCATCATGGGATTCATCTTGCAACCATGAGTTGATATAATTTACTAGAGGATCTCTTCCAATGAAATGAAGGGGTACATGAAATAGTTTTCGATCCAAGTTCTTTGAGACCTTCTCCACAATACATTGGACAAGCAGTGCCTCGTATCTACATAAAAAATAAAAATATAGTATATACTTATTAGTCTCTTTAGAAAGTATTTTTCAAGAAAGTTAATAATGTAGAATCATTAATTTTTAAAGTAGATAAGAAGGAAAAGAATAGAAGACAAGGAAAAAGTATCGTTTATTTTTATTTTTCTTCAATGTTATCCGAGTTGGGAGTGGTATAGTTTTTCTAAATTAGGAGTGGTATTATTAATCATCCTCTAAATACTTGCAAAAAAAAAAAAAAAACAAATTAAGAGTTCACAATCTGCATTTTAGTCTTATGCTAGGTGTAGTTTCATAAGGAGATACAACTCACCCATCTCCTAAAACCATTCCAGCTAAATCGGCTACTTCCTTCAAAGCAATCCTCCACCCGTTCACCCTCTCCATCTCCATCTCCTCCTTGAAGCGCTTTTCATGCTCCACAAATGCTGCGGCGAAGCTCCCTGTTTGCTTTCTGACTTGGGATGGATCGACATGATAGAATACCGGAAAAACTATGCAGTCAGCGGTCCGCCTGCGTTCCATGATCATTACAAGTTCATCAAGGCACCACCTCGAAGAAGCATAGTCTTTGGAGAATACGATTATCGCAATTTTTGATTGTTGTATTGCCTTCTGGAGCTCCGATTCGATGTTCTCTCCTCTGCCAATTTCATCATCATCTCTAAATGTGTGAATCCCTGCTTGAACAAGGGCTGTGTAGAGGTGATCAGTAAAATTCTTGCGAGTGTCTTCGCCTCTGAAACTCAAGAACACTTGATATTTACAATGAGAAAACCGTGAAGATGAGGATGCTTGATATTTCGCAGCAGCCATTCCAAATACAGAGAAAGAAAATCTTCGAAGATCTGAACCAACATAAGAAAACAGGGCAAGAGTTATATTCCATAAAATAACACACAGGAGATAAGAAAGAGAGTGGGAGAGAGTACCTGAAAGTTTCTCTTTCCCTTATCTCTAAGTTGTGGCTTCAGTTCTGTATCAGTTGATCAATAGTAGTCTGCTCTAAGCTATGTCTATGTTACGCTACTGCGTGAGGATGCCGGCACAAAGTGCAAAAACATAAAAATAATTTTCGTTGATGACTTCTTACGCGGACAACACAACCAAGTCCAAGTATTCAATTTATAGATTGTTCGCAATGTCTTTAACTTCTTGAACACTTTAAAGTGTTTTAATGGTGAAGGCACAAAGTGGGGGAAAAGAAACAAAAACATAAAAAAAAAAAAGTTTCGTAGATGACTTCTTACGCGGAAAAGACAACCAAGTCTTCGATTTTGAATTTGGTAGGATAGTGTGCTGGAAATTTCTTCAACACTTTTTAAGTTCTTTTTTTTTAAAGGTGGAATTGAAAAAAAGAGAGAGAGAGAAAAGAAGGATCGTAGGACAGGGACTAGAACCACGCCTTATCAGTTGAATCAAAAGCTTATATGCCTGCTCTCTTAATGAAAGGTCTACAAATTATGGTTCCTTATTGTTGGGGATTCCGGCACCCCATGCGCGGACCGGTGGTGTACTGATAGTTGCTCAGATAGGAGAGGAAGCACACTATAACACAATAGTTTACGTGGTTCGGCAAATCACCTACATCCACGGGAGAGAGTCCATATTATTTAGAGATAAAGAAAGGATACAATAAATACAAGGAGGAGGATCACTCAACTCCCAGCTCTCCTTGGTGCTCTTACCGCTGCTGCCATTGCAGCTCTTTCTTTTCTCTCTATTCTCACGTTCACTTCACTCTCTGCACTCTCTCTATTTGCTCTCACATAATATGCCTCCTTTATAGGCATATATGGTAACATGGAGGAGACAATCAAGCCATAATACATGGCATGAATTATGCTGTAATTCATGCTCCCACTTGCTTGGTAGTGGGGTATTGCCACAAATGGCAATATCCTAACACTTATATCCATGAATGTTGTTCTCACATCTGACACTTTTAGTTGATGCACTGTGAATTGGAATGATTTTTCCATAACCAAAGTCAACACAAGTGCTTTAAATGAAATGGTATAATGCAGCTGGCAGTTCTTACATCGCCACCAAGAAGAGCCATAGAACAAATTGCAGCAAACAAAATTGGACATAGTTATTGGGTAAATTTAACTAGGATCAAAACTCATCTTTTATTTCCTCAGAATTACCTAATCTATTCGAAGTTTTGATTAACCTGAGACCTAATGATGCCTTCTCTCCATTCTCTCTCGCGAGCCCTAAGCTCCCATATTGCAGGAAGTTTCCTCTGTTCTCCCACTACTTTTTCAGCCTTTTCCCCTGCCGCCTCGCAGCTATCCATTCCAGAATCGCATTTCTCTGCCTCTTTCTGATACTGGGATGTCATTCTCTTAGCCTCCAACAGCGCCAAGTCCGCGCTGCTGTTTTTCCTGAGCTTCTTCTTCACTAACCTCAGTTCATCTTTCAACATGTTTGTTAAACTTTGTTCCATCTCACGGCTCACTTCAGGATCATGCTTCATACACTCTAAAAGGGTACAAAGTCAAGAACAGAAAATGTCAAAGGTCAAGAAATGGTATAACCTACTATAGATCACGTCACTCAACAGGCAGAATCACATTCACCATCTTTCTTCGCATCTCAAAAACGTCAGTAATAGAATTTTTCAGAAATTAAGCACGTATTCGATTGGTTATTTGTGTGCACACGAAACATGTTACCATTGACACCCTAACAAACCATTATAGATGTCTGAAGATTCCAGAACATCATGTTCTTCTGCAGAAAAGAAAGGGCTTTTTTTTTAGATCCACACCTAGTGGCTTCTTTCCTTTTGGTTTAATAACCAATTTCCATGTATCATTTTTCTTAATTGATGTAATCTTTTTATCCATAGCAATTTTTTATTTTTTGTTGTTTTTTCAAACACTATAAGTTCACATGTGTTAAAATGACAATATAATATTAAATCCTCATCAATTAAATTAGTTACCTTATTTTTCAAGGTGGATTAGGTGGGCTACCACTACGAACTTCTACTTGAAGAAAAAGATAAAAGTGAAGTTAAGTTCATTGATCATTGTTGAGGTGTAACAAGTTTTTGATGTATATCTCTCTTTCTTTTCATCAAAAACTGATAGAAAGTCATACTTTCTTATAATCATCTACCTTACTTTTCATCATCATCTATCTTCCAATTCCACGCTTTTTCTTCATCAAATTCGATATCCTTATTAATCATTATCTTTTCTTTATTGGTGTTGTAAAGCTTGTATTCTTTGGATTTTTTATTATTACCCACAAAGATCATTTTTTTTCTCTTGTTATCTAACTTGGTCTTTACTTGATCATTTACAAGTACATAATCAATGTTTCCAAACACCTTTGAGTATGTAACACTGGGCTTTCTTCCATTCCATGTCTTTTGTGGAGTCATGTCATTTAATATTTTTATAGGACACCTATTTGACAAGTAAACAACACAATCTACAATGTCAGCCCAAAACTCATTTGCAATCTTCTTGGTTTTGAGCATGCTCCCCACTATGTTGAGTGTTGTAACTCAATTTTGACCCTCATTCTTGTATATATTTTTTAAAAAATTGTAAAAATTCAAAATAAAAAAAATAGATGGGGTTTGAAATTGGATAGATAATCAAGCACCATAGGCAAAAATAAGGCTTTAGATTTTTTAGGTCATAATTGAGGTGTGAATTGAAAACGAAATTGAAGAAAATGGCTTGAATTGATTTAATTTAGCTAAGATTGAAAGAAATTTGAAGTTCAAGATTGATTTAGCCAAATTAGGAATTAATGAAGGGCTTAATTGAAGAAAAAAATAAGAATTGAAAGGTAAATTGACTGTATAATTTTTGGAACCATTGTTAAATCTTAAGGTATAAATTGATTGAATTAGGGATACAATTCAAAAAGAAAAGATGATTTAGGGCAAAGTAAACGGGATTGGAAAAATTCAAAATCCAAGGATTGTAATGAGAATAAGGAATGTTTATCTTAATTTATATTTCAGTCCATTTCATCCATTTGATTCAATTTAATCCAATTTGATTAATTGATTGCAATCATATTAGTCTAATTGAATTAATTCGATTCAATTCAATCCCTAATTAACTCATGATTTCTTTCCTAATTGTCCAAAATCCTAGTTTCCAATCAATTAACCAGCAAAATTATAGCCAAGATTTGTGTCTATAATCAATTATTTAGCAATCAAACCCATTCTGATCTCTCAAATCCAATAGCCCAAAATTGATTTCTTCAATCAATCCCCAAAATCCTAGCCGTTCCTCTCCATTTTAGACACCGGCACAAGCAAGACAAAAATAAAAAGTAAAAACCATAGCCTCCACTGTCTCTCGACACCATTCTTGGTCTCAGACTCTCAGGATTCTGGAAAACACAACAGCTCCACCCTTTTCCATTAACCCAAGACCAACGCCCACCTTTCCTCCATAAAATCCACCAAAGTCAGCCCATTCTTCTTCTCTGAACAAAACCCCGACCACCAACGTCCAACCCAGTCACTCTCCATTCACCCAAAACAAACACCATCAGAGAAAGAACACTGAAAAAACCCAGTTCCACAACCAGCACAATCAATTTCCCACAACCACCATCAACACAGCGGTGATCTTCCAGCCCAACTTCTCAAAACCGATCCCAATCTTCCCGCTCTTTCAACCACACTAGTCAATCAAACCCATCCTCTCTTCTACTCCCAATCAGCCACCATCACAATCCTTCTTCGCACAGTCCAAACAAAAATCAAAATCATTTCCAGCCTCTCAACCGTGAGCCCCCAGAAGCCTCCCCCACGGTAGTGTTCAACCCATACCAGCCTTCCCTCTCATTTTGGCCATCCCACCCACCCAGTATATTAACAACAATTGAATTGAATTGAATCATATAAAAATATAATAGTTTGAAAGAAAATTACATTTCTTTACTTGAAGACAAGGACAAAATAACCCACACCGAGAACCACGTACCTTGTAAAATGGTTTTTCTCCTTTTTCCTTTAAAAAGATATATTTAGAATGAGCATCAAAAAATTCATCATGTCTTGTCCTTGTACTTTTTTCTTTACGCTGTTTTTAAAATATAAAATAAAAAAAAATTAATTGAGTAAAAAATTAAAGGAATGTGCATTAAAATATAAAAATTAAAAAAATAACAATATTTTTAACAGAGCTAAGAAAAAAAAATTAGAATTCAAAACAACAAAAATTAAATTGAAAAATATTATACCATTAATTTAAATTGTAGAATAAATTGAAAACTAATTTAACTTTTATAAAAGGATTAAGAAGAAAAATTAAAAATCAAAATAATATAGACAAATTTAGAAAATATAATATTTTGTCAACTGAGATTAAAATATGAAGTTAAAAATAAATAAAACTTCTAGAAAATATCAAAACTAAAAATTAAAAATAAAAAAAATAATGATTAAAATTAAAATACCAAGAACATACAGGGCCAAGTTGCAATTTTTTAGAAAGAAGAGATAAAATAAAAAAAAAATCTATCAGTAACATGTGTTACGCCAATAAAAAAAGGTCACGGCAATACTTTCAACAACACAATATAAAAATGTTTTTGAACACAGGGAGACATTGCACAAGTTGCCCAAAGTACACAGGCCCTCTCTTGTACCTTTGGTGCCATATGCATGCAGCTGTCTTTTTTTATCAACCTAGATACAGAATTACCTGAAGCGGACTTTGTAATTATAAAAAAAATCACCGTAAAAAGCAAAAAATGCCCCTCGACTCTAGGTTTAAATTTTTTTGTTTTAAAGGTATGTTCAACGTTTTACTATTAATTTTATTTTTATATTTTGTCAAATCCTAAATTTCCTCTTAGTTTAAATTATAAACCACTAGGTTTTTCATCTACGATTGAACATTCAATTACATAACCTTGATTTATTCTCATCGCATCCACATCCATATTCCTATAAGGATTATGATTGTCATCTAAAATTTTATGTATATTGCTAGAACTAAAAGTTGATCATGATTCTCCATATATAAACCAACACAAGTAATCTTTCTATTATGGTCTTGTGAGGAACACATGATTCTACATATATAAACCAACACAAGTATTTTTCCATGAACCATTTATATAAAAGATGTATTGTTATAACATTTGGCTCGAGAAACTTTTTATTTTTACACCTTTTATATAAACATCTAATACCGTCTTCACTAATATTTTTTGGATTAAATATTGAGTAATTAATAAAATCCTGAATCTCATTACAATAATCTATCTTATACAACTCTTCAGTTGAGTCTTGGTACATTCCTTACTTATATCAAACTTATATAAAATATTGATAACAATATGTATTAAATAATTACTTCAACTAAATAAAATTATAAATATTGGTTTAACTCAAACTTATTCAAACTATTTTAATAATACTCTTAATTCATTATCAATTTTCTGCATAAATTTAAATTCCTAAACATTTACCAAAAATTTCAACTAAACAATAACATTTATAAAATATATAACAAACCCATTAAATAAGTTATTATTTATTTCATTATAAAACACCTAAACAAAATACATGCACTACAAAAATATACAATAAAAATTAATATTTTAAAATTAAACTCAATTTAAAAATAAATAGTTTTACTTGCTTAAAAATGAGACTCCTCGATAAAACTTGAATAAAAATACATATGCTAACAGAACCAGAGAAACTGGTGGCGTTGAAAAGAAAGCAGTTGCAGATATAATATTGAGTACGATAAAAGATGGCATGCAGCGAACAAAGTAATGTAGTCTGAGAGAAAAAGCAACTTCTAATGTAAAGAGTGCATTACTAGATCACAGAAATTTCGATAACAATGGCTGCAACACAACAGAAAATATTGAGCAATATCGACTGTTTTACCTTTTGAGAATTGTTCTTAACGTAGTGTTGACTTAGCCTCCGTTATGGTGACAATGAGAAGCCAAGCTGAAGCAAAGAGCAGAATCTTGTGTCATGATGCCCAGCAAAAAAACAAGGAGAGATTGTTCTAACTTTCAAGACCATGGCTGCAGGCTCTACTTTGAAATGCATGGCGGCAAGCATCTACTCCTCCAGGTTGTGGGAAAACAATGTTGATGAAACTGCATTTTCATGATAAAGAAGTTCAAGGATAATGAAAGGTTACAAGGGGTTCTCACTGGCCCTCGTAGCGGTTGGCAGTGGAGAGCCTGAAGAAATTTGGAAAACAAGAACAAATGGAGTTGTCTAAAGCTAGTTATTTTTTTTTTTTAATATAGTGACGTGCTCAATTATCTCCAGGGAAGCATGGATACCTTAGATAACAAGATTATAGTTGTTTGGGAAAAAAAACTTTCTGTCTTCTCGTTCCAATTCCTAGTCATGTCTAAAATTATTAAGAGTTTATTTTTATTTCATTCTCATGATCTTATATAATATTCATGGCTTGGTGTTAGTAAATATTTATTTTATGAATATTTTTAATTTTAATGTTGGTAAATATTGTGTAATCAAAAAATACGGTATTCTTAATTTTAGCATCAGTGAATAAATCTATAAAATTTGTATTACAAAAAAAGGAAACCATTTTTATTTTTATTTTATTTTTTAATTTTTTATTTATGTTTTTTAAAAAAAGACATGTGTTGCATAACAAATTTATATTTCACCCTAAAAGTCCATGGACCGAATATACAGCAAAAAACAAAATGACACACAAAATACAAAAAAACAAATATGAGGAAACCATAAATAAATCAATGAAAATCTCTAAATTTTTATGGAATTTTATGATATAAAAAAACCCTCATTTTATAAGATATCAAAATAAAACGGAATAAAATAAATGAAAAAGGCATAATAGTGTGTTTTGTCCACTACAACCTTAGACTAAAAAAAACTAGGCTATGAGGAGGCCCAGGCCCATCTCGACCTTCGCTATTCTTTTGTTGGGCCTGAATCTAGCCCAACTGTATAAGTTGGGCTTGATCTATCCGGCCCGGCCCGATTATTGGTTCAAACCAATAACCGGTCGATTTATGTCTGCAGGCACGCGTTCAAGTGTTCATGCACAGTAGAGGGGTAATTAAAATTGCAGGAATGGGGGGGAGGAAGAAACTTACCTGTGCTGGCGGTGAAGACGCGAATTTGCTGGTCGCTCGGGCTCCTTCTCCTCTGTTCTGCTTCTGCTCGTTTCCTCTTCTTTTATCTCTTCTTTTTTTGGTTTCTGTTTCTCTCTTCTTTTGGTCTCTCTGTTTTTCTGGTCTTCTCCCCTTTCTCTTCTCCTTTTTTTTACACCGGTGATGGAAGTCGTGGGAATTGCCGTGTGCCTGTGGGTTGTCTGGTGGCGGTCGGTGTTTTCTTTGCAGGGGGTCTACTCTGTTTCCAGAGGAAGAAGATGATGAATGGAAATGACAAACGACGCCGTTTCTGGACTGGAGCGGCCGTTTTTGAATTTGATCCTTGAAGTTTTAACATTTGTTGAACAGACCCCTGGGAAAATGTCAATTAGGCCCCTTCATTTCGGTGCCTTTTACAAAGCAGTTTTTAGCTTCTAATCAATTTAGTCCTTACTCCAAACTTTGATGTCTCTTTAATTAAGCCTCTAATTTATTTAATTAAACTAATTCTAAACTAAATTAAATTTTCAAACTTATTAATTCTTCAATTTTTACCAAGTGAAAAAAATAAAAATAAAATAAAACTTTACATATATTTTGGTCAAAAGAAGGTTGACAGATAAAATGAAAATTAATTAATAAAATAATATTATATGATAATGAAAAAGAATCTGAAAGCCATTACAAATATTTATAAATAAAAGATCTCATGCTAGACAAAGAAAGGAGGAAGATTACTAGAGAAACAAAACTCTTTTCATGATAAGCTTTTGAAGCAAAAAAATAAAATAAAAAAAAACTCTTTCAAAAGCTTTGGAGCTTTTTTTCATTTTACGGTTGAAATCTAAAAAAACAAACCTCTACCTAATGAATCCTAAATTAATACAAGTTATGTTTACCATGGAAAGCACAATACCACAAAGCGAAATTGCAAGCACTGGATTTACCATAAAAAGCACAATAATAATTTCTAAAAACAAGAGAAGCTATTTGTACTTTGGGTACGTGTGCTGCATCATCATCATCATCATCATCGCTACTGTAGTGGGCATTGATAACTTCATCCTTTGATTGGATATCATCATCATAATTTCCTTCCTCTTTATACAACCATTGTACACCAACGGTCCTTGTTTGAATAGTTGGATCAAGTGGAAGCACTGAAATACTCACGTCATCACCATTATCAAATGTAGGATCATCGACCCCTAATTTCATGTGCATTAGCGATTGGAATTCACGAACACCACGCTTGTAACTCATAGGGAAGACAGAGGCTTCAGAAAGGATCATAGCCACATATCCGGTGCGCAGGAGGTGAGGATATATTGAATGTAAAGTTATCTACGAACTCATTCTGAATTAGCCATTTATTCTCATGAAACCACCTTAACAAAGCTAGCTGTAAAGCGTCTCCAGCCCCAGAATAGGATATATTGAATAGGATATATTGAATGTAAAGTTATCATCTTCAAATACATATACGACAACTCTGAATGTGCGACTATACAAAGCTAGCTGTACCACCAAAACAAAGTCTATACAATGAGCAAAAGAAAAATATTCAAATGTAGATTTCAAAAACAATAAAACTCTGAAATCTCGATGGCTGTATTTGAGCACTAACCGTTTCCATTATTTTGAACATGGGCGAGTCAAACTTTCGGATTAATTCTTGCTTTATCCAATCTTGAAACTCGACTAAGTGATCACAACCATCTGCTTTAGTCCACCAGATTAGTTTTGGAACTCTTTGCATTCAATAGCAAAAGGACACATCCAACGAACCCAAATGGGACGGAAGCTCTGGGAGTGCCTGAGCGATCAGTAAAGTACTTGTGCGAGTTGCAGGATTGATGTCGATAGTTCAAGATCGACGGCACACCAATAAGCTGAAGTATTCATATATTATTATCTTACTTTATCTATAAAACAGTTTTCAAGTTATTTCCCAGCAATCAAATCCTCCATGCCCCTTCAGAAAAAAATATGTGTACAAATGATAAATCTCTAAGCTGAACCAACAAAACCGGTTGATGAGATAATCAATAATTAGTTTCTAACAGTGAATTAATTTAAGTGATTCTCAGTTACAGCAGAGTTACATTCCACAATATAACATGATACTAAAAGAGATAAGAGAGAGAGAGAGAGTACCTGCAATCTTCACTTTCCCTTCGCTGATGTTATCTAATCAGTTCACCAATTAAAATAATATTTTTTTTATATTAGTAATTTAAAAAAATTTAAAAATATTAATTTAAAATCACAAAAACTTTTAATTTTTTTTTAAAATATTTTTAAAATATAAAAATAAATATAACCGTAGAGGCATTTTTATCAAGGTTGTTAATTCCGTTCCGTTCTGTCTGGAATGACCGAAACATTCCATACCAATTCAAAAAACGGAACAAATTTCATCTCATTTTAAATCTCGGTCCGTTCCGGATTTTTCGGCTAAATTCTGCCTGAAACGTTCCTGTTCCATTCCACATGTTTCGTTCCGCTTTTGAAAAGTCATTGAATCAAATTGAACCTTATTCAATTTAATTAATTAAACCACCCAATTATAAAAAGCTTTTTTTTATTACTATTTTCTATAACAATGATATTAATAATAACATTGAAAATTATTATTACTATTTTCATTAACAATGATATTAATTTTTTAAAATTAGATTTATCACTAATATATATGGTTTATATTCATGTTGTTTTTTTCATGTTTATACTTTGTAGGAATTTGAGCAAAACAAGGGATGTTTTAAATTTCATTAGCCTTAATAACATTGACCTAACTTTATATTTAAAATATTTGTGTTAAAACATTTTACTTTTATAATATTTTGATATTTTGTTTAAGTTGAATTACTTTAAGTTAAAGATCTATTTAATCTTGACTATTGAGAAATATTTTAAATTTTGAAATTATATTTGTTTGACATTGTGTTTGTATTGCATAATTTATAATTAATTTATCTTGAATTTGAATTATGTTTGTTGAATATATATATATATATATGAATAGTACAACCCTGAAACGGCACGCCGAAATATTCCGAAACTGAAACATTCTATTCCAATTGAAAAAACAAAATACTTACCGAAACGGAATTGACAACCTTGATTTTTATGTTAGGAATTTTTTTTTGCTCAAATCATTATCAGTTGCCGTAATTGCTCAAATCGTTTACTAGGGCCAGTAATTCTTGTTATAATTACCAAAAGGGACATTAGACATAATCTCTCAGTTGGGGGCCATCTGCTAAACCTAGCCCCCATCAACTCTCACGGTTCTTCTTTACAGGCGGTATGCAATAAATCAAGTCATATCTCATCGATCGTTAATCGAAATCGTTGAACAAATTGCACCTTTTGATCTCAAAGGACGTATTTTTTATGAAAAGTAAGAGTCTCAGTGAAAATTTTAGGATTTTCACTTTTTGATTATTGAATTTTATTTCTATCTGTCTTCTTTTCATTTAATAATTTTCAATCAAAATTGATCTTTAAAGTTTTAATTTTGATAATAAAATGATATATTAAAAGCCTTTACAAATATTTATAAATAAAAGGTAAAAAAAAGAAAGATGGAAGATTACTAGAAATACAAAACTCTTTTCATGATAAGCTTTTTTAGAAGAAAAAAAAAATCTCTCATAAGCTTTCAAGCTTTTTTTTTTTAATTTATGTTTGAAATCTAAAAACACAAAACTCTACTGAATGAATCCTATATTAATACAGGTTGAAGACCTTTCTTTGCCAAAAAACACCAAGCGATATCGCCATCAAAAAATTCAGTACGGAAAGCACAATAATAATTTCTAAGTATATGAGAAGCTATTTCTACTTTGGCTACGTGTGCTGCATCATCATCATCATCGCTACTGTTGTGGGCATTAATAATTAACTTCATCCTTTGATTGGATAAAATCATCATCCTTTCCTTCCTCTTCATGCAACCACTGTACACCAATCGTCCTTATTTGAATAGTTGGATCATGTGGAAGCACTGAAATACTCACGTCATCACCATTATCAAATGTAGGACCACCGAACCGTAATTTCATGTGCAGTAGAGATTGGAATTTCACGTCATACTCACGCTTGTATCTTGTACAAAGCAAGGATCGACCACTGGTATTGTTTCTGATTTCAATATAAAAAGGATCATTGTGACTGTACCCTGACGTCATACAAGACCTTGTGAACAGATTAAAGCCACATATCCGGTGCGTCCCAGGTGAGGATATTTTGAATGAAAAGTTATCTACAAACTCATTCTGAATTACCCATTTATCCTCTTCTTCCTCCTCATAAAACCCCCTTAACATCTCATCTTCATCAAATACAAATACGGCAACGTTGAATATGCCATCTATAAATGTGATCTGTACCACCGAAACAATGTCTATAAAATGAGCAAAAGAAAAATATTCAAATGTAGATTTCAAAGAAAATAGCATGGGCGAGGGAGGACCTGAAATCTCGATGGCTGTATTTGAGCACTAACCGTTTCCATTATTCTGAACATGTGTGAGTCGAACTTTTGGATTGATTCTTGCTTCATCCCATCTTGGAACTCGACTAATTGATCACAACCATCTGCAACAGTCCCACCGGTTAGATTTGAAACTCTTTGCACTGAATAACAAAAGGACACATCTAACAAAATCAAATGGGATGGAAGCTCTGGGAGTGCCTCAAGCATTTTGCAATTTCTTAAATATAGGCCTCTGAGTAGACCAAGATCCTTGATGCTTTTTGGAAGAAAACGAATTGGAGTTCCACTTAAATCTAGTCTCCTTAAAGAGCGTGGCAGTGAAAACGAGGTAAATCTAAACATTTTCCTCGCTGAAAACCTAGAGGGAAAGAATAGCTTCAATGGAAGAGATGTAAAGTATGATGTACTTGCAACAATTCCATCACTTTGAAGCGAGCTGCGCCCCTGATGATGCTCTAACTCCATATTCAGGCCGTCAAGATTTGAGCAACCATCTAAAACCAGCTCTTGAAGTGAATTCAATCTACTCATTTCTTCTGGAAGCTCAACAAGACTTGTACAATTTCTTAGATTTAAGAACAACAATCTTTGTAAATCACCAATAGATTCGTGAATTTGAACCAAACGGATGCAGTCTTCAAGTATTAGCTTTTCAAGGGCTGGGAGACCCCAGAAGTCTGGGGTTCTAATGAGATTATGAGAGTGACGGAGATCAAGAATTTTCAATTTTGGAAGAAACTGCAAAAATACATGAATTTAGTTGTTATCAATTGAAAATGAAAGAGATAGCTATAGAGAGAGGTTGATACATACCGGTTTACCTTTCCAAACATCAACTAGACAGCTTCTGGATAGATCAAGAACCACCAGCTTCCCCAAGCATACGTGATTTGGTATGGATCTCAAAGAGAATCCATGCCAACATAACCATATCAAATTCTTAGGGAAGTGCTCAAAACTTCCATAGAACTTCGTGTAATTTAGTTGGAGAAATTTTACATCTGGCATCTTTCTAAAAGCATCCGTGCTGAGGATGGGAAACAAACTTGTTTCGCCAGTTTGTAATTTTCCCCCATCAAAAAAGTCAGAAAGCCATTGTTGAAAGAAGTTAAGCCTGCGGCGCTTGCGGCGAACCATTGAATCAGTACAGACAACTTCTGCAAAATTATCTTCCATTAATGCATGCATATCAATGGTAAGGCCACGCAATTTTTCAGCATCCTGCATTAAAAATATTAGAAGTACATGAGAAAGGAATGAACATGTTAGGGCACCACACAAACCATTTAAGCAGACATATAAAAAAATTGAGCTACTTACAGTAGTTCCTTTCAAAACTGTAAAAGCATCCTTGTGACGCCATATTCTTTGACATTTGGGTGATTCTTGACGAGCAATTTCCCTACCCATATCTCTTACTAGTTGATGCATCCACAGCCTTTGATCACTAGTGTTGATTTCAACAAGGCATCTATCGATGAGATTGTCAATCCCAAATCTTGCACCTTTATCGAGCCCATCCAGTATCCTAACTGCATCATCCACATTCATTCCATTGAAAAAACATGCGATATCAAGGAATAAGTTCTTCGGATAATCACCATCAAGAAAGTCGTAACTTATTCGAAGAACCTTTTGAACTTCAAAATTAGGAAACACTTCCATTTGTTGTAATGCGCTTTCCCATATTTCTCTTCCTTTTCCGGACAATGAAGAGCCAATAACTCCAAGAGCTAATGGAAGTCCATTACAATGATGTACTATTCTCCAAGAGTCTTCTACAAAACCATCAACAGGGTTCGCTTGTCTAAAAGCATTCCAACTGAAAATCTCAAGTGATTTTTCATCATCTAGTGGTTCAACTTTGCACCGGACCCACTGAATATCATTACCTGAAAACATACCCTTATTTCTGGTTGTTACAATGATTTTACTTCCCTTACACAGCCAGTTTTGCATGCCAATGATTTTATTGAATTGGTCCCTTTTGTCCACATCATCTAGAACAATAAGAGTTCTTCTGCAACATAATGCATCCTTAATCTTCAGAATTCCTTCATCTTCATCATTTATCTCATCAACAGTCTTTTTTAGGATGTCTGAAAGAAGTTGCCTCTGTAGGCAAACTATATCCTTTGATCTAAAATTTGATAGGAAGCTCTTTCCTTCAAATTTATGAATATTCTGATTAAAAACACTCTTTGCTATGGTTGTCTTCCCAACTCCACCAATTCCATAGAGTATAGTAATGGCAGCATCATGGGACCCATCTTCCAACCATGAGTTGATATAATTTACTAAAGGATCTCTTCCAATGAAATGAAGGGGTAAATGAAACATTTTTTGATCCAATTTCTTTGAGACCTTCTCCACAATAGATTGGACAAACTGTGCCTCGTACCTACATCAAAATGTAAAATACAATGTGCGATTATTAGTAGTCTCTCTATAAGTAATAGAAATAAACAACATTTAGCTAAGAAATTAAAGCAGTTTGTGTGTCAATGATTTGATAGTTAATGATTGAAAAAAAAAACAACGAAGAAATCATAAGGATTTTATTTTATTTTTCTTATATGTTTTCTTACTAGTACACTTAACTGAAAGAAATTAAGAGTTCACGACCAGCATTCTAGTCTTATGCTATGTGTAGTTTCATCAAGAGATGCAACTTACCCATCTCCTAAAACCATTCCAGCTAAATCTGCAACTTCTTTCAAAGCAATCCTCCACCCACTCACCCGCTCCTTCTCCTCATTGAAGCTCTTTTCATGTTCCACAAATGCTGCAGCGAAGCTCCCTGTTTGACGTCCGACTTGGGATGGATCCACATCATAGAATACTGGCAAAACTATGCAGTCATCATTCCTCTTACGTTCCATGATCATTACAAGTTCATCGAGGCACCATCTCGACGAAGCATAGTCTTTGGAGAACGCGATTATCGATATTTTTTATTGTTGTATTGCCTTCTGGAGCTCGAAATCTATATTCTCTCCTCTCCGAATTTCATCATCATCTCTAAATGTGTGAATCCCTGCTTGAATTAGGGCCTTGTAGAGGTGATCGGTAAAGTTCTTGCGGGTGTCTGCACCTCTAAAACTCAAGAACACTTGATATTTACAATTAGAAAACCGAGAAGAGTAGGATTCTTGATATTTCCCAGCAGCCATTCCGATTCTAGCAAAGATAAGACTTTTCGAAGATCTGAACAAAAAAAAAAAAGGAGTTGCAGGATTAATGTCGATAGTTCAAGATCAACAGCACACCAATAAGCTCAAGTATTCATATATTATTATCTTACTTTATCTGTAAAACAATTTCAAGTTATCTCCCAGCAATCAACTCCTCCATGCCCTTTCAGAAAAATATTTGTACATATGATAAATCTCTATGCTGAACCAACAAAATCGGTTGATGAGATCATCAATGATTAGTTTCTAACAATGAATTAATTTAAGTGATTCTCAGTTACAGCAGAGTTACATTCCACAATATAACATAATACCAAAAGAGATAAGAGAGAGAGAGTACCTGCAATCTTCACTTTCCCTTCGCTGATGTTCTCTTATCAGTTCATCAATTTTCTGCTTTTAAGTCAACCTTACAGGTCTTGTCATAAGTCTTGTCATAATTACCAAAATGGACATTAGACACACACAAAACACATAATCCCTCTCATCAACACGGTTCTTCTTACTTCACCCACCAGTAAGAAAAAGGCACGTGCAGGATCAAGGCTTTTTCTTTCTGTTGAAGAATTAGTCGGAAAAACAAAGCAATTGGTTAAATTAGATGAATAAATGAAGCAGTCGATCAGTTAAGTTGTGAGAATTTTCATATTCGTATTTTATTTAAGTAGTTAATTCCTTGTTTGTTTATTACTTAAATATAAAGAGGAATATACAAGAAAAAACACTTAATAAGATTCTCTTCTTCTCAAATCTTTTTCTTGTTTTTTAGTTTTGCTTATTACATTGTTTTCTATCAATTTCCTATCACACTGATATTTCTTCTAATACTTCCAACTATTAATCTCAGATATGTAAATTTTTTACATATTGCAGAGAACGAATCATTTTAATAAGTGTCGCACGTGTCGACGTAGCGGCGATCGTCCACCCTCAAGTATATGGATATATATCTGGTAAATGTGGGGAGACAAGGAATTCTTTGTCTCTTAGCGGTGAAAAATGGTGTGGGAGTCGCCACCTAGTATTTTGGTCACTAGGAACCCTAACTGGTCTCAGAGATTGGGTACGGAGACTGGTTGCGTAAAGGGAAGGTATTAGCACCCCAAATACGCCCTACCTAAGGTAAGCTGCATTGTTTTATTATCTGATAAAAATCTAAGGTCTTGTCATGCTGGTTCGTCTATGGTTCAAGAAACGCCCTCCTCAGTAAGGAGGTTCTTATCTTATGGGGTAAAAATCTAACCGGCCTAATGTCTATAAAAGAACTACCTTTTTAAAATCGAGAATACGTTTTCGTATAAATTCGTAATCCCAGACATTAAAACAACACAAAAATATATATATTTTTTAATTTTTTGAAATATTGGTCAAGTTCTCATGACTTTTAATAAACTGGTTATTAAAGTCAAAATGCATGTTAAAATAATATTATTATTTTTTTGAGTTTTCTTTATTGTATAAAAAATACAATATGAGTTTTAGCTTTGAGAGACTTGGCCGTATGCATGAAAACAAAGGTTTTTTTTTTTTTGAAAACCGGGTATTTTTTAATACTGGATTTGTATTTTTAAGATATAAAAATACAAACCAATATTAGTCGAAATGACGTAGAAAAATCCGTGGGAAAATCACAACTTTCAAAAAATATATATAGATAATAAAAAAACACACAAAACAAAAAGGAGAAAAGAAATACAAATAAATAAAATGAAATGGACTGAGCTGGGCCTGTATTGGCCCAGCCACAAGGCTGGACTCAGCCCAGCCGCGTGGGCTGGGCTAATGTTCCAGCCTGCAGAAAACAGGGTTGGACTCAGCCCAGCTACGCGAGCTGGGCTGATGTTCCAGCCCAAAGCAAAAAGGGGCTGGACTCAACCCAGCCGTGTGGGTTGGGCTGATGTTCCAGCCCACTGAAGAAAAAAACCATGACTGGTTACTGTGCATGAGCACAATAACCAGTGAATTAATTAGCTTCTTCTTGCATGCAGAACGTGCACAGTGCGCGTTCTGCAAGCAAGAAGATGACCAATGACCGGCGGCTATGGAGGGGAAGGGAATTTACCTGAGGCGACGATCTCGGATGGCTGAGTTGATGGTGGTGCTGGCGACTGTTCTTGGTGGCGCTGCGGTGGCGGTTACTCGAGAAGCCCGCTGACCGCGGCGGTTCTTCTTCTCCACAACGTAAGGACACCGGGCGGTGTCTTCTTCCCCGCCGGTTTTCTCCTTCTATCTTGTGTTCTTCCTTCTTCGCGTCTGTCTCTCCGCACGACTTCTCTTTCTTCTTTCTTTTTCCTTTCTTCCTCCTCCTCTGTTCTCCCCTATTTTTTCGTTTCTGTCTCTCTCTCTCTTGGTCACCCTCCCTTTTTTCTGCCGTCCTTTTCTCCTCCTCTTTCCTCTTGCGTTCGGGTGGTATTTATAGGGGCAGGGGGAGCGGGGTCGACCCTGCCCCATCCGCACGTTGCCACCTCTGCCACGGCACCGACCGTGGTGGCCAATGGAGGCGTTGCTTGCAGAGCACGGCTGCTCGGGCATCTCATCATGAGGTGGGTGGCGTCTGACTTCGGCTCTAAAGCACGTGGGAGGAAGAGACAAGGGAAAGAAAACAAAACTTTTCTTCCCCTGCTACACGTCCAGGGGAAGAAGAAGAAGAAACAGTGCCGCCTCAAAACGGCACCATTTCATGTTTTTTTTTTTTGGAAAACCGCATGAAACGGCGTCGTTTTGCCTAAAACGCGCCGTTTCATTTAAATGAAAATTGGCGCCAAAACAACAGACTACAAGTTAATCCTTCGATTTGCGCGCGTTTTGCATTTTCGTCCTTGGTCTCGGATTTCTTCAATTAAGTCCCTAATTGGCCATCAAACTTCAATATTTATGCAATTAAGCCCCTGATTTGACCAAATTAACTCTCAAAATTATAATTTGACCCCAGAACTTTAATTTCTTCCAATTAAAGCCCAAATTAACTCCAAAATCAATTTTTCTTACAATCAAACCCTCCATAAATTCAATTAAACCTTCAATATAATTTAATTGAGTCCACCAACATCTAATTTTGGACTTTTCTTCCTTAAATTGAATTTTCTTTGTCAACAGGGCTATCATCAGTCAATAAAATACTGCCAAACTTTAATTTTTGTATTTTTAAACCTCCTCAACCAAATTTTGACTATTTTCTGAGCGTTTTGGCATTCTCTTTTAACTGTTATATTTTTTTTGTATTTTTATTTTATTTTATTTTTAAGAGAGGAAAAAATGTGAATTTGGGAATAACCCAAAAATGGGTTATGACAATAAGACAGGAAAGTTTGAGTCTTTGAATAATTGGCATTGGAAGGGATGGTAGGAGGGGAAGTTGCTGGTATCTGTTTCTCTGGTTCTACTCGTTGGGTTGCCCTGCTGGACAACATTTCTGCTGGTGTCTTTAGAAGACAAACTTATGCCAAGAAAGAGAGAGAGAGTTTCTCATGTTGGAAATGCAGAGTGTTTAACTCAGAGTCCTGTCTTGAACTCTGAGGCTGAGAAACATCAGTTGGTTTCTTCAAACTGGTACAACAACTACAAAAGAAGTATGCAAAACTGGGGAAAGACATACTGAAGAATTTTGGATGGTTAGATCTCGGGAGGATGGATTACATATTCAACTTCCTATCACTGAAAAGTTCTCTGCGATGTTTCTGATAAAGCAGGGTCACGATGGGGATGCGTTTGAAGAGGGATGATAATAAGAAGTACACTCGTTAAAGCATTTTTTTCAAGTTATTTCCCAGAAATGAACTCCCCAGGCCATTTCAGATAAATATTTGAACATATTTTATCAGCACTTGCTACCAGCATTTACAAGCACACAAGGATGCCCATCTGGAAGCCTAAATTATTTGCAAAAGCACACATCTTGCAATCCTAACAATACCCAAGAAAGTGAATTTATTAGTTTATAACTTGTGATCAATCTCTATATTGAACCAACAAAATGGGTTCATAACTAGATAAGATCGATAGCACATCAATTAGCTGAAGTACTTATATATTATTATCCTGCTTTTCTTTATAACATCTTTCAAGTTATTTCCCAGCAATCAACTCCCCCAGACCCTTTCAGAGAAATATCTGTACATATGTTATCCGCACTTGCTACCACGCATTTAGAAGCACAGATGGAGCAGGAAAGGAAAGTCATTAAGGATCCCCATCTGGCTATATAAGCCTCAATTATTTACAAAGCACACATCTTGTAATCCTTACAAATCCCACGAAGGTGAGTTTGTTAGTTTATAATTGAAGGAGTCCCTATCGGTGGTTTAATCTAAATGATTATCGACAAAAGAAAAAAACAAAAACAAGAAGACAGCTGGAACCAAAGTAAACAAGAGATAAGAAAGAGAGAGTACCTGCAAGTTTCCCTTTCCCTTTTCTCTTCAGTTGTGGCTGCTGTTCCGTATCAGCCGATCGAGATTCCGCTCTAAGCTTTTAAGACAACCCTCGAAGTCAATGTGGCACCGTACTGTAAATACTATATTTTATTTGTGTTTAGTATTGGCAGTTTCTGTTGAAAAAAAATAATTTTATAAAAAGTATTTTTGATTAAAATTAGTTTGATATATATATATATATATATATAGTTAAAATTAAGGTTAAATAAGAAATAATTTAATATGTTTAGTTAAAAATTATTTTCAAATTGAGATTATAAAATAATTAAAATATATATATATATATATATATATTAATATTGATGATTTTTAATTTAAATATTGTAAATTTAACTACTGCTATTACATCATAAAATAAATAATAATGTATATAAAATATTTTTTATTGTTCCATTAGCTATTTATAATTCCATCACGTACGAAATTCAACCGACAATGACTACAGTTTCTATGGTTTCTTAAGTGTGCAACAACATCAGGTAAAATATCATCAGGAACAAAATTAGGATTGCGATCAAATTCTGCAAATGTTACGTCATCATGCGATCTTCTTCTAATTTATGTAGTGTTATTGAATAATATTAAATGCTATTTTTTCAAGTAAAACACAATTAAAAAATTTGGATTTTTTTTTACTAAGTCGGACAGGGTCCAATGCATTTAAGTTTGGGTCAAACCTGATCCGGCCATGAATAGTGGAGACGTTCACCATTGTTCACGGTTCACTTCTTGAAGTAAACAGTGCAGAGTGAATTAATTCACTCTGCACAAACACGGCATTAAAGAGAGAAGCAGATTGATGCTGCTTACGGGTAACTTACGTTTGAAACATAAATTATAGTGGGTCCCACACACAATAAACAACGTTTTATATTTTATCAAACGTTTTTGTTTATGTGGTTTACTTCAAAAGCAGAAGCAATCACAGAAACAAACACTTACCAACGTGAACATTAGACACATTGGATACCATGCCCGCACGATGCCGCGAGCTTGTCGCACGCTTGTGCGTTGTCGTGGGTTTATGAAAAAATAAAAGGAAATCATATGGAGAAAAACTGTTGCAATTCACAATATTTTCAACGAAAAAACTACAAAGCTAAATTCTCAATCAGCTTAATATTAAAAAAATAAAATCGACAAAGATAATTTTAGAAAAAATTATAACAAAAAAAACAGAAGAAAAAAAAACCTGCAGGAAAAAATTGTAGCAATCTATAATGTTTCATGAGAAAATCTACAGTTGTTGTTCTCAACCAGCTCAATATTAGAAATAATAAAATCGATAAAGATAATTTTGAAAAAAAACCATAACAAAAAAATCATGTGGGGAAACATTATAGCAATCCACAATGTTTTAAAGAAAAAAACTACGACGCTAAATTCTCAACTAGCTCAATATAAAAAAAAAACAAAATCAACAAAGACAATTCTGGAAAAAAAACAAAAAAAATCATAAAAAAAACAAAACTATGTGGAGAAATACTGTATCAATCCACAGTATTTTAAAAAAAAACTTGCAAAACTAAATTTTCAATTAATTCAATATTAAAAAATAAAATTGTTAAAAATAATTCTAAAAAAAAGTCAATTTTGAAAAAAAAGGGCCTGTAATTCTTGTTATAATTACCAAAAGGGACATTAGAGACACACACAGCACAAAATCCCTCTCATCAACTCACACGGGTCTTCTGACTTCACCCATCAGTAAGAAGAAGGCACGTGGAGGATCACGGCTCTTCAAATCTGACTTGGAAAGTTGACTGGGGCCTGTAATTCTTGTTGCATCATTTATATTGATTCTAGCCTTTTCTTTCTGTTGAAAGTAAAGTAGATTTATGAAGAATTAGTTTAACTGTTGAGAATGGATTGACCAGCTGAAATAATGTAATAAGTTAAATTAAATGAATTAATCAACTGTTTAAGTTGATAAAACAACATTTCTTGTTAATATTAATACTTCTTTTAGCGTATTTAATTCTTTATTTATTTAGAACACTTATGTCTTCATCTCAATTCTTCTTTTTTGTTTATTGGATTAATGTCTATCTTTGATTTCTTTCCCATGACTTTCCTGACCTTGGTGTTCTTGAGGATTCCCCCCCCCCCCCGACATTTATATATATATATATATATATATATATATATATATATATATATATTAAGAGCACCATGAGGCAGGCAAGTCTTACATTAATTAACTACATATAATAATTGATGTGTATAATTTCTTTTACAGTGCTTTTTATTGCTTCCAGAGTGCAATATTCCTTAATGGAGTATGTACTAGTATAAACTTCAAGCTTCTATCTAGTATTTCTTCCCTGGATCAAAATCAAGATAAAAGATGAAGCAGTAATTAAATTTGATATTGACATCGCATGCAAGTAGATAACTACAACTAATTATGGAATATTTGTTAAAGAATAATAGGGGCTTGATTCTTAATGTATATAGTTTTAAATTTAATTTGCAATTTGTTTTTATAATAATCAAGATTATTGATGAACTGATGAAATTTAATTTGCAATTATATATATAAAAATCATATTTAAAAAAAAATGTTTAAATTTTTATAATTCTATATAAAAACAGGTCACTTATTTCACCAGCGATATATTAAGAACCATGAAATATATAATCTAAAAAGGGCAGCTTTGACTTGAAATTTTATATTCTTGTACATAAACATACTAAACGATACACCTTGCAAAGCAAAGTAAGCACAACATAAACTTTAAATAAATCAAGAATGATGGATGTATATGGGATTTCCATATATTATAATATGATATAAATTATATTTTAAAATTTTATTTAATAGTTTAAATTATTAAGTTGAGATGATTCTTTAATACTATTTAATCTCTCTCTCTCTCTCAGATCTATAGTTTAGAGTTCATTTGTTATTGTAATAGTAGTTATTTTTAAAAATATTTTTATTTAGGAGTATTTTGAAATAATATTTTTTTATTTTTTTAAAATTTATATTTTATATCAACATGCAAAAGATTTAAAAACAAATTTAAAAAATAATTTTTTTAAAATATTTTTGAAATATAAAAATAAACATAATCTTACAAATTCAACTCCTTGATTCATCTAACATGTTTGGCACAAGTTTCATTGTTGCATGTTCTCATGCAAGTACTTCGTCTTTGACAAACCTGAAAAACCGTTACAAAAGCACTGTCTCACTTGCCTTGACAATATTGATTTTATTAAATTAATTAGCTTTATATTGTTTTTTTAAATGTTTATATGAGTTTGTACGTATCTTAATTAATTTTATAGATTTTAAAATTAATGACCATTTAAATCTCCAATAACTCTAAAATTTCTAAAACTTAAATTGATAATTTCTAAAAACCAAATCTAGAATTTAAATAATTGAGCTACACCTACCCACTCATGAATATTAGCTTCAGATTAGTCTACGTACCCAGGATGTCCAATATATATGTTCACCATTTTGGTTGCCAAACTATAAGCTTACGTATTTACCTGTGTACTTATGTATTGTACTGTAGGCTTATTTCAAAACTTCTGTTTTGAAAATTCTTTTTTCCAAAATTAAGAAAGGTAACTTCAAGATTAAGAGCACAAATGAATCATGAAATTTCGATTTGAGAGTTGGTTAGAAATTACTTTTAAAATATATATTTTAAGTTTAATTAGTCAGATTTACAAAAACAACTATAAATATTTTTAATTAAAAAATTAAAAATTAAATTAAAAATATAAAAGCATACATTAATTGGGGTAAGATAATCTTTTCATATGGATTACACACTATTTCTTACAGTGTGATCATTTGGGATAAGATATCTTTTTCATGAGACATGCTTGTCCATTACAATGAAGTCCTCTCATCACTTTCCCTTCGCTGATGCTCTCTTATCAGTTCATCAATTTTCTGCTTTTAAGTCAACCTTACAAGTCTCTGTGGTATCGGCCATTTCCGCGTTAGGACCCTTTTTTATTTAATTTGCTCAAATCATTTATCACCCGTTTACTAGGGCCAGTAATTCTTGTTACAATTACCAAAAAGACATTGGACATTATCCCTCTCATCAACTCACACGGTTCTTCTTTACCGGTGGTATCCACTAAATCAAGTCATATCTCATCGATTATTAATCGAAATCATGAACAAATTACATCTTTCGATTCAGGATAATGAGACTTTCGAACTAAGATCTCAAAGTAACTATTTTTTTTATGAAAAGAAAGAGTCTTATAGACGGTCAAAGTTGTTGGCTACTATAGAAAAATTTAGGATTTCCACTTTGGTTATTGAATTTTAATTTTATCTATTTTTTTAAATTGATAATTTTCAATCAAAAAATGATCTTTAAATTTTTAATTTTGATAATAAAATAATATCATGTAATTTTGAAAAAAAGAACAAGTAAAAGCCCTTACAAAAAAATATAAATAAAAGGTCAGAAAAAGAAGAAGGAACATTACTAGATATACAAAACTTTATGCATGAAATCTAAAAACACAAAATCCTAAATTAATCCAACTTCAAGACCTTTCTTTGCAAAAAACCACCAAGCGAAATCGCCATCATTGAATTCAGTACGGAAAGCACAATTATAATTTCTAACTATATGAGAAGCTATTTGTACTTTGGCTACGTGTGCTGCATCATCATCATCATCATAATCATCGCTTCTGTTGTGGGCATTGATAACTTCATCCTTCGATTGGATAAAATCATCATCCTTTCCTTCCTCTTCGTGCAACCATTGTACACCAATCGTCCTTACTTGAATATCTGGATAATGTGTGTCGCACGTCAGAAAACACCCGCGCGGCGTCCCCGTCCTGGCGATGGTGGTTTTTCTCTCTCTGTTATTGGAATTGATTTTGTTGGGAGTTGCCACCTAGTATTTAATTGAGGGTTACTAGGAAACCCAAGTTGACTGGTCTTGTTGGAGATTCGCGGGTAAGGGACTGATTGTGGTTAGGGAAGGTATTAGCACCCCTAACGCACCCTACCTGAGGTAAGCTGCTTCGTGGCTGTGATGTGTTAAGGAAGTTTTAAAAATTTTATCTTTTCATTGGAATTTAGAAATACAACTTCCGTACAAGTTTGTACTTCTACACCGTGATCCAATCAAAATATTAAATCCTTCTTTATTCTTTTGCCGTCTCATCATGAAAGGATCCCTGAAATAAATACAAACATGCATTTTTTGTTTTTTATTTTCTTTTGTTTTTTGTTTTTGTTTTTTATTTTTTTATAACATAATAAGAAAAACAAGCACAAACACACATTTTTTATTATATTTTTTTCTTTTGTTTTCTTTTTTCTTTTTCTTTTTCTCCCTTTTTTACATCCACAAAACAAATTACAAAATTCAAAAATAAATAAAAATTACATCAAATAGTTTGAAATTTTACAGGACAGTCCTCAAAACTCCAAAAATTGCAAGGGAATCCTTCTGCACAGGAATTGGGCGCAGGAACAGCTGGCGGCGCGTGTTCCAACGCGCCACGCGCCACTGTCCGGTTGTAGATCTGGCGATGGCTGTGTCGGCCGAGAGAGGGAAGAAGGACGGCGCTGCTGCTGGTGTTCGGCCGCCGCTGCGACCGACAGTGAAGACGGTGGGTCTATGGCCGCTGAAGCTCCGGTGGAGGAAAAGGGAGAGACCGGCTGACTGAGGAGAGATGGGGTTGTTCTACTGTGTGGCTTGGTGGAGGCCGGCGTTGATGGAGAGGCCGGTCTGTGTGCAGCTGAGAGAGGGAAGTGGCTGGCTGAGGGGAATCGGTTTGGTTTGGGAGAAGGCTCTGTGTGCCAGCGACTCAAGGGGAGAAGGGAGAACCTGAAATGGAAGGAGAGCGTGGTAGCCGGCTAGTGTGCGAGGGGGGGAGCTGCTGCTGTTGTGGTGCTTGCTGAAGAGGGGAGAAGACCGGGCTGAGGAGGAAAAATGGAAACCACAGGGTGGGGGGCGGCGGCTGCTCTTGGAGAATAAGAAGAACAAGTTTTGTAGGGTTAGGTTTTTTAGGGTTTGTTCTTCCTTTTCTTTCTTTTTTTTTTGTCAAAAATACCCCCCTCTTGCTTAGCTGAAATTGAAGGCTATTTATAGGCAAAATAGTTTTTCGGGCTTCAAAATTAGTCCCTTAAGTTTTATGTTTGGCCCCTAATTTCAATCAATTCACTTGGTAAAAATTAAATTGGGTCTCTTAAAATTCTGATTTTTCAATTAAGTCCAAATTAAGCTCCCAAACTTTATTTTCATCAATTAAGCCCTCCAATTAATTTTGACCCGCTTAAAGTATAATTAAGTCCTTGCACTTAATCAACTCCTTCAATTGGACCTAAATTAATTCTTAAACATAATTAAAATTCAATTTGGCCCATGATTAAATCAAATTGGCCCATTAAAAATTTAATTATGTCATTGGACTTAATTTTTATGCAAAGTCGTCCAATACTCATTTAATTTGACCTTTGAATTTGCATTTTTCTATTTTTGGGCATAACAGCGTACACTTAGGCCTCCGAAAATTGCAGCTTGATTTTTGCCTATTTTTGCAGCCTTTCTTGGTCAGCTTTCTCCACATTGTCAGCCTTTATTTTATTTTTTCGATTTTTTTTGATTTTTTGGAAAAAAATAAATTTTGAGGAATCATCCAAAATTGAGTGATGACAATGTGGAAGCACTGAAATACTCACGTCATCACCATTGTCAAATGGAGGACCACCGAACCGTAATTTCATGTGCATTAGCGATTGGAATCCACAATACAACATAATACTAAAAGAGATAAGAAAGAGAGAGTACCTACAATCTTCACTTTCCCTTCACTGATGTTCTCTTATAAGTTCATCAATTTTCTGCTTTTAGTATTATGTTGTATGGGTCATTTCCGCGTTAGGACCTTTTTTTTTATTTGCCCAAAATTGATGCCGCGGGGTGCGCGACGTCGCGGCGATCGTCCACCCTCAAATGTGTAATGAGGGGATATATATATATATATATATATGGTAAATATAGGGAGACAAGGAATTCTTTGTCTCTTAGTAATGAAAAATGGTGTGGGAGTCGCCACCTAATATTTTGGTCACTAGGAACCCTAATTGGTCTCAGAGATCGGGCACGAGGACTGGTTGCGTAAAGGGAAGGTATTAGCACCCCAAATACGCCCTACCTAAGGTAAGCTGCTTTGTTTATTTGTCTGATAAAATTCAAGGTCTCGTTGTGTTTCCTAATTGTTGGTCCGTCTATGGTTCAAGAAAAGTCCTCCTCAATAAGGAGGTCCTTATCTTATTGGGTAAAACCTAACCGTTCTAACGTGTATATATGTTGGTCCGTCTATGGTTCAAGAAAAGTCCTCCTCAATAAGGAGGTCCTTATCTTATCGGGTAAAACCTAATCGTTCTAATGTCTATGTAAAAAAACCATATTTTTAATATCAGGAACATGTTTTATGTATAAATTCGTAATCCCATATACTAAAATAAAACAAAAAAAGATTTTTTAGAATTTTTGAAATATTGGCCTAGTTCTCATGGCTTGAATAAACTGGTTATTAAAGCCAAAATGCATGCTAATACATATATTGTTTTGAAATTTCCTTTGTTGTGTGAAAATATGATGTTATAATATTTATATATATATATTGGAGAGACTAGGCCGTATTTTAAAACAAAACATTTTTTAATTATGTATATATTTTTTTTGATGTTTTGACGCAAATCGGGTACTTTAATACTGGGTTGGTATCATTACGGTATAAAAATACAACCAAATATTAATCCACTTTGATAAAAATATGTAGAAAAATCAACAATATTTTTAAAGATATTTAGGAAATTTTTGGAAACAAAAGACATTTGTTTTTTGAAAATCTTTGACGCTTTGACGAAAACCGGGTATTTTAATACCGGATTTGTATCTTTACAGTATAAAAATACAAACCGATATTAATCAAAAAATAATAATAAAATTACAGAAAATCACATATTTTTTGAAATAATTTTTGCAGAATTTTCTTAAATTTTTTTATATATGTATATATCTATATATAAATAATACAAAACAATATATAATATATAACATTAAATGGGCTGGGCTGGTCCGGCCCATCCAACTGGGCCGGACTCAGCCCAAAAGTGTTGGGCCGATCTCGACCCAAAATGGATCGGGCCGATTTCGGCCCAAAAAAACTAATGCTGCCTTCTGGGCCAGACCCGACCCAGAAGGCAGGGCTAGGCCAGGATCCGCCTGGCCTAGCAACCAAAACGGGCGGGGGGAATTATTTTCCCCCCACCCCTGCATGCAGAACGCTATTCGTTTTGCATGCAGAGAAGGAAAAAAACAAAACGCAAGAAAATGAAGGAGAAAAAGGGTTACCTGGCGCGGAGGAGGCGGTGGCTTGCTGCGTTTCTGGCGGTGTTGTGGCGGAGGCTAGTGGCTGCGTCTTGGCTCACGGACGGCGGCTCCAAGCAGCAGCGGCGGTGCTCTGTTTTTCAGTTTTTCACGTGACCCTCCCGGTTTGGTTTCCCTCCTGTTTTCAACTCTTCCTTCCTCTTCCAATGTTTCGGTCTTTTTTCTTTCTTCCCTTCCCTCTCTTCTCTCGGTCTGTTTTCTTTTTTTCTCTTTTTTTTCGCCTCTCTCGGTCTTCCCTTTTTTTTTCCCCCACTTCTTCTTCGTTTTTGCTCTATATTTATAGGAGCGAAAGGGCGTTGGGCCCTTCATTAGTGCGCCTGGGCAGCGGGTTTCGCGGCGGCTGGTCGGCCACCACCCGCGACAGCAAGGCGCCGCTCCCTTGCTTTCGGCAGTGAACGGCCGGTCGGCCAATGACTTCGGTCGGTGGTCCAGAGTGTGGGGCTTCGGGTTGGTGGCCTTGAGGAGAGAGAGGCTGGTTTAAAGAAGAAAAAAACCATTTTTCTTCCTTCTTCTGCATCGCGTCCATGAAGGAAGAAGAAAGGGGAACAGTGCAGTTCAAAACGGCACCGTTCGGTCCCATTTTTTTTTTGTATGAAACGGCGTCGTTTTGGAGAAAACACGCCGTTTCATTTAAATGTGGCGCCAAAACGTGCCAAATTCCAAATCAGCCCTTAATCATCCTTTTTTCCTTCAATTGCATCCCTGCCAATTTCAGTCTCCGCCCCTCTTGTTGGCTGTGTTTTTCACTTTAGTCCTTGGCCTCTGATTTATGCAATTGAGCCCTTAATTGATCAATAAACTTCCAATTTCTTCAATTAGGCCCCTGAATCAATTAATTCCAGCCCCTATACTTACGCGCCTTCTTCAATTTGGTCCTTGGTTTCGGATTTCTTCAATTAAGTCCCTAATTGGCCCTTAAACTTCAATATTTATGCAATTAAGCCCCTGATTTGACCTAATAAATTCCTAAAAAATATATTTTGGCCCCAGAACTTAAATTTCTTCTAATTAAAGCCTAAATTGACTTAAAAATCAATTTTTCTTGCAATCAAATCCCCTATAAATTCATTTAAAAATCCAATTAAGTCCATAAACATCCAAATTTGGGCTTTTCTCCTCAAATTTCAAATTTTCCTTCTCAACAGGGCTCTTCTCCTTCAAGAATATACTGTCAAAAATCCAATCTTTGTATTCTTAACCTCATTGACCAATTTTCCGACCATTTTCTGAGCGCTTTTGCCTCATGTTATTTTTCTTAACCTCCTTTGGCTATATATATATATATATATATATTTATATATATATATTTTGTGGGGGACCCAAAAATGGGTTATAACAGATGCCCCCTCTTTATAATGCTTACGGAGCAGGGGTTTTGCGTAGTAAGTTTTATAAAGATAAACCCAAAATAGAACTCTCGGAACTGATCTGGTTGAAGCTTGATTAATCTGATACTTGTCTTTTACAACAATCTCAACTTGGAATCCCATCTGGCGATTCCATTTAACCAACATGAAACATGAGGTCCCGTCTGGCGACCTTCTTTAACCAATGTCGAAATACGAGATCCCTTCTGGCAATCTCCTTTAACAAAAGATCTTAGAATCCCATCTGGCGATTCCTTGTAACCAATGTTGAAAAATGAGGTCCCTTCTGGCGACCTCCTTGGATGAATATCGAAATACGAGATCTCTTCTGGCGATCTCCTTTAATCAACTTGGAATCCCATTTGGCGATTCCTTTATTTATCTTCTCTTTTTTTGTAAAATACGAGGTCCCATCTGGCGACCTCCAAATAGAGAAACACGAGATCCCTTCTGGCGATCTCCTTCAACTTGGAATCCCATCTAGCAATTCCTTTTATTTAACAAAATATGAGGTCCCATCTGGCGACCTCCAAATAGCGAAATGCGAGATCCCTTATGGCGATCTCCTTTATTCAACTTGGAATCCCATCTGGCGATTTCTTTTAACCAACATGTAATACGAGGTCCCATCTGGCGACCTCAAATAGAGAAACACGAGATCCCTTCTGGCGATCTCCTTTAATCAACTCATAATCCCATCTGGTGATTCCTTTTATTCAACATGTAATACGGGGTCCCATCTGGCGACCTCCAAATAGCGAAACACGAGATCCCTTCTAGCGATCTCTTTTAATCAACTCGGAATCCCATCTGGTGATTCCTTTTATTCAACATGTAATACGGGGCCCCATCTGGCGACCTCCGAATAGCGAAACACGAGATCCCTTCTGGCGATCTCTTTTAATCAACTTGGAATCCCATCTGGCGATTCCTTTTATAACCAACATGAAAAAACGAGGTCCCATCTGGCGACCTCCAAATAGCGAAACACGAGATCCCTTCTAGCGATCTCCTTTAACTTGGAATCCCATCTGGCGATTCCTTTTATTAACCAACATGAAAAAACGAGGTCCCATCTGGCAACCTCTAAATAGCAAAATACGAGATCCCTTCTGGCGATCTCCTTCAATCTTTGAATCCCATCTGGCGATTCCTTTTATTCAAAGCATGAAATATGAAGTCCTTTCTGGCGACCTCCTTTGACCAATATCGAAATACGAGATCCCTTCTGGCGATCTCAAACAACTTGGAATCCCATCTGGCGATTCCTTATTACCAAAGCTGATATCGATGTCGTTCTTCCTGATGACAGGGTTCAAAAATTTTCATTTTCTCTTTTTTTTCTTGTTCTTCTTGTTGTTCCAGAATCCACTACGGTTCGAAATAGTGATTCTTTGCTATCACCCACTATGATTCTTTCTTCGTCTCCAATCTTGCTGGAATGCATTAAGAACTCCTCTTGTAATGATCCAGAAAGCATATATGCAATGATTTATGATTAGATGCCATGCATGCATTCGTACTTGGTTTTGAAACATAGGCCCCATCCTCCTCTTCTAGTTCATGAGGCTCTCTCTTGCTTGAGCTTGCTTTTGAAGTCGTATGCTGGATTCATCTCTCATGTTGTCTCTGACTTTCTTCAAGTAGTCCTTTTCCCAAAATGTATGACTTGTCATTGTCTCTTTGTCATGCTTTTGTCAAATGCTTTAGCTTGGTTTTTAAATCTATAAGCTTTTGTACATTTTAAACCCGTAAAACTTTTCATGAAAACATCTCTTATTGCCCCCAGTGTAGGGGTGTGATTATAGTCTAGGCTTTTGTATAGAGAAGAATTCGTTCAGCCGATGCTAAACGTTTTAGGTGCGATAACAACAAGATATGCACTGTTGGGATTAATGCAAAAATGATTGTTGTGAGATCAATGCAAAAGAGAAAGAAGTCAATGGCCAAACTTTGCTTTATTGATTTCGGAGCCTACATCAAGCATAATATCTTTTTACAGAGTCAGAATTCACAGGTCGAGCTAGGTCTTCTCCATCCATTCTAGCCAACTTCAGCGCTCCTCCTGAGAATGCCTTCTTTACTACGTAAGGACCCTCGTAATTCGGTGCCCATTTGCTTTGATCGTCTCCAGGTAGTGACAATATTTTCTTCAATAATAGATCCCCTTCTTGAAACAACCGCAGTCTAACCTTTTTATCATATGCCTTGGCCATTCGTTTCTGGTAAAGTTGGTGATGACATATTGCAGCTATCCTCTTTTCGTTGATCAAGTTCAGTTGCTCATATCTCAGTTTGGCCCACTCGGCCTCCTCTAATTCGGAATCTATCAACACTCTTAATGACGGGATCTCCACTTCCAAAAGCATCACTGCCTTCATACCGTACACCAGAGAATATGGGGTAGTCCCTGTCGAGGTCCTGACTATAGTGCGGTATGCATGAAGAGCAAATGACAACATCTCATGCCAATCTCTATATGTGACTACCATTTTTTGAATAATCTTCTTGATGTTCTTGTTGGCAGCTTCTACTGCGCCATTCATCTTTGGTCGGTATGGTGAAGAATTCGAATGCTTGATTTTCCATTTAGTACACAACTCTGCTATCATTTTGCCATTGAAATTCTGTGCATTATCTGTCACTATCCTTTCCGGAGGACCATATCGACAAATCAAATCCTTCTCTATAAACCTCTTCACTATGTTCTGTGTTACGTGGGCATATGAACTGGCTTCCACCCACTTTGTGAAGTAGTCAATAGCTACGAGGATGAATCTATGACCATTGCTAGCTTTTGGGTTAACAGGACCGATTACGTCAATTCCCCACATTACAAATGGCCAAGGGGATATCAGATTAAATAGCAGAGCTGGTGGCATATTGACCTTGTCACTGTAAACTTGACATTTATGACATTTCTTGACATAGTCGATACAGTCTTTCTCTAGTGTCATCCAAAAATAACCAGCCATTTGGATTTTCCTCGCTATCATATGCCCGCTAGCATGGGTTGAGCAAATCCCCTCATGGACCTCCCGTAATGCCTTTCTAGCATCTGCCTCATTCAAACACGTTAGCAGGGTTCCATCAAATGATCTTTTGTACAAAATCTCTCCATCTAAATAGAAGTCTATAGCCAACCTTCTCAAGGTTTTCTTATCTGTTTTGGAAGCTCCCACCGGATATTCATGATTTTGTACAAGGTTCTTGATATCATAATACCAAGGCTGTCCGTCTATCTCTCCTTCAACTAAGCAACAGTGAGCTGGGTCATTTTTAATGTCAATGTGTACCGGTTGTACCTTACACTTGAGATCAATGGTAGTCATAGCAGCTAGTGTGGCCAAAGCATCCGCAAAATGGTTCCCCTCCCTTCCCAGATGGGTGAATCTAATTTCTTCAAATTCCTTTGCTAGCATGGATAAGTATTCCTGGTACGACCTCAACTTTTTCTTCTTGGTTTGCCATTCCCCCTTAACTTGACAAATAATCAACATTGAATCTCCGTATACATCTAACTTCTTTATCTTCAACTCTAATGCCGCTTCTAAACCGAGGATACAAGCTTCATACTCAGCTGTATTGTTGGTGCACTCGAAATGCAGTTTAACTGAAATTGGATACTATTTCTTATCAGGAGAGATTATTACCGCACCGACCCCGTTACCATATACATTCACTGCACCATCAAAAAACATCGTCCACCAATTTGTCTTCTCTTCTTCTTTCTCTATTGACAATATATCTTCATCAGGGAAGTCAAAATCCAAAGGTTCGTAATCTTCAACAACATTATCGGCCAGATGGTCCGCGATTGTACTTCCTTTTACGGCTTTCCTTGTCATGTATACTATGTCATATTCTACTAATAGAACTTGCCACCTTGCAATTCGACTTGAGAGAAAGGGCTTGTTACAAATATACCTCAGAGGATCTACTTTTGAAATCAACCAAGTGGTATAGTATAACATATAATGTCGCAACCTCTTTGCCGCCCACACCAACGCACAACAAAGCCTTTCTATCTCTGTGTATCTAGACTCACATTCAGTGAATTTCTTACTTAAGTAATAGATAGCTCTTTCCTTCCTTCCGGTTTCATCATGCTGTCCCAATACACATCCCATGGCTGCTTCAGTTACTGTGAGATATAATACTAGAGGCTTTCCTGATACCGGAGGAACCAGTAAAGGTGGATTTTGTAAATAATGCTTGATTTTATTGAATGCCTCCTCACACTCCTCATTCCAGGTTCCAGGATTCTTTTTCCTTAGTAGTCGGAATATAGGTTCACACGTTGTTGTTAGCTGAGCTATTAACCGAGCAATGTAGTTTAACCTTCCCAAGAATCCTCTTACTTCTTTCTCCGTCTTGGGGGATGACATGGCTTGGATGGCCCTTACTTTATCTGGATCCACCTCTATACCTCTATCACTTACCACAAATCCTAACAGCTTGCCTGATTTAACTCCGAATGAACATTTTGCAGGATTAAGCCTTAGTTCATATTTCCTCAACCTCTCAAACAACTTCCTCAAAACTTCAACATGATCCTCTCCCCTTTTAGACTTGGCAATCATGTCGTCTACATACACCTCAATTTCCTTGTGCATCATGTCGTGGAACAAAGTCACCATTGCTCTTTGATAGGTTGCTCCTGCATTCTTCAATCCAAATGGCATGACCTTGTAGCAGAATGTTCCCCAAGGTGTGACAAAAGTTGTTTTCGCCTTATCCTCCGGAGCCATTTTTATCTGGTTGTATCCTGAAAAACCATCCATAAAGGAATATGTGGAACTCCGGGCAGCGTTGTCCACTAAAACATCTATGTGCGGTAGAGGAAAATCATCCTTGGGACTAGCTTTATTCAAATTCCAAAAATCCACGCACACTCTAATCTTCCCCTCTTTCTTAGGCACCACAACAATGTTAGATACCCATTGTGGATACCTAACTACTTTTAGAAAGCCAGCATCCCATTGCTTCTCGAGTTCTGTCTTGACCTTCATCCAGATATCCGGGTGGGCCCTCCTCAGCTTTTGCTTGACTGGCTTACAACCTTCTTCCAACGGTATCTTGTGTACTACAATATTTGTATCCAAACCAGGCATATCTTCATAGGACCAAGCAAAGACATCTGAATATTCTTGTAATAGGGTGATTATTTTTATCCTTCGCTCAGAAGTAATTAGGGTACCTATTTTTAACTCCTTCTTGAACTGATCACTGCCTACATTGATGGTTTCGAGTTCCTCTGCAGCAGGTTTTCAAGTCTGTTCCTGTTGTTCTACTAGCCTGGTGAATTCACTGATATTGCTTTCATCCCACTCTTCTTCTTCCATAGTTATCACATGTTCATTCAAGTTTGACCATTTATTCTTGATGCTGAATGTATGAAATGTTGTAGGAGATCCGCTTTCAGGATTCCTGAAAGCGGGAAGTGTTTGGTGTAAATGCATAACAAAGAAAACAATTTGTGAAAAGTGCATGATCTCACAATTTATTTAAAGAAAAGGTGGGCTCCATGACAAACATAAAATCTAGCTGACATCATGAGCCTTGATTGTCAACTAGAGGAAATAAAAGCAAACATAAGCAATGACAAAAGCATGTTAAGGCAAACAAAGTTGGTTTACATTTTGAAAACTACTGGAGCTTCTTGGGTCACCCAGTTCTGAAACTTCTCGTCCTGAGCCAACTTGCGCACAAAGGTCTTGGCGGAGACGTCTTCTATGGTGTATGTCATCACCCAATTTTGGGTGATTCCCCAAAATTCACTTTTCTTTCAAAATAAAAAAAATCAAAAAATAAAATAAAGGTTGACAATGTGGAGAAAGCTGATCAAGAAAGACTGCAAAAATAGGCAAAAATCAATCTGCAATTTTCGGAGGAATTTCAAGGCCTAATTGTACCCTATTATGCCCAAAAATAGAAAAGTGCAAATTCAAAGGTCAAATTAAATGAGTATTGGATGAATTTGCATAAAAATTAAGTCCAATGATATAATTAAATTTTTAATGGGCCAATTTGATTTAATCATGAGCCAAATTGAATTTTAATTATGTTTAAGAATTAATTTAGGTCCAATTGAAGGAGTTAATTAAGTGCAAGGACTTAATTATACTTTAAGCGGGTCAAAATTAATTGGAGGGCTTAATTGGTGAAAATTAAGTTTGGGAGCTTAATTTGGACTTAATTGAAAAATCAGAATTTTAAGAGACCCAATTTAATTTTTACCGAGTGAATTGATTGAAATTAGGGGCCAAACATAAAACTTGAGGGACCAATTTTGAAGCCCGAAAAACTATTTTGCCTATAAATAGCCTTTATTTTCAGCTAAACTAGGGGGGCATTTTTGATATAAAAAAAAAGAGGAGACAAACCCTAAACAAAAAACCTAAACCCATCTCTTACTCTCCACCTCACTGCAGCCGCCGTCCCCCTCCCTTTGATTTTGACAGATTCTTCCTCCTTCTGGCCGGCCAAAGAAACCAAGCTGCCCCCCCTTCCCCTTTGTTTTTGGCAGAAGTTTCCCCTCTCTCACCGGCCAAGAGCTTCCACTCCAGCTCCTTCCACTATCTCTCCTTCTCCCTCAAACCAACTTCTCCTCTCTTTCGGCAGAAACAAAGCAGACCTTTATATGGGATTCATCGATTGACATTTCTTCCAGAATATGCTTTGGCAACACGTTAAGGGCCGAGCCATTATCAATGAGTACTTTTCCTATGAGGCAGTCCTTGCACCTAACCGTAATGTATAAGGGCTTGTTATGTCCGATACCTTCAGCATCAAGTTCATCAGCCGTGAAGTATAGGTAATTAGTTGCATGGATCCTCCCCACTAGATGCTCCATGGTTTTATGTTCAATGTCTTGGGGTACATATGCCTCATTCAGTACCTTCTGCAAGGTGTTTCGATGCGGCTCAGAGCTGAGTATCAAGGACATCAGGGAGATCCTAGCTGGAGTCTTCTTTAGTTGATCTACTATGCAATATTCACTATGCTTGATCAACTTCAAGAATTCATTCGACTCCTCTTCCGTTACCGGCTTATTAACTTCTAGTGCTTTGTCCAGATCTACCACTTCTTTGCCCTTTGCCTTCCTCAACTCCTCAGGCATAAAGCAACGACCACTCCTGGTCAAACCACTTATCTCAGTTTGGAACAAAGGAAGAGGAGCTCAAACGTTGGAGGTATAACCATAATTATAAGGCATGGCATTGTGATTCCCTTTGGTGTAGGATGATTTAACCAAGATTAGCCTTGGGGGCCCATTAGCCGTTTGTTGGATCCTGCATACTCCTGTCATCTCATCTTGACCTTCCATCATGCTCACATCACCCCTGCTCTCCATGGGTTCAATTCTCAATTGCCCTATTTTTAACATTTTTGCAATCATTTCACAAAACTCGATGCAATCTTCAATATGGTGTCCATCTTTTCTATGGAACTCACAATAACCACCTCCCGCCGGATGGCTTTCCACATTTGCCTTTAGAAATCCTGATCGTACTAACATGTCGTACATCTTTTCCATAGACACCTTCAACACCTTGCATTGATTTCCAACCTCTATCATGCCTATTCCACTACTACTTGAGGCATGTTTAGGCAACGGGTTTGAATTAATATTGGGCTTGTCTTCAAAGGATACCCATCCTATCTTAATAAGCTCCAACAATCTTTTCTTGAAAGCGTAACAGGTTTCAATCCCATGCCCGGGATTACCCGCATGGTACTCACAAGTCAACTCGGGCTTGTACCAAATTGGGAATGGTGGTTGTAATGGTAGTGTAGGGATAGGAGCGATGTGCCCAATGCTCAATAGTTTGGCGTACATGTCCTTCAAAGGCATGGGTAGTGGCGGTAATTGTTCTGAAGGGTATCTTATATAGGGTCTTTGGTAGTGATTTTGGTTGTTTGACTGGTTATTTATTCGATTAGGGAAAAAAGTTGGTTAAAGTTCATGTGTGAGAATTGAGAGGTAGGTACTTGTGGATTGTGGGAATCTACTTTCTTGCCCTTATACCCGCATTCCAAGTTGTTAATATCGCCTTCTCTCTTTCTTCCAATAAAAACCTTCTTTTCCACTGGCATCGCTATTCGCCCAGCTTTGATCCCTTGTTCTATCCTCTCAGCTATGCGCACCGCATCATAGAAATGTTGAGAGGAGCTACCCATTAGGTGCTCATAATAAGGTGCTTTGAAGGTATTGGAAAACAAGCTCACCATTTCCGTTTCTATCAAAGGGGGTTGGACATGCATTGCCTCATCCCTCTATCTTTACGCATAAGCCCTTACTAACTCCTGGCTCTTTTTCTCCATTGCCATTAAACTTGTTCGATCAGGAGCGATTTTCATGTTAAACTTGTACTGTTTGAGGAACGCCTCCACCAAGTCTCTCCAGCTTCTGATCTTGACACTATCTAACCTCATGTACCAACTCAAAGCGGACCCTGAGAGGCTATCCTGAAAAAAAATAGATTAGCAGCTTATCATCGCGGATTACTTCTGCCATTTTATTGCAGTAGGAACGAAGGTGAGTGTTTGGGCATTCCAAACCAGTGTACTTAATGAACTCTGGTATCCTGAAATCTTTTGGTACCACGATGTTTGGTACCAAACATACTTCGGCTGCTCGCATAGGGTCAAACCAATCATTACCCTCAACTGCCCTTAATCTTTCTTCTAGAGCAAATAGCTTGTCTTAGTCCATCAAACTAGGAGACCTATTATCCGGGACTCCCTCCATTGTTAAGTCCACAGTGATTGGAGCGTGAGTTGGTTGGATAGGGGTGATGGGCACAAAATGTTGTTCATTGGCCGAGTTTGCCCTCTGGTTTTGAGATGTTTGAGGGATGTGAGCTGCTGGCGCTCCTTCAAGCTGTTGTGCTGATGTTCCCTCCCCATTCTTAGCTCTTAGAAGCTGCTCCAGTAAGTTGGTTAGCCGATAAACTTCATTCTTTACGGACTCCAACTCGGTCTGATAATGTGACTCTAAGTGAGCTCTCTCTTCGTTCTCCATTCTTGCTCGAGATCGGGTGTTGTGGATTTTGGATGTGGGACCTATGTTTCATGGTCTGGCATGCATATGATGTGTTAAAAATGAATGCTTGATGAAAATATGATGCTCGTGCAATGTATATTTTAGAGCCGACTCATGACTTTCGTAATCCTTTAGGCAAGATTTCTGAGTTGACTTGATTACTGTAAAGGAGGGTTTGCCAAGTTCTTATCATAGTAGCTTACCAAAACACATTAGAAAGAAAGATAGGTCACGACCTTCTTATAAATAGAAGTCGTTCATACAATGATTACAAAACAGGGCGTTATACATTGCTACCATTAAAAGGTATTTCCTCTATTAGCTAAATCCCCAATAAAACAGGTGATGGCCGCCATATATTCTCGATACTTTGAAGCGTCAGTTCCAACTTGGGTAGCTTGTTGTTGCAATCTTTCTGCATAGCGGGCTGCTTGCTCGACCTGCTTCGTTATGTGCCTTATCTTATCATGGAACACGGTGTTTTCTACAATTATCACTTTGTTGCTGGCTCCTAGGGCTTCATTACTTCTTTCCAACACTCGGACCATATCCTCCGACTGGGCCAACTTATCCCTTACCCTCTGTAGTTCTTCCTTTTCGATATCCAGCTCGGCTATTTTGGAGTTAATTTGAACTGTAAAACTGTCCATGTAGTCTTGACATTCTTGACGCTCTTGCTTAGCCTTACTAAGCTTCTCTTCCATCTCAAAGTAATGGCTTCTCATCTCTTTTAACTCTTCTTCTCGTATCTCAATATTCGATTGTAAAGCCATCATCCTTCCTTTCGAAGACTCGGCTCTCTTCTGGTAATCTCTCATATCAGACTTTGCCGCCTTTCTTGAACTTCTCTCTTCCTCCAATTGCATCATATATTGAGCTCTGATCCTTCTTTCCTCTTCTATATCGAGATGGGCTAGCCGATTTTTCTCTTTTTCAACTTCCACCTTCTTCAAAAGCAGGCTTTTTCCCCTTTTCAAGGAATCCATCATCTCTTTATCAACACTCATCTTGTCTTTGGTTGATCCCTTAACCTTAGCCAACTCTTTTTGTATGAGCTCGTTTTTGTTAGATAGCTCATCGTACTCAGTTATTCGATTCCTTAACTCAGCCTGAACCGCTTTTGCTATTTCTTCAGCTACCTCGGCCTTTTTCTGCCACTCCTTTAAGGACGTTAATTGCTTATCCTGTTTTTCCAACTGCTGGTTCAAGTAAACCCTCATCGTGTTTTCTTCTTCTAATTGATTTTCTAACAGTCGTTGCTGCCCTTTGCTCTTGCTGAGATCGATTCTACATTGTTCTAGCTGCTTTCTCAACTCTTCCTCAATATCAGTACTTTTCCTTTTTTGTTGCTCTATTGTGGATTCTGGATGTTTTGGTATTGAGAAACCCTTCACTTCAGAAAGCTCTTCGTTCCTCCAAACTGCATAGTTCTGGCTGAATGATGTTTCGAATGTGCTCCCTTCTTGCCTTTTTACCATCAGGGGTCTTTCCCAATCTTGTCGGATAAGTTCCATCTCCTCGAGGAAAGGTTGGTGCTTGAATAAACCGACAAAATCAGCTAAACCCAGAGTTCTTGGTGCATACTGCATTCCACCCAACTGCCTTGTTACTAGGGCGAGTGCGTAACTGATGTACCCGGTTACACCAATCAAAGGAACCCATATCTTGTTTCCACAGCTCATTGTGCAGATGGCGTTGTTCATCCATGGTGCTTTCCATTTGAAGTTGCTTCTTGGCAATGCTGCATATTTATCTATCCATGCTTTCCCATCCCAATTCTTCCAAGTCTCATCCATGGTAACTTTTAACGGTCGCAGGTCAAACCACCAAAAGTTGTTAAAAATGTCCCTTGGTGTTTCGATATGACTGATAATCCATAAATACAACATAGGGATGCAACATCTCATGGCTCCTTTTCCATGCGTTCTACAGTGGTTGAGTGATAGCATGGTTTCTCCCAAAATGGCTGACGAGGGATTGATCCGGTCACGCTCGTATTCTATGAAGACACTTGCTGCTTCCAAACTGATGACTCCAATTTTGGAAGGGAACAATACTAGCCCAAAATTGGCGACGGCCACCAACCTGTATCGTTCCTCTCCCAACTTGCCTTCTTCAACATTTTTCTTCATTCGGGCTTCAATGACCTTCCATTTAAAACCCCCCTCAGCGACTCTACATTGGCTGATCTTTCCCAAGCCTAATAAATTGACTACCTCTGAAGCTGTGTCTTCAAATCTTCGTCTTAGGTAGATCCTGTGGCTGTTGTTTGGAAAATCTAGAATCCTTTCATATTCCTCCAAAGTCGGTGTCATATCAATGTTCCCAAAGGTAAAACTCCGATAACTAGGATCCCAAAAATTCAGTAGGGCTTTGATTGTTGCTGCTTGTACGGGTAACCTCATTAGTTGTGCAATTCTCCCATATCACCTTTCGAAAATAGTCTCATCAATATATTCCATAATAGACACTAACTTCCCCAAGTCATTTACCATGTGATTTATCTTGGTAATGCAAGGCAACCTACTAGCATCGATTCTTGGGCATTTTCCTTCAACTACTTGAGTCAACTCAGATTCTTGCCCAAACTCTTAGAACGATAGGTACTTAGTCATGATTTCGGCTCAAAAACCTAGATTGATGAATTTAACATTATTAATCATGATGCAAATAAACGTAAGATAGATATCCTAAGGACAAGTTCTATGTATTAGGTGAGAGCGGGTAGGTTTTCTATTTGGTCTCGAAGGGTCTCATATCTGCCCAGTGACGTTCTTCGTAAAGACAGTATGGGGGGGTTGCAAGGAATAGTTAAGGTAAGTATACCCACCATTACCAAGCAGGCACTCAGATATGAGTTGGGTGTTTCATGCATCTGAACCCTGACCAATAGTCATAGGGCAGATCACTACTCCCCCACCTAACTTAAAGCTTGTGTGTGCTTCTGAAAATCAAAGTATGTGATGCATGTGACAGTTCTATACAAATGCATAAACAATATTGCGTAAAAATATTTAAAGCATATAAGCAGATAACAAAAGGAAAGGCAAATTAACAATAAACACATGAAAACACAAATAAATCAGACAAAAACAAAACTTTAGTCCACAAAATCCCCAGTGGAGTCGCCATTCTGTCGCAGGGTGCGCGACGTCGCGGCGATCGTCCACCCTCAAATGTGTAATGGGGGGATATATATATATGGTAAATATGGGGAGACAACGAATTCTTTGTCTCTTAGTAATGAAAAATGGTGTGGGAGTCGCCACCTAGTATTTTGGTCACTAGGAACCCTAACTGGTCTCAGAGATCGGGCACGGGGACTGGTTGCGTAAAGAAAAGGTATTAGCACCCCAAATACGCCCTACCTAAGGTAAGCTGCTTTGTTTATTTGTCTGATAAAATTCAAGGTCTCGTTGTGTTTCCTAATTATTGGTCCGTCTATGGTTCAAAAAAAGTACTCCTCAATAAGGAGGTCCTTATCTTATCGGGTAAAACCTAACCGTTCTAACGTCTATGTATGTTGGTCCGTCTATGGTTCAAGAAAAGTCCTCCTCAATAAGGAGGTCCTTATCTTATCGGATAAAACCTAATCGTTCTAATGTCTATGTAAAAAAACCATATTTTTAATATCAGGAACATGTTTTATGTATAAATTCGTAATCTCATATACTAAAATAAAACAAAAAAAGATTTTTTAGAATTTTTGAAATATTGGCCTAGTTCTCATGGCTTGAATAAACCGGTTATTAAAGCCAAAATGCATGCTAATACATATATTGTTTTGAAATTTCCTTTGTTGTGTGAAAATATGATGTTATAAAATTTATATATATATATTGGAGAGACTAGGCCGTATTTTAAAACAAAACATTTTTTAATTATGTATATATTTTTTTTGATGTTTTGACGCAAATCGGGTACTTTAATATTGGGTTAGTATCCTTACGGTATAAAAATACAACCAAATATTAATCCACTTTGATAAAAATATGCAGAAAAATCAACAATATTTTTAAAGATATTTAGGAAATTTTTGGAAAGCAAAAGACATTTTTTTTTTAAATCTTTGACGCTTTGATAAAAACCGGGTATTTTAATACCGGATTTGTATCTTTACAGTATAAAAATACAAACCGATATTAATAAAATAATAATAATAAAATTACAGAAAATCACATATTTTTTGAAATAATTTTTGCAGAATTTTCTTAAATTTTTTTATATATGTATATATCTATATATAAATAATACAAAACAATATATAATATATAACATTAAATGGGCTGGGCTGGTCCGGCCCATCCAACAGGGTCAGACTCAGCCCAAAAGTGTTGGGCCGATCTCGACCCAAAATGGATCGGGCCGATTTCGGCCCAAAAAAAACTAATGCTGCCTTCTGGGCCAGACCCGGCCCAGAAGGCAGGGCTAGGCCAGGATCCGCCTGGCCTAGCAACCAAAACTGGCGGGGGGAATTATTTTCCCCCCACCCCTGCATGCAGAACGCTATTCGTTCTGCATGCAGAGAAGGAAAAAAACAAAATGCAAGAAAATGAAGGAGAAGAAGGGTTACCTGGCGCGGAGGAGGCGACAACTTGCTGCGTTTCTGGCGGTGTTGTGGCGGAGGCTGGTGGCGGCGTCTTGGCTCACGGACGGCGGCTCCAAGCAGCAGCGGCGGTGCTCTGTTTTTCAGTGTTTTCCCGTGACCCTCTCGGTTTGGTTTCCCTCCAGTTTTCAACTCTTCCTTCCTCTTCCAATGTTTCGGTCTTTTTTCTTTCTTCCCTTCCCTCTCTTCTCTCGGTCTGTTTTCTTTTTTTCTCTGTTTTTTCGCCTCTCTCGGTCCTCTCTCTCGGTCTTCCCTTTTTTTCCCCCCCACTTCTTCTTCGTTTTTGTTCTATATTTATAGGAGCGAAAGGGCGTTGGGCCCTTCATTAGTGCGCCTGGGCAGCGGGTTTTGCGGTGGCTGGTCGGCCACCACCCGCGACAGCAAGGCGCCGCTCCCCTGCTTTCGGCAGTGAACGGTCGGTCGGCCAATGACTTCGGTCGGTGGTCCAGAGTGTGGGGCTTCGGGTTGGTGGCCTTGAGGAGAGAGAGGCTGGTTTAAAGAAGAAAAAAACCATTTTTCTTCCTTCTTCTGCATCGCGTCCATGGAGGAAGAAGAAAGGGGAACAATGCCATTCAAAACGGCACCGTTCGGTCCCTTTTTTTTTTGTATGAAACGGCGTCGTTATTGATATTTTTTTTGTATCAATTTAATTGGTTTATTGATATTCCAATCAGTATCAAATGTCTTTCAAGTAGTTGAGCAAAGAAAACTGATCATACTAAAAACAAATCGGGATTGCTTTCAATTTACTCCTAACATTTAGGACTAATGCAACTTTTCTTTTTTAGTTGTTTTACTACTAGAAAACTAGCGAATAGCTATGAAAATACCTATGAAAAATCTTCCACCAATAAGATAGAAAATTTATGTCATTAATTTCTGACATGGATATCTATGAAATATGTTATATCAAAAATTTCTGATCAAATAGAGAAAATAAATAAATAAATAATTTTTTTTCTCTAAAGGTACTCAACGAGTTCGCGTCGTAAGTGAATGTCTATCTTTTAGGTTCTTATTCTTGGTCGGCACCTAACAATTCATGATTGTTAGAAGCGTTGTTAGAAGAACTAGTAGTGATTATATTCATATGACACGCGATTGACTTTCTCCTTGATATCTGCATAAATTAAAAATTTAAGATGTTATAAACCATTCCTATTTTTTCAAAAATAAATTAGCAACACCTCCTCTATACAAGAGAAAATAATTTAAATTAGATTGCTACAAACTAATTGATTTTATTCAATCTGTTTCCCTTGAGTGAAGAGTTCACTCAACTTGTATTTGATCTAGTTTTAAGATTATCTTTTTAAATTTAGTTCTATTAATGCATATATTTAATGGGCAACCTTTATTATGTTTCAAATTGTATGTTAATTAGCCAATTGCAGGTAAATGTGTTTAATACTGAACTAATTACCTAAAAATGTTTTTAATAAGTGAAAGTCAATTTTGGTCTCTATTTTCTTGTTATTTCACAAACAAACCCTCAATTGGTTACAATCTTTAATAATCTTTTCAATTATGCCACCTGATTTCTTTGATTTAGCATTTAGTGTCTTTTACAATATGGTTCTTGGTCTTGATATTCTTTAATTTCATCCTCAATTTCCCTTTTATACTTTTAATTCTTTTGATTTAACCCTTGATTAAAATAATTTGGCTCTGAAAACTTCAACACCCATTCAATTTAGTCTTTGAACCTTTAATTATTGTAATCTTGACACTAATTGATTCTCAAACTTTGATTTTCTTCAATTAAGTCCATAGTTGCATTAATTAACATAAACCAAATTTTAATTAAGTCCCCAGACTTATTGATTCTTCTAATTTCTAACAAATTGACTTCTAAACTTTGTTTTTCTTTCATTTTAGCTCCTGATCAAGCCACTTAAACCTTTTTCAAGTTCAATTATGTCCTTGGATTTTTTAAATTTAATTGAAAAACAAAATTGAAAAAAAAACTAAAATTCAACAAATTTTCTCATATGAAAAAAATTCAAAACAACAAAATTCATACAATTAAGAACATAAAAATAAAAATAAAAGCAAAAAACACACAAAACTTAGAGAAGAAATAGAAGAATTCTTACCTTATATTAGTTGTGGGTTAATTTAAGAAAAACAAATGACATGTTATGAGTTAATTAACAAATAAAAAATTAAACAAACGGAGGAGAAAAGAGAAGGAGAAGCCATACTTGTTAGAGAAAAGAGAGTCGTTGCTTAAGGAGAGAATGAGAGAGAGAATAAAAAGAAAGTGTGAGATGTTTAGTTGGCGAGATAAATAGCAGAAGAGGAAGAGAGAGAAAAAAGAAAGAAGTTGTAACATCCCTATTTTTATTCCGAGACAAATTCTGAATTTAACATGAAAATCCAGGATTATTTTTTTGCATAACATATTTAATAGGATGCTCTAATGAAAATTAATTAACAATAAACATTATCGAACACAAGCACATGATTTTCATATTATACAAAAAAACATCCAACACATAAACAACTTAATAACCATGTCTTCACGAATCATTGCAAATTCTTGGTGGGGAATGACTGTTTGACATCCTTTTGGCTAGACAACTGGATTGGTGACTACCCTCTCAAAACAGCCTTCCCTAAGCTATATCTTTTGTCTTCCTCTAAATCTGCTTTGGTGGCTGACATGGGTAGATGGAGCAATGGAATCTGAATTTGGTTTCTGCAATGACCCAAACCTCTATTTCATTTTGAACAAAAACAACTATCACTTTTATCATCATTGTTGGATTCCAAGCCTTTGTTCCGCCACAAGATGGATAAGAAGATCTGGACTCTCAACAACGATGGCATCTTCAGTGTAAAATCTTGCTCCAAAATGATGGACCAGCCGCTCTATGATGGTGCCAAACCATTCCAATCTTATATTTGGATAAAACTAACCCCACCAAAAGTGCAACTTTTCCTCTGGCTCCTTGTCCAAAATAAAGTAACCACAAGAGATTTTCTATTTCAATATAACTACCTCATCCTCCAGGAATCATGATGTGCTTTCTGCAATAAAAGCTTGGAATCTTCAAGTCACCTCTTCATTCATTGCCACTTTACTTGGAATATGTGGATGAAACTGCTTTCTAATCGGGGCTTTTATAGTGTTTTTCCAAAATTTGTTGACGATATGTGCTACCAATGGTCTTCTATGGTTAAAGGCAAGCAGCAAAATCTCTCATGACAGCTTCTTTTCTCATGTGTTGTATGGAATCTTTGGCTTCACTAGAATGATGTCATTTTTAATGGCGCTGCCCCTAACCTCCAAATTTGTTTCTTCATGGTGCGACAAAGTATTGCTTTATGGCTGAGGCTTAATTCCAGCTCTTTGGAGCTTAATATAGAGAATGTTCAGTAGGGAGGAGTTGGTTTCTTATGTTTTTTTTTTGTTCCCCCTAATTGTTGCACTCTCCTGTTACAAGTAGCAGATTTTATGCTTTCCTTTTATCTGTTTCTGTTATTCTGCTTGTTCATCTAATGTAAGTTAGATTATTATCTTTGTAGCCATGTTTTTAATAAAGGATTACATATTCAACTTCCTATCACTGAAAAGTTCTCTACGATGATTCTGAAAAAGCAGGGTCACGATGGAGATGCGTTCAAAAAGGGATGATAATGAGAAATACACCTGTTGAGATTATTCAGCCTGACTAACTTTTCTCTACATTTAGACCACCTAGGGTTTATGGTTTTGTTTCCAGCAAAATCCTTCGATTGGGGAGGAGCTTAGGACTATTGTAGGCAGATCACTTGGTACTCGCCGCATAATTGCTCGCCAAGTATGCTACAACGTGAATTGTATATCCAAGTGCTGTGAAGTGAAGCTGCTGAATCTGAGTCATATTCTCATGCATTGCAAGGTGCTCTGTTGGGTGTGGTGATGTGTTTTGGATTCTTTGCTAGAGGCGAATAATTAAAGTATTGAGTTGAGAAAATAATTGAATTACAAGAATGATATAAAATATTGAGGGATACAGTAGAAAAAATAATTTAATTAAATGAATAATAAAAAAATAAAAATAACAATTAAAAAAATAGGAATCAAATCTGAAAAGTGAAAAAATAAAAGTGGATCAAATTGAAGAAAATTTTAATTCTATGAATAATTTAAAATATAATAAATAGCAATAAAGAAATAAAAATTAAATTTGAAAAAAAATTAAATAAATCAAAAAACTACTTTGAAAATATACAGAAGTGAGATTTGAAATAAAAGAGTAAAGAGGAAAGAAAAAATAAAAAACACAAAACCCAATATATTTTACGAGCTGCTCAAAAACTGCAAAGATTAAGGATGTGTTTGGTATTGCGGTTGCTGTTGTGGTTGTGGTTTGAAAAAGTTGTTTTATAAAAAGTACTTTTAGTTGAAGTTGGGTTGAAAAAATATATGTTTGGTTAAAACTGTGATTGAAATTGAGATTGAACAAAAAGTGATTTAATGTGTTTGATTAAAAAAATGCTTTTCAAATTGAGGTTATAAAATAATTAAAATATATATATTAATATTAATGATTTTTAATTAAATATTGTAGATTTAACTATTGTTATTACATCATGAAATAAATAATATTGATATCAAATATTTTTTTATTATTCTATTAAATTATATGCAATGTCATTGCATATGAAATCTATCCAACAAAGACTATATTTCCCATGGTTTTTTAAGCGCGCAACAACAAAAACTGAATTTTTTGTTACGTCATCAAGCAATCTCCTTCTAATTTTTCGAATAAAACACAATTAAAATAAAAATAAAAACTAAATTTTTTTAACTGGGTCGGACCCAGCAAGAACATAATTGGAATTGCAATCAAATTCCACAAATAATATGTCATCATGTGATATCCTTCTAATTTATATAGTGTTATTAAATAGTATTAAATACTAGTTTTTCGAGTAAAACAAAATTTTTTTAAAAAAAATTACAATTTCATTACGTATAAAATTCATTCGACAAGAACTACAGTTTCCATGATTTTTTGAGCGTGTAATAAAATTAAGTAAAATATTATCAGGAATAAAATTGAGATTACAGTACGAGTAAATTTAATTCACCTTAAATTAATTTAAAACAAAAACAAACAAAAAATTACTATTAGCGTTCATGTGAAAAATATAAAAAAAATCAAAATTTACAAAAAAAAAAAAAGAAAAGAAAAAAAAAGAAAAGTTGAGGGATCAGTTTGATTGTGGCCAAGCCACACTTCTTCTATAAATACAGTCTACAGTAAAAAGAATAAATGGGGGAAGAACATTTTCGGGGGGAGAAAAATTTACTCACGGGGGGAGAGGAGAAAGATTTCAGAAAATTGGGGGCAAACAAAAGAAAAAACCTAAACCTAAGCCTAATGATTTTCTTCTTCCTTAGCCGCAGCTCCCTCCTATCTTTTGGGCAAAAACATTGAGCAGGCCGCCGCCACCCCCTTTACCATAAACAGAGAAACCCGTCTCCCAAAACCAGAGGACGGCCAATCTTCATTGTCGTAGGTTGTCATATCTCATCGACCAAATTGCGTCTTCCGAAGTAAGAACTCGAAGTAACTATTTTTTATGAAAAGAAAGAATTTCATAGACAATTAAAGTTGATGGCTACTATAGAAAATTTTAGGATTTCTATTGAATTTTAATTTTATCCATCTATCTTTTAATTTGATAATTTTCAATCAAAATTAATCTCTAAATTTTTAATTTTAATAATAAAATAATATTATGTGATTTTGAAAAAAAATATAAAAACCTTTACAAATATTTAGAAATAAAAGGTCAAAAGAAAAAGAAGGAAGATTACTAGAGATACAAAACTCTTTTCACGATAAGCTTTTTTAGAAAAAAAATAAAATTCTCTAAAGCTTTCAAGCTTTTATTTTATTTTATTTATGCTTGAAATCTAAAAACACAACTCTACTGAATGAATCCTAAATTAATAAAGGTTCAAGACCTTTCTTTGCAGAAAAACCAAGCGAAATCGCCCTCATAAAATTCTGCACGGAAAGTACAATAATAATTTCTAACTATATGAGAAGCTATTTGTATTTTGGCTACGTGTGCATCATCATCATCATCGCTACTGTAGCGGGCGTTGATAACTTCATCCTTTGATTGGATATCATCATCATTTCCTTCCTCTTCATGCAACCATCGTACACCTATCCTCCTTATTTGAATAGCTGGATCATGTGGAAGCACTGAAATACTCACGCCATGACCATTATCAAATGTAGGATCAGTGGCCCCTAATTTCCTGTGCATTAGCGATTGGACTTCACGAACACCATGCCCGTACGTCATTGGGAAGACAAAGGCTTGACAAAACATGGATCGACCACTGGTATTGTTTCTGATTTCAAGATAAACTTGACCAGAGCGACGGTATTCTGATGTCAAAACATGCTCTATGAATAAATTAAAGCCACATATCCGGCGCGTACCAGCTGAGGATATTTTGAAAAAAAAGTTATCTACAAACTCATTCTGAAGTAGCCATTTATCCTCTTCATCCTCATAAAACCCCCTTAACTTCTCATCTTCATCAAATACATATACGACAACGTTGAATATGTCATCTATAAACATTATCTGTACCACCAAAACAATATCTATAAAATTAGCCAAAGAAAAATATTCAAATGTAGATTTCAAAGACAATAAAATTAATGGGCGAGGGAGGACCTGAAATCTGGATGGCTGTATTTGAGCACTAACCATTTCCATTATTCTGAACATGTGTGAGTCAAACTGTTGGATTGATTCTTGCTTCATCCAATCTTGGGACTCGACTAATTGATCACAACCATGTGCTTTAGTCCAAGGGTTTAAATTTGAAACTCTTTGCAATGAATAGCAAAATGACACACATAACGACCACAAACAGGATGGCAGCTCTGGGAGTGCCTGAAGCATTTTGCAATTTCTTAAATATAGGTCTGTGAGGAGACCAAGATCCTTGATGCTTTCTGGAAGAGAACGAATTGTTGTTCCACTTAAATCTAGTCTCCTTAAGGAGCGTGGCAATGAAAACGAGGTAAATCTCAACATTTTCCTCGCTGAAAACCTAGAGGGAAAGAATAACTTCAATGGAAGTGATGTAATGTATGATGTACTTGCAACAATTCCATCGTTTTGAAGCAAGATGCGCCCCTGATGATGCTCTAACTCCATATTCAAGCTGTCAAGATTTGAGCAACCATCTAAAACGAGCTCTTGAAGTGATATCAATCTACTCATTTCTTCTGGTAGCTCCCTAAGACTTGTACAATTTCTTAGATTTAAGATCAACATTCTTTGTAAATCACCAATAGATTCGTGGATTTGAACCAAACGGATGCAGTCTTCAAGTATTAGCTTTTCAAGGGCTGGGAGACCCGAGAAGTCTGGGGTTCTAATGAGATCAAGAGAGTGACGAAGATCAAGAATTTTCAATTTTGGAAGAAACTGCGAAAATACATGAATTTCGTTGTTATCAATTAAAAACAAGAGAGATAGCTATAGAGAAAGACTAGATGCATACCGGTTTGCCTTTCCAAGCATCAACTAGACTGCTTCTGGATAGATCAAGAACCACCAGTTTCTCCAAGCATACATGATTTGGTATGGATCTCCAAGAGAATCCATGCCAACATAACCATATCAAATTCTTAGAGAAGTGCTCAAAACTTCCATAGAACTTCGTGTAATTTAGTTGGAGAAATTTTACATCTGGCATCTTTCTAAAAGCATCCGTGCTGAGGATGGGAAACAAACTTGTTTGGCCAGTTTGTAATTTTCCCCCGTCGGAAAAGTCAGAAAGCCATTGTTGAAAGAAGTTAAGCCTGGCGAGCTTTCGGTGAACAATTGAACTGGTACAGACAACATCTGCATAATCATCTACCATTAATGCATGCATATCCAGGGTAAGGCCACGCAGTTTTTCAGCATCCTGCTTGAAAAATATTAAAAGTACATGAGAAAGGAAAGTAAAGGAATGAATATTTTAAGGCACCACAAACCATTTAAGTAGATAAAAAGAAAAAGAAAAAAAAAGAGCTACTTACAGTAGTTCCTTTCAAAACTGTAAAAGCATCCTCGTGGCGCCATATTCTTTGACATTTGGGTGATTCTTGACGAGCAATTTCCCTACCCATATCTCTTACTAGTTGATGCATCCACAACCTTTGATCAATGTTCATTTCAACAAGACATCTATCGATGAGATTGTCAATCCCAAATCTTGCACCTTTATCGAGCCCATCCAGTATCCTAACTGCATCATCCACATCCATTCCATTGAAGAAACATGCGATATCAAGGAATAAGTTCTTCAGATAATCACCATCAAGAAAGTCGTAACTTATTCGAAGAACCTTTTGAACTTCAAAATTAGGAATCACTTCCATTTGTTGTAATGCGCTTTCCCATATTTCTCTTCCTTTTCCGGACAATGAAGAGCCAATAACTCGAAGAGCTAATGGAAGTCCATTACAATGATGTACTATTCTCCAAGAGTCTTCCACAAAACCATCAACAGGGTCAGCTTGTCTAAAGGCATTCCAACTGAAAAGCTCAAGTGATTTTTCATCATCTAGCGGTTCAACTTTGCACCGGACCCACTCAATATCATTGGCTGAAAACAGACCCTTATTTCTGGTTGTTACAATGATTTTACTTCCTTTACACAGCCAGTTTTGCATGCCAATGATTTTATTGAATTGGTCCCTTTTGTCCACATCATCTAGAACAATAAGAGTTCTTCTGCAACATAATGCATCCTTAATCTTCAGAATTCCTTCATCTTCATCATTTATCTCAACAGTCTTTTTTAGGATGTCGGAAAGAAATTGCCTCTGTAGGCAAACTATATCCTTTGATCTAAATTTTGATAGGAAGCTCTTTCCTTCAAATTTATGAATATTCTGATTAAAAACACTCTTTGCTATGGTTGTCTTCCCAACTCCACCAATTCCATAGAGTATAGCAATGGCAGCATCATGGGACCCATCTTCCAACCATGAGTTGATATAATGTACTAGAGGATCTCTTCCAATGAAATGAAGGGGTAAATGAAACATTTTTTGATCCAAGTTCTTTGAGACATTCGCCACAATAGATTGGACAAACTGTGCCTCGTACCTACATCAAAAAGTAAAATACAATGTGCGATAATTAGTAGTCTCTCTATAAGCAATAGAACTAAACAACATTTAGCTAAGAAATTAAAGCAGTTTGTGTGTCAATGATTTGATAGTTAATGATTGCAAAAAAAACAACGAAGAAATCTAAAGTATTTTATTTTATTTTTCTTATATGATTTCTTATCAGTACATTTAACTGAAAGAAATTAAGAGTTCACGACCAGCATTCTAGTCTTATGCTATGTGTAGTTTCATCAAGAGATACAACTTACCCATCTCCTAAAACCATTCCAGCTAAATCTGCAACTTCTTTCAAAGCAATCCTCCACCCACTCACCCGCTCCTTCTCCTCGTTGAAGCTCTTTTCATGTTCCACAAATGCTGCAGCGAAGCTTCCTGTTTGACGTCCGACTTGGGATGGATCCACATCATAGAATACTGGCAAAACTATGCAGTCATCATTTCTCTTACGTTCCACGATCATTACAAGTTCATCGAGGCACCATCTCGACGAAGCATAATCTTTGGAGAACACGATTATCAATATTTTTGATTGTTGTATTGCCTTCTGGAGCTCGAAATCTATATTCTCTCCTCTCTGAATTTCATCGTCATCTCTAAATGTGTTAATCCCTGCTTGAATTAGGGCCTTGTAGAGGTGATCGGTAAAGTTCTTGCGGGTGTCTTCACCTCTAAAACTCAAGAACACTTGATATTTACAATTAGAAAACCGAGAAGAGTAGGATTCTTGATACTTCCCAGCAGCCATTCCGATTCTAGCAAAGATAAGACTTCTCAAAGATCTGAACAAAAAAAAAAAAGTTGCAGGATTGATGGCGATAGTTCAAGATCGACACAGCACACCAATAAGCTGAAGTATTCATATATTATTATCTTACTTTTTCTTTAAAACAATTTTCAAGTTATTTCCCAGCAATCAACTCCTCCATACCCTTTCAGAAAAATATTTGTATACATGATAAATCTCTATGCTGAACCAACAAAATCGGTTGATGAGATAATAAATAATTAGTTTCTAACAGTGAATTAATCTAAGTGATTCTCAGTTACAGCAGAGTTGCATTCCACAATATAACATAATACTAAAAGAGATAAGAGAGAGAGAGAGAGAGTAACTGCAATCTTCACTTTCCCTTCGCTGATGTTCTCTTATCAGTTCATCAATTTTCTGCTTTTAAATCAACCTTAAAAGTCTCTGTGGTACGGACCATTTCCGCGTTAGGACCTTTTTTTTTTTTATTTGCTCAAAATTGAGAGAGAAAGGGTGGATTGTAATTTTAAGACAAGTCATCCCCCCCAACAAAGTCCACTCTCTCTATGGTATGGAATGTTTCCGTGTGAGGACTTTTTTGGTTTTTTATTTTGATCAAGACTTGGATGTTGAATATAATCACTAATCTATTTGATTATAATCTCGACAATTAATGCAGACTGAATTTTCCATGGCTAATATCGGAAGCAGAAAGTCGGAATGTCTAGGCTTGACCAGTTATGCATGGAAAATTTTGGTGCCAGTATTTGACGGCTATTGACATGGTGAAGTAAGAAAAAAGTTAGAAAATAAACTCCAGAAGTTGATGGATAGTGACATCCTGAAGTAAGAATCAAGTTTGAAAAATCTAATTAAGAGGAGAAGTTGATGGCTATTGACATCATTTCTGTTTCTCTCTCTTTTCTCAAATCTTTTGCTTCGTGGTTGGTATTACTGTATTCCTTTAACAATTGTTTTGTGAAGTAAAAATTATTATTTAGTTAATCCCTTTATTTTAATAACATAATATTAAATCCCTAAATTTTATATCTGTTTGCCATTAATTTCTCCTAGTTCTCCAATTCGTCTAATTTCCTTTTTCTATAATATCTCCTGTATATTCCAATCAGTTTCTCTGACCTCACATGCTTTTATAAATGTTTTTTTTTCTTCATAAAACATCATTAGTAGACCAATCAACAATTGTCTTCTGAAAGGGTTAATGATCAAATGTCTTCGGTTTAGACCAAAACGTATTGTATCAAATGTCTTTCAAGTAGTTGAGCAAAGAAATCTGATGATACTAAAAACAAATAGGGATTGCTTTCAATTTACTCCTAACATTTAGGACTAATGCAACCTTTCTTTTTTAGTTGTTTCACTACTAGAACAAAACTAGCAAATAGCTATGAAAAAATATTCCACCAATAAGATAGAAAATTTATGTCATTAATTTCTGACATAGATAATGATGAAATTAATATGTTATATCAAAAATATCTGATCGAATAGAAAAAATAAATAAATAATAAAAATTCCATTTAAAATTTTGCTCTAAAGGTACTCAACGAGCTCACATTGTAAGTAGATGTCTATCTTTTAGGTGCATATTCTTGGTCTGCATCTAACGATTCATGATCGTCAGAAACGTTGTTAGAAGAACTAGTAGTGATCATGTTCATATAACACGCGATTGACTTTCCCCTTGATATCTACACAAATTAAAAAATTAAGATGTTATAAGCCATTCCTATTTAAAAAATAAATTAGCAACAACTCCTCTATACAAGAGAAAATAATTTAAATTAGATTGCTACAAACCAATTGATTTTATTCAATTTATTTCCTTGAGTGAAGAGTTCACTCAACTTGTATTTCACCTAGTTTTAAGATTATTATTATTTTTAATTTATTTTTATTAATGCATTAATTAATGGGGAACCTTTATTATGTTTCAAATTGTATTTTAATTAGCCAATTGTAGGTAAATGCATTTAATTCTGAACTAATTACCTAACAAAGGTTTTAATAAGTGAAGGTCGATTTTGATCCCTATTTTCTTGTTATTTCACAAACAAACCCTCAATTGGTCACAATCTTTAATAATATTTTCAATTATGCCACTTTATTTCTTTGATTGAGCACTTATGTCTTTTACAGTATGGTCCTTGGTTTTGATATTCTTTAATTTTATCCTCAATTTTCTTTTTATACTTTTAATTCTTTTGATTTAACCCTTGATTAAAATAATTTGCCTCTCAAAACTTCAACACCCATTCATTTTAGTCTTTGATCCTTTAATTATTGCAATCTTGACACATTGATTCTCAAACTTTGATTTTTCTTCAATTAAGTCCTTAGTTGCATTAATTAACATAAACCAAATTTCAATTAAGTCCCTAGACTTATTGATTCTTCTAATTTCCATCAAATTGACTTCTAAACTTTGTTTTTCTTTCATTTTAGCTCCTGATCAAGCCACTTAAACTTTTTTAAAATTCAATTATGTCCTTGGATTTTTTAATTTAATTAAAAAACAAAATTGAAAAAAAAAACAACTAATTTCCAACAAAATTTTCTCATATGAAAAAAATTCAAACAACAAAATTCATACAATTAAGAACATAAAAAAAAATTAATAAGTTAAGGATTGCATATTCGACTTCCTATCACTGAAAAGTTCTGTGCGATGTTTCTGAGAAAGCAGGGGTCACGATGGGGATGCGTTTGAAGAGGGATGATAATGAGAAATACTCCTGTTGAGATTGTACCTCACAAAATTGTACCTCCTGTATATAAGAGAAAATAATTTAAATTAGATTGCTATAAATTAATTGATTTTATTCAATTTGTTTCCCTTGAGTGAAGAGTTCACTCAACTTGTGTTTGATCTAGTTTTAAGATTATTTTTATAAAAAAATTATTTCTATTAATGCATATATTTAATGGGCAACCTTTATTATGTTTCAAATTGTATGTTAATTAGCCAATTGCAGGTAAATGCGTTGAATTATGTTCAATTATGTCCTTGAATTTTTTAATTTAATTGAAAAAAAAACTAAAATTCAACAAATTTTCTCATATGAAAAAAAATCCAAAACAACAAAATTCATACAATTAAGAACATTAAAAAAAAAAAAAACTTAATAAGTTAAGGATTCCATATTCGACTTCCTATCACTGAAAAGTTCTCTGCGATGTTTCTGACAAAGCAGGGTCACAATGGGGATGCGTTTGAAGAGGGATGATAATGAGAAATACTCCTGTTGAGATTGTAGCTCACAATTTTAAATTATTCAGCCTGACTAATTTTAAATTATTCATGGAAGCTGCCGAAATAGAGTCATATTATCATGCATTGCAAGGTGGTCTGGTGAGTGTGGTGATGTGTTTTGGATTCTTTGCTAGGGCGAATAATTAAAGTATTTGGGTATGGAGTTGGAATATAATGTCTTATTGTGTATGCATAACTATGATCCGTACTCCATTATTGGTTAAATATTTTTATTTTTTATAAAAATATATATCCAAGTTTTTTCAATGCATTTTTATAATTCAAAAAATATAACAAATCAAAAGGTTCAAGCACACACGTAATCAAAAAAACTAACAATTATATGTACTAATAAATAAATAAAAAATCATTAATGACATTTAAAAATAAAACTTAAAAAACAAAGATACAGATGTAGATCAAGATATTTAATCTTGACAAATAGGATATTAAATTGATTGAATAAAATAAAAAGAAATAAAGGAATAACATATAAGGCTACACATATTTAAAATATCATCTGAAAATAAATATTTTTATTTTTTAAAAAAATTTATCTATATAAAAGATAAAAATAAAATCATATATGAACCAGAAAAACCTATCCTAAAATTAAACGTATAATAAAAAAATTAATATTATTTAAAAAAGGCTCTCTGAAAAAATTAAAAAAGAAGATGTTTTGTTTATTTTTTTGGTTTTTGATTTTTTAACTCGCTCTTAGGCCTGACATGACATTATATCCAAGAGCCTAGGGTCTACCACCCACGCTAGACCCAAGGGCTAGACCCAAGGCTCATGAGTCTAGTAGTCATGCCAAACCCAAGCACCTGGTTTTGGCAGTATTGTCAGACCCATGCTGTTGGGTCTGATAGCCATTCTAGACTCACGGCTCATGGGTTTCGCAATCATGCCAGGTCAAAGGTAGTGAATTTGGCAGCCATGTCAAACATAATCGCCTTGGGTCTAACAGCCAGGACAACAACAAACAATGTGCTCTTTGTCGAGGCAAACGATGTGTCGTCTGTTTTGCCCAAATTTCGACCACTATGATTGCCGGAAAATCAGGACCTATGCTCTTTTGACATAAAAACCTGGTTTGCAACCCTTTTTTTATCTCAAAACATCTATAAAACACCCTATAAACCATGAAACCCCATTTATGGTCTAAAAAACCGTCCCAAAAACTGAACGCAACCCGAAATCAAAACTCAACCTGAGCTCATATATGTTTTTTCACGAACGTTTAAGGTATAAAAACATATAATATGAACTCGCCGCATCAAATGGAATAATTTAACACAAAAATCCCTTATTTGGTGGTCTAAATCGGTGTCAACGACAAGTTTCTCTCTCTACCGTCAGAATTCAGCGACCCTTCTTTCTCTCCTCTCTCAACCAAGAACCACAAAATAACAAAAATAAACATCTGTGCCAAAATTAAATTGGAACAATTTTGTGAGACCGCAATTGTATAAAATATTGAGGGATGAAATAAAAAAGGAAAGTTCCAATAAAAAAAATTAAAAAAAAATTATTATTTTATTTATGCAAAAATATTAAATTGCCTTGGATGAAGCTCCATGGTTACAAAAAAGAAAAACAAACTGAAAAGATAAAACACTCCTCAACCCAAGGCAAAGACAACTATGATTTAAAGGCAATCTCCTTCATCCTCAAAAGAACCCTTTCTAGAACCAGATTCTGTAACGCATTGTCTTCATTCTGACAAGAGGGGATATCAGTCACAATTTGAAAATCTAATAGTTTGAAGGTTTTTGAAAACCCTCCTCAGAACTGTCAGCGTCTCTGGCCGATTTCTCATTCTTCCACCGTTGGATTAACACAAATTTTGGGTAAGTTGTGTGTCACTATAGTTCCCACATCCTGACCAGAGCGATCGTTCATATTTGAATCCACTAGAGAAATCTTACCATTTGAAAATTTCTGGGCAAATCACTCTCGGAACAGTCAGAATCGCCGGCTTATTTCTTCTCTTTCTACCGTTGGATCCATCTGAATTTTGGATATGTGATGCGTATGGTCGTATTACACATTCGGAACGGTGGAGATGATATGAAACTCTTCCAACAAAGAGTTATGCACGCTCAACAGTGGTTCATCAATCTCAGGTCAGTTTTGATCTAACTCCGATCTAGGGAGATCCAACCGTTAACTTGAGCTGATATTTGGATATATTCTGCATAAGATGTGTTTTTACCTGTTCACCGTTGCGATTTGTTATTTGTTGAATTGTTGGTGAGTAATTGCTGTTTGAAGATCTGCCCAGAATCTGTCATGGCTTCCAATCCGAAACTTCAAACCCTCAAAGCTAACAGCACCCACTCAATAACTAAACAACCTACAAACCATCATCAAAACATCCAAAATACAGCCTCCTCAACTCAGGTTAGGTTTCTAAAATCCCACAAATCAACAAACAATCAAAAATCCCTTTCCAATAGCCACCTCCACCTTGAACCAGAACAACAACCACCCCCTAAACACATTCACAATATTTCTAGCCCAAAAACCCAGAATAACCACTCTTTTAACATTTTAGTGCCACAAATTTACTTTGAAGGTTTCCCAATATGGGCTGATTACCATCGCATAAAGGCTTCTTTTAACAAGTTTGGCTCTGTGCTCAAACTCTATGTATCCAGGCGTGTCAACAAATCAGGGAGTCTTTTTGGTTTTGTAACAATAGCATCAAACTTTTCTGATAAAGTTTTGCTAGAGAGTGTGAATGACATTTGGTTTGAATATCACAGACTAAAGGCCAATTTCGCCAGACACTATAAAAAGATTCCAAGAGAGAACAGAGCTCCTGACAGATCAAAATCCAAAACAACTATAAGAGTGCCTATTAGTGAAAGAGACGAAAGAAGTTATAAAGAGGTACTCAGTGAAGGAAAAGTGGAACAAATACTTTTGTCTGTGGCTTCTGGACCAAATGATTACTTTGAAAAACTCTCCATTGATATTGAAGAAGAGGATTATGCTTGGCTAAAGAGATGTATTCTGGGAAAAATAAAAAAAGGATCCAATTACTCTTCTATACGTTTTGGACTGATCCAACATGATATAGATTTTGTTGGACTGCGCTTTCTTGGGGCATCTCAGGTCCTTGTGATTTTTGATAATAGAGACATATTAATGGAATCATGGAGGAAGAATAATAAATGTTGGGATGTATTTTTTGAGGAAGCTCGCCCCTGGGTTGAGACTGACACAACTTTGAATCGGATGACCTGGATAACAATAACAAATCTACCCATTATAGGGTGGAATTGCAGATGCCTCACAAAGATTTTAGAAAGATCTGGTCAGATGATAGGTTATGATAAAACTACTCTCAAGCATTTTGAACTATCACAGTTACGGATCCTCATTGGTACACAACTGGATAAGGTGAATAAGGTGATTGCTTTGCAACTCAATAATCAAACATATCAGGACTCAATAATCAAACATATCAGGTTCAGATAGAGGAGATGGACCAGTTACATTACCCAATTGCTGGCTCTATTTCATACACCATGGATGACTTTCAGACATCCCTAGAGCAAGGGGATGAGGATGATGAGGAAGACTCGGTTGATGTGGGTGATGGCGTAGACACAGATGAGGACAGAGCAGGTGTGGCTCCATCAGTCACTAGGACTCTTGAGGGCGGCAACAGCGGGTGGGAATATTCAGATCTGGCACAGGATGGAGACAAGCTACCAACTTCTGACGACAACTCTCTTATCATATTTAATGCTCTTCATCTGGATGTGGTGCAAGATCAACATGTTGCCTCATCTTTAGAGAGATTTCCAGAAATTATGGCATACAATCTTTCTTTTTCTGACAGCAGCTATATAAAAAGCAGTCCCATTCCCAATGCTCTTACCGTATATACGGGACAGGGCACTCCTATTTTGAGAGAAGATGTTAGAAACCCTGCAGTTGCCTTGGACCTTGACTCCCTTATATTGGCCCAGATTGAAAGCCCAGTTTATGGCAGTAGATCTCAAAGCCCATCTGACGTTCTCTCTATTTCATTTGGATCAAACAATGATTTAACCCTTCAATCAACATACAATCCTCAAGCCATAGTAATTCTGGAACCGCAACATATGAATCACCCAGTTATTTTGCACTCTGATGCAAACACAAAAGAGAGTGCAATTGCTCTATCTGCAAAAACAAGAAGGAAGTTGCGACGTACAAAGATGATTACAGCTGATGGAAGTTTGAATGAAACAGTTAAAACGAGTGAGATGGATTCTGAGGACTCAACAATACAGAGGTGTAACAGGAGGGATTTGCTAGCTTATGACGAAAACAATAAACCTTCTGAGGGCGATGAGGTTTGTTTAATGCTGGAAATAGGAGAGGTTTTGCAGATTGAAAAACCTCACAATTTAGATGACTTCATATCCTATATAAATCAGCAAAGGCGTAAGGAGAAGGCTGATTGGGAAGCATCCCAGTGAGCAGATGTTCCTCTTTGTTCTGTAAGGATTTTAAATCTCTTTTCTTATGCAGATTCTTTCATGGAATTCTTGTGGTTTGGGGTTAGCTAGAAAGAAGAGGACAGTTTCAAAGTTAATCAGGGATTTTGATATAGAGGTTTGTTTTTTATTTGAAACTAAGTTACAAAGTTACTCAGATAGATTGGTTTTTCAATTATGGAGCGTCAGTAATGTTTCTTGGTTTGGTAATGAGGCTGAAGGTACTAAAGGGGGCATTCTGGCTATGTGGGATAACTCTAAGTTTGCGGTATCATCAGTGGAGTATGGTCATGGTTGGATCGGGTTATTTGGGCAAAATGTCTTGACAGGCTTCTCAGGGGCGGTGGTAGGTGTTTATGCCCCTTGCAATCAAGCTGACAGACTTCTTCTTTGGAAGGACCTTTGTATTCTGAAGGCTGCTTTTGAGTGTCCTTGGTTTTTAGCAGGTGACTTCAATGAAACTATGTTGCGAAGTGACAGAAGCAGTGGCTTCATTAACAAGGTGGGTTCAACGGCTTTTAGACATTTTATTGATGATTGCAACCTAATCGAGTACAACATGTCAGAGGGTTTGTACACCTGGTTTCGCGGGGGATCCATGAGTAAACTAGACCGTATTTTTTCTAGTCCTTGTTGTCATTTGCAATTCCCCCTTTTGTCTCTTAGACGGCTTCCAAGAGGGTTCTCTGATCATTGCCCTTTAATCCTAGGGGTTTCACCTGCAGAAAAAGGTTGGATTCCTTTCAAATTCATGGATTGTTGGCTCCATCATCCAAATTTTAAAGATATCGTAAAGGGTATATGGGATGAAGCTTGCAATGAATTTTCAGGTCAGTTCAAGCTCATTAAGAAGCTCAGCTTTATGGCAACTCGGCTCAGACAGTGGAACAGGGTTGGTTTTGGGCATCAGGAGACTGCTTTGTCATTGATCCAAAGCAATATTTCAGCTATAGAAAAGAAATCAGAATATGGGCAATTATCTACTGTAGAGCAGAACTCGCTTGATTCATTTATCAAGAAACGGTGGCAATGTATCTTGCATATAGAAAGCATGTGGCGTCAAAAGTCTCGCCAAATTTGGTGTCGCCTGGGCGATCGCAACACGCGTTTCTTCCATCTAGTTGCTAACTTCAGGAAGGCTAAAAACCATCTCAAGAAAGTGGTTCATAATGGTTCTGTTGTTGAAGGTTTACCGGTCATAAAAGATGCGGCAGTTAACTTCTTCTCCAACTTATTCAGAAGTCCTGATAGATTCCGAATTGGTTTAGGGCCTGTTGGTTTTAAAACACTCTCGGCTTCTTCTTCAGCTAACTTGGAGCGAGATATCACTTTGGAAGAATTAAAGCAGAGTGTTTGGGATTGTGATGGGAGCAAGAGTCCGGGTCCAGATGGTTTCAATTTCAAATTCTACAGGCTTGCTTGGAATTTTATTGCAGATGATCTGTTAGATCTGGCCAAGAATTTCTTCAAAACAGGTAGGCTTCCAAAAGGAGTCAATCATGCTTATGTTCATCTAATTCCGAAGATAGCTTCCCCAGTTGGCTTCAAAGATTTCAGGCCTCTTAGTTTGATTCATGGCATTTACAAGATAATGGCAAAGGTTCTTTCTAGCCGTCTGAAAGCAGTTATGCATGACCTTATTAGTGAGAATCAAACAGCTTTCTTGGCAGGGAGGCAAATAATTGATGGGTTTTTGGTTGCCAATGAAGCAGTTCATTCCTTGAAAAGACACAGAGTGCCGAGCCTTATCTTTAAGGTGGATTTTCACAAAGCTTTCGATAGTGTGCAGTGGGATTATTTAGAGCAGGTTATGAGGCATATGGGTTTTGGTGAAAAATGGATTAATTGGATCAACACTTGCATCTCCACTGCAAAATTATCAGTGCTGATTAATGGATCTCCTTCTAAGGAATTCCTGATGGGTCGTGGGATTCGCCAAGGTGACCCCCTTTCTCCATTCCTTTTTCTAATAGCAGCAGAGGGATTATCTGTTTTGTTTCAAAGAGCAGCTTCAAATGATCTTTTCAAAGGTATCCCTTTTGGAGACAGCTTTTGCCTCAGTCAACTACAATATGCAGACGACACTTTGATCTTCATGCCTGCTAATCTTCATATGGTCAAAACAGTTAAAAGGATCCTGTTGTGGTTTGCTATTTGTTCAGGTTTGCACATTAACTTCCATAAAAGCTCTTTAATTGGCATAAATGTTGGGGAAGATACTTGTGCTAGTATGGCACATTCAGTCTTTTGCAGATTTGATTTCTTGCCTTGCTCTTATCTAGGCATGCCTTTAGGATCCAATCCTAAAAGATTGTCTACATGGAAGCCTATTATTGAGAATTTCAGACGAAAGTTGAGCATGTGGAGAGGTCGTATGCTTAGTATGGCAGGACGTATCTGCTTAATCAAAAGTGTCTTGAATTCATTGTCAGTATATTATATGTCTTCTTTTCTTATGCCCAAAGGTGTCTGCAATATACTAACATCTATTCAACAAAGATTCTTGTGGTCTGGAGTGGCGAAGCAAAAGAAAATCTGCAAGGTGCAGTGGCGTATTGTTGTGAAAGCTAGAAAAGAAGGAGGCCTCGGGTTGGGTTCTTTAATGTCAAAAAATATATCCATGCTTTTCAAATGTATATGGAGGCTAAGCTTACCAGAACAAGCCTTATGGAAACAGGTAATAACCCATCTTTACTCCCCAACTTTCGAGAATGGAATCCCAAAATTGCATGGTCATATTTCCCCATTTTGGAAAGACGTTTTGTCAATCTTGGATCCAAATAGTGTCATCGGCTTATTATTGCGTAAAAACATTAATTTCAAGATTGGAGATGGATCCTCCATCCTTTTCTGGGCTGACGTGTGGATAGGATCAAATGCTTTACGTAGCATTTTCCCTAAGCTTTACCAAATTTCTACTTTTCAGAATGGTTTGATTAATGAGATGGGTCAATGGGTGAATGATCAATGGCGATGGAATCTGGTTTGGCGTAGGAAGCTCTTATCTTATGAAGAGCAACAATATCATCATTTGCTCTCAATGCTGGAGCCAACGATAATTCGTCAAGGAAAAGATGACAAACTTATATGGCCATGCAATTCTGATGGCAGTTTCTCAATTAAATCGTGTTGCACCCTAATTGACAATACCTTCTCTGCGACTGATAGAGTCTTCGAAGCCAATGTTTGGATTAAAGGGGCTCCTCCGAAAGTTCAGGTGTTTCTCTGGTTGGCAGTACAGGACAAAGTTAGTACAAGAGCTTTTCTCCATCAACGGACTGTTTTGTCTGCCACACCTGCTTCATCTGTCTTTTGCAGCTCAAATTTGGAAACCTCAGAGCATCTTTTTATACATTGTAACTTTTCTAGGAGTGTTTGGATGAAAGTTTTGGATTGGTGGGGTATCCAATGTTGTTTACCGAGAACAATTGACTTGCTTCTTCTGCAGTGGCCCGAAATGGTTCATAGCAAATTCCAAAGATCAGCTTGGAGATTAATTTCAAGTAGTACTATTTGGGGTATATGGTTGCTGAGGAACAAAATTGTTTTTGAGGAGGGAACTATAAACTTGTTTGATTGCTTCTCCACCATCCTTCATCGGGTTGCTATTTGGTTGCATACTCAAGATTCAAACTTTAATTATACAGGAAATGACCTCTTAAGATCTTCTGATGGCATCAAATTATGGTGTAATAAGAAATCTTAGGTAGTCTTCTTGTTGTTTGTTGTAGTAGATCAGTTTTTTTTCTTTTTTCTTTTTTCTTTTTTATATCGCTTGTATTTCTCTTTGACTATTCGCTTTATGGCCTTCTCAATATACTCTCGATGATTATCAAAAAAAAAAAAAAAGGCAATCTGAGTTATTTTACTGTAAAATTAAAATTAAAAAGTCAAAAGTTTTGTTAATCATTTTACTGTGTAAATAATAAAATGACTGTTATAACCTTGTTTCGTTGGCAAATTATGTTGTGTTAATAGTAGCAAAATCATCGTTTCACAGTTGTAATTACTCTATGTGAGAATAATAAATCTACAGTAAAAGTTAGATAAAACACTCTTTTTATTGTGCATAAAATTAATTAATTTGGTCAAAATATCTTTTGGGATCATGTGACTTCCAGAATTGCATTACTTTCCCGATGGAGACCATCTTTAGCCCTTGTTTAATTTACTGTTCCATTTTTCTCATACAAATCGTCTAAATTAAACTTCAAGCTTCTATCTTGTATTTCTTCCCCATATCAAAATCAAGATAAAAGATTAAGTAGTAAATTTGATATTGACATCACATGGAAGTAGATAACTACAACTAATTATGGAATATTTGCTCAAGAATAATAGGGACTTGATTCTTAATGTATATAGTTTTAAATTTCATTTTGTAATTTTTTTATAATAATCAAGATATTATTGATGGAATCAATTTACCATTAAAACTATGGAATTTAACTTGCATTATATATAAAAAATCTCATTTTAAAAAAAATGTTTAAATTTTTATAATTCTATATAAAAATAGGTCACTTATTAATTCACTAGTAATATACTAAGAATCATGAAATAAATACTCTAAAAAGGGCAGCTTTGACTTGAAATTTTATATGCTCGTACATAAACGTACTAAACGATATACACCTTGCAAAGCAATGTAAGCACAATATAAACTTTAAATAAATCAAGAATGATGGATATATATGGGATTTACATACATTATGATATCATATAAAAAGAATAAATAATCCCTATCGAAATCCTTATCATCATGCATTTCCAGCAATTAATTAATAGCTCTACCTTCTGCTCATTCGATCCAGTACGTATTGGCTCTATATTTCTATGCATAACTACACATTCCATACACACATGCATTCCCTTTCTTGCACTTGTTGTTGCAACCCCCACAATGCTTCTTGTTAGACATTGGCTTCACACAATCACCTTTGCAGCATATCTCAGTGTACTTGCACTTCTTACCACACATTCCACAGTTAAGCCTGTCTGTCAGCACATTCACACACTTCTTCTTGCAGCAATCCGGCCCGGGGCTGCCCTTGGCACGACAAACCCTAGGGTACTTATTGCATGTCATGGCAGCCCGAGTTTTCTGAGCTAGAAACCGGTTTGCCCCTCGCAAAGAAGATGTTGTTTCTTGGGTACCAAGCCAGGGAAGATCAGTATTTTCATCCTCGTTTGTGGAATCATCATCATTTTCGATGGCCACGAACGAGTCTTCTTCAGTTGTAGCAGATAGAGTATAAGCTAAGGCCATGAGCATAGCTAGCAACAAGAATATCGTAAGAGACTTCATGTTGTTTGTATAAATTAGTAAGAAAGAAAAGTAAAAGAGTTGCGAGATTGAGGAGACTCAACTAGTGAAAATATGAACGCTTAGGGTGGAGAAGAAAAGAGGGCTCAAAGAGGTATTTATAGAGACGAAGGATGCAAGATTATGGGCGATCAACAAGTTGAACTTGGAGGGAATTGCATGGTTTCATATTATAATCTGTGTGCAGCTACTAGATATTAGTGGAGTGGTCCAATTCAATATATACACGGCCTTATAATCAAAATCAATTAAACCATGTTACGCTTTGAAAAAATTAGTTAATTAGGTAAAGTTTGGAAGAAAAAACACAAAAATAGACAACTAAGGTGTAGTTTTTTCTTTAGCGGCCGCAGGATCACAGTTAACTACAATGTTAGCATCTAATCAATTTATGCAAGAGCTGTGATGACATCGGCTTCACATGGAAAGAAAAGGAGGCAAGGATGTCCGTTCATGTCGTGTGATCAACTCCATAAGCAAATTTGATCTAAACATCTCTTTCCCACTAATTAATTACCAGGTGGAGGAGATGGCAAAAACAAAAGTATAAGAGCATGAACCGAAATCTTCAAGGTTAAAAGACTGTATTTACAAACGATGATAAATATTCCTCCATCAGTACAGCTATACCCCATAGTTAAGAGTACAGGACATGAAAAGATGGGCAACATTGGATTTTAGCAGATGACAAAAGAAAAGACAGATATGTTTCCCAACAAAAATTTGACCCTAGCGAAGGTGCCTTGCTAAATCAAAGCTTGGCCCCCTTGAAACCACTTAATACACAATTAAAAAAAAAAAAAAAAAGGGGGCAGAGGATGGGTTTTCAATATAAAAACATGATAATATTTATTTTTTAAAATTATTTTTATTTAAAAATATATTAAAAAAACATTTTTTAAAAAAATATTTTTAATATCAATACATTAAAATAATAATTAATTTTTTTTAAAATCAAATTATTAGAAAACACAATTTCATTCGATTTCCTAAACACATAATAAAAGTCAATTTATTTGTATATTTTAAAAGTTTTTTAAAAAAGTTTTATTTTATTTTATTTTTTCTTTATTTTAAATTAATTTTATTCATGTTTTAATATTATTTTAATATGCTGATATCAAAAATAAATTTTAAAAAATAATATAATATAATTTAAAATAAAAAAATATTTTTAAAAACGACTATTAATCAAAATAACTCTGTAAAGTGTAAACTTTCAAAATATTAAACTGGGGGGAGGTTGGATCAAAACCTGGACACGCCAGCAGAAAGGAAGATTTATTACTATAATAAATATTGAAGAGGCTTGTCCAAGCTGACCAAATAATTAGATAGAAGTTTTTCAAAGCAAAGCAATGAGGGCATATCACACCAAACCAAAGTACATAAACATACTTAGGTCACCCTCGTAAAGTCTGGCTCATTAATTAAACAGAACCAAAGAGTCATAGATTGCGGCAACCCATCAGAAGGGCTGATGTGGTGCTTTCGTCAACAAACTAGAATAATACTAAGTGAATCATTCCTTTCTCCTACTAAACTATATCATTCCTACAATTCATACTAAGGGTTACTACTTAGTCACTCTCTCTCTCTCTTTCTCTACCTCTCAAATTTATAATTTATAGCTTATTTAGTATCATAATAACAATAGAAATAGATAGTGATATTTATTTTTTATTTAAAAATATATTGAAATAATATTTTTTTTATATTTTAAAATTTATTTTTAATTTCAATACATTAAAACGATTTAAAAACTAAAATATTAATTTAAAATAAAAAATTAATTTTTTAAAATTTTTTAAAATATAAATTAAAATAAACATATTCTGACAAATTCAACTCTTTTTCATTCATCTAATTAACGTGTTTGGCACAAGTTTCATCGTTCCATGTTCTCAAGCAAGTACTTCGTCTTTGACAAACCGTTACAAAAGCACTGTCTCACTTGACCTTGACAATATATATTGATTTTATTAAATTAATTAGCTTCATATATATTATTTTTATTATTTTTATGGATATCCGGGCCAGCTTGCGTGCACCTTGACTAATCCCACGGGCCCTGAAGTTAACAACCATGTAAGTCTCTAGTGGCTATTATATGAGCAATCACAGGGTTCGAACTTGAAATCTAAAAAAAATAAACCTTTTAATTCTAAACTTTTAACACTAGACCACCATCTAAATTATTATTAGCTTCACATTTTAAACATTAGACTACGTACGTTCCCAGGATGTCCAATATATATGTTCACCATTTTGGTCGCCACACTTTATGCTTACGTATTTACCTGTGTACTTACGTATACTGCATGTAGGCTTATTTCTAAACTTCTGTTTTGAAAATTCTTTTTTTCCAAAATTAAGAAAGGTAACTTCAAGATTAAGAGCACGAATGAATCATGAAATTTCGATTTGAGAGTGGGTTAAAAAGTACTTTCAAAATAGATATTTTAAATTCAATTAGTCAGATTTACAAAAACAACTATAAATATTTTTAATTAAAAAAATTAAAAATTAAATTACAAATATAAAAGCGGGCATTGGAATAAGATAACCTTTTCCTATGGATCACATTATTTGCTACAGTGTAATTATTAGGGATAAGATCATAGTTTTTTTCATGGAACACGTTTGTTATTATCATATTAATCAAGAGCAAATATAAGTCCTAATTAGAACATTTTAGATGTACATTGAAATAACTCAATTATATTTAAAGATATTTAAAAAAAACAAAATCGAGGTCCAGGGGTTTTTAAATTTTCATACCCTTCTCTAGCATAGTAAAATGACTACATTGCTTTAAAAAGCAAAAACATTAAAATTGTCGTCAAAGGATTTTCTTATATCTCTATCATTTTTTTTATATAATTAATTTGAAAAATGAGCAAATTAATCTCTTAATAAATATAGAAAATATATATAAAAAATAGCTAACACGTACAACAAATGCGCCATTAAGTGGACACCACTTGCACCATTTAGGCAGTGTGTTTTATCTTCCAGCAATAAAAAAAAAACAACCACCATATCCTCTAAAGCATTAATGGTTGCGCCATCGATGAGGTGATGCATATGACGTGATTCGTGGCGGTTTGGCCATAATGGAATTTGTTTTCCTCCTTCCCTTTCTTTTTTCTCACATCTCCTCGGGATTTGCATTGGTAAAGCAAAAACTCAAAGTTATCCTTTTTTTGTTGTTCTTTCAATTGTAGCCATCATTCTTTTGATTGGTCTTTATTTATTTTGAATCTTTTTTTTATTGTTTTTTTATAATTTCATTTCTTATCATTTAGCTATATTCAATTTTATATCAAATATGATTCTCATTCTTTTAATTACTATTTTTTTAATATCCTTTTCTTAATTGAATTTTTTTTCTTCAATTTAATCCCCATCATTTTATTTCATTTTATTTTTAAGTCAAATTTCATCCTTATATTTTTATTTTTATTTTTTCTTTGGATTTTTTTATAATAACTCTGGATCTTTTTTTTAAATTGATTTTTTTTATTTTGTCCTTTAACATTGAATTGGTTGATAATATTTTGGTTTTGTGTGATTTTTCTCAGTGCATTGATCTTGATCTTATGACCTAGGTCACGAATATTAAATGTTAGCATGGGTTGACATTAGTCTTTTTTTTTTACAACAATCTTTGTTTTTAATTTTATTTTTCAATATTAGATTTATTAAGGATTGAACTTCTTTATTTTTTCGATGTGCTTTCTATGAGGATAATCCAACATCACGACCTACGATAAATTTATCATGCTAACTTAGATTGACTCAAGCCTTTTATATTATTTTATTTTATTTTATTTGTGATATATTTGGTCCTCATTCATTTCAATGATTTTTTTTGCTTTTTTCCATTTTTAAAATTAATTTTTTTATTTTATTTTTCAACAATTTGATTGTTGAGAATTGGGCTTCATAATTTTTTTTTCAATTCGGTCATTTTGTTATGTTAACCTGGATCAAGGTATCCAATATTAACTCGAATTGAGATCGATCTTTTATTTTTATCTTTTTTACACCGATTTTATTTTTCAATTTCATCTTTCAACATTGATTTTTTGAAAATTGAACCTTTTTATTTCTTTTTATTTGTTTTCTATAAGGATGGCCCAACATCATTACTCGAGTTGGGAGTTTGTCATGTTAACTCGAATTGACTCAATTATATTTTTTTTGCTATTTTGTTATTTTTTCTTTTGATATTGAGTTTTTTTTTAATTCAATTTTTTAATTTTTTTTCTTTTTGGTAATTTTTTTTCCTGCAAGTATCACCTTATCTTTGGATTTAATAAATTTGTTATCGTTGTTTTTTTCATTAGATATTAAATTAAACCATTTTATTGGATAAAAAATGATTTATGACTTGTGTAGCAAAAAACTTTTCATGCTTTAAAATATGCACATCGTGTTTTTTTTTTTTTAATATAAACACAATAACAATGTGGGTCCATGATATGCTTTTAGCCCCAGCGGGTTTGAATGAAAAAAAGTTCACCTGAGCCGTACGTGAAGAAAATTTTATGAACCTTTATATAAATATATATATACACTTAGATTTGATGCCCGCACTTCGCAGGGGTAATCTTTGGAGACGTTGATATCTTCAATTGTGAGACGTTGATATCTTCAGTTAAGTTTCTTCCTGAGCCAACTGAGTCCATGTTCAAATGCAGGATTGAGTTCAATGACAGCGAACTTCTTTCAAACTTTTCGTGCAGTTGATGATGAAATGGAACTACTTTCGTTTTTGCAGAAAGTGCTTCTTTGCAAGCTGTACTGCTGTATATTTCCATGGTCTGCTTCAGCTTAAGCCTTCATCTTCTCATCTCAACTTCTAAGCAGACCTACACTTAATTACAATCCAGAACTGATATCTATTTTTTCACAATGTTCAAGCTGAAATCACCTACTGGTAGTATTGGTTGAAGAACACTTTGCACTTACTGCATTTAAATTGCTCATAGATTAAAACTATAGAAATCAGCCATATGAACTGAATCGAGAGTATCAAGGCGACTATATCCAAAAAACCGGTGTGTTGCTGCCTTCCAATCTAACACCCAAACTGTGAAGAGGGAAAAAAAAGAAGTCATCAACCATAAATAACATTCAAGCAAAAGTATTGATATTGAATTCCTAGCTCTAGCAATACCCATGCTTATGGTATTCACTCTTTTATTTTTGACTGAGTAACAGAAGCCATTGTTATATTCCCACAGTAGCAGGTGGGAAATTTTCCTTCGACCATGCTTCAAACAATCTCGTTAAGTATAAACTATAAAGAGTTTGAAACCCTTAAATTATTTAACACGACAGGGATGAAGAAATTCCTACACAAAAATCTATATAAACACGAACCATCTCCTGAATTTAAACAAACATTGTAGGGAAAACACAGCAAACAATGCCTCAATTTGGGCATAAACATATGGGAGGGGAAAAAAGAAGGCAAAATAAAAAAAATACAGAAGCGAATCTGCCTAAAGAGATCCAACTTCAACAAAGAAACCTAACCAACATCTCAAAAGGAAGAATGGAAGCTGTTAAAGATATAATAAACTGGAAAAAAGAAAAAGGAAAAAAGAATGGAAGCTGTCATCAATCTTTCATAAAAAGAGCAAACCACAAAGACAGATTAAGCAAGACCAAAGAGAAAAAAATTGGAAACAGAACCCATGAGGAAGCAAGCAGGGGAAGAAAAAAAAACTGAAGAAGGAAAGCTGCAACACTCAAACACTAATCCAGCAGCCCCTCTCTAAAGCAAGCAAGAAAAACTGCAGCTACCAGACCTGAAAAAGTAGAGGACAAATGATGAACATCAATGCTAGCATGAAGAAGAAGCAGAGCCATGAAACACTTAGTCGAGCACTACCATACACTGCCACAAATAAAGCTCTGCCTTTTTTCCAAAGCCATCACCAACTTTCCATCCCTCTCCATCCTCCATGTCACTTGGCTACTGTGTGTTGTCATTATCATCTTGAAACACTTTCACCATCAAGGTTCATCACCACAATGGTGGCTTTGTCAATGGAGACCCCAACAACTACACCCTTAACACGCGTTAATCATTTCCCGATGGAGACCATCTTTAGCCCTTGTTTAATTTCCTGTTCCATTTTTCTCGTACAGATCGTCTAAATTAAACTTTAAGCTTCTATCTTGTATTTCTTCCCCATAACAAAATCAAGATAAAAGATTAAGTAGTAAATTTGATATTGACATCACATGGAAGTAGATAACTACAACTAATTATGGAATATTTGCTCAAGAATAATAGGGACTTGATTCTCAATGTATATAGTTTTAAATTTCATTTGCAATTTTTTTATAATAATCAAGATATTATTGATGGAATCAATTTACCACTATAAAATTTAATTTGCAAGTGTATATAAAAAATCTCATTTAAAAAAAAAGTTTAAATTTTTATAATTCTATATAAAAATAGGTCACTTATTTCACTCGTGAGATTCTAAGAATCATGAAATAAATACTCTAAAAAGGGCAGCCTTGACTTGAAATTTTATATGCTTGTTCATAAACGTCCTAAACGATACAAATTGCAAAGCAAAGTAAGCACAATATAAACTTTAAATAAATCAAGAATAATGGATATATATGGGATTTACATACATTATGACATCATATAAAAAGAATAAATAATCCCTATCAAAATCGTTATGATTTTTCTATAAATAAAAGACAATGGATGGCACAGTAACCTATAGGAGACTATTCTGCTCTCTGTTCTCTTTGCTAAAAAATCTGTTTTTTGTTCTTTTCGGTTGTTCATCTGCTTAAACAAAATCGTGTTCTTTATATACCAGTTTTTCTACATTCACCTCTAAAACTCAAGAAAACTTGATATTTACAATTAGAAAACCGTGAAGAGTAGGATTCTTGATATTACCAAGTCTAGCAAAGATAAGACTTTTCAAAGATCTGAACAAAAAAAAAAAGAGTTGCAGGATTGATGTCGATAGTTCAAGATCGACACAGCACACCAATAAGCTGAAGTATTCATAAATTATTATCTTACTTTTTCTGTAAAACAATTTTCAAGTTATTTCCCTGCAATCAACTCCTCCATGCCCTTTCAGAAAAATATATGTACAAATGATAAATCTCTATGCTGAACCAACAAAATCGGTTGATGAGATTAATTGATTCTCAGTTACAGCAGAGTTACATTCCACTATATAACATGATACTAAAAAAAAGAAAAAAAGAGAGAGTACCTGCAATCTTCACTTTCCCTTCGCTGATGTTCTCTTATCAGTTCATCAATTTTCTGCTTTTAAGTCAACCTTACAAGTCTCTGTGTTATGGACCATTTCCGCGTTAGGACCTTTTTTTTTTAATTTGCTCAAATCATTTATCACGCGTTTACTAGGGCATGTAATTCTTGTTATATATATTAAAAAATAGAGTGCAGTCAAAGTTGCTGTATACTATAGAAAAATTTATGATTTCCACTTTGGTTATTGAATTTTAATTCTATCTATCTATCTTTTAATTTGATAATTTTCAATTAAAATTCATCTTTAAATTTTTAATTTTGATAATAAAATAATATTATGTGATTTTTAAAAAAAATGTAAAAGCCCTTACAAATATTTATAAATAAAAGGTCAAAAAAGAAGAAGAAGGAAGATTACTAGAGATACAAAACTCTTTTCATGTAAGCTTTTATAGAAAAAAAAAATTCTCTCAAAAGCTTTCAAGTTTTTTTTTATGCTTGAAATCTAAAAACACAACACTCTACTGAATGAATCCTTCAAATTTTAGATTGTTGATGAGAAGCATTATAGTTTGATAGGAAGCATAAATTTGCTGAGCTTTGATTCTGGATGTTACTTTAGTTGTCTTGAGGTAGTGTCATCTTGCAGAACTTCTGTTGACTTTGTACTTTTTGATGCTTTATGTAATACTTCCTCTGTTCCTCCTTTTGCTTTCTTTACCCTGACTGTTTCTTTTCTTTTGCTTTCTCTCTGGTTTTTCTGCCCAGGATGAAGATGATGGTGATGAAAGCATGAGGTGCTGGCACTAGCATCAATTAATGCTACCTACTAGCACCAATTGGTGCTGCCTAAGTCAACAAAGTGAACACCAATTCAGTACCACTTGCAGCATCAATTGGTGCTCTTGTCTTTTGCAAGACAAAGGCAAGGAAGCTTGCCTATAAATAGGCAGTGTATCCTTGCCTTATGCACATCACAAGTGAGAGAAGAGGAGAGTGAGAGAGGGAAAGTAATCCTATAAAATTGTGAGGTATTTGTGAGATAGTAAGTGAGGTGTTTTCTCTTAGTAATAGAGAGATTTCAGTTATTCTCCTATTGGTAGAGAGGTTGTAATTCCCACATTACTTAGTAAAATTCTTCTATACTTACCCGTGGACGTAGCCTAATTTGGGTGAACCACGTAAATTCTTGTGTGTCATTTCTCATTTTATCTTGTCCCTTACCTTTAATCTTGTCGGGTTTGCATGCCAGTATCCTAACAGTGATATCAGAGCTTTCTGATTGGTGTTGTTAATACATAAAAGTTATTCGTGTATACAGTTATTATTCCTGTTTACGACACTATTCATCCATACGACACTGTTCACATACGTTACTGTTTTCGTATATAGAAAGTCAGTGCGGTGATTAAATACAGTCTAGAAAGTTCTGTCTAAGGAGATTGGGTTTTAAGTGGGACCATTTGTGACCCCTCCAATCTTTATTGGGAACTTACTTAGTAAAGTATTATTCACACGATACCGTTTCTGTATACATTACAGATCTATGAAACGGTGATAGATGAATAGATCATGGTGAATAAAATGACAGCAAAGTACAAGATTGAGAGGTTCAATGGGAGCAATTTCTCACTCTGGAAAATGAGAATCAAGGCAATCTTAAGGAAAGACAATTGCTTGGCAGGAATTGGGGATCGGCCTGTGGAGATCACTGATAATGCAAAATGGAATGATCCAGATGGATGGCAATGTTATTGCTAACATACATTTAGCATTAGCCGATGAAGTATTATCAAGTGTGGCGGAGAAGAAAACAACTAAGGAGATATGGGAGACTCTAACAAAGCTATATGAGTCCAAGTCTTTGCACAATAAGATTTTCTTAAAGCGAAGACTTTATACCCTTCGAATGGCAGAAACCACGGCGGTGACTAACCACATCAACACAATAAGAACTCTATTTTCACAACTCACTATGTTGGGTCAACAAATAAAGGAAAGTGAACGTGCAGAGCTTCTACTTCAAAGTCTTCCAAATTCGTATGATCAGCTCATTATCAACTTGATCAGTAATATCCTCACAGACTATTTAGTCTTTGATGATGTTGCAGCCGCCATCTTGGAAGAAGAAAATAGGCGCAAAAATAAAGGAGACATAATTAGTTCAAACCAAGCAGAGGCATTGTTAGTGTCAAGAGGGAGATCAACGGAGCGTGGCTTTAGTGGGAGTCAAAGGCAAAGGAGGTCCAAATCAAGAAGTAAAAAGACTGTGAAATGCTACAACTGTGGCAGAAAATGGCACTTCAAAAAGGATTGTTGGTTTAAAAAGGGTATAGAGAATACTGCAGAGTCATCAAAACCTCAAAGATGTGTTGCAAGCACCTCAGAAGATGGAGAGGTTTTATATAGTGAAGCAGCGACAATCTCTATAAATAGAGAAGAGCTCACTGAGGTCTGGCTAATGGATTTAGGAGCAACATGGCATATGACTCCTAATTAAGATTGGTTCCATACATATGAACCCATCTCTAAAGGCTCAGTGTTCATGGGTGATAATCATGCTTTAGAGATTGCTAGCATTGGCACCATCAAATTCAAGATGTATGATGGCTTAATTCGTATTATTTCAGGAGTACGACATGTGAAAGACTTAAAGAAGAATCTTTTGTCCGTGGGACAATTTGATAGTCTTGGCTGCAAGATTCGAACAGACAATGGAATAATAAAAATTGTCAAAGGAGCGCTGGTGGTTTTAAAGGCAAGAAAGACAGTTGCAAACATGTTTGTATTAATCAGAGAAACACATCATGGGGTAGAAGCGTCAATCGCATCAGCTAGTCCTACAGAAGAGAAGACGATGATGTGGCATCAAAAACTAGGACATATGTCAGAGAAAGGTTTGAAGGCTCTCTCTGATAAGAAGTTACTCCCTAGGCTTACAAAGGTTATTTTACCTTTTTGTGAGCACTGTGTTACAAGTAAACAGCATAGGTTGAAGTTTGGCACAGTAACAACTAAGAGCAAATGCATCTTAGACCTGATTCACTCTAATGTTTGGCAAGCACCGGTTGTATCCTTGGGAGGAGCAAGATACTTTGTATATTCATAGATGACTTCTCCAGGAGATGTTGGGTGTATCTAATTAGAAGGAAGGCAAATGTGCTTGCAGTCTTTAAAACTTTCAAAGCACGGGTGGAACTTGAATCTGAAAAGAAGATCAAGTGTTTGAGGACTGACAATGAAGGAGAATATACCAGTGATGAATTTGATAACTTCTATCAACATGAAGGTATCAAAAGACAGTTCATAACGACATACACTCCATAGCAAAATGGAGTGGCAGAGCGGATGAACAAAACTCTATTAGAAAGAACAAGAGCAATGTTGAAGGCTGCAGGTCTAGGAAAGTCATTCTAGGTAGAAGCAGCCAATACTGCTTATTATGTGATAAATCAATCTCCATCAATTGCAATTGAGCTGAAGACACCGATGGAGATATGGACTGGAAAACCAGCTGATTATTCTCGATTGCATATATTTGGAAGTCTTGTGTACGTGATGTGCAATACACAAGAAGTTAACAAGCTGGATTCAAAATCAAGAAAATGTTTATTCTTGGGATATGCTTGTCGCACCCTCGCGAGCAGAGCGCGGCGTCGCGGCGACCCTTGATTGATTTTAGGGTCTTTTGTTTTGTGTAAAGGAGTCGCCACCTAGTATTATAGTCACTAGGAAACCTAACTGGTCGTTTAGAGATTCTAAGGCAAGGGACTGGTTGCGTAAAGGGAAGGTCTTAACACCCATAGTACACCCTACCTAAGGTAAGCTGCTTGGTATTTGATTTGTCTTATAATTGCTATGGTGTTGGTGTTTTCTAATCCCATCAGTTTTTCTAGGTTTGATTCAAACTAAATTTATTAAGATAGAAATCCAAGGAGATTCCATGTGCTTTAAAAGCTCATTTTTCCTTAGTATTTCAAGAGCTTGCGACTCATAAATCGCAAGGAGGAGGGACAAAAATTTAGAAATCTAGGGCGCTTTAAAAGCCCTTTTTTGCCTTAGTGTTTTATACTCTCACGGCTTGTAAACCGTGGAGTTAAAAAATTGAAATGTCCTCGATTATAATCAAGGCTTCTTTCAAGGATGTGTGCGGATTTATTATTCCTAGAAAATTATTTTGGATATTTACCACTTCGGGTTTCTTTATCCAAATATTAACAGTGAATAATAACAAATTATTCCCAATAATATTTTGGATATTCGTCCTTTAAGGATTTCTTTATCCAAACATTAGCGGTGAATAATAAATGAATTCTCCCTCAAAATTAGATTTTTATATTTTTTGGAATATTGGCCAATACCCTTTGCAGCTTTACAAACATGTTGTAAAATCCAGAAATGCAAGAAAACAATTTTTTTTTTGTGTTTAAGAAATCCATGCGAAAACACATTTTCAAAACTTCCAATATTTTATGTATATATATAAAAAAAAACATTCAAAACATGTTAGGGTATTGGTTGTATGCAACATAAAAAAAATATTTTTTTATATATTTTTTTATTAAAAAAAATATCACAATTAATCGCAATTAATTGTGGGCTTGACGGGATTCAGCAAAGCTCAACCCGGTTATTGGCTCACACTAGTAACCGGTTCTGCCACTGTTGCATGCATATGCATGCTACAGTGGCAAGGTAATTAATTTAGCAAAAACCTGTGAAAGAGAGACTTACCTGCGAGGCAGCGGCTAGAGGCGAAGTGGAGGGAGACGGCTGGGCGCTGTTCACGAAGGACACCCCTGCTCGCTATTCCTAGTGGAGACAGGTTTGCTGGCTGAAAGATGATTGTCTCAATGGTGGCCCTTCGATGTTGCTACGAACAGTGCAATTTCTGCAGGGAAAAGAAGGATGATGCTGGAGGAGTAACCTATGGCCCTGCTGCTTCTTGCTCCCGGTGCAAAGAAGAAAACACGGCTACTGCTGGGGCGATAGGGAAGAGATATGGCAAGTCAGGCGACTAGGACCAGCTGCTGGTGCAGAGGCGAGACTGGTCACAGCGTTGTTGCTGAAGGTTACAGTGCAGAGGCTGAAGCTGCTAAAGCTTGCAGTTTTGTCATGTTAATTTTTGGTGTTGCTGTTGCAGCGCTGTTGCAGAGGAAATAGCCAGTGAGGAGGAAGATTGCGGGAGAGCCGTTTCTGGGGGCTATGTTGACAGAGAGGGAAGGTCGTGTTGTTATCCATTTTTTAAGCCATACGTGCTAATGGAGACCCTTTTTTACCAACCAGATTGCTGCCAGTTTTTGTTCTTTAAAACAGTTTTATCTCACTTTGAATTGTCCATTAAAGTTGTAGTCCTGGACGCATAGATGAATTTGGGCTTTTGAATCGCTTGATTTCGATATCAGGAGCTCAAGATATTCTTGTTTGAATATCTGACGAGAATTCTGCTGCGAGCAGGATTCTGACCAAAGTTGCACTAAAAACTATGTTTCTGTCATGATTTTGCTGGCTGTTATTCTTAGGGTTATACTCCTAGTTATATCAGGATGCTCGACATTCGTCAGTTTTTGAATCAGATCAGGAGACCATTTTTTTTACCAACCAGATTGTGACCCGATTCTGTTCTGTAAAACGATTTTATCTCACCTTAAATCCTTCGTGAAAGTTGTAGTCCTACACACATAGATGAATTTTGGTTTTTGAATCACTTGATTTCAATATTAGAAGTTCAAGATATTCATGTTTGAATATCTAATGAGAAAGCAAAAATTCTGCTGTAAAATTCCGCCGCAAAACTTTTCTACCGCAGGAAGGATTTTGCCCCCAAGTTTGCAGGACTGAATTGAAAAAAATGAAATAAGGGAGTTAATTGCATATATAAATTGTAAGAAACTTGGCTGGGTTTAAAAAAAAAATAGAAAAAGGGAAAGGACCAGCAAATGACAGGTCACGTTTCTGCTTATTTTCTAACAACAAACGACACCGTCTTTTCCTTTGTTGCATTAATTCTCTTCTTTAGCTAGACGGTGCTGTATGAGAGCAGCCTCATTTTGAATTAATAAGCATGGTATTGTACCCCCGTCTGCAAGCGTTTCCCTCCTCCGCAGCTGTTTCTTGCCATTTTCTGTTTTTGGCATTTCTCCCGTGCAAGTCCTTGCACTGCACAAAACAGTCCCCCTTTTCATGCTAGGATGGCAGCTGCAAGAGGGAACGGCTTTGTACCTCCAGTGCCAGCTAGGGGAAGAGGACGCAGAGGGAGCCTCACACCGTCGAAGGGCTGGGATTTCATCCCTAATACACACGGCTGGGATGAGGAGGCAGGAGAGGGGCCTCCAAGTTTAGCTTGACTATATAGACAAGCTGTGAAGAGAAAGCAAGGGGAGAAAGGAGAGAAAAAGGGAGGGAGACAGAGAGAGTTTAAATACAGAGAAGGGAACGAGTTTAAAAGAGAGAGAACAAAGAAGAGAAAGAAAAAAGGAAAAAACCGAGAGAACCAGGAGGAGGCTGAGGGTAGGAGAACGGGAGGAGATTACCTTGAGTCTATCCTACCTTGTCGAACCGGGGCTTACAAAGACTCTATGAGGTTTTTGAAAAGCTCCCAACGGCAAAAGAGATGAAGGCTTGCTTTGGTTATCAGAGGTAATTAAAAAGGCAGAAGCTTGTCCACCAGTTGTATCTCTGTAGACATAATTTTGAGCATCTGAAATTAAACAAGCACACGTGTAAAAATATATGATTTTATTAAATATATGAATGGGTACAATCTCTATGTAATATATTCTTTCAAAAGAATATGGCAATCCTCTGATTCTTCCCTTGGATTTGATGTATGGTGACTTGATTTATTTGAGTAATCAAGCCAAGATATGTGCTTTGCAAGAACGCGAATTTGGGCGTGTATTGCAAAGCGAGATTTGGTGATTTGATGCTTTGAAGAGTACCTTTGATGTGTCTTCAAAGTGTTGTTGAAGAACTCTTATGGGGCGTTTAGGCTTGATCCAACAGAGCTTCGTTCTTTGTAGACTTCAAGCGTAGATGAAGGAGGCTTGAGAATTCTTTGAGAGAGCTTCCTTGCTTGAAGAGAGAGAGCGAGAGCTTCCTTGCTTGCAGAGCTTGTCTTGAAGGAAATTTGTATCTCCCCGGAATCCTCTTAGTGATTTGATGCTTTGAAGAGTATCTTTAATTTGTCTTCAAAGTGTTGTTGAAAAACTCTTATGGGGCGTTTTGGCTTGATCCAACAGAGCTTAGCAAGATTTGATGATTTGATACTTTGAAGAGCACCTTTGATTTGTCTTCAAAGTGTTGTTGAAGAACTCTTATGGGGCGTTTAGGCTTGATCCAACAGAGCTTCGTTCTTTATAGACTTCAAGCGTAGATGAAGGAGGCTTGAGAACTCTTTGAGAGAGCTTCCTTGCTTGAAGAGAGAGAGAGCGAGAGCTTCCTTGCTTGCAGAGCTTGTCTTGAAGGAAATTTGTATCTCCCGGAATCCCCCTCTCTTTAGGTTGACGCCCTCTATTTATAGAGATCTGTAGGGGCTCTCAGGTCCTTTTCCAATGCCACATGACATAATTTTATTGGTTGATATTTATTGACGGGATCTTGCATTTATGACAAGATAGCTGATGGGATCTTGCATTTATGACAAGATATCTTGAATATCTCATCCCAAGTGTCAACTTTTCATTGGCCAAGAAATATATGAAGGCTCATTTATTTTCAATGTTATTTATTTCAATTTTATTTTATCCTTTCTTTTAAAGAATAAAATAACACATGACAAAATTTGATTGGTAGAAAATTTGTGTTTCTACAGATGCCCCCTCGAGACAAGTTCACTTACTTTAGAAACAAGTGGGCATGTCTCAAAAAAAAATGGTTGAGCGGGTTTTATATTTTCGACTAAAATTTGATTTGATTATATTAGATTTTCACAAATAGATAAATTTTATTATGAAAATAAAATATAATAATCAAAATTGAAAATTTATGGATCAATCTTGATTGAGATTTATCAAATCAAATGATAGAAACAAGGTCTGAAGTGATTGGCCAAGTCTACTCCCATGGTGGACTGTTCCATCAAGGGATCTTCTTTGTTGGAAACCAAACCATCACTGCAGCTATTTCAATGTCCTTTTCATCACCAACCAAGTCTTTATCAATGTCAATAGCATCAGATTTATTGACCATCAATGTCGACTGGAGCAGAGCTGTGACCCTTAATTTCGATTGCATCAGATCCATTGCCATCAAACTTCTCCTTGGTCTCATCCGGCACAAACCTCCAAGGATCAAACGATGCTAATAATCTTTTTTTTATTTGTGTCTTTGCAGATTTTGCTTCAGCAAGACCTGCCCCCCTGATGATCATCGTAATATTTTGTATGGGCTCACTTTCATCTTCTCATTGAATTACCACGGAGTTGTTGTAACAGTAGCCGCAGAGTCAACAAATCCTTCAGCTTTAAAAGCAGTGACAATTTGCAGTTATAGCTGCAGCTTCCACTCGTAGTAAAACACCAGCAACTAGTAAAGGAAGTGTTTATTCAGACCACATTTCATCATCATCATCTATGGCCACCAAGTTCCCTAATGTATTTTCTGCATTTCCTCAAAATCTGGTTCAAAGCAGCTGATATCACGCCACATTTAGTTGTATTAAGCACTCCTATTGAAGTATCGAGATGATTTGTTGCGTAACTTCAAGAATATTGAGAACTTTATAATCAACATCGCGGTTTCTGCAGTTCACCACGAGACTAGTATCTATTCATCACCTTTTGCAGTTTTTCCGACTAAAAGAACACTGCATTTCCTTTCTTTCTGTTATAACTGGCACGACTCCTCCCTCTCCTTTTACTATCAGCACAGCCTCCACCCGTCTTAGCAGGTATGCATGGGGGTCTCTCTCCCTCTTTTTTTTTTCTTTTTTTTTTGTATATTGTTGCAGCATTTTATGGTGTCCTTTTCCTGATGCTACCACCATGCTCTGCAACAACACCAATGCTAACTTCACATACCTTCTCCACTGTATCGTTCCAAGCAATAAGAAAGAATGCATCGCTAGCCAAAGAAGCTCCCTTGACCTCATCTCCTGCTTTCCTCATGGATATTCTCAAGCTTTCTAAGCGATTTGACTGCCCGTTTCCCATGCCTAGCATACAATTATTCTTTGTAATGACGTTGCTCTTAACAGCTGCACTATTGAAAATTTGCTGCCGGAGAACTTGGGACGCTTGTAACGTGAACATCAATCACTACGTACTGTTGCTGGTGTAGGGCTGGAACAGAGCTGAGATGGAGCTGTGCTGTGGAGGACGGCTGTGATCTCGGTGCTGTTGGAGGAATGAAGAGTTGCTTGATGTTAAAGCTGATGCTGGTGCTGTATTTCGTGGTGGACCGAGTTAGAGCTGCTGTTGACGAAGACTCCAGCTGCTGGTGTGTCGAAGACTCCAGCTGCGCCAGTTGTGGAGAAACAGAGATGGACGATGCTTAGCTTATGGTGGATGTAATGAAGAAGCTGGTAGCCACTGCTCCAACCCACTATCATCTATTTATTGCCGAACTAGCAGATGCTGTTCAAATTTTGACAAAATCTGCCATGGTTGAGTTACACGGTGAAGCAGTGAAAGCACTTCTCAGTACAACATCCTTTGATTGCCTTTGCCCAACCAATCCTTCTACAGCAACTGCTCAAAGACTAGAACCCGCTTTCTTTTTCCCAACGAATCAATAACAAGCTGCTGTAGAAGTAGCAGCTGCTACGACCAGCCAGCATGAGTCCTTCCCATGTTGCCGACAATGTTGCTTCTTCAAATAGCTAAAGTTCTGCTTCAATGAACACCACGACATTAGCAATAACTGGCGCTACAACAATGAACTTCAACTACCCAAACTAACCAGGAAATGAAACTCAAATACTTGGCAATTTTGCAGAATGGCGCGTACCGGATTCCAATCCCTGCACATGTTGGGGGCAGAATAACTTACAGAGGAACTCATCCTCAGGCTATGCCTTTGTTTAATGGAACAATTTTATTCTCCTTGAATGCCTCATCCTTCACAGCTTTAGTGACAGCAACGGCCATCCACCCAGACACAACAAAGCCAACAGGGTCATCAAAATCCAATTCACTCCTATGTGGCTATTCAACTGTTGACAGTCGAGTTTTCTAAGAGAAAAGTCACCACCTCCAGTATTCGAGCAGAGATCAATACAATATTTATTTCTCCTGTGGTAAATGAAGCCAACACAATCATTTTTCAAAAATTAAAAAGACTATGGAAGACCAAACAAAAGGAGCTTAGAAGGTCATAGCAGAGTATGCTAATGGTTTCTTATGCTTTGGATTTTTTTTGTTTTGGTGACACTGGCTTATTGACTCTATGTTAAGAATACATTCTTTATGTAATAGAATTCTTCTTTCTATTAATAAAGTTTATATTTTGCCTTCGCTTGTGTCTTATCACCTGATTTTCCATGTTATGATTGTGTTGTGAGGTTTACTTATCCCTCTTTTTCCATGCGAACAATCATATCGGCTCGAATAACTTTAAAGGATGATGTGCGACTGTACTTAGAATAACTTCTAAGTTGCCTACGTACCTTTGTGGATAAAGGATCAAGTCACAACGTAGTTCAAAAGAATTTTTTTTTTGTCTAAGAATTTTTTTTTTGCATGACTGTACTCGGAATGAATTCCAAGTTGCCTACGTACCTTTGTGGATAAAGGATCAAGTCATAACGTAGTTCAATTTTGTTTGTTTGTTTTTTTTTTGTGCCTTTCACAGTTTTAGCTCATGCGGGCCAGGAGCTACATCAGATTTCAAGCATAGTATCTTTTCAAGAATTTGCCGTTGATAGGCCCAATCCTCAATCCATTCTCATCGACAATTTTGTAAGCTCCATTGGTGTAGACTTCTTGAACCACATAAGGGCCATCCCATTTGGAGAGGAACTTGTTGCCCATGCGTTTTGACATGATTATTGGGCATCGTACTGCCAAGACAAGATCTCCTTCTTGGAATGAGCGTGGTCGCACCTTCTTGTTGAAAGCCCTACAAAGTCGTGCTTGATAACATTCTAATCGTTGTTGTGCCTCAAGACGTTTTTAATCTAAAGCTTCAAGCTCTTCAAGGCGTAGACAAACATTGTCTTCATTGGAAAGTCCTTCTTGGATTGCGATTCTCAAAGATGGAATTTGACATTCTAGTGGAAGAATAGCTTCGACCCCGTATACCAAGGAATATGGAGTAGCTTGAGTTGGTGTTCGGAATGTAGTATGATAAGCCCATAACGCCTCCCCAATTCTCTCATGCCAGTCCTTCTTCGAGCGATTCACCACCTTCTTGAGAATGTTGCATAAAGTCTTGTTAAAGGCTTCTGCCAAACCATTAGCCGGAGCATTGTACATAGAAGAGTTATGTTGTTTAAAGCTGAATTGTGCACACAACTTATTCATGGCTGTATTGTAGAACTCCTTTCCATTATCGGTTATGATGTATCTTGGTACCCCATAACGGTAAATGATGTTTGTTCGAATGAAGTTTACAACTGTCTCTTTCTTGACATCTTTTAATGCTGCAGCTTCTGCCCACTTTAAGAAGTAATCTGTTGTAGCAAATATGTAAAGATGCCCCCCAGAGCTTTTAGGCAATGGTCCTACCACATCAAGTCCCCAAGCATCAAAGGGCCAAGAGGCAACTGTCGGGTGTAAAGGCTCGGGTGGCTGATGGATCAAATTAGCATGCAATTGACAACTTTGACATTTTCTAGCATAGTCCATGCAATCCTTCACCATTGTTAGCCAGTAATATCCCATTCTTTTGATCCGGAAGTGAAGTTTAGGGCCTGATTGGTGTGCTCCATAGATCCCCGAGTGAGTTTCCTCTAGTGCTTTCGTTGCTTCTTCTTCTCCGAGACAGCGCAAAAAGACTCCGTTAAAAGAGCGTCGGTAAAGAGTGCCTTGAAAGTATATGAAGCGAGACGCTCTTCGCCTCACCTCTGTCTTATGGCGTAGGTCTTTAGGTAGCTTTCCATGTCTCAAATAATTGACAAGTGGCTGACGCTAGTCTTCTCTTTCAATCTCGTAGACAGAAACTACACCCACTTGTTCTTTCTCTTCTATGTCATGATTTAGTGGTGGAACGACCCATCTTTGACATACAGGGACTTTTATCTCCTCACTACATGATGCTAATGTTGACGCAAGATTTGCTAAGGCATCGGCTTGCTTATTCTCTTTTCGTGGCACATGTTCTAAAGTAACGCAATCAAGTGATGTTATCAATTTAAGTGCATACTTGTGATATGAGATGAATTCCGGCTTCTTGACTTCATATAGTGAGAGGAGTTGTCTGATGACTAATTGAGAATCTCCAAAAACTTTAAGGCGAGACATCTTTATATTCACTGCCATTTCCAACCCAAGAATCAAGGCTTGATATTCGGCCATGTTATTAGAACAACATTCGGTAAGTGAAAAGGAGAAAGGCAAGACCTCTCCTTCTGGTGTGATGAATATAACCCCAGCCCCGACTCCATCTTGTCGTGCTGCGCCATCAAAGAACATTTTCCATGGTTCTGACATTTCAATAAACAAAACGTCCTCATCAGGCAGGTCTTCAGAGAACTTCCATTCATCGGGAATAGGATGATCAGCGAGAAAATCAGCTAGTGCTTGCCCCTTAATAGCCTTTTGTGAGACGTAGACAATTTCAAATTCTTGAAGCAATAAAGCCCATTTTGCCAATCTTCCTGATAGTACTGGTCTTGAGATGATGTACTTGAGAGGGTCAGCTCGGGAGATTAGTCTAACTGAATGCGCTTGGAGGTAATGCCTCAGCTTCTTTATTGCAAACATTAATGCTAGACATGTCTTCTCTATTGGAGAATAATTCAGTTCAACCCCATTTAATGTCCTACTAAGTTAGTAGAGATCGCTTTCCTTGCCTTCATCATTTTGTTGCGCCAACAACACCCCCAAGGAACGTATTTGTGCTGCAATATAGAGGATAAGTGGGCGTCCCGGTACCAGTGCTTGAAGGACAGGCGGATTCAACAAGTATTTTTTTATCTTGTTGAAGGCATTAGTACAAGCTTCATCCCAATAGAATGACGTATCCTTCTTCATTAAGTGGGTGAGTGGTTGACATCGACCCGCTAAATTAGAAATAAATCTCCGTATATAGGCCAACTTTCCTTGGAGACTCTTCAACTCATGGATGTTTCTTGGCTCCGACATTTTTAGAATGGCTTCAATCTTAGACTGGTCAATCTCAATCCCTCGATGTCAAACTATAAACCCTAGGAATTTGCCTGATGACACACCAAATGCGCATTTTAGTGGGTTCATTTTTAGCTGGAATCGACGTAATCGTTCAAATACCAGACGAAGATCTTGCAAATGATTTTCTTTTTCTTTTGATTTCACCACGAGGTCGTCAACATAGCATTCAACATGTTGGTGAAGCATATCATCAAAAATCTTCTGCATCGCCCTTTGATAAGTGGCACCTGCATTCTTTAAGCCAAAAGGCATAACTTTATAGCAATATATCCCTTTCGGAGTTCGGAAAGCCGTCTTCTCCTCATCTGCGGGTGCCATTTGAATTTGATTATAGCCAGATGAACCGTCCATGAAGGTTAATCTCCCATGACCTGTGGTAGCGTCGACCATGATCTCGGTAATTGGAAGTGGAAAATCATCTTTGGGACAAGCATTGTTAAGGTCTCGAAAATCCACGCAAACACGCATTTGGCCATTCTTCTTTTTTACTGGCACAATATTTGAAATCCATGTAGGATACTTGACCTCACGAATGAAACCTGCTCGGATAAGTTTATTGACTTCAACCTCAATCTGTGATATGAGTTCAGGATGAAAGCGACGCTGAGTTTGTTTTACAGGTCTAGCCCCATGTTTTACTGCTAGTTGGTGGACAGCAACCCTTGGGTCTAAACCTGGCATTTCATCATAGGACCAAGCAAAGACATCTCGATACTCCATCAAAAGTTCCATGTAATTTGCTTCCTCTTCAGGTGATAAGTTTGCATTGATGAAGGTTGGTCGTGGGTTTTCAACAGTTCCCAAGTTAACCTCTTTAAGTTCATCCATTGTAGGCTTATTTTCTGATTCAAGGGAAGGCGGGGCTTCCTCAACATCTTCTTTGATGACAAACTTAGCATTATCATCTTCTTCAATAGTGATGTGATTTGAAGTGAGACACATTATTTCATCTTCCTTTTCTTTATTAGAGGGGTTTGTTATCACTATTGTGCGTGTTTTTCCTTTCAATGTCTCCTCAGCACTCACCACCCATTCACATTGTCTCTTCATGCGTGAAGGTATTTTCCTATGAAGAACCTTTGAATCACTCATCAAACTTGATTGATGATCGAATGTATGCTTGTCATCTTTTGATATGGATTGTCCAAGTCTTGTAAAGACTGATGTGCGTTTTAGCGCCTTTCCATTATTTTGGGTTCCAATCCTGGCAAAAACAGGAGCACGACTTGTAGTTCCACCTAGACGATCCCAAACTGAAGCTCTAAGAGGTGCCGACTGACTTTGTTGTTTGTCCTTCACTTCTTCCACACTTATGTATTGCAAGGCTTCTTTATTAATCTAAAAATGCAGCGGTGTGGAAGACTCGTATCCAAGACCAGCCCTTACAGTTTTGCTAGAAGTTTTCTTCTCTCTCCATGCCTTTCTAGTCCTTGCAGAAACTTGTTTACCTTCAAGTTGAGGAGTATCACCATCCTTTGCTAACTCATTGATGTCCTCATGACTATAACCAGCCCTGGCTAAAAGCTTATAAGCATTGGGATCAAAGCCATTCGCCCGTTTATCTGGGAGTCTTCTAGGATTTATCACCACCGACTCGGTTTGATGAACAAACCCTTTTAATAATGGTTTTGAGACCTTGTTCAATGCGAGATTAGTAGCTGGCAAGGTCAAGTTTTCAAGCCCTTTATTGATCTTCTCTTCATCCTTGGCAAAAGAAGATTGACCCTCTTTTCTTGCTGATACTGGGATATATCGGAGTACTGTGGCTTTACGTGGTAGCTTATTGACAACAAAGTTTTCTACCACCTTTTCTTTTCCTTTATTCCTCGTTGGCCGAGACACCCTTTCATTTGCAGATGACTTATGTCCTTTTGAGCTTTTGGAGTCAATTCTTCCTTCTCCTAGATGGTCAGGTGGGGATCGTAGCTCTTCCATCACATTTGACTTGAAATAGAATTTTGCATCTGCAAAGTGAGCTTCAGTTATGGTGAAGGGGTCGGTGTCCGCCACTATCTTTCTTATTTGTCCATCTCGGCAATACTTAAAACATTGGTGGAGTGTTGAGGAGATGATACCATTTTCATGCATCCATGGTCGCCCAAGCAACATATTGTAGGTAGTTTTGGCATCTATGACATGGAAAAGTGCATTGGATTCCATATCTTCCATGTGCATTGCAAGTCTTATCTTTCCAATGGCGTTTTGCCCTCCCTGATTAAAACCTTGAATCATCAAATGACTTGGGAAAAGTTCATCCATAGGAATCCCTAGTTCTTTCATAGTCTTAAGAGGTAGTATATTGACCGCTGAGCCATTATCCACCAAGATACGATTCACCATCTTTTGATCAACATATCCTTTAATGAAAAGCGGTCGGTTATGGAGTTTTGATCCAAGCAACAAGTCTTCATCATTGAAGGATATCTCTGTTGTGCATACACCATGAGATAAATTTGAAGAGTCATCATAACCTTCCTTCATGACAGGTTCAATAGGAGTTTTCTCTTCATCAACATGATAGCAAGTAACAAGTACATTTTCAATCCTTCTCATCTCTATTGGCATGTACTCATTCAGTGTAATGGGCTTTCTTAGACTTTGCGCTAAAAAACCCTCCTTTCTGGCTGACATGGACTTTCGTTCAGTCTTTCGGCGTATCGGCTCATCAATTAGCTTCCTCACCATTGAGATTCTCATTCTAGTTGGCTTTGTCATCTGCATGTGCTTCCTCCTTCCTCTTTTACGCGTGACTAAAGTCCATCCTTCATCATCATACTTTTCAGACGAATCAGGCTTCAAGTTGTCAATTTGAGGTGCGAGGGTCATGCATGGAGTTAGACTTGAGGATGCAGCGAAGCTCATCGGGAAAATGGCATCAAGTCTTATAGGTTCAAAGGAGCCGAAACTTATTGTAGGGAGTGATTGACGTGGTCCTAAATTGACCGTGGTTGTGATATTAGAGGCTGCTATTTCATCATCAAAAATGATATCTCCATTCTCGTGTAGCCTCATAATCTTGTCTTTCAACACAAAACATTTCTCTATAGGATGACTGATTAAGCGATGATATTTGCAATAATTCAGATTATCTACTTGGTTTACTTCTTCAGGGCGTTTCACCTCTGGCAACTCAATGATATTTGCCTCAAGCAGATCATCCAGCATCCTAGATATGTCTGAGTCGGGGAATGGATACACTTTTTCTTGTCGCTCTTTCAAGGATGGTTTCTTTCTTTCTCCCTTTTGAAAAGTAGTCGATGTTGCATGATCATTCCTCTTAACTCCAGTTGGTACCCTTACAGCAGCCGAGTTAACTACTAAAGATTGCTTTCCCTCGACCTTTAGAGTGCTCTTTCCGAATCTATGACCTTCAGGCTTATTTCTTTTAGGCTCTTGCATAGGTAATAATGAACTTTCAGCCACCGCAATGCTAAGTTCCATATCGTGTGCACGAGTAGCCAATTCTTCAAAAGACTTTGGTTTGATGCCTTGTAGAATGTAGCGTAGTCCCCAATGCATCCCTTGAATACACATGTCTAGAGCAGAAGTTTCGGTGAGCCGATCTCTACAGTTGAGGCTAAGGTTTCTCCACCGATGACTGTAGTCGATGATAGGTTCTTCTTTCCATTGACGTGTATTAGTGAGTTCAATCATGCTAACCACACGACGAGTGCTGTAAAAGTGGTTAAGAAACTCGCGCTCCAACTGCTCCCAAGTATCAATCGAGCCAGACTCCAAGTCAGTGTACCAGTCAAAGGCATTACCTTTCAAGGAACGAACAAACTGTTTTACCATGAGATCGCCATTAGTCCCGGCATTGTTGCAAGTCTCCACAAAGTGAGCTACATGTTGCCGAGGATTTCCCTTACCATCGAATTGTTGAAACTTTGGTGGTTGGTAACTTAGAGGCATCTTTAATAGGTCGATTCTTTGGGTGTATGGCTTCGCATACGAATACGAGGGTTGAATTGAGCTTTCCACCTGGTCTGTGATGGCTTCCTTGATGAGTTCTTTCAATTGATTTATGGTGAAGATGCCATCAGTAATACTGCGTACATTCTTCACAACTTCGATTGCAGACTCTTCAATGACATCTAGTTGATCTGCTTGAAAAGCCTTGGTAGTCGAGGTTTGGCCTCCTTCGTTCAAGCTCTCAAGTTTGTTCATCAACTTTGCTATCTCGTGGTCTTTTGCCTTGAGTGAAGTCGAAAATCCCTCGACGAGTTTTGTCAAGTTAGCCACTTGATCCTCCAAAGATGTTGTCTCGGTCATCATCACTGACATGGTGCCAAAACCCGAAGCCTTACTTGGTGATTGACACAGAGAAGTTTCCATAGGTGAATTGTCGAAGTCGCCTTGAGTGCCGAAGAGAATTTCACGCGCCCCACTTGACTCTTGTAGTGGAGTTGCTTGTGGCTTCATCTTTGAGGCGAGATCTTGTGCCCCTCTTGCATTCGAAGTTGATGTCAACTTGAGAGTCGGCTTAGTTTGTTCATACAACTCGACGATGGATTTTGTTTTCAATGGCGGGGTTGAAGAATCTTCAATAGTATGTTGGTGACTTGAATCAGTGGCCTTGTTGCTTTTCGAAACGACAATGGTGATCATGTTCCTCCTAGTTGCCATTAAGAGTTTGTTGAAAATTCTTTCTTGAAAGGAAGAGATGAGAGGTAGAGATTTCCCCAGTGGAGTCGCCAGAAATTTGTAGACACAATTTTGAGCACCTGAAATTAAACAAGCACACGTGTACAAATATATGATTTTATTAAATATATGAATGGGTACAATCTCTATGTAATATATTCTTTCAAAAGAATATGGCAATCCTCTGATTCTTCCCTTGGATTTGATGTATGGTGACTTGATTTATTTGAGTAATTAAACCAAGATATGTGCTTTGCAAGAACGCGAATTTGGGCGTGTATTGCGAAGCGAGATTTGGTGATTTGATGCTTTGAAGAGTACCTTTGATGTGTCTTCAAAGTGTTGTTGAATAACTCTTATGGGGCGTTTAGGCTTGATCCAACAGAGCTTCGTTCTTTGTAGACTTCAAGCGTAGATGAAGGAGGCTTGAGAATTCTTTGAGAGAGCTTCCTTGCTTGAAGAGAGAGAGTGTGAGAGCTTCCTTGCTTGCAGAGCTTGTCTTGAAGGAAATTTGTATCTCCCCGGAATCCTCTTGGTGATTTGATGCTTTGAAGAGTATCTTTAATTTGTCTTCAAAGTGTTGTTGAAAAACTCTTATGGGGCGTTTTGGCTTGATCCAACAGAGCTTAGCAAGATTTGATGATTTGATACTTTGAAGAGCACCTTTGATTTGTCTTCAAAGTGTTGTTGAAGAACTCTTGTGGGGCATTTAGGCTTGATCCAACAGAGCTTCGTTCTTTATAGACTTCAAGCGTTGAAGGAGGCTTGAGAACTCTTTGAGAGAGCTTCCTTGCTTGAAGAGAGAGAGAGCGAGAGCTTCCTTGCTTGCAGAGCTTGTCTTGAAGGAAATTTGTATCTCCCGGAATCCCCCTCTCTTTAGGTTGAGGCCCTCTATTTATAGAGATCTGTAGGGGCTCTCAGGTCCTTTTCCAATGCCACATGACATAATTTTATTGGTTGATATTTATTGACGGGATCTTGCATTTATGACAAGATATCTGATGGGATCTTGCATTTATGACAAGATATCTTGAATATCTCATCCCAAGTGTCAACTTTTCATTGGCCAAGAAATACATGAAGGCTCATTTATTTTCTATGTCATTTATTTCAATTTTATTTTATGCTTTCTTTTAAAGAATAAAATAACACATGACAAAATTTGGTTGGTAGAAAATTTGTGTTTCTACAATCTCATTTTCTGCATTCAAACGTGCAGGACCCGCAGGTATGAGTTTTGAATTTCTTTTTCTTTAACATATGTAAAGCTATTTGGTTGGTCTTCTTTTCTTTTCAAAATCTGTTTTCTGCTTCTGTTTGGGACGCTCATTTTCCATCTCAGCAACAAAGTTGTATGCTTGCCCATTGTTCCTCCCATGCCTTTGAGTTTAGCTTATTATTTATGTTAGAGCTGCGTTTTTTTTTTCTTCTGCTGGTTACTCATACGGCGACTCATTTAGAAAGAAAAACGAGAGAAGGTCCTCTTCAGTTGAGGTGATGTTTCAGCTGGTTCTGGAGTGTGTTTTCCTTCCTGTTTTCTTCGAAAGAGAGATAGTTGGCCATTTGATTTGTTGTTTCTGTTTTAGCGTCTTCGATATACATGATGAAAAGCATGCTCTTTCGGTTCTTTCATTCTTGTATAAAACAAACCATGGCAGTATCAGAGATTAGAAAAAGGGTAGGCGTGAACAATGTTTTCTGTGTTAGGTTTGGTTTTCAAATGTTCAGCTTCCATGTGTATATGACTCGCTCCTCTTTGTTGAAAATGATGGGTCATGTCGTGTTTAGGCTTTGAGTTAAGAGGCTGGTTTAGCTTTCCAGTTCTATTGCCTGAGAGACTGTTGGTTTTAAAGGTCTTCTTCACCCCTGCTTTCCTTTGGTTGGAGCGTCTCTGTGCAATTGGAACATTACATAAGAGTAGTTACGACTTATAGGTGCATAAGAAAGAGTGAAAAAACGTGAGGGAGTGTCCTTTTAATTAAGGGGACTTTGTTTTTTTGCAGGTTCTGGTTTCATATTCTTTTCCTCTATTTCTTGTAAAAATGAGATAACATACACTGTGTTTTGTAGTCTCAGCATTTAATATGTATTCTTTCCTGCTGTATGAAATGAGCATGGCATTTGTTTAAAGATCAAGAAAAGAATGAGTGGTGGGGCATGGCTTCTATTATAGGTTTCAGTTTCAGAACTTTGTTGTTTTTGGTGCATGTGGAATTGTGTTTTTTTTTTAGAGTAATTGGTAGACTTGTTTCAGACTTTAAATTTAAGTTGAAATGCTGGGTCTCTCTTGCTGGATTTGAATTGTTTTAAGCTTCCTGTGAATTTTGGAATGGATGTGTATGGCTTGTTTTTTTTCTTTTTTGCGATGCTTGTATTTTGATAAAAAAATATAAAAAAAATGTTTTTGCGTGTTGCATACAGACAATACTCTAAAATGTTTTTAACGTTTTTTATATAAAAAAAACAAATATTTGAAGTTTTTTAAAATGTGTTTTCGCATGGATTTCTTAAACACAACACACAATTATTTTCTTGCATCTTGGATTTTACAACATGTTTGTAAATTTCAAAGGGTGTTGGCTAAAGAAATCCAAAAGGGGTATTTAGATAAAGAAATCCCAAATGGGGTAAATATCCAAAATATTATTTAGATAAAGAAATCCAAAAATATAAAAATCTTATTTTTAGAAATTCGTCTTTATTCACTATTAGTATTTAGATAAAGACATCCCAAATGGGGTAAATATCCAAAATATTATTAGAAATAATTTGTTATTATTCATTATTAATGTTTGGATGAAGAAATCCAAAAGGGGTTAATATCCAAAATATTATTAGGAATAATTTGTTATTATTCACTACAAATGTTTGAATGAAGAAACCCCAAAGGGGTTAATATTCAAAATATTATTGGGAATAATTCGTCATTGTTCACTGTTAATATTTGAATAAAGAAACCCCAAGTGGTAAATGTCAAAAATATTTTTCTAGGAATAACAAGTCATTATCCCTTAATAATATAAGGGCAAATAAACCTATCAAAGGTAGATGTCCAAAATATTGTTAATAGGAATACAACTTGTTTATTTTTAACATAAGGGCAGATTTATGCCTAAAATTTTATTTAGAACAATTTAATTGTGTATCCTTGAAAGAAGCCTCAATTATAATTGGGGACATTTCAAATTTTGATTCCACAATTTATAAGTCATGAAAATATGAAATACTAAGGTAAAAATGGGCTTTTAAAGCACCTTGAATTTCCTTAGATTTCTAACTTAGTTTTTCTTTTCATTTCTCTTCCTTGCGATTTACGAGTCGCGACCACTTGAAATACTAAGTGAAAAATGAGCTCTTAAGCACATTGAATCTCCTTAGATTTCTATTTTAGTTGTCTCTAAATTTATAAATTCTAAATTTATTTCAAATCAAGTATAGACTTCAAGAGATCTGCATTGTTTGTCTTTGGCACTCTATAGACATATCTAAAGGTATGATCCATATTGGCCAAAGGTTCTTTCCCTTAAACTTTGAACCCAAGTTCGTACGTCATAGCAGACTTATCCTAGGGAACTGATGGGACTAGAGAATATCAACACCATAGCAATTATAGACAAACCAAACATCAAGCAGCTTGCCTTAGGTAGGGCGTACTATGGGTGCTAAAACCTTCCCTTTACGCAACCAATCCCTTGCCTTAGAATCTCTGAAAGACCAGTTAGGTTTCCCAATGACCATAATACTAGGTGGCGACTCCCTTTTTCACAAAACAAAATCCCCGAAATCAATCCCCCGCTTCAGGAAGGGTCGCCGCGACGTCGAGCTCTCGAGAGGGTACGACAGGTCAGTTGGCTGAAGGGGAAAATGGTGGGCTATTGATGAGAGGGAGAGGTCGGTTGGCTGAGGGGAAAATGGTGGGTTGTTGATGAGAGGGAAAGTCTGTTGGAGGCTTGGGGGTTCTGTGATCGAAATCTCCAAAGCCGGGGAAGCTGCTAGTGGCTGGCTTAGACTTGAAGATGAGAGGATGAAAAAGAGATGGAAAGGCAGAGGGGCTGGTGTGTTCTTTGGTCGGCTGAGGGGAAGAAGAAAACAAAGGGAAAAGGCTAGACTCAGGGAGAAGGGACTGTTGGTGTTGTGGTCGGGTCTCTGTGGGGGTGCAATGGCTAAGATGGAGAAATAAAGGGGCTCTCACTGGTGGTTGGCTTAGAGAGGAAAAAAATTAGAAAGATGGGGGCGACTACTTGGTTTAGGCCGGGAGAAAAAATTAGATTTAGGGTTTTTTTGTGTTTGCCCTAAATTTCTCTCTTTAAAAAATTTGTCCTCTGTAAATTTTCCTCTCCACTTGTGCATATGACTGAAGGTTCACTTATATAGAAAATCTCTACATGTGTTATTTAAGAAAATATTGCAGTAATTATTGCAGAGATTGTCTTCTATAACCAGCACTAAAAAATCCTATATATATAGTATCTTATATTGCAGTGATTATTTTTCATAACCAGCACGAATCAAACCATATATATATGGTATTTTATATTGCAGTAATTATATAAGATTCAGTAATTATCTCCTTGACATATTGCTTCCTTAATCTTAGCCTTGATGCTCTATGTTATCGCCACATGTAAACCCTTATTTTTTATTTCTTTTTTTATTTTTTTATTTTTTATTTTTGAAAAATTATTAAAACATGGGTCAAAAATTGGGTAGCAACAATGCTGATGGAGTGAAGGGGTATCGCTTGTGGGATCCCACTGCCCATAAGGTAGTCATCAGCAAAGATGTCATATTTGCAGAAGGTAAAATGCAAATGGAAGAACATAATAGCATTCTAAAGGAGACTACAGCAGTCCAGATGAAAAATACTCAGAATCATACTTCTTCTGAAGATGCACCAGAGCATGAAGAACAAGAACAAATAGAGTCTGAAACTCCTAAAGTTCGACGGTCAACTCGTGAAAGAAGACCACCAGCTTGGCACTCAGAATATGTTACGAAGAGCAACATTCCATACTGTCTTCTAACAGAGGATGGAGAGCCATTAACTTTCTATGAGGCTATCAAAAGCACAGATGTATCTATGTGGATGACAGTAATGCAAGAAGATATTGAAGCTCTACACAAGAATAACACTTGGGATCTTGTTCCGCTACCACAAGGAAAGAAGGCCATTGGCAACAAATGGGTTTACAAGGTAAAGCGTGATGGCAATGATCAAGTGGAGCGGTATCATGGAAGATTGGTGGTGAAAGGATATGCTCAGAAAGAAGGAATAGACTTCAATGAGATATTTTCCCCGGTGGTACGACTTACTACAATCAGAGTAGTTTTGGCGATGTGTGCTATATTTGATCTTCACTTAGAGCAGTTAGATGTGAAAACTGCATTTCTTCATAGAGAACTTGAAGAAGAAATATATATGCTCCAACTAGAGGGTTTTGCTGAAACAGGCAAGGAGAACTCGGTTTGCAGGTTGAACAAATCTCTATACGGTCTCAAACAGGAGACGAGGTGTTGGTACAAGAGATTTGATTCCTTCATAATTAGCCTTGGGTACAACAGAATCAGTTCAGACCATTATACGTATTACAAGAGGTTTGAAGAAAATGATGTTTTCATCATTTTGTTGTTGTACATGGATGACATGTTGGTAATAGGTCCCAACAAAGATCGAGTCCAAGAATTGAAGGCACAGTTGGCTAGGGAGTTTGATATGAAGGACTTGGGACCAGCAAACAAGATTCTATGGATGCAAATTCACCGATATAGAAGTAAGAGGAAGATTTGGCTTTCTTAGAAGAATTATTTGAAGAAGATCTTGCGATGTTTCAACATGCAAGATTGTAAGCCAATTTCCACCCCACTTCCAATTAACTTCAAATTATCCTCAAGTATGTCTCCTAGCAATGAAGCAGAGAGGATAGCGATGTCTCGAGTATTGTATGCATCAGCAGTGAGAAGTTTAATATTTGCCATGATATGTACAAGACCAGACATTGCACAAGCAATGAGAGCAGCTAGTCGATACATGGCAAATCCTGGTAGAGAGCATTGGAATACTATTAAGAGGATCTTGAGATACATCAAGGGTACCTCAGATGCTGCATTATGTTATGAAGGATCAGAATTTATTGTCAGAGGTTATGTTAATTGCAGGAGGAGCTGTGAGCTGGGTCTCTAAACTTCAGACTGTTGTAGCTTTATCCACAACAGAAGCTGAGTACATGGCAACTACACAAGCTTGTAAAGAAGCAATATGGATGAAGAAACTTATGGAGGAGCTCGGGCACAAACAAGAGAAGATTCTTTTATATTGTGATAGTCAGAGTGCCTTGCATATTGCAAGGAATCCAGCGTTTCATTCAAGAACAAAACACATAGATGTTCAGTATCACTTTGTTCATGAAGTAGTGGAAGATGGAAGTGTGGATTTTTAGAAGGTTCACATAAAAGAAAACCCAGTAAATGCTTTGACTAAACCAGACAACACTGACAAGTACATATGGTGTAGATCCTCTTATGGCCTAACAAAAATGTAAGCAGCATGAAGATGACAAGCATAGAAAGGATAGAAGAATCACAAATGATCAAGTGTGAAGACTTGATTAAATCATCGAAGTCTTCAAGTGGGAGAATGTGAAGCTAGCACCAATTGGTGCTGCCAATGTCAACAAAATGAGCACCAATTCGGTGCCACTTGCAGCACCAATTGGTGCTCTTGTCTTTTGCAAGACAAAGGCAAGGAAGCTTGCCTATAAATAGGCAGTGCTTCCTTGCCTTATGCACATCATCACAAGTGAGAGAAGAGGAGAGTGAGAGAGGGAAAGTAATCCCACAAATTGCGTCTTTTGATTTAGGATAACGAGACTTTCAAATCAAGATCTAAAGTAACTGTTTTGGAGCAGTAATCCCACAATTTCTTGTTATACTGAAAAGGCTTGGAGCTGTTAGGGTGATGATTATGATAATATTTGCATAATGCCGTTAAGGTAGCCACAAAAATTGCTCTCTGTTTTTCCGCGATTTGTCCACAATAACAATTGCTAATGGTCATATACACACATATACGTACAAATGTTATGTTTGTACATGTACTTGTAAATCTATCTAGTAAATAAATCAATCTACATAAGATGTTTGGACATCTCCTTTTGGTGTTTATGATAACCAGGGAATAAATTTTTAGCTTCAGATGTTACTATAAGTGTGCTTTAAGTTGTGTTCTGTAGTCTACCCTTTCAAGTTAAACCTGGTATTTTGATGTCTATCTAGTACGATGATGAGCTCATTAGGTAACTGAGGGGGTTCGGCCCTCAGAGATATCTTCGTCTGTCTGAGAGCATGAATTGATATTCAATACAATTTGATTACACTAAGTCTGTACTCTAGGCTGCGCTTTTTTTTCCCCCTTTAGTTCTGTCTTGTATCATTTTACTTGTAATAGCCTTATATCCTTGAAGTAAGTATAGAATTTGTAATTTGGATTTTGGACTTTCGAGTCATGAATTTGCATTTTCTCGCTGCCTGTGTTGTTATGCCAAAGAAATGTTCTGCCACAGCTTTATGCCAAAGACTGACAAACCCATACCATGAAAATAATTTGATGGCCTATTCATTCTGTTTATTCCCCTGCCAACTTTTATACCTTGTCTTATGGGAAAGATCACTGATTATTGATTCCAGCTGCAATTTTTCACGCCTCTTAAGAACTTTCGCGTGTTTCCATCCACTCAGCAGAAAAATTGATTGCTTCTTTCATTTATTCAATGTATGACCATTTAATCAGGTCTCCTTCAACCTCTCGAATCCGTGCTAAGGTGCTCTATGTCACATCTAAAGAGAGATTTAGAAGGGAACTGAATGGTATCCACTATGATATTCAGGCTACTGACCCTACAGAGATGGATCTTGAAGTGATCAGAGACCGTGCAAATTAAAGAGTCTATACCATTAATGGTTTCTTCTGAGGAAAACAAGTTTGTCAAGCTCTTGCCAACTTGCGAATTAATGCCTCCTTGTTCCATTAATCTACGTACAGGATCCTTATGTGAACAAGATAAACTGCATGTTACTTAAATAACTAGCATTGCGGAAGTGTGATAAGCAGCTCTGTGCTATTATATTGGAAATTCCTGCTAAATTCAGCTTCCTCAATGTCCTCTTGTTTCCCTAAATTACTGCTAAATTCAGCTTCTGCACTGGAAGCTGTAGCAGATAAACATCAGCAAATCGAATTTCATTTACATATGTACTCCAATGAACTAACGAATCAATACAAAAATAAATGAGAGGGGTTTTTTTCCAGACCACATTTACTGCTCCTTTGTTGGGAAAACTAGGGACAACTAACTGGATCAATTCAGCGGAATACAATTCACAATTCACAAGTCCCAATCCTTTTTCCCTCTTTGTGCAGTAAAAAACAGAATCAAACAATGAACAAATATAATGCAACAATCACACAAATCAACACCAAGATTTTTACATGGAAAACCCGATGCAGGAAAAACCACGGGACCGTAGTCCACCTAAAAACTTCTACTATCACAAATAATGGGTTCACAATTGTTCTTCCTCAGATTCAACTAAGGGCTACAACATATATATCATCAAGAACTACTTATTCTCGGATTACAACAAGATTAAAGGAGAATTATTTGAGAAAAACTCACAATACTGACAGCTCTGTTTTTTGTCAAAAGGGCCAGCTTCCACACCACCAATCTTCGATCCAACCGTCCAGAATGAAAAGGAACGTGTCTAAAAGCTGCTGTCAAAATCTCAGCCCAATCCAACGGTGAATGAATTGGAAATCGAAGAAAGAACGTAGGCTGCTCTGCTGCCTCTTCTTCCTTTCTTTCTCTCGGTTTTCTTCTCCTCTCTTCTCAAATTTCTACTGCCCTCTACAGTAACCGTTTCATTTAATTTAAACCAAAGAGACAGCCAGCTGCCTCCTTAATTAATATGGTGGTCCCCCCATCACATGGTGCGGGACCACACAACAAATCTCCACCTCACGCACCATGTGAGGAATTTGCCATAGTGGCGATCAACATGTAAGCTTCAATTTAGAAGGCTCTGACAAGCCTGTTTCCCTTCTGCAAAACTCAAACTTCTCTCTCGGTAGAGGTTTGGTCATCATGTCTGACACGTTGTCATCAGTATGGATCTTCTCAACAACAAATGACTTCATCTCCATAGCATCTCGAATCCATTGATATCTAACCTCAATGTGCTTTGACCGAGAGTGAAAAGTAGTGTCGTACCCTCGCGAGAGCTCGACGTCGCGGAGACCCTTCCTGGTAGCAGGGATTGATTTCGGGGTTTTTGTTTTGTGAAAAAGGGAGTCGCCACCTAGTATTGTGGTCACTAGGAAACCTAACTGGTCTTTCAAAGATTCTAAGGCAAGGGACTGGTTGCGTAAAGGGAAGGTTTTAGCACCCCTAGTACGCCCTACCTAAGGTAAGCTGCTTGGTGTTTGGTTTGCCTATAATTGCTATGATGTTGATGTTCTCTAATCCCATCAATTCCCTAGGATAAGTCTGTTATGATGTACAAACTTGATTTCAAAGTTTAAGGGAAAGAATCCTTGGCCAATATGAATCATACCTTTAGATATGTTTATAGAGTGCCAAAGAGAAACGGTGCAGAACTCTTGAAGTCCATGCTTGATTTGAAAATAAATTTAGAATTTATGAATTTAGAGACATCTGAGATAGAAATCTGAGGAGATTCAATGAGTTTAAGAGCTCATTTTTCCCTTAGTATTTCAAGTGTTCGTGACTCGTAAATCGCAAAGAAGAGAAACAAGAAAGACTAAGTTAGAAATCTAAGAAAATTCAAGGTGCTTTAAAAGCCCATTTTTGCCTTAGTATTTCATGTTTTCATAACTTTATAAATCGTGGAATCAAAATTTGAAATGTCCCCAATTATGATTGAGGCTTCTTTCAAGAATAAACAAATAAATTGTCCTAAATAAAATTTTAGGCATAAATCTGCCCTTATGTTAAAAATAAACAAGTTGTATTCCTATTAATAATATTTTGGATATTGACCTTTCATAGGTTTATTTGCCCTTATATTATTAAGGGATAATGACTTTGTTGTTCCTAAAAAATATTTTGATATTTACCCCTTGGGGGTTTCTTTATCTAAATATTAACAATGAACAATGGCGAATTATTCCCAATAATATTTTGAATATTAACCCCTTTTTGGGGGTTTCTTTATCCAAATATTTGTAGTGAATAATAACAAATTATTCCTAATAATATTTTGGATATTAACCTCTTTGGGGTTTCTTTATCCAAACATTAATAGTGAATATAGACAAATTCCCAAAAATAAGATTTTTATATTTTTGAAATATTGGCCAACACCCTTTGGAATTTACAAACATGTTGTAAAATCTAGAAATGCAAGAAAATATTTTTTGATGTGTTTAAGAAATCCATGCGAAAACACATTTTTGAAACTTCAAATATTTGTTTTTTTAAAATAAAAAAATGTTAAAAACATGTTAGGGTATTGGTCGTATGCAACATACAAAAATATTTTTTATATTTTAATTAAAAAACATTATTTATCACAACTATTAAATGCAAACATCACAATTGAAGCTAGCAAAACATCACAAAAATAAATTCATCACATGGGGATCAAAGTCCTGAAATTAACATTTCGAACTCAAAAGAACAGTTAATCGCAACAATTAAACACTATCATCACAGTTAAAATTATTAAACCATTACGAGAATAAACTTTTCAGCCAAAGTTCTGAAAGTAACATTTTAAACTCAAAATCCTACGTCAGTAACGGTGCCCCACGACTCATACTCTGTTTCCCTAATCTTGAAAACTGTCATGCTTGCGAAAGTAAAGAAACCTGAGGGAGCATGCTTTTATACCATGTATTAAAGACTAAGCTAAAGAAACCAACGGCCAGCTATCTTGTAAAGGAAAAAAACCGTGATCTAACGGTCTGCAAAGGAAATCACCCTACCTGAAAAGGGATTTCCCTCATGCCCTTTTTACTTTCTCCTCCCCAAACTTCCCTCATGTTTTCTACTCTTCCTTCTGCACCTATAAGCCATAACTATTCCCCTGCAATATTCCGGTTGCACAGAGACGCTCAAACCAAAGGAAGGCGGGGACGGCGACAACCCTTTAAAACCTACGGTCTCTCAGTCATTGAAACTGGAAAGCTAAACCAGCCTTACGACTCAAATCCTAAACATGGCATGAACCATCATTTTCAACAGAAAGGAACAAGTTCGTATACACATAAAAAAAAAATCAAAACTTTGAAACCCAATCCTATAGCATAAACCGTGAACCTGCCTCTCCCCTTTTCTTAACCTCAGGCTCTGCCATGTTTTATATCATGCTAAAGGAAACAACCTAAACGTCATGCCTTTGCCTTACATACGTTAAATACCAGAACTAAAGACCAACGGTCTGCTACCTCCCTTGTCAACAGAACACAAACATCTAGAGCAATGGAAAGAAACGGTTCCGGAACATAACGAAACACACATGCAAGGGTTGTGGTATAGCAGGGAAAAAAAAACACAGAGGCCGAAACCTATACCTGCAGAGCTTGTTTGCAAAAAAGGAGAACGAACCGATGGGCAGTCACTCACAACAAAAGAGCAAAAAACGCAGCTCTAACAGTAATAGTAATCTAGACTCCTTTGTTGCCTGATGAAAAATGATGTCCCGAAATAGAAGTAGAAACAGATTTTTAAAAGGAAATAAAGAAACCAAACCGGCAGCTTTACATATGTTAAAACAAAGGCAAATCCAAACTCATACCTGCGGATCCTGCAGAAGATGAGTATGTAACTGATGGCAAAGCTTCCGCCTTTTTCTAATGACCCGAAGCAAGCCTTCCTCTTTTTCTGCCGTTGGGGAGCTTTTCCAAAAAACCTCTTAGAATCTTTGTAAACCCCGGTTCGACAGAGTAGGATAGACTCAACCCAAGGTAATCTCCTCCTGTTCTCAATGATTTTCGGCTTCTCTAACCTCAGCTAGTGTAGCTCTCTGTTTCTTTAACTCTTCTGTCCCTCCTCTTTTTTCTCTCTGTCTTTAAACTCTCTTTGTCTCTCCCTTTTCTCTCTTTTTTCTCTCTGTCTTTTTTTATAAAAAAAAACTCCTCCCCTTTTCTCTTCTGCACAGCCCCATATATATAGCCGAGCAACACATAGAGGCTAACCTGCACTCCCTCTCATCCCAGCCGTCTGTGTTAGGGATGGAATTCCCACCCTTAGATGATGGCCAGGCTCCTTCTGCGTGATTGCGTCCTCTTCCCCAACTGGCACTGGAGGTACAATGCCGCAGCTGCCATCCTAGCGTACAAAGGAGGACTGTCTTCTGCAGTGCAAGGACAGGAGAAAAAAAAAAGAAAATGGCAGGAAACGGCTGCAGAGGAGGGAAAAGGTTGCAGATGGGGGTACAGTACCAAACTCATTAATTCAAAATGGGGTTATTTTAAAACGGCGCCGCCTGGCTTCCCCGGCTGAAGAAAGGAAAAACAAATGCACATTAATGTGTAAAAGCATGACGGCGTCGTTTGTTGTCGAAACACAAGGCAAAGGTAAACATAGCGGCAGCCACATAATTCATGGTTGTAGATTTCTGTCATTTGCTGATCCTATCCTGTTTTCTATTCCAACCGAGTTTCTTCCAATTTATATCGGCAATTAACTCCCTTATTTCAGTCTTTTTTTTCAATTCAGTCCTGCAAACTTGGGGGAAAATTAAACCCTTCCTGCGGCAGAAAAAATTTTTGCGGTAGAAATTTTGCGGCAGAATTATTTTTTGCGGCAGAATTTTCGCTTCCTCAGCGGATATTCAAACGTGAATATTTTGAGCTTCTGTTAGCGAAATCCAGCGATTCGAAAGCCCAAACATCTATGCGTCCAAGACTACAACTTTGATGAAGGATTCGAATTTTTGAACATATCTCTCCTAAGATAGCCAAAGTTTCTCCTTCTTCCTGTTGTTGCTACCCAATTTTTGACCCATGTTTTAATAAATTTTTCAGAAAAAATCCAAAAATAGCAAAAAGCATTGAAAATCCAAAAAAAATATGTTTTTAATACATTTGCATCGTTTTTAGCATTTTCAGCGTCGTCTAAAAAGAATTTAAATTTTCAAAGGTCTTTCGAACGCGTTCAACTTTTAACGTTCATTGATTTTCCTCATTGAGTCGACACTGATATTGCTTGTTTTTCAAAAATACAAAAAAATAAGAAAATTCAAAATTTACAAAAAAAAGAGGAAAAGAGAAGGAAAGGAAAGGTTGAGAGACTAGTTTGAAAACCTAGCAAAACTTTTCCTATAAATACCATGCTATACTGAATTTTCAAAGGGGGATATTGTAAATTGGGAGAGGCAACACAAAAAAAGAGGGTTAAACTTAACTTTTCTTTTTCCTCACCCAAAACCAGCCGCTCCCCCCGGGACCAACACCATTTTTCATCCCTCTCTTTCGGCTGAAAATCAGGGGAGGAGCCTAGACAGCAGCCCCACCTTCTTTTCCATTTTCCAGCCGACAGGAGGCCCCTCCCTTTAGCTTTTCTTCTTCCCCACAGCAGCTGGCAACAGGACTGATGGTCCCCGGTCCCTCTTCCTTCCCCGCTGCCCCCCTTTTCCTTCATTAGGACCAGACCTCACAGGCAAAAGAGGGAGAAAGGAGGAGAGGGAGTTGATTCTCTTCTGGCTTCTTCCCCAGCCGCCCCTCCGGAGGATTTTTTGGCTCTTCTTCTCGCCATCCTAGAGCTTGGCTCTTTGGGGACTGTGTTCCCCTTCTCAGCACCTTTCCCTTCTTCTCGCCTAAACCGGCAGCCGATCTCCCTCTCACCTCACCAGACCGCTCCCTCACAGAAACTAGCCGCCCCCCTCACCAGGCTCCCCTCTTCCAGCCAACAAAAAAGCTGACGTCCCCCGGGGTCCTTGGTTGTTGTTTTCAGAACAGAGCCAAGGACCCCCTGCCATTTCAGCTCTTCACCGTTGCCCTCTCAACACAGAACAGTCTTTCCCCCAATAACAACCAACACTCTCTCTATCCTCTCCTCTCACAGCCGGCTTGTTCTCTTTCTTCTTCATTAACAGAAGTCAGCCGTCGCTGCACCTCAGCACTGCCACCGGTCTCCACCATAAGCGACCCAGACCAGCCCGAACACAGTGGCGCTCATAGACCCAAATCGGCTCGCTTTCTTTCACCAGCATCTCCACAGAACCGGCCACCAACAGCAGCCAGCACACGACTGTGCCCGCAGCAGCTCCCTGCACCCAGGAAACACTTCCTTCTCCTCCAAGGCCGAGACCCTTAAGCACTGGCAGATCCGTCCACCGCCATGACTGCCGCCACAGAGACACAGTCGACTGATCTGCCACCTAAGGAAGAGAGAAGACAAAAAAAATCAGACCGGGAGGAAGAGAGAAAACAGAAGGAGAGCAGATCTAAAAAGGGGGAGGAAGAACCGAAACTTTGCTTGTGTTTTTCTTCTTTTACAGGTGACGGTGGTTGTCACCACCGACAGGGAAAGGAAGAGGAGAAGAAGTTGCTCTAGACCCCCCTGCTGCCCAAAATTTCTTGCGGCGGCGCGTGGGAAGATGCGCCACCACTGTTCATGCTGTCACAGAACTGGTCCCGACACTGTTATGGATTTTTGAATGGCTGTTTTGTAATTTTAGAATTTTTTAATGTAATTTTTGTTTAATGTAATATTTGTTTAGTTTTGAGTTTTTGGAATTTGTATTTTGTAAACATGGAAGCAAAAAAAAAGAAAAGAAAAAGAAAAGAAAAGATACAGTAAAGAAAAAGAAAAGAAAAAATACACTGAAAGTGTATGTGTTTGTATGTATTTTGTTTATGAACGTTTTTTTGTATGATAAAATTGCAAGAATAAAAAAGAATTTAAGATTTTGATTTGCTCACGGATAAAGAATTATGAACTTACATGTAAGTCGTATTTCTAAAATTCGATGAAAGAACAGAATTTTTTAAAACTTCTTTAACACATCAAGTCCATGAAGCAGCTTACCTCAGGTAGGGTGCGTTAGGGGTGCTAATACCTTCCCTAACCACAACCAGTCTCTTACCCGTGAATCTCTGATAAGACCAGTACCCGGGTTTCCTAGTAGCCTTCAATAAATTACTAGGTGGCGACTCCCAACGATGTAATCAAAGCAAAACACAACAGATAAAATCACCAGCCGACGCTGCGCAGATTTTTTGACGTGCGACACCTGTCACGTGTGATCTTCATGTCAAGAATCTGTTTTTCCGGTCCTAAGTCTTTCATTGCAAAAGACTTGCTTAACTCTTCCTTCAACATCTAAATCTTCTTAGCATCATGGCCAACAATCAACATATCATCCACATACAACAAGAGAATAATAAAGTTTCCATCTGGAAACCTTTTCATAAATATACAATGATCAGAAGTGGTCCTGTTATAACCATGATCCACCATGAAAGAATCAAACTTCTTGTACCATTGTCTTGGAGCTTGCTTTAACCCATACAAGCTCCTTTTCAACTTGCAAACTAACTGCTCTTTACCTTTTGCTTCAAACCCTTCAGGTTGTTCCATGTAGATCTCTTCATCTAAATCACCATGAAGAAATGCAGTTTTCACATCAAGTTGCTCAACTTCAAGATTCAAACTAGCAGCTAAGCCAAGCACAACTAGGATTGAAGACATCTTGACCACTGGTGAAAAGATTTCTTCAAAATCAATACCCTTCTTCTGACCGAAACCTTTCACAACCAATCTTGCCTTGTACCTTGGTTGTGAGCAATGTTCATCAATTTTCAACCTGAATACCCATTTGTTCTTGAGTGCTCTCTTACCTTTAGGAAGCTTCACTAACTCAAAGGTATGGTTTTCATGCAAGGATTTCATCTCTTCTTGCATTGCTTTCAACCACTCACTTTTCTTCTCATGTGATATAGCTTCATCAAAGCATTCTGGCTCTCCCCCGTCAGTAACCAGCATATACTCATGAGGAGAGTATTTGGTGGAAGGTTGGCGAGGTCTAGTTGACCTCCTCAATTGTGGCTCATCTGGAGCTTCCTGCATAACCTGTTCAGGAATAACATCATTAGCTAATTCAGGATCACCAACTAATGGCTCATTAAGAAAACCATCATTTTCATCATTTTGCAAGTCTCCCCCATGATTAGCAGGCATCAAAGGTAACTGTGGAGTAGGTGCTGGATTTGAATTAGATGGAATAAAAGTAGTAGACTTTGTTTTCTCTTTCAGTTCAAAGTCTTCAATGGTTTGATCTTCAAAGAAGATAACATCTCTGCTTCTCACAATTTTCTTCTCCTTTGGATCCCATAACCTATAACCAAACTCATCATCTTCAGAGCCCAAGAAAATGCACTGCTTTGTCTTGCTGTCAAGCTTAGACCTTTCATCTCTTGGAACATGTACAAATGCTCTACATCCAAACACTCTTAAGTATGCATAGAAAACATCTTTTCCTTTCCAAACTCTATCTGGAACATCAAACTCAAAAGGAACTGATGGAGAAAGGTTGATCATGGCAACTGCAGTCTTCATTGCCTCACCCCAAAAGGACTTAGGCAGCTTTGCATGAGAGAGCATACATCTAATTCTTTCAACAATTATTCTGTTCATTCTCTCAGCCACTCCATTCTGCTGTGGAGTCTTAGGAACTGTCTTCTCCAACTTGATATCATGTTCCCTGCAGTACTTCTCAAAAGGACCCCTGTATTCACCACCATTGTCTGCTCAAACACATTTCAGCTTTCTACCAGTTTCTCTTTCAACTTTGGCATGGAAATCCTTAAAGACATCAAGCACCTGATCTTTGGATTTCAAACAAATAGCCCAAATCTTCCTGGAGTGATCATCAATAAAACTAACAAAGTACAATGCACCTCTAAGAGACTTATCAATCATAGAGCAAACATCAGTATGAACTAAATCAAGAACATGTGACCTTCTATGTGAAGGTGATCTTTGAATGCAACTCTATGTTGTTTACCAACTAAACAATGAGTACATGTGTTCAAGTTCATACCTTTTAAACGAAGGTAGTTCTTCTTGGCAAGGATGTCAAGGCCTTTCTCACTCAAATGCCCAAGCCGCTTATGTCATAGATCAGTAGAGCAATCTTCAATTGCATTCACCTCCCATTTGATCACCTTGGCTTATGACATGTAAAGACCTATCTTCTTCCCTTTAGCAACAATTAGGGAATTTCTGGAGAGCTTTCATTTATCATCTCCAAAGTAACTGTGATAGCCTTCTTCATCAAGAGTACCTATAGAGATCAAATGTAGGCGCATATCAGGCACATGCCTAACATCTTTGAGTAGCAACTTACACCCAGTATTGGTTTCCAACCAAATATCTCCAATGCACACAACACTAGCCATCCCTTGATTTCCCATCCTAACTTGACCAAAGTCACCAGCAGTGTAGGATGTGTAAAAATCACGTCGGGGTGTAACATGGTAAAAAGCTGCTGAATCTGCAACCCAGGTGGTATCTTGACATGCAAGATTAACACAGTCATCATCACACATAATGGCAACATCACCATCAGATACAACTGCAGTTGTACCATTCTCTTCATTCTTGTCTTCATCTCTACCCTTTTTATCTCTTTTATACTTTCTGCAATCTTTTTGCATATGCCCAAGCTTGTCACAGTAATAGCACTTAAAACCCTTCCTTGACTGAGATCTTCCTCTTGGCTTCCATTGGCCTTTTCTATTGCTGGATTCTCCATCTTGCTTGCCGTGAGAGAACCTGCTTTGACTTCTCCCTCAACTTTCTGTAACAAGTGCATGAGACTCGAAAGTGCTTGTCCCTTTCCTCCTCTTCTCTTCATTGAGGATACAATCCTTCACTGTTTTCAAAGTGAGCTTTCCATTCGGAGTAGAATTGCTAAGTGACACCACCAAAGTCTCCCAACTATCCAGCAACGAACTCAACAGGATTAATGCTTGTATTTCATCGGCTAACTCAAGGTTCATCAATGACAGTTGATTCAAGAACCCTTGGAATACATTTATATGCACTGAAGCATCTTCACCATCTCTATACTTCAAATTCACAAGGTCTCTAATTACAAAAACCTTGTTTTGTGCACTCTCCTTGGCAAATGTTTCTTCCAACATCTTCCAAACTTTATAGCAATCATGTTCTTGAGAAATATGATTAATGGACTTAGAAGATGCCCATTTTCTAACATTAGTGGTGGCCTTTCTATTAAGTCCATTCCATTTTGCATCATCCATATCATCGGGCTTTATTCCTTTACATTCAATCGGCAAAGCCAAATCATTGCAATATAAGTGATCCTCCATCATTGTTTTCCACAGAAAATAATTTGAAGAAGTGAGCTTTATCATGCCCGAATCTTCCTTTTTCATTTTAACTGCATAAGAATTCAATCTACACAACCAAATGCTCTGATACCACTTTGTTCGGAAAACTAGGGACAACTAACAGGATCAATTCAGAGGAATACAATTCACAATTCACAAGTCCCAATCTTTTTTCCCTCTTTGTGCAGTAAAAAATAGAATTAAACAATGAACAAATATAATGCAACAATCACACAAATCAACATCAAGATTTTTACGTGGAAAACCCGATGCGGGAAAAACCACGGGACCGTAGTCCACCTAAAAACTTCTACTATCACAAATAATGGGTTCACAATTGTTCTTCCTCAGATTCAACTAAGGGCTACAACATATATATCATCAAGAACTACTTATTCTCGGATTACAACAAGATTAAAGGAGAATTATTTGAGAAAAACTCACAATACTGACGGCTCTGTTTTCTGTCAAAAAGGTCAGCTTCCACACCACCAATCTTCGATCCAACCGTCAAGAATGAAGAGGAATGTGTCTAGAAGCTGCTGTCAAAATCTCAGCCCAATCCAACGGTGAACGAACTGGAAATCGAAGAAAGAACGTAGGCTGTTCTGCTGCCTCTTCTTCCTTTCTTTTCTTTCTCTCGGTTTTCTTCTCCTCTCTTCTCAAATTTCTACTGCCCTCTACAGTAACCGTTTCATTTAATTTAAATCAAAGAGGCAGCCAGCTGCCTTTTTAATTAATGTGGTGTTCTCCCCATTACATGGTATGGTGCAGGACCACACAACATCCTGCTCCTCAATTCTCACGGGACATCATCTCTAGAGAATTCCCCTTCGATTCTGGCACCAAGGAAGTAAACAGCTGACCTAAGAGGTTAATAAAACCTAGTACAATAAGCGAATTGCGCACCCAATACCAGCAGGGTATCCAGCACATGCCTTGGCTTCGTCCGGATTCTGAGCCAAATATAAGAAACCAAATGCACCAGCTATATCCCCAAGCTTCCCTGATGCTGCTGATATACGGTGGCATGCAGACCTCAACCTTGCTGGGAAAATGTCGGCTGTCACAACAAATGTGGTGGCATTGGGTCCAAAATTTGCTAAGCAGAAGGTTGTTGATTTATTTACTAGATAGATTTACAAGTACATGTACAAACATAACATTTGTACGTATATGTGTGTATATGACCATAAGCAATTGTTATTGTGGACAAATCGCGGAAAAACAGAGAGCAATTTTTGTGGCTACCTTAACGGCATTATGCAAATATTATCATAATCATCACCCTAACAGCTCCAAGCCTTTTCAGTATAACAAGAAACTGTGGGATTACTTTCCCCCCTTTTCAGTCTTTTGATTTAGCAATTGTTATTGGTTCTGTTTCTCATTATTCGTTCCTTCTCACCCTCTATATTTTTTAGCCTTCTCCTTCATTCCCCCCTGTTCTCTTTTTCTTTTTTTCTCTTCGTTCCTCCTGTTCTCTGTTTTTATCTTTGTCCCTTTTGCCTCTCTTCCCTTCATGTACTGTGTTCGCTCTGTTCTTGCTCTTCGATCCCCCTCCTTATTCTTTTTTTTTAAAAAAAAAAAACCCTCCCTATAGCCAGAGAATGCCATGCGGTTACCCAAATAATAAAGAGTTTATGGGACTGTTATTGCAGAAGTTTGAAATTCTACAGAAGGTAACCTTGTGTATGTGCAACAACACAGGTTGAGCTTTTAATACCTCCATCACTGCCATCGGGCCACTCCCACCGCCTCCTCCACTCAGAGCTTTTAGCACTTGATCTTGCATCAGGAGAATGGGTTGGGCAAATCAACAGAGCATGCCATGATATAGCTCCAACAGCCAACCATTAAAAAGTCCAAGTGGTCAGAACTTTATGGCTTTCGCGTCTCCTAGAACAACTGTTGCTGTCAAAAACCAGGGAAATGAAAACACATTCCAAGATCCTCATAATGTTTGAGGCCATGGCTGACAGTGCAGTGCTGGTATATGAAAACTGATTCAATTGCATCGATCCTTAATCGGAATCATGAACAGATTGCGTCTTTTGATTTAGGATAACGAGACTTTCAAATCAAGATCTAAAGTAACTGTTTTTTTATAAAAAAAGAAAAAAGAAAAAAGAGTCTCTTTAGCAGTCAAAGTAATTGGCTACTATAAAAAATTTTACAATTTCCACTTTTATTACATTAAAAAATAAAACAAAACTAAAATAACATGGAAAAGAAATGGACCTTTACAAATATTTTGGTTAATAGAAGGTTAACACATAAAATAAGATATTTAATATATTTTATTATAAATACAAGATTTTATAAATATAAAATAATTAATAAAATAATATCATATTACATTTTTTTAATATGAAAGCCCTTATAAATATTTATAAATAAAAGACCTCATGCTAGAAAAAGAAAGGAGGAAGATTACTAGAGATACAAAACTATTTTCAAAAGCTTTTCCAGCTTTTTTCATTTTACGGTTGAAATCTAAAAAAGCAAACCTCTACTTAATGAAGCCTAAAGTAATACAAGTTCAAGACCTTTCTTTGCAAAAAACCACCAAGCGAAATTGCCAGCACTGTATTTACCGTATTTACCATGGAAAGCACAATAATAATTTCTAAAAATACGAGAAGCTATTTCTACTTTGGCTACGTGTGCTGCATCATCATCATCATCATCGCTACTGTTGTGAGCATTGATAACTTCATCCTTTGATTGGATATCATCATCATCTTCTCCTTCCTCTTCATGCAACCACTGTACACCAATCGCCTTTACTTGAATATCTGGATCATGTGGAAGCACTGAAATACTCACGTCATCACCATCATCAAATGTAGGATCACCGACCCCTAATTTCCCGTGCATTAGCGATTGGAATTCACGAACACCACGCTTGTAACGAATAGGGAGGAGATAGGCTTGACAATGCATGGATCGACTACTGGTATTGTTTCTGATTTCAATATGAAAAGGATCATAGAAACGGTACTCTGGCGTCACACTAAATCTTGTGAACAGATTAAAGCCACATATCCGGTGCGTCCCAAGTGAGGATATTTTGAATGAAAAGTTATCTGTAAACTCATTCTGAATTAGCCATTTATCCTCTTCTTTCTCCTCATGAAACCACCTTAACATCTCATCTTCATCAAGTACACATATGACAAAGTTGAATATGCCATCCATAAATATTATCTGTACCACCAAAACAATGTCTATAAAATGAGTCAAGAAGAATATTCAAATGTAGATTTCAAATACAATAAAATGGGTGAGGGAGGACCTTAAATCTCGATGGCTGTATTTGAGCACTAACCGTTTCCATTATTCTGAACATGTCAGGGTCAAACTTTTGGATTAATTCTTGCTTCATCCAATCTTGGAACTCGACAAATTGTTCACAACCATCAGATTTAGTCCAAACGGTTAGATTTGCAAGTCTTTGCAGTGAATAGCAAAAGGACACATCTAACAGCCGCAAATGGGATGGAAGCTCTGGGACTGCTAGAAGCATTTTGCAATTTCTTAAATATAGGAAATCGAGTAGACCAAGATCCTTGATGCTTTCTGGAAGAGAACGTATTGTTGTTCCACTTAAATCTAGTCTCATCAAGGAGCGTGGCAGTGCAAACGAGGTAAATCTCAACATTTTCCTCGTCGAAAACCTAGAGGGAAAGAATAGCTTCAATGGAAGAGATGTAATGAATGATGTACTTGCAACAATTCCATCACATTGAAGCAACTTGCGCCCCTGATGATGCTCTAACTCCATATTCAGGCTGTCAAGATTTGAGCAACCACCTAAAACCAGCTCCTGGAGTGAATTCAATCTACTCATTTCTTCTGGAAGCTCCATAAGACTTGTACAATTTCTTAAATTTAAGATCAACAATCTTTGTAAATCACCAATAGATTCGTGAATTTGAACCAAACGGATGCAGTCTTCAAGTATTAGCTTTTCAAGGCCTGGGAGACCCGATAAGTCTGGAGTTCTAATGAGATCATGAGAGTGACGGAGATCAAGAACTTTCAATTTTAAAAGAAACTGTGAAAATACACGAATTTAGTTGTTATCAATTGAAAATGAGAGAGATAGCTATAGAGAGAGACTCGATACATACCAGTTTGCCTTTCCAAGCATCAACTAGACAACTTCTAGATAGATCAAGAACGATCAGCTTCTCCAAGCATACGTGATTTGGTATGGATCTCGAAGACAATCCATGCCAACACAACCATATCAAATTCTTGGGAAAGTGCTCAAAACTTCCATGAAAATTAGTGTAGTTTAGTTGGAGAAATTTTACATCTGTCATCTTTCTAAAAGCATCCGTGCTGAGGATAGGAAACAAACTTATTTGGCCAGTTTGTAATTTTCCCCCATCGGGAAAATCAGAAAGCAATTGTTGAAAGAAGTTAAGCCTGCGGCGCTTGCGGCAAAGCATTGAATCAATACAGACAACCTCTGCATTATTATCTTTCATTAATGCATGCATATCAAGGGTAAGGCCACGCAATTTTTCAACATCCTGCATTAAAAATAATAAAAATACACGAGAAAGGAATGAACATGTTAGGGCACCACACAAACCATTTAAGTAGACATATAAAAAAATTGAGCTACTCTTACAGTAGTTCCTTTCAAAACTGTAAAAGCATCCTCGTGACGCCATATTCTTTGACATTTGGTTGATTCTTGACGAGCAATTTCCCTCCCCATATCTCTTACTAGTTGATGCATCCACAACCTTTGATCATTGTTGATTTCAACAAGACATCTATCGATGAGATTGTCAATCCCAAATCTTGCACCTTTATCGAGCCCATCCAGTATTCTAACTGCATCATCCACATCCATTCCATTGAAGAAACATGCGATATCAAGGAATAAGTTCTTCGGATAATCACCATCAAGAAAATCGTAACTTATTCGAAGAACCTTTTGAACTTCAAAATTAGGAATCACTTCCATTTGTTGTAATGCGCTTTCCCATATCTCTCTTCCTTTTCCGGACAATGAAGAGCCAATAACTCGAAGAGCTAATGGAAGTCCATTACAATGATGTACTATTCTCCAAGAATCTTCTACAAAACCATCTACAGGGTTAGCTTGTTCAAAGGCATTCCAACTAAAAAGCTCAAGTGATTTTTCATCATCTAGCGGTTCAACTTTGCACCGGACCCCCTCAATATCATTAGCTGAAAACAGACCCTTATTTCTGGTTGTTACAATGATTTTACTTCCTTTACAAAGCCAATTTTGCATGCCAATGATTTTATTGAATTGGTCCTTTTTATCCACATCATCTAGAACAATAAGAGTTCTTCTGCAACATATTGCATCCTTAATTTTCAGAATTCCTTCATCTTCATCATTTATCTCAATAGTCTTGTTTAGGATGTCAAAAAGAAGTTGTCTCTGTAGGCAAACTATATCCTTTGACCTAAAATTTGATAGAAAGCTCTTTCCTTCAAATTGATAATAGTTCTGGTTAAAAACACTCTTAGCTATGACTGTCTTTCCAACTCCACCAATTCCATAGAGTAAAGCCATGGCAGCACCATGGGATCCATCTTGCAACCATGAGTTGATATATTGTACCAGAGGATCTCTTCCAATGAAATGAAGGGGAACATAAAATATTTTTGGATCCAAATTCTTTGAGACATTCTCCATAATAGATTGGACAAACTGTGCCTCGTACCTACACCAAAAAGTAAAATACAACGTAGGATAATTAGTAGCGTCTCTATAAAGGATAGAAATAAACAACATTTAGCTAAGAAATTAAAGCAGGTTGCGTGTCAATGATTTGATAGTTAATGATTGAAAAAAAAAAAAACAACGAAGAAATCTTAAGTATTTTATTTTATTTTTCTTATCAGTACACTTAACTGAAAGAAATTAAGAGTTCACAACCAGCATTCTAGTCTTATGCTATGTGTAGTTTCATCAAGAGATACAACTTACCCATCTCCTAAAACCATTCCAGCTAAATCTGCAACTTCTTTCAAAGCAATCCTCCACCCAGTCACCCGCTCCTTCTCCTCGTTGAAGCTCTTTTCATGTTCCACAAATGCTGCAGCGAAGCTCCCTGTTTGACGTCCGACTTGGGATGGATCCACATCATAGAATACTGGCAAAACTATGCAATCATCATTCCTCTTTCGTTCCATGATCATTACAAGTTCATCGAGGCACCATCTCGACGAAGCATAGTCTTTGGAGAACACGATTATCGATATTTTTGATTGTTGTATTGCCTTCTGGAGCTCGAAATCTATATTCTCTCCTCTCCGTATTTCATCATCATCTCTAAATGTGTGAATCCCTGCTTGAATTAGGGCCTTGTAGAGGTGATCGATAAAGTTCTTGCGCGTGTCTGCACCTCTAAAACTCAAGAACACTTGATATTTACAATTAAAAAACCGAGAAGAGTAGGATTCTTGATATTTCCCAGCAGCCATTCCGTTTCTAGCAAAGATAAGACTTTTCAAAGATCTGAACAAAAAAAAAAACAAGAGTTGCAGGATTGATGTCGATAGTTCAAGATCGACACAGCACACCAATAAGCTAAAGTATTCATGTATTATTATCTTACTTTTTCTTTAAAATAATGTTCAAGTTAATTGCCAGCAATCAACTCCTCCATGCCCTTTCAGAAAAATATTTGTATACATGATAAATCTCTACGCTGAACCAACAAAATCGGTTGATGAGATAATCAATAATTAGTTTCTAACAGTGAATTGATTCTCAGTAACAGCAGAGTTGCATTCCACAATATAACATAATGCTAAAAGAGATAAGGGAGAGAAAGAGAGTACCTGCAATCTTCACTTTCCCTTCGCTGATGTTCTCTAATCAGTTCACTAACTTTCAGTTCACTAACTTGATATTTACAATTAAAAAACCGAGAAGAGTAGGATTCTTGATATTTCCCAGCAGCCATTCCGATTCTAGCAAAGATAAGACTTTTCAAAGATCTGAACAAAAAAAAAAGGAGTTGCAGAATTAATGTCGATAGTTCAAGATTGACAGCAAACCAATAAGCTGAAGTATTCATATATTATTATCTTACTTTATCTTTAAAACAATTTTCAAGTAATTTCCCAGCAATCAACTCCTCCATGCCCTTTTAGAAAAATATTTGTTGAACCAACAAAATCTCTATGCTGAACCAACAAAATCGGTTGATGAGTTACATTCCACAATATAACATAATACTAAAAGAGATAAGGGAGAGAAAGAGAGTACCTGCAATCTTCACTTTCCCTTCGCTGATGTACTCTTATCAGTTCATCAATTTTCTGCTTTTAAATCAACCTTAAAAGTCTCTGTGGTATGGGCTATTTCCGCGTTAGGACCTTTTTTTTTTTCTTTAATTTGCTCAGAATTGAGAGAGAAAGGGTGGATTGTAAATTTAAGACAAGTCATCCCCACAAGTCCACTCTCTCTCTATGGTATGGAATGTTTCCGCGTGAGGACTTTTTTGGTTTTATTTTGATCAAGACTTGGATGTTGAATATAATCACTAATTTTGGTGCCGGGAGTTGACGGCTATTGACGTCGTGAAGTAAGAAAAAAGTTAGAAAATAAATTCCACAAGTTGATGGCTATTGACATCCTGAAGTAAGAATCAAGTTTGAAAAATCTAATTAAGAGGAGAAGTTGACGGCTATTAACATCATTTCTGTTTCTCTCTCTTTTCTCAAATCTTTTGCTTCGTGGTTGGTATTACTGTATTCCTTTAACAATTTTTGTGGGAAGTAAATTATTATTTAGGCGCAGTTTGTTTATTAGTAAGTAGTTTTAAAAAAAAAAATTTAGAAAAGTATTTTTTGATAGTTGGTAGTGTAATGAAAAATAAGTTAGAAAATATTTTCCAGTATTTGGTTGTGTCATGGAAAATTAGCTAGAAAATAACTTATTAAAGTTTTATTTTTTCAAGTTTATTAAAATAATAAGGAACAAATCTTACAATAAAATAAAAAATTTATATCATTAATTTATGACATAAATAGCAAAGAAATATGTTATATCAAAATTTCTGATCAAATAGAAAAAATAAATAAATAAATGAATAAAATTTCTTTTAAAATTTTGCTCTGAATGTACTCAACGAGCTCACATCATAAGTGATTGTCTATCTTTTAAGTGTTTATTCTTAGTCAGCATCTAACAATTCATGATCGTTAGAAGCGTTGTTAAAAGAACTAGTAGTGATTATGTTTATATGACACGTGATTGACTTTCCCCTTGACATCTGCATAAATTAAAAAAATTAAGATGTTATAAACCTTTTCTATTTTTTCAAAAATAAATTAGCAACATCTCCTATATATAAGAAAAAATAATTTAAATTAGATTGCTATAAATTAATTGATTTTATTCAATTTGTTTCCTTGAGTGAAGAGTTCACTCAACTTGTGTTTGATCTAGTTTTAAGATTGTTTTTATAAAAAAATTATTTCTATTAATGCATATATTTAATGGGCAACCTTTATTATGTTTCAAATTGTATGTTAATTAGCCAATTGCAGATAAATGCGTTGAATTATGTTCAATTATGTCCTTGAATTTTTTAATTTAATTGAAAAACAAAATTAAAAAAAAAAACTAAAATTCAACAAATTTTCTCGAAAAAAAATCCAAAACAACAAAATTCATACAATTAAGAACATTAAAAAAAAAAAATTCTTAATAAGTTAAGGATTCCTCCTATCACTGAAAAGTTCTCTGCGGTGTTTCTGACAAAGCAGGGTCACGATGGGGATGCGTTTGAAGAGGGATGATAATGAGAAATACTCCTGTTGAGATTGTAGCTCACAATTTTAAATTATTCAGCCTGACTAATTTTAAATTATTCATGGAAGCTGCCGAATTAGAGTCATATTATCATGCATTGAAGGGTAGTCTGGTGGGTGTGGTGATGTGTTTTGGATTCTTTGCTAGTGGCGAATAATTAAAGTATTTGGCTATCGAGTTGGAATATGATGTCTTATTGTGTATGCATAACAATCTATGTGATCCGTACTCTATTATTGGTTAAATATTTTTATTATATATATATATATATATATAAGTTTTTTCAATGTATTTTTATAATTCAAAATATATAACAAAACAAAAAGTTTAAGCACACATGTAATCAAATAAACTAACAATTATATGTACTAATAAAATAAAAATCATTAGTGACATCTCAAAAACAAAACTTGAAAAACCAAGATACAGATATAGATCAAGATATTTAATCTTGAAAAATAGAATATTAAATTGATTAAATAAAATAAAAAAAAATAAAGGAATAGCATGTAAGGCTACACATTTAAAATATCATCTAAAAATAAATATTTTTATTTTAAAAAAATTATCTATATAAAAGATAAAAAAACCATATATGAATAAGAAAAACCTCTCCGAAAATTAAACGTACAATAAAAAAAATTAATATTATTTAAAAAAGATTCTTTGAACAAATTAGAAAAGATGAGGTTTTGTTCATTTTGTTCATTTTTGATTTTTTAACTGGCTCTTGGGCCTGATGTGATACCATATCCAAGAGCCTTAGGTCTAACATTCACGTGACACCATATCCAAGAGCCTTAGGTCTAACATCCACGTCAGACCCAAGACTCATGAGTCTAGTAGCCATGCCAAATCCAAGCATTATATATATATATATACAACTTTTTTCAATGCATTTTTATAATTCAAAAAATATAACAAATCAAAAAATTTAAGTACACATGTAATCAAATAAACTAACAATTATATGTACTAATAAATAAATAATAAAAAAATCATTAATAACACTTAAAAATAAAACTTGAAAAATTAAGATACAGATATAGATCAAGATATTTAATCTTGAAAAATAAAATATTAAATTGATTGAATAAAATAAAAAGAAATAAAGGAATAACATGTAAGGCTATACATGTTTAAACTATTATTTAAAAATAAATATTTTTATTTTAAAAATAGTTTATTTATATAAAAGATAAAAACAAAACCATATATGAACCAGAGAAATCCCTCCAAAAATTAAACAAATAAAAAAAATTAATATTATTTTAAAAAAACTCTCTAGACAAATTTTAAAAAAAAAATTTTGTTTATTTTTTTTTTATTTTTTAACTGGCTCTTGAGCCTAACATGACGCTATATTCAAGAGCCTCGAGTATAACACCTGTCGCACACCACCCACGCAATGATTTTAGCAATTTTTTGTTTTTTGCTTGATTTGAAATCTTGAAAATCGTTACCTAATATGAAAACCTGAATTTCCTAGTCTTTGTCAGAGATTAGAAGATAAAAAACTAATTATGACTAAGAAAAATATTAACACTCTTAATATACCCTACTAAGCTGCTTCGGTTTGATGTGATTTAAAAACTTGAAATATTAATCAAATTCTAAAGTTTTAATAAAACAATTATTAAATCCTAAAATATATGTAAAAACATATTCTTTTATTTTTATAAAAAATATAACATAATTTTATTTATTATTGAGATATTTCACCATATTCAAATTAAACACTTAATTCTTTATTTTTTTTTATTTTTATAATTCAATAACATAAAAAAAAACACAAACACACACTCAATCTCTTTTTATTATGATTTTCTCATTCATCACTTTTACATATTACAAAATATCACAAAAGTTCAAAATAAATCAAATAAAAGTAATCTAAAAACACCTATCAACGTCTGATAATTACAAAAGAAAGCCTAACGGTGCTGGAAGGTTTCTGGGCATGGAACAGTGGCTCTCCACCGCCACTGGCGGCGCGTGAACCAATCCAGAGAGCGGGGAGAGATCTCACCTTCCTGTTGGCTGTGGACAACGCCGTTACCTGCAAAATACCAAAAAAAAGCAACAAGCAAGTCGGTTTTAGTTTTGTTATCAAATCAGCTTCTCCTCGTTCCCCTTTTCAGATCTGCTGCTCTTTCTCTTCCTTCAAATCTGCCAAATCTGGAGCCGGGCGTTGCACGCGCCGCCAACAGGCCAGGCGTGTGGATGGCTGGATCGGCAACTTCCCTCATCCTCCTTCATTTCTACACCGGCAGTGTCGTCCACCGCTGCCATGGTTGGGAGACCGGCACCCATGAAGTCTCGGTTTTCTGCCCCTTCTACTGTCCTTCGGCCTCCCTTCTCATCTCCTCATCGTCCCTGTAATGAGCTGCTGGACAAGGGATGCTGCTGTTGGCCGGTTGATGGTGGTTGCCGATGGCGATGCTGAGGCGGAGATATCGTGGTTGACAATGAGGGCGGCGCTGCTGCCGCTGATGGTGAAGACCGGTTGAGAGAGAGGGAAAGTCGTTTTGGTTCTCTCTGCCAAGAAGGAAAATGGAAGGGGGACACCTGCTTTTGGTAAATGGAGGGTTCGGTTCAGAGAGGGAGGGGCTGAAGCAAGCAGGGACGGCTGAAGAGGAAAGGCCAAATGGCCCAGGGGAGAAGCTCTCTGGTGTGCCTTTTGCAAGGCAAAAGGGGAAGAACGGCGCTTCTGGGTTTTTTTTTCAAGGTCAGGGAGGGGCGGCTGTAGAGAAGATAGATTTTAGGTTTTCCCCCCCCCCCCCCACCCTAAATTTTCTCTCCTGTCTTTTACTGCAGCATGGTATTTATATGAAAAATTTTCTCTTAATTTTTTTTTTTATAAATTTTAATTTTTTTGATTTTTGTATTTTTCAAAGCAAGCAATATCAACGTCGATTCAATAAAAAAAATCAGTGATTATAAAATTAACGTGTTAAAATTTAAACACGTTCAAAATACATTTGAAAATTAAAATTCTTCTGAGATGATATTGAAAATACTAAAAATAATACAAATATATCAAAAATGCAATTTTGAGGGTTTGTGTTGTTTTTTTACTATTTTTGATTTTTTTGAAATTTTATCAAAAGCTTGGGTTAAAATTTGGGTAGCAACAACACCCACGCCAGACCCAAGGCTCATGAGTCTAATAGCCATGTCAAATCCAAGCACCTGGTTTTGGCAGTATTGTCAGACCCATAGTTAAATAAACTAAAATGTTGAGCGATGCAATTGAAAAAATAATTGAATTAAAAGAATGATATAAAATATTGAAGGATGCGATTGAAAAGATAATTTAATTAAATGAATAATTAAAAAATAATAATTAAAAAAATAAGAATCAAATGAAAAGTGAAAAAAAATAGATTAAATTAAAAAAAAAATTTAATTTTATATATAATTTAAAATAAAATAAATGATAACAAAAAGAATATAGACTAACTGAATAGCAATTTTGAAAATGAGTAGGGGTGAGCTCTAAAATCGAGGAGGAAATTAAGAGGAAAGAAAGAAGAAGAAACAACAACCACCAATGCAAAACCCAATTATTTTACACGCTGCTCAGAAATGGAGGCGAAGCTGCAAAGATTAAAATGCCACTGTGAAAGCCGGAGTTTTGTTGCTAGATGGCGTCGTATGCATCGTTCTAAGAGTGCAGAAAAACCTAGGGCGCAACCGATTTTTTAAGATTAATTATTATTTTATTTATGCAAAAATATTAAATGGCCTTGGAATGAAGCTCCATGGTTACAAAAAGAAAAGAAAAGGAAAAACAAAGATAAAACACTCCTTAACCCAAGGCAAAGATAATTATGATTTAAAGGTATTCTGAGTTATTTTACTGTAAAATTAAAATGAAAAAGTCAAAAGTTTTGTTAATCATTTTACTGTGTAAATAATAAAATGATTGTTATAACCTTGTTCCGTTGGCAAATTATGTTGTGTTAATAGTAGGAAAATCATCGCTTCACAGTTATAATTACTCTATGTGACAATAATAAATCTACAGTAAAAGTTAGATAAAACACTCATTTTATTGTGCATAAAATTAATTAATTTGGTCAAAATATATTTTGAGATAATCTTTAGCCCTTGTTTAATTTCCTGTTCCATTTTTCTCATACATATTATCGCACGTGTGCAGCGTCGCAGATGTCGTCCTCCTCACTCAATTGTGTGTATCTATCTGGCAAATATGGAGAGACAAGGAGTTCTTGTCTTTTTATCAGTGGAAGAAATAGAATGAGAGACGTCACTTAGTATTTTGGTCACTAGAAACCCTAACTGGTCTCAGAGATCGCGTACGGAGACTGGTTGCGTAAAGGAAATGTATTAGCACCCCAAATACGTCCTACCTAAGGTAAACTGCATTGTTTTATTTGTCTGATCAAAATCTAAGGTTTGGTCGTGTTTTTTAATTGTTGGTCATATCTGTCTAAGATTGAAGAAAAGCCTTTCTTAATAAAGAAGTTCTTATCTTAATGGGGTAAAACCTAACCGTTCTAGCGTCAAATAAAAAAAACTACCTTTTTAATATCAGGAGTACGTTTTATGTATAAAATTGTAATCCTGGATATTAACAGAAAACAAAATAATTTTTTTGAATTTTTAAAATATTGGCCAAATTCTCGTGACTTTAATAAACTGGTTATTAAAGCCAAAATGCATGATAAAATATTTTTTTTGAAGTTTTCTTTGTTGTATGAAAATAGAATATGAGTTTTTTAGCTTTGAGAGATTTAGCCGTATGCATGAAAACAAAAACATGTTTTTTTTATGTTTTGACGAAAACCAGGTATTTTAATACCGAATGTGTATTTTTATGATGTAAAAATACAAACCAATATTAAACAAAATTTAGTAGAAAAATACGTGAAAGAATCACGGATTTCTAAAAATATATTTTTTTTGAAATTTTTTTTGGAGCGAGCCAAACCCAGCCTGCTTATTTTGGGCTGGGCCAGACTTGTCTGGCCCAATGAGCAGTGGAGCACTCTCCATTGTTCACATGCTACGTCAATAGTGGAGAGTGAATTAATCTACTCTCCACTGTTCACGTAGAACAATGGAGATGGTGCAGCGAAGAAGAAGAAGAAGAAGGAAGAGGGGCGGACCTGCGATGGCTTCGAGGTTGTGCTGCTGGCGGTTGCTGACCGGAGAACGGCTCGGACGGTGGTTGACCTTTCTTCTTCTTCTCTGTGTTTTTTTCTCCTGCTCTGTTCTCCTCTATTTCTGTTTTTTCAATGTTTCTTCTTCTATTTCTCACGGTGCAGGTCTGATATCAATGACGGGGAGAATGGTGGCAGCTGGCGGTGGCTCTGGGGTGGCGTTGGTGGCGACTATGCGGACAGCAGCTGGTGGTTCTTTCTCCTTTCTCTCCTTCTTTGTTTTCACTTCCAAGACTTGGTAATGGCGTTGGTGGTGCTGTTGTTCTTCTTCTTATCCATGTGTGTTGCCTCTGTCAACAACGTCCTCTTCTCTCTGTCGTGGCTGTGCTGCTGACAACTCACGGTGCTGGTGGCAATAGGGGAACTGGGGAAGCTTCTTGGCCGGTGGTTCTCCTTCCCTTCTCAGCGTTGTCCTCTGTTTCTGGCCTTCTCTGTTCCTCTTATCTGTCTTCAAAATCTTCTTCCCCACCCCCGGTTTGTTTTCCTTCTCTATTCAGTTCCGTTTCTTCCCTCTCTGTCACTGCCTTTCTCTCTTTCTCCAAAATTTTGCCCTCTCTGGTTTCCTTTTTTTCTTTTCTTGTCCTCCTCCTTTTTATGTCGCTCGCTCCCCTGTATTTATAGGTAGTCGAGGAGAGGTTCACCATACCCTATACAAGCACAGGGCATGGTGGCTGGGGCATGGGTCTTCTACTTTTCGTCATGGTGGGGGCATGGGTCTCCTGTTTCTCCATTAATGAGGGTATGGGTTGTGTAAGTAGTTAGGCAAGTGGGGAGGTAGAGAAGGAGAGAGTGAGCGGGAAAAAGATTTCAAAAATCCTCTTCTCCCCTATCTCTGCAATTGCAGGGGAGAAGAAGTTAAACGGCACCGTGTAGTTTTTTTTTTTAAAAAAGGAAAACGAATTTAGAATTTGGAAGTGACACAAAAATGGGTTATGACACAGATCATCTTAATTAGAACCCTGCATGCATGTTTGACAAACTTGAAAAACCGTTATGGAAGCACTTTCTCATACTTTCTTTCTCTTGACCTTATCACATCAGGCAATATAATCTTCAAACCTTACCTTTACCTCATTTCTGTCACATATATGTAATCTCTTTCTTCTATTTCTTCTAGGCTTAGGCTCCTTTTTCTACCAAAAAAATAAAAAATAAAATGTCTAGCTATCCCACCATAGCCATTCAATGTTTACTAGCTTCTCTTGGGTTGACGAGAACTCATCCCAACTTCAAGCTGAGTTGCTTGTTACATCTACGTGTAGACATCTCCTTAATGGAGTACGTACTAGTTTAAACTTCAAGCTTCTATCTTGTATTTCTTACCTGCTCTATGTGTATGTCTGTCACCCCCGCGATGTCTTACCTGCTCCTGGACTTGCAGGATGTTCAGTGGACCGTGAGAAATAGTCATGGTGCGCCCAAGCTAGTCCAAACACCCCACATAAATAATAATAATAAAAAAAAAGGTACATAAACATACTTAGGTCACCCTCGTAAAGTCTGGCTCATTAATTAAACAGAACCAAAGAGTCATAGATTGCGGCAACCCATCAGAAGGGCTGATCTGATGCTTTCGTCAACAAACTAGAATAATACTAAGTGAATCATTCCTTTCTCCTTGTAAACTATATCATTCCTACAATTCATACTAAGGGTTACTACCTCTCTCTCTCTCTCTCTCTCTATACCTCTCAAATTTATAATTTATAGCTTATTTAGTATCATAATAACAATAGAAATAGGTAGTGATATTTATTTTTTATTTAAAAATATATTAAAATAATATTTTTTTTATATTTTAAAATTTATTTTTGATTTCAATACATTAAAAAGATTTAAAAACTAAAATATTAATTTAAAATAAAAAATTAATTTTTTTAAATATTTTTTAAATATAAATTAAAATAAACATATTCTTACAAATTCAACTCTTTTTCATTCATCTAATTAACGTGTTTGGCACAAGTTTCATCGTTCCATGTTCTCAAGCAAGTACTTCGTCTTTGACAAACCGTTACAAAAGCACTGTCTCACTTGACCTTGACAATATATATTGAATTTATTAAATTAATTAGCTTCATATATATTTTTATTATTATTATTATTGTGGGTGTTCGGGTCAGTTTGCGCGTACTTCGACTAATCTCACGGACCTTGAAGTTAACGACCATGTAAGCCTCCAATGGCCATCATATGAGTAATCACAGGGTTCGAACTTGAGATCTAAAAAGAAATAAACCTCTTAATTCCAAACTCTTACCACTAGATCACCATCTAAATTATTATTAGCTTCACATTTTAAACATTAGACTACGTACGTTCCCAGGATGTCCAATATATATGTTTACCATTTTGGTCGCCACACTTTATGCTTACGTATTTACCTGTGTACTTACGTATACTGCATGTAGGCTTATTTCTAAACTTCTGTTTTGAAAATTCTTTTTTTCCAAAATTAAGAAAGGTAACTTCAAGATTAAGAGCACGAATGAATCATGAAATTTCGATTCGAGAGTGGGTTAAAAAGTACTTTCAAAATAGATATTTTAAATTCAATTAGTCAGATTTACAAAAACAACTATAAATATTTTTAATTAAAAAAATTAAAAATTAAATTACAAATATAAAAGCGGGCATTGGAATAAGATAACCTTTTCCTATGGATCACATTATTTGCTACAGTGTAATTATTAGGGATAAGATCATAGTTTTTTTCATGGAACACGTTTGTTATTATCATATTAATTAAGAGCAAATATAAGTCTTAATTAGAACATTTTAGATGTACATTGAAATAACTCAATTATATTTAAAGATATTTAAAAAAAAAACAAAATCGAGGTCCAGGAGTTTTTTAATTTTCATACCCTTCTCTAGCATAGTAAAATGACTACATTGCTTTAAAAAGCAAACACACTAAAATTGTCGTCAAAGGATTTTCTTATATTTTTATCATTTTTTTTAATTAATTTGAAAAAGAAGCAAATTAATCTCTTAATAAATATAAAATATATAGAAAAAAGTGGCTAACACGCGCAACAAATACGCCATCAAGTGGACACCACTTGCACCATTTAGGCAGTGTATGTGGTATCTTCCAGCAGTAAAAAACAAGCAACCACCATATCCTCTAAAGCGTTAATGGTGGTGTAGTCGATGAAGTGATGCATATGACGTGATTTGTGGCAGTTTGGCTGTAATGGAATTTGTTTTCCTCCTTCCCTTTCTTTTCTCTCACATCTCCTCGGGATTTATATTGGTAAAGCAAAAACTCAAAGTTATCCTTTCATTTTGTTGTTTTTTCAATTGTAGTCATTATTTTTTTGATTGGTTTTTATTTATTTTGAATCTTTTTTTTGTTGTTTTTTTTTTTAATTTCATCTCTTATCATTTAGCTATATTTGGTTTTATATCAAATATAATCCTCATTCTTTTAATTACTATCTTTTTAATATCCTTTTCTTAATTGAATTTTTTTTCTTCAATTTAATCCCCCGTCATTTTATTTTTAAGTCAGATTTCATCCTTATATTTTTATTTTTATTTTTTCTTTGGATTTTTTTATAATAACTCTGGATCTTTTTTTTAAATTGATTTTTTTATTTTATCGTTTAACATTAAATTGGTTGATAATATTTTGGTTTTTTGTGATTTTTCTCAATGCATTGATCTTGATCTTATGACCTAGGTCACGAATATTAAATGTTAGCATGGGTTGACATTAGTCTTTTTTTTTTACAACAATCTTTGTTTTTAATTTTATTTTTTAATATTAGATTTATTAAGGAATGAACTTCTTTATTTTTTCGAAGTGCTTTCTATGAGGATAATCCAACATCACGACCTAGGGCAAATTTATCATGCTAACTTAGATTGGCTCAGACCTTTTACATTATTTTATTTTATTTGTGACATATTTGGTCCTCATTCATTTCAATGATTTTTTTTGCTTTTTTGCTTTTTTAAAATTAATTTTTTTATTTTATTCTTCAATAATTTGATTGTTGAGAATTGGGCTTTATAATTTTTTTTTTCAATGCGGTCATTTTGTTATCTTAACCTGGATCAAGGTATCCAATATTAACCCGAATTGAGATCGATCTTTTATTTTTATCTTTTTTACACTGATTTTATTTTTCAATTTCATTTTTCAATATTGATTTTTTAAAAATTAAACCTTTTTGTTTCTTTTTACTTATTTTCTATAAGGATGGCCTAACATCATGAATCGAGTTGGGAGTTTGTCATGTTAACTCGAATGAACTCAATTATATTTTTTTGTTATTTTGTAATTTTTTTAAATTTTTTCTTTTGATATTGAGTTTTTTTTATTCAATTTTTTTATTTTTTTTCTTTTTGGTAATTTTTTTCCCTGCAAGTATCACCTTTTCTCTTTGGATTTAATAAATTTGTTGTCGTTGTTTTTTTCATCAGATATTAAATTAAACCATTTTATTGGATAAAAAATGATTTATGACTTGTGTAGCAAAAAACTTTTCATGCTTTAAAATATGCTGACAATTCTTGAACATCGTGTTTTTTTTATATATATATACACACACACACAATAACAATGTGGGTCCATGATAGGCTTTTAGCCCCAGCGGGTTGGAATGAAAAAAAGTTCATGAGCCGTACGTGAAGAAAATTTTATGAACCTTTATATAAATATATATATATACACTTAGATTTCATGCCCGCACTTCGCAGGGGTAATCTTTGGAGACGTTGATATCTTCAGTTAAGTTCCTTCCTGAGCCGTACGTTCAAATGCAGGATTGAGTTCAATGACAGCGAACTTCTTTCAAACTTTTCGTGCAGTTGATGATGAAATGGAACTACTTTCGTTTTTGCAGAAAGTGATTCTTTGCAAGCTGTACATTTCCATGGTCTGCTTCAGCTTAAGCCTACACTTAATGCACAATCCAAAACTGATATCTATTTTTTTCACAGTTTTCATGCTAAAAAAGCCTACTGGTAGTATTGGTTGAAGAACACTTTGCACTTACTGCATATAAATTGCTCATAGATTAAAACTATAGAAATCAGCCATATGAACTGAATCGAGAGTATCAAGGCGACTATATCCAAAAAGCCGGTGTGTTGCTGCCTTCCAATCTAACACCCAAACTGTGAAGAGGGAAAAAAAAGAAGTCATCAACCATAAATAACATTCAAGCAAAAGTATTGATATTGAATTCCTAGCTCTAGCAATACCCATGCTTATGGTATTCACTCTTTTATTTTTTACTGAGTAACAGAAGCCATTGTTATATTCCCACAGTAGCAGGTGGGAAATTTTCCTTCGACCATGCTTCAAACAATCTCGTCAAGTATAAACTATAAAGAGTTTGAAACCCTTAAATTATTTAACACGACAGGGATGAAGAAATTCCTACACAAAAATCTATATAAACACGAACCATCTCCTGAATTTAAACAAACATTGTAGGGAAAACACAGCAAACAATGCCTCAATTTGGGCATAAACATATGGGAGGGGAAAAAAGAAGGCAAAATAAAAAAAATACAGAAGCGAATCTGCCTAAAGAGATCCAACTTCAACAAAGAAACCTAACCAACATCTCAAAAGGAAGAATGGAAGCTGTTAAAGATATAATAAACTGGAAAAAAGAAAAAGGAAAAAAGAATGGAAGCTGTCATCAATCTTTCATAAAAAGAGCAAACCACAAAGACAGATTAAGCAAGACCAAAGAGAAAAAAATTGGAAACAGAACCCATGAGGAAGCAAGCAGGGGAAGAAAAAAAAAACTGAAGAAGGAAAGCTGCAACACTCAAACACTAATCCAGCAGCCCCTCTCTAAATCAAGCAAGAAAAACTGCAGCTACCAGACCTGAAAAATTAGAGGACAAATGTTGAACATCAATGCAAGCATGAAGAAGAAGCAGAGCCATGAAACACTTGACGAGCACTACTATACACTGCCACAAATAAAGCTCTGCCTTTTTTCTAAAGCCATCATCAACTTTCCATCCCTCTCCATCCTCCATGTCACTTGGCTACTGTGTGTTGTCATTATCATCTTGCAACACTTTCACCACCAAGGTTCATCACCACCATGGTGGCTTTGTCAATGGAGACCCCAACAACTACACCCTTAACACGCGTTAATCATTACCATGTACTCTATGGAGTAATTTACTGTTTTTTTATCCCATAAAAGAAAATCTAGTGATTGGAAGGTGGCAGCCACACCTTATTTTTCAAAGACTTATCTTGATAAAATCATATTTTCTAAAACCAAGAAAACCATAAACATTAACACGACCCAACTACACATTTGTCTTTTTTTTTCTTTTTTTTTTACAGCCTTACAAATAATTAAAACAGACTATCTTACAAAAACCAAGAACCAACACCAAAAAGACAATGACCATGATTTCTTTAACAGCAAACACAAAAATGCTGAAAATAAACAATTTCGTGCCATGGCAAATGTATTAATCTCATATAATCTCATCCAAAAGAATATCTCATTATATAATAAGCCTAAAAAAGCCTTGAAAGAATCTTCAAACAATCACATCGAAGAAAATAAGTTGAAATGTAAAAACAATAAGACAGACCTGAGTGAAGACAAATGTGTCACGAGATAATCTGTTGCTCGCTGATCTCCTCCGCAATTCGAAAGAATCAACCCCTCTCTCTTACAGCGCCACCAACCATGCAAGAGGCTAAACAAAGATGCCTCCCTTTTTCTTCCAATATCCCTACCGAGAAAAATAAGCACAAAACTCATCAATATCAAATGACAAAAACAAAAAAAAATTTGCAGAGTCTAATCAACAGTGGTTACAATAAAAAAAAGACTAGATAATGACATGAACTTTAATTTGTGAGGAAGCCTTGACTATTAAAGCCTTAAAATATAATACCAAATATCTAATTGCTTTAAAATATAATAGATTATTAATACCCTCTCACCTTTCTTTTCAAATAACCACGAACATACTTCCAAGTTGCCAGGATTATAACGCGCAGCACAGGAATAATTCCTAAAAATATGAGAAGCTGTTTCTACATTGGCTAGATGTACATCATCATCATCATCATCATCGCTACTGTTGTGGGTTGTGATAACTTCCCTGTATGATGAGCTACTACTTTGGGATGTGATAACTTTATTCTTTGATTGGATATCATCATCATCACCATTTCCTTCCTCTTCATGCAACCATAGGACACCAACCATCATTATTTGAATAGTTGGATCAAGTGGAACCACTGAAATACTCACGTCATCACCATTATCAAATGTAGGATCATCGCCCCCTAATTTCCAGTGGCTTAGCGATTGGAGTACAGCATTCCCGTGCTTGTAGCCACTAGGAAAGAAAGAGGCGGGACAAAACAAGGATCGACCACCGGTATTGTTTCTGATTTCGAGATAAACAGAACCACAGAGAAGGGTTTCTGACGTGGTACAAAACCTTGTGAATAGATTAAAACCATATATCCGGTGCGCAGCAGGTGAGGCTATTTGGAATGACAGGCAGCCCACAAACTCTTTCTGAATGATCCACTCCTCTTCTTCCTCCTCATAAAACTTAAACATCCCATCTTCATCAGATACGACAACGTTGAATACGCCCTTAAAAACTGTTACCTGTACCATCAAAACGATGTCCATTATAAAATGAGCAAAGGAAGAATTTTCCAGGAGAAGTACACAAATGTAGATTTGAAATACAATAAAACGGGTGTGTGAGGACCTGAAATATCCAGGGCTGTATTTGAGCGTTGACCGTTTCCATTATTCTGAACATGTGTGAGTCAGCCTTTTGGATTAATTCTAGCTTCATCGAATCTTGGATGTCAACTAATTGATCACAATCATATACTACAGTCCAAGGGATTAGATTTGGAACTGTTTGCAGTGAATAACTACTAGACACGTCTAACGAAGACAAATTGGATGGAAGCTCTGGGAGGGTCTGAAGCATTTTGCAATTTCTTAAAGTCAGGGCTATGAGTGGACTGAGGTCCTTAATGCTTTCCGGAAGAAAACGAATTGGAGTTCCACTTAAATCTAGTCTCGTCAAGGAGTGTGGCAATGTAAATCTCGAAGTTTTCCTTGCTGAAAACCTAGAGGGAAACAATAGCTTCAACGACAAAGATGAAATGTATGATGTACTAGCAACAAATCCATCACTTTGAAGCAACCTGTGTCCCTGATGATGCTCTAATTCCATATTCAGGCTGTCAAGATTTGAGCAACCATTTAAATAAAGCTCTTGAAGTGAATTCAATCTACTCACTTCTTCTGGAAGCTCCACGAGACTCTTACAATTCTTCAGATTTAACATCATGAGACAATGTAAATCTCCAATAGAATCATGAATCTGAGCCAAATGGATGCAGTCTTCAAGTATTAGATTTTCAAGTCTTGGCAGACCTGACAAATCTGGGGTTCTAATGAGGCCATGTGAGTGACGCAGATCAAGTATTTTTAATTTTGGAAGAGACTGCAAAAACACCCGAATTTAGTTGTTATCAATTGAAAATAAGAGAGATAGCTATGCAGAGAGACTAGATACATACCAATTTTCCTTTCCAAGCATCAACTAGACTGCTTCTGGATAAATCAAGAACCACAAGCTTCTCCAAGCATAATTGGTTTGGTATGGATCTCAAAGAGAATCCATGCCAGGATAACCATACCAAATTCTTAGGGAAGTGTTCATAACTTCCATGGAACTTCAAGTAATTTAGTTGGAGAAATTTTACATTTTGCATCTTTCTCAAAGCATCCGTGCTGAGGACGGGTAACAAACTTGCTTGACCACTTTGTACTTGTTCCCCGAAGAAAAGGTCAGAAAGCCATTCTCGAGAGGGGAACGTAGGAAGACGATAATGTTGAAAGAAGTTATGCTTGAGGCGAACCATTGAATCACCACAGATAGCTTTGGTACAATTATCTTCCATTAATGCATGCATATCAATGGTAAGGCCACGCAATTTTTCAGCATCCTGTTCAAAAATATTAAAAGTATATGAGAAATGAATGTAAAAGAATAAACAAAATGAGGTACTTACAGTAGTTTCTTTCAATATAGTAAAAGCATGAACTTTTAATATTTACATGCAGATAGGAAAACAAAAACAGGTACTTACACTTGCTTCTTTCAAAACTGTAAAAGCTTCCATGTGATGCCATATTCTTTGACACTGGGGTGATTCTTGACGAGAAATTTCCCTTCCCATATCTCTTACGAGTTGATGCATCCACAACCTTTTATCACTGTTGATTTCAACAATTTCTACAAGACATCTATCGATGAGATTGTCAATCCTGAATCTTGCACCTATACCGAGCCCATCTAGTATCCTAACAGCATAATTGTAATCCATTCCATTGAAGAAACAAGCAATATCAAGGAATAAGTTCTTCTGGTATTCATCATCGAGAGAGTCGTAACTTATTCGAAGAATCTTTTGAACTTCACAATTTGGAATCACTTCCATTTCATGCAATGCACTTTCCCATACTTCTCGACTTTTACCAGATAATGAAGAACCAATAACACGAAGGGCCAATGGAAGTCCATTACAATGATTCACTATTTTCCAAGAGTCCTCTACAAAACCTTCAACAGGGTAAGCTTGTCCAAAGGCATGCCAACTGAAAAGCTCAAGTGATTTTCCGCTATCTAGAGGTTCAACTTTGCACTTGACCCCCTCATCATTGGCTGAAAGCAGACCCTTATTTCTGGTCGTTACAATGATTTTACTTCCTTTACAAAGCCAATTTTGCATGCCAACGATTGCATTGAATTGGTCCCTTTCCTCAACGTCATCTAGAACAATAAGAGTTCTTCGACAACATATTACATCCTTAATCTTCAAGATTCCTTCATCAACATCATTTATCTCATCAACACTTTTTTTTAGGATGTCGGAAAGAAGTTGCCTCTGTAGGCAAACTAAACCCTTGAATTCCTTTGACCTTTCTCTAAAATTTGAAAGAAAGCTCTTTCCTTCAAATTTATAAAAGTTCTGGTTATAAACATTCTTGGCTATGGCAGTCTTTCCAACTCCACCAATTCCATAGAGTAAAGCAATGGCAGCACTATGGGACCTATCTTGCAGCCATGAGTTGATATATTGTATTACAGAATCTCTACCAATGAAATGTAAAGGCAAATGAAATATTTTTCGATCCAAAGTCTTTGAGACGTTCTCCACAATAGATTGGACAAACTGTGCCTCATACCTACATCGGAAAAGTAAAATACAATGTACGATAATTAGTAGTCTCTCTAGCTATAAGCAATAGAAATAAACGACATTTAGCTAGGAAATTAAAGCAGGTTGTGTGTCAATGATTGATGGTTAAATTTGGAAAAAAAAAAATCATGAAACAATGAAGAAATCTTAGGTATTTTATTTTATTTTTCTTATATGTTCTCCGGATTAGGAGTGGTTTAGTTTCTCTAAATTGGGAGTGGTATTATCAATCTTCGTCTAAATACTTAAATGCAAAAACTGAATTAATTAAGAGTTCAGAACCAGCATTCTAATCTTATGCGATGTGTAGTTTCATCAAGAGATATAACTTACCCATCTCCTAAAACCATTCCTCCCAAATCTGCAACTTCCTTCAAAGCAATCCTCCACCCATTCACCCGCTCCATCTCCTCCTTGAAGCGCTTTTCGTGTTCCACAAATGCTGCAGCGAAGCTCCCAGTTTGATTTCTGACTTGGGATGGATCCACATCATAGAATACCGGCAAAACTATGGAGTTAGTAGTCCTCTTACGTTCCATGATCATAACAAGTTCATCGAGGCACCATCTCGACCGAGCATAGTCTATGGAGAACACGATTATCGATATTTTTGATTGTTGTATTGCTTTCTGGATCTCCAACTCTATATTATGTCCTCTCTGAATCTCATCATCATCTCTAAATGTGTGAATCCCTGCTTGGACTAGGGCCGTGTAGAGGTGATCGGTAAATTTCCTGCGGGTGTCTTCACCTCTAAAACTCAAGAACACTTGATGTTTACAATTAGAAAACCGTGAAGAGGAGGATTCTTGATATTTCCCACCAGCCATTTCGAGTCTGGCAAAGATAAAACTTTTCAAGGATCTGAACAAATGAGGGAAAAGCAAAAAAAAGTTGCAGGATTAATGTGGATAGTTCACGATCAACGGGACACCAATTATATACTGTCTCTATGGTACGGAACGTTTCCACTTGAAGACTTTTTTGGCTTTATCTGCAAGACTTGATGTTGATTATAATCGCTAATCTATTTCTTGGGGGTCAAGTTGATCTGAATGAATAAAATGACATGTAGTCATGCATCGTATCAATCAAACAGTGAAAATAAAAAAATAATTAATTAATTGTTGAAGTCAAATGCGAAGCACACTGGGATTTATAGACATGTTGAAAAATTGTAATTTCTATGGACACAAGTCCGAAAAATGCAACTTGAATTTTCCATGGCTAATGGCTCTTGATTCAAATCGGAAGCAGAAAGTCGGAATGTCCGGGCATGACCAGTATGCATAGAGAATTTTATGGCTATTCACATTCTGAAGTAAGAATCAAGTTAGAAAATAAATTCCACAGGTTCATGGCTCTTGACTCGAATTGGAAGCAGAAAAGTCGGAATGTTAAGGGATGACCAGTTATGCGCAGAAAGTTTTACCAAAACTTTCTGCGCATAACTGGTCATCCCTTAACATTCCGACTTTTCTGCTTCCAATTCGGAATGTCAAGGCATGACCAGTTATGCATAGAAAATTTTGGTGCCAAAATTTTATGGCTATTGACATTAATTCTGAAGTAAAAATCAAGTTAGGAAAATAAATTCCACAAGTTGATGGCTATTGACCAGAATAGGAAGAAGAACGTCGGAATATCCAGGCATGACCAGTTATGCATAGAAAAGTTTAGTACAAAAATTTTATGGCTATTCACATTAATTCTGAAGTAAAAATCAAGTTAGGAAAATAAATTCCACAAGTTGATGGCTCTTGACTCGAATCGGAAGAAGAAAGTCGGAATGTCGAGGCGTGACCACTTATGCGTAGAAAATTTTGGTGCCAAATTTTTATGGCTTTTGACATTAATTCTGAAGTAAAAATAAATTCCACAAGTTGATGGCTATTGAATTCAAGAAGTAAGAAACAAGTTAGAGAATAAATTCCAATGGCTAGTTTATCAAGTAAAGCTATTTTGCATGATAGTAAGGGAATGGCATTAATCAAGAAATACTCTACTATCTCTTTAATAAAGGAATTAACTTCCTTTCCAATTTAAACACTTTAATACGACTAATAAAAAAAAAAACCAACTCCCTTAATTTGTTTCTTGAGATATTTCAAGAATCATGTTTTTTTTAATTAATAATAATAATTATTATTATAATTATAATTATAATTATAATTATTATTATTATTATTATTATTATTATTATTATTATTGAGTTGTTAAAATTGCAAGGGAATAAGCTATAAAGGAAATAAAAGTCTTTATTACAGAGTTGTCAAAATTCAAGTTTTATTATTATTAATTAATTGTTGGAGTTAAATCACAATAAAAAAAATTGATTTTTCACCGACGGAATATTTCATATGGATTTAAACTATATTTTTGTTGGCATATAAATTACTGATGAAGATTTTTCATAGGAGAGTTTCTCATCAAGGATTTTAGATCTATTGATAATTCGGTCGATAAAGTTACCTATCGGCAGATTAGCTAACATAATATATTCACGACAAAAAACAAATATTTGCTGATTATTTTTTTGTCGACCAATGCGTCGGTAAATATTACCGATGGATCACTAACAAACTAACCGTCAATAATTGGTTTATTGTCCCCGATGAATTTCCTAATGGAATCGCCGACACACAAATTCTATATATATCAAACTAGTTTACAAAATTATGCAATCATGCACAAGTAATAATGTTATCAACAAGGAAAATGCAGATTTAATGTGGACTCGCCCTTCATGGGGTGGCAATGGTCATTTATTCATGGATTTTAGGGACCTGATGTCGTCATCATGCCAACGAGGGGATCCTTGTCCTGTCTTTAAGTTTGAGCTTTTGATAAACCTTTCAGCTTTCAATTCATGTCGGTTTGTTTTGTCAATTGTAACAGCTCAAACTCTTTATATCTTATGTGACAACCATTTGTCACACGTGTGCGGCGTCGCGACAATCGTCCACCCTCAAGGAAAAATGTATAAATGGGGTTTATCTGGCAACTGTGGAGAGACAAGGAATTCTTGTCTCTTATCAGTAAAATATGGACAGGAAGTCGTCATCTAGTATTCTAATCACTAGAAACTCTAACTAGTCTTAGAGATCGGGTACGGAGACTGGTGGCGTAAAAGGAAGGTATTAACGCCCAAATATGTCCTACCTAAGGTAAGCTACATTGTTTTAATGTCTGATAAAATCTAAGATTTGGTTGTGGTTTCTAATGGTTGTTTCTGTCTGTTTAATATTTAAGAAAAGCCCCCCTCTATAAGGAGGTTCTTATCTTAATGGGGTAAAACTTGATCGTTCTAGCGTTTGAAAAAAATAATTTAATATTCAGAATATGTATTACGTGTAATATCGTACCCCAGATAATAAAAGACAAACAAAATAAATTTTTTGTTGTTTTTTAAAATTTGGCCAATGTTCTCTTGACTTTAATAAAATGATTATTAAATCCAACATGCATGTTAAAACATTGTTTTTTTTATTTTATGAAAAAACACAATATGATTTTTTAGCTTTGAGACACTTGGCCGTATGCACAAAAATAATTTTTTTTTCAAATTTTTTTGTATTTTTGGAAGTTTTGACAAAAACTAGGTATTGTCATATTGGATTTTGTATTTTTAGTAACGTAAAAATACTGCCTAATATTATTAATCAAAATGGCATAGAAAATATGAGGGAAATTGTAAAATTTGAAAATTGAACACATCTCCTCCCTCTTCTCTAACACGAGGAAAGCTTCGGGCAAGTGGTGTCGGAGTCTTTTTGAAGAGAGAGATGGTGGTGACAAAGAAAGAAAAATCTTCTTCTTCCCCTGCTTCGCTCGTCTAAGGGAAGAAGAAGACATATGGTGCCATTCAAAACGGCACTGTTTTTTATTCTTTTTTTTTTAAATGTATGAAATAGCGTCGTTTTCCCAAAAAGCACCGTTTTATTTAAACGGAAACTAGCGCCAAAACGCGTCAGATTCAAAATCAGGCCTTCAATTGCGCGCTTTTGCATTTTGGTCATTGGTTTTTGGATTTGTTCAATTAAGTCCCTAATTGGCTATCAAACTTCAATATTTATGCAATTAAGCCCTTGATTTGACCAAATTAACTCTAAAAAATTATAATTTAACCCCAGAACTTTAATTTCTTCCAATTAAAGCCCAAATTAACTTCAAAATCAATTTTTCTTGCAATTAAAACCTCCATAAATTCAATTAAACCTTCAATAAAATTTAATTGAGTCCATAAACATCTGATTTTGGACGTTTCTTCCTCAAATTGAATTTTCTTTGTCAACAGGGCTATCATCAGTCAATGAAATATTTTCAAATTTTAATTTTTGTATTTTTAAACCTCCTCAACCAATTTTTGACCATTTTCTTAGCGTTCTGACATTCCTTTTTCGCTTTTATTGTTTTTTGGGTTTTTTCGAACATATATTTTTGATTTTTTTGTATTTTCTCTTTTTTTGTGCGGGGATCCAAAAATGGGTTCCAACACCATTTGCAACCCAATGGTCTTGGAATTCAAGATGCTACATGTTAGGCTTGTCATAATGAGATTACACAGGATACAACTTAGAAGGTAGGTGCTAGTCGTTAAGTGCATTAAAAGATAGATTACTATCTAGTCTCAAAAAGTTTTTTGTATGCTTAGTGATCGTCCTCGAAAAGTCAATATGAGGCTTACAAGTAGTGTGAAGATAGAGACTCTTAGTAATATCAGATTGGCGTACCATCTACTATCGAAATTTAAGGTGTGTGCTCTTGAAATGATACATGACAATAGATATGTGTGCTAAAACAGTAAAAAGTTATAACCACATAAACATAATATAACAAACATTTTTTAGCAATTAACAAACAAAAGGCAAAGCCTAGTCCCATAATTTTCTAGTGGAGTCATCATTCTGTCACACCTAGATATTATGGTGACCAATTAAAAATTTTCAAAGGAAAAAGAATATATATCTAGCATCTTGTTTTTTAGGAACAAATGTTTAGTTCAAGGAGTCGTCACCTAGTATTATAGTTACTAGGAACCCTGACTAGTCAATAAATATTTTATGGTATGAGACTGATTATGCGAAAGAGAAGATATTATCACTTCTTAAATGTTCTACCTGAGACAAATTGCATTGTTGGTTTCGTCTAAAATTGCTAAGAATTTGTTTTTCTCTTTTCTAGTCTTCGATCCTATAATGTTCCCGACTCTGGTGTCAATGAACATTTACTTATAACATTTCCAACTCTAGCATTGGTAGATATTGCACAACCCATACACACATGCAGTGCCTTTCTTTTTTTAGTTTAACGTGGGTGTCCAGGCCAACTTGCGCGCACCTCGACTAATTCCACGGGCTCTGAAGTTAACGACCATGTAAGCCTCCAGTAGCCATCATATGCATGCAGTGCCTTTCTTGCTCTTGTTATTGTTAGACATTGGGTTCACACACTGACCATTATAGCAAATCTCCGGATATTTGCACTTCTAAAGACACATTCCACAGTTGAGCCTGTCTGTCATCACATATCATGACAATCCGAGTCTGGGCTAGAAAGCGGTTTCCCTCTCAGAGATTTTGAACTTGTTTCTTCTTTCTCGGCCCGAGGAAGATCAACATGTTCCTCATCTTCATTATTAGTGAAATCAAGGGATAATTCTTCTTCAGATGGTGTAGCAGAAAGACCAACGGCTAAAGACACGAGTATTGCTTGTAAAAAGAATATATTAAGAAACTTTATGGCTTTTTGTTTTTTTTTTTTTATAAGCGATACATTATAAGCCAAAGACAGGCAGAGAATCCAGAGGCTATCCTGAACAGAATAGCAATCAAGCAGCGTGAAAGGAACCATCAAAAACTGAATACAAAAGCTTATAAAAAACCGAAGCTTCAGTCTAGTAATAAAAATCTTAAAGCTTCTCCCATCAGAGAATCCAGAGGCTATCCTGAACAGAATAGCAATCCACACACAAACCCCTGCTCAAAACTATAGAAAATTCAAGCTGAAGAAACTTATATTCAAGGCTTCCAATAAGCTCAAGTCCACGCTGTAAGATCCACCAATCTATTCACCCCTTGTTTTGCAAATGGAGTTAGCTTCTCGAAAGGTGTGACAGAAGGAAATGTTACCTAGTCCAGAAGAAAACCTGGAAACTTTAACAAAAAGCTCATGGAACTTCCAAGGTCTAGAGCAGGGATTGTTCATCCAACTGACCACTGAAGCAGAGTCAGATTCCATCAAGAAATTGAGCCCATCAAAATCATTCTTTGATGAAGACAGATCAATGGCTTTAACCACTGCTAGTAGCTCAGTTTTATTGGAGTCCTTGTTGCCCACTGAATAAGAGAAGATACCTCTAACAATCCCCCGATGATCCCTTAATACCCCTCCTCTACCTGCGGGCCCTGTTTTCCTTTTGAAGAACCATCAACATTCCATTTTAATGTAAGAACATCAGGTGGCTTCCAGAATAAGGAGGGTCTATTGTTTTTGACATTGATCCAAATCACAAGACCATCAGAATTCAGATGAGAGCCATAAATCTAATAATCTGATGCAGTATAATAGAAATCTGCGTTGATGGCTCTTAACCAAGTACACAGCCGAGTTAAAATTAAAAAGAAATCTGCGTTCACGTCTTGTTTTATAATGTGAGTATTGATTTAGGAGAGTGTTGCAGATATAAATGCTTTGCATGGAGAAGGATAGAGAATTATGGAGGTATTTATAGAGAAGAAATTAAAGGAGCTGGATTTCTCTTTGATTATGGGAAATTGCATGGTTAATTTCTCATGCTGTGTGCTATTAGTGGAGTGGTCTTATCCAACGGCCTTGAGAGTTCTTATCAAACACAAGCTGAACCAATTAAGTTAGGCTTTTAATGAAAATTATGTGTTAAATTAGGTCAAAATTCGATGACAGATTATACAGCTAGGATAAGGTAGGTCAGTCTCCTCTTTATTAGTAGTTATCAATTTCTTGCGGCCTGGATAACGTAAAACAAACACGTGGAAACTTTTAATTTTTTTGTTGCAATAAAAAATCTCAAATGCTTAACTAAAGCTTGATCTGTTTAACAAAAGTAATCTGTATTAATAAATAAATAAATAAATATTAATCATAAATATGGTCTCTCTCCATATTTATGATTAATATTTATTGATGTATTAATCATAAATAAATAAATATTAATCTGTTTTGATGTGATCGCCCACTTCAAAACCCAAATCGGCTCTCAAAACAATTTTAATGTGTTATTGTTCTAGCCTTTGCCTAACATGATAAGAAAAAATTGTGAAAAAATAAACCCTCAGAGAATAAAGTTAAATAAAAAAAGATTAGGAATTAAAACAAAAAGAAAACACCATATTAGATTAATCTCAATTAATTCAAATTAACATGATTAGAATGAGCTAATTTGATATGATAATTCATCACATTCATTTCTTTTCTTATCTTGCCTTCTTAAATAGGTCTTAACTATTCTCGGTGAGATAAAATATGGTCTAAATTGAAGAAACATCTAAGAATTAGAGACTAAAATTTTAAAAAAAATATATCAAAAAATTAGTTACTAAATCAAATAAAAATTGGTTGATTAGGAATATAATTGAGAAACATAAATTCATGGTTGAGGTGATGAGTCTGATGACACAACATGGTGCATGATGCTTCCTCTAGTATCCGTTCGCGACTTTCATAGGCAGCATTGGAATCATCATGACGAGGTCTCTCTCCTAGGGCAGCACAAGTCATCGGTGAGTCGATGGTATAGCTCTAGTTGTCATTTTTCTTTTTCTTCTCCTTTTCTCCCTTTTCTCTCACCCCCTAAATTTTCAAGCAAAACCTAAAAACTCCTAACATTGCATGCGGTCAACGAAAGTTTGTGAGAGGTTCTACAGTGATTCTCCACAAAAATTAGTTTTTTTTTCTCTATGATATATAATAATGAATCTTATCTCTCACTTGTTCGTTGAAAAGAATAATATTTTATTACATGGATGACCTATTGGACAAGCGGCCATGCAAGAAATGTTTGAAGAACGTTTTGTGTGCAAACGTATTATATGTTTTTGTTGTTTTGGGTCTTTAATTTGGAGCTCATTTACCTCTTTCTCTAATTTAATTACCTCAAAATTTGAATTCAAGATCTTTTCATTCACAATATCCAACACTTAGGAACTTGATATACCGTGGAGATCAGAAAATGGTGTAAAATGATTCACATATAATTGACGAGCTAGCAATAAGTTGCCTTTAATTATTCACAATTAGAGCAAATGTACCATTGATCATGCATTAATTTAACAAGTCTTTGCACCTTGCAGCCATATATAGCTAATTTGTCAGCAGAGAGTTTTTGACATATTTATTTTGGCAACCCCATTTGCTCCATTTTTCCAAAGCAAATCGTACAAGTCTCTCTTTGGACCTTCATCATGATTGTTGTTGAACATTATTTTGTATCTTCACCCTTTAGCTCACCAAGGCAATTGGTTTATTTATTTATTTTATTATTGGAACTTTGCCAAATTTTACACCAAACTGGATTAAACTTCAGATAATTAACCCACGTATGGATCTATCATAGTATAGTTTTTTTTTTATTTTAAAAGTATTTTTGAAAAAAAAATTAATTCTTTTTTTTATTTTTTATTTTTTTCAAATTAATTTTTTGTGTATTTTTAAATCGTTTTAATGTACGGATGTTAAAAATAAATTTTAAAAAATAAAAAATATATTATTTCAATATATTTACATGCAAAAAACATTTTAAAAAAATGATATCTAAATGGGCTATTATAGGTTTTTGAGAGAGGAATTTAGAATTTAAAAGAATGGAGACAAATAAAGAGAAAATAAAGGAGAGTGAAAATATTTTCTCCTTGTACGTGGACTATAGATAAATATAAAAATGAAGATGGAAAAAAAAATTATTTCAGTCATTGTTAGAAAATAATATAAATCATATCTTGAGATCTCACTTAACAACTTAAGTTATTGAATTGAGATAGTTCTTTGACAATCATTTAAAATTAAAGAGAAAAGGAGAAGCAAATGAAAACATTAATTATTAGTAACATTGATTCTAAGAAAGAAAGAAATATTACTTCAATTTCATTGAATTTTTCATATGTAAGATTTTGAATTCAAAATCAAGAATGAAATTGAGAATTCAATTATTTTAGTAAATATTTTCTTTAATTTATCAAAAATCTACATTATTTTGTCTCGCGAACCCAAAGAGATTTTGTTTTGCACACAAGGAAATATATTCACCTACTCAGAATACTCCTTCCTCCATAATTGTACTGTACATGATTCCAGCTACTCTTACAAATTTCTCCATTCATCTTTAATTACTTTTGTTCTTTCCTCTCAAGCTGTAAAATTAATAAACATTAGCAAGATTAAATGTGTGTTTACTCATTTTGAAATCAGTATTTTAGTATTAGAGTAAGTAATTAGTAATCTGAATTAAAATGCAATTTGAATATGAAATAATCTTAATCTGTAATAAAATAAAAAATAAGACTGAACATAAACTTTATTAAGAACAATTAACATAAAACAAATGATCAAGACTTAAAGGTATATTCCTTATTACATTACATTATGGCATTGGATTGAAAGATTAAATAAACCCCAGCAAACCCTATGATTGGACGATGGTTTGCCTTTATTCCTCCCACAAAATATTATGCTACAAACATAAAACAAATCTCTAATTGTTTGGTCCCATATATATCGAATAGATATGAACACGCATGCATGCATGGATGGCGCCATGTATTTATGCATAGAAATGCATGGCGCCATGCGTTTCTATGCATAACTACACATCCCATACTGACATGCACTCCCTTTCTTGCACTTGTTGTTGCAACCTCCGCAATGAGTCTTGTTATACATTGGGTTCACACACTTCCCTTTGCAACAAATCTCTGTGTACCTACACTTCTTACCACACTTCCCACAGTTAAACCAGTCTGTCATTTGATTCACACACATCTTCTTGCAGCAATCTGGACCAGGGCTTCCCTGAACTTGACAAACCCTAGGGTTCTTGTCACATGTCATGAAAGCCCGAGTCTGGGCTAGAAAGCGGTTTGTCCCTCTCAGAGATGAGGTTGTTTCATGGCTCTCAGTCTGATGATGGTCAGAGTTTTCCTTGTCTTCGAAATCGAAGTCAGGGAATGAAACTTCTTCTGTTGGTGTAGCAGAAAGAGTAATGGCTAAAAATGAAATGAGCATAGCAAGTAGAAAGAGTAGCTTAAGGAACTTCATCTTGTGGGTATTATAAACTCTATGCAAGCAAGATATTATAGTTCAGGAAAGACTGAACTATTGAAGGAGGCGAGGCTGAGAGGGTTTTTGATACGAATGGTTTCATGGAGAAGAAAGGAGGCTTGATGAGGTATTTATATAATTCTTGATTGTAGGAAAACAAATCTTATTGATAGGAAATTGCATGGTTTTTCATGTTGTGTGCTATTAATTAGTGGAGTGGTCTCATTCAACATTTTGGTAACTTACTATCAAAATCAAGTAGCAAGCTAAGTTAGCTCTCAAAATTAGGTAGGTGAATCTCCTCTTCTTTCTTTCACAAGTATCAAAATATCTTCAAAGCATTCTTTATAATTGGCAATTGATTACCTTTAGCGCTCATTGCGTGTTGTTTTCCCTTCATTCTTGACAATTACTTGCATGCATGGTATACAAAATAACAAAAAAAGAACCGTCAGAGAGAGAGAGAGAGAGAGATGTAGCTTTAATTAACTATTCTAATTAATACAAAAAAAATGACGGCACTTTGATTCATTGTTACAGTGTCTTATTATTTAACAATTCTTCGCAAATAAATTGGACTTATTTATACTTCACACACATTGGCTAACATTAATCCATCATATTTGCTATAGTCTAAAACATCTTCAGCCTTCTTTTCTTGTTTCATTTTTCTCAAGCAAACCCTACGTCTTTGACAAACTTGAAAAACCGTTATGGGAGCACTTTCAGATCTTGGCTAATTTGCTTTAGTCTAAAACCAGATGTCAACCGGAGCCTGAATCTCTAAAACCTGAAATAATTCAGAAGATGACATCCCTAGTTTGAATCCTACTATTTACATTTTCCAACCCACATGTAAATATATGATTATTGAGAACCTCGAGTTAGCAGACTCTCTCGTATAGTTTGGCTCTTAGGAGTGGTCACCCGTCCATTGATCGTGTCCAAGAGTGTATCTATAATATTAAAAAAAAAAGGTATAGATACTTTATTTTTAGTTTTAGATTTAATATTATCATCAATTTCAAATTAAAAAAAAAAGTTGTCAAATCTTATATAAATATAGAGTTGCTAAGAATTTCATTTCTTAACTCCTCATTAGTTTTAGGTTCTCACTAGGTTGGACCCATGTTTTGCCACGGAGCCAAATTATTATTATTTGTTTTGCATAAAAAATTATGTTCAAGTGCCCCAATTATGTTTTAAAAAGGAAAAGAAAATTTATGACTCATGTCATATGTCGCACGTCAGAAAACACCCGCGAGCGGCGTCCCCATCCTGGCGATAGCGGTTTTTGCTCTCTGTTATTGGAATTGATTTTGTTGGGAGTCGCCACCTAGTATTTAATTGAGGGTTACTAGGAAACCCGGGTTGACTGGTCTTGTCAGAGATTCGCGGGTAAAGGAGTGATTGTGGTTAGGAAAGGTATTAGCACCCCTAACGCACCCTACCTGAGGTAAGCTGCTTCGTGGCTTTGATGTGTTAAAGAGGTTAAAAATTTTGTTTTTTCATCGGAATTTAGAAATACAACTTTCGTGTTTGTACTTCTACACCGTGATCCAATCAAAATATTAAATCCTTCTTTATTATTTTGTCGTCTCATTGTAAAAAGATCCCTGAAATAAATACAAATATGCATTTTTATTTTATTTTTGTTTTTTTTTCTTTTTTGTTCTTTTCTTTTTCTTTTTCTTGTTATTTTTTATAATTCAATAACATAAATAAAAAATACAAGCACAACACACACATTTTTTATTATATTTTTTCTTCTTTTCTTTTTTTCTTTTTCTTTTTTTTTTTTTGCCTTTTCTCCTTTTTTTCTTTTTCTCTTCTTTTTTATATCCACAATTACAGAATATTCAAAATTAAACAAAATTTACAAAAAATAATCCAAAATTTACAAAACAGTCCCTAAAACTCCAGAAATTGCAAGGGAAATGCTTCAGGAACTGCAGCAACAATGGCAGGAACGCTGGCGGCGCGGGTTCCAACGTGCCACCGTCACTGGCGGCGCGCACGCGCCGCTGCTGCCAATGCCGGAAATGGCGGATCTGCCCTGCTTTCTCCTTCTCTGCCAGTGGTGACACCCACCGTCACCTGCAAAAGAACAAAAACACACAAACACAACAGATGGCAGTTGATTTTAAATTTGTCCTTTGTTTTTGTTTTTTAGATCTGTTTCTTTTCCATTTCAGATCTGCGGTTTAGCAGATCCTTGCTTTTGGCTCCTCTCTTCTCTTTGGCTTCGGGTAACTGATGGCAAGGCGGAGGAGCTGGAGGAGGGTTGGTTCCGATGGAGACCGGTCTGCTCGTTGACCCGGAGGGAAGTGAGGGGGTCGGTTAAGAGAGACCCGGCTGTGGGTTGCTGCTGCCGCTACTGAAGGGGAGACCGGATCTGCAGGCGCCACTGGAGGGAGAATGGATGGAGACGGCGCCACTGTTGGGTTGGTGGAGCACCCGAGTTTGTTGGAGGGAGACGGCGCTGCTGCACGGGGAAGCGCTGTCATTGCTAGAAGAAGAAGAAACCGAAGGCAATGGGGGAGTGGCCGGAGGAGAAGGAGCAGGAAAACGATGCCGGTTTGAGGGAAGAAGAAGGTGCTGTAACCGGCTGGAGAGGGAGAAGGAATGTGTGTTGGTTGCTTAGGAGAACCGGCTGAAAGAGGAAGAAAATTTCCACCGGGGGGGGCGGCGGCTGCAAGAAGAAGAGATTAAGTTTTTTTTTTAGGATTAGGTTTGTTCTTTTTTTTTGTGTCAAAAATGCCCCCCTTTGTTCTGAGTTGTAGGCTGCTATTTATAAGCAGAGTATTTTTTCGGGCTTCAAAATTGGTCCCTCAAGTTTTGTGTTTGGCCCTTGATTTCAATTGATTCACTTGGTAAAAATTAAATTGGGTCTCTTAAAATTATGATTTTTTAATTAAGTCCAAATTAAGCTCCCAAACTTAATTTTCACCAATTAAGCCCTCCAATTAATTTTGACCCGCTTAAAGTACAATTAAGTCCTTGCACTTAATTAAATCCTTCATTTGGACCTAAATTAATTCTTAAACATAATTAAAATTTAAATTTGGCCCATGATTAAATCAAATTGGCCCATTAAAAATTTAATTATGTCATTAGACTTAATTTTTATGCAAATTCGTCTAATACTCGTTTAATTTGACCTTTGAATTTGTATTTTTCTATCTTTGGGCATAACAGGGTACAATTAGGCCTCCGAAAATTGCAGCTTGATTTTTGCTTATTTTTGCAGCCTTTCTTGGTCAGTTTTCTCTGCATTGCCAGCCTTTATTTTATTTTTTGATTTTTTTTATTTTGAAAGAAAAGTGAATTTTGGGGAATCACCCAAAATTAGGTGATGACATCATAGACCCAACTACATCAAATAAATTAATTTTATTTTAATTAAATGATAGAAAAATAGACAATAACAACAATCAACCAAATTAAAAAAAAAATAATCATGATCACCTGAGAAAGAACTTTTTTTCAAAAAGAGACAAACAATGTAATTTAATTCATATCTCATTAAATACAAAAAAGATGAAATTGGATTAAAAAAAACTCAAAAACAAATAGCTTGAGTCAACTCGAGTTGGCATAACAAACATATAACCACAATATTAAGGGTTAAGCCAAATTAGATTATCCCGCCAAATATTAATCAAATATTAAAAGATGAAATTTTTTTAAAAAAAATCAGTTGTACAAAAGGATTCAAAACAGAAAAATAATAATTAAAAGAATGAGGATCAAAGTTAAAATACAAAACTTAGTTTTGATTGAAGGGTGAAATTGAAAATTAAAAATAAAAATCAATTTAACTAAAAGATAAAAAAAATCAAGTGAATGAAGATCAAAATTCAAATACAAAATAAAATTAATTTTTGATTGAAGAAATTAAAATGCAAAATAAATTTAACAAAAGGATTCCAAAAAAAATAATTAAAAGAATGAGGATTATATTAAAAAAAATATATCACAAATTGAGATTGAAGAATGCAATTGAAAAACAATAAATATTTTTCAAAAGAACCAAGAACAAAAAATAGAAAAGAAAAGAATAAGGACCGAAGTGAAAATCCTCATAAATTAGAAGATAACTCTAAAAGTTTGCATGATTAGCATGAATGTTGAGAGGATGAGAGAGAAAATAGAGGGAAATAGAGAAAGTATCGTCAACGACAAACTATCATTACCAATTAGACACGCTATCCCGAAAGGAAAAAGATAAAGCAATGCTTCCAATGATCAATGTAAGGAGGATTTTAGCTGCTAGAAAGCGTTGTTCAAAGAGCGTGAATGCCTCTCGACACATTAGCCCTTGTCTTGAAATACAAAACCATTGTGAAAATATGAAAAAAAACTCCTTAAAGATAATTTTTAAATGTTTTTTCAAGAATATTTTGGTTATTTTAGTATTCACTTGAAGTATGAAAAGGTTATTTATCCCTAATAAATTTGATAATGAAAAATATATCTATTGAAAAGATCTTAATGCTCATATTAACTAGTTTTATGTTGTTTTACGGAAAGGATAAAACCATAAAAATATTATTTTAATAAATAGTGTTTTCACTCCTAGTATACGGTGTTTACTAGGGAGAGCAAAAAAACCAAAAAAATTATTAAATCGAGAAAACCGGAAAAAAACTGAAAAAATCGAACCGTGAAAAAAAACCGATTAAAATTTTAAAAAAACCAACCGGTTTGGTTCAGTTTTGGTTTTATAAGCCTGAAAATAAAAAAATCAAACCGAACCAAACCCAAACAAAAAAAAAGCCGAGCCATACCGAAAAAACCAAGTCAAACCGGTTTGAACATATCAATAATATTGTACTATTATAAGTGGATATCACTATCTAATAAAAAATAGTAAATATTATTTTCACTCATATTTTACAGTGTTTACCCCTACGTTTTGTTAATAGCAACGTATCAATATCTTATAATTGGATATAGTCATACCAAAAAAATCAAGACAAATCAAAAAATCAAATCAAACTGGTTTGAACAAATCAATAATATTGTACTATTATAATTGGATATCACTATCTAATAAAAAATAATAAATATTATTTTCACACATATTTAATAGTGTTTATCCCTACGTTTTGTTAATATCAACGTATCAATATCTTATAATATATTTCTATCGAAGAAAAAAAAAATTGTTGAAAAATTATATATTTTACTATTATAGAAGGAATTTATTTCTTTTTTTTTGTTAATAATTTATAAGGAATTCTAAATATATCTTTTTAAAGGAAACATGCTTAGGAAAAGGAGAAAAACCTTAGCTGCTAAAAAATTGGGTTGTACATCTTTTTTTCCCTCTTAATTGTAATCATCATCTCTCTTTATTAACCGAACAGACTTGCACACATTGATGTGAAAAATAGTTTAGAAGGTCAAATTGAACAGCGAGTGTACGTTAATATTAAAAGCAGCAAGATTGCATTAATTTCTTATTTTCTTCACCATTATACATATTTATTCAAGCAGTTGTATGTAGCCTAGCAATTATATAGATAACAGCTTCTCAGTGAATTAGGCTCGAATTTTTAATAATATTAGCTCGAGTGTGTGTGTGTGTGTCTATATATATATATATATATGAAAAGATTTTAAATTCCACATAAAAAAAATTTTAAAAAAATATAAAGTGTATATACTAAAAAGTTGCAAATCCCACATTGAAAAAATAAAATATTTTTCTAGTATTTATATAATGAACTTTAAAAAGTGTTAAAAACCAACTAAAAAAATATGAAAAAAGAGGGGTATAGGAGAAAAACCACATTTAAAAAAAAAATCATCGGGTCTCATCCGAGTTTGCCTGAGTCGACCGGGTTTTGCCGGGTTGTTACATTGGCTGGTCTTTTGTTTTACTCAGACCGGTCTAGCCACTGGCTCAACCGGGTTCTAGATCAACTTGTGAGGTCAGTTCGAGTTTAATAACTATGATTCTAACTCGAATAGTCTTAATATGTAAGATAATAAAAAATAAGTTTGATAAAAACTAGAAAAAGAAAAGGGAAATGACATAAGATAAACTTTATTAATAACAATTAACATAAACCAAATGATCAAGACTTGAAGGTATATCCCTTATTACATTATGGCATTGGATTGAAAGATTAAATAAACCCCAGCAAACCCTATGATTGGAAGATGGTTTGCATTTATTCCTCACACAAAATATTATGTTACTATCATAAAACAAATCTTTAATTTTTTGGTCCCATATATATCGAATATATATGAGCACGCATGCATGCATGCATGGCGCCATGCATTTCTATGCATAACTACACATCCCATACTGACATACACTCCCTTTCTTGCACTCGTTGTTGCAACCTCCACAATGATTCTTGCTATACATTGGGTTCACACACTGACCTTCGCAACAGATCTCTGTGTACCTACACTTCTTACCACACTTCCCACAGTTAAACCAGTCTGTCATTTGATTCACACACATCTTCTTACAGCAATCTGGACCAGGGCTTCCCTGAACTTGACAAACCCTAGGGTTCTTGTCACATGTCATGTAAGCCCGGGTCTGGGCTAGAAAGCGGTTTGTCCCTCTCAGAGATGAAGTTGTTTCTTGGCTCTCAGTCTGAAGATGGTCAGAGTTTTCCTTGTCTTCGAAATCGAAGTCAGGGAATGAAACTTCTTCCGTTGGTGTAGAAGAAAGAGTAATGGCTGAAAATGAAATGAGCATAGCAAGAAGAAAGAGTAGCTTAAGGAACTTCATGTTGGGGGTATTATAAACTCTATGCAAGCAAGATATTATAGCTCAGGAAAGATGAACTATTGAAGGAGGCGAGGCTGCGAGGGTTTTTGATATGGATGGTTTGATGGAGTAGAAAGGAGGCTTGATGTGGTATTTATATAATTCTTGATTGTAGGAAAACAAATCTTATTGATAGGAAATTGCATGGTTTTTCATGTTGTGTGCTATTAATTAGTGGAGTGGTCTTATTCAACTTTATATCAAGTTAGGCATTTAAAATTAGGTAGTTCAATCTGGTAGGTCCAGTAGTGAATAAATTAGTAATCAATTGATTATTACTTAACAAAAAAACAATTCTTCGCAAATAAATTGTTATAGTAGTTTGCTAACATTAATCCATCATATTTTCTATAGTGGGTATTTTTTTTTATTGATTATTACTTAACAAAAAAAAACAATTCTTCACAAATAAATTGTTTTATGAGTAACCACTAGTTGGAGTTTTTAATATTCATATCTTATTTATCATCTATCTAAAAAAAAAAAATTAACATCCATAAACGATTTATTTAGTTTCCGATATCCATAAGGATATCCATTACCTAATTATTATTTACTATTTAATAAAAAATAAAATAGTTAATATATATTTAAAGTGTTATATATATATATATATATATATATATATATATATATATATTCCAAGTGAGGTTTATGTGAGTTTCAAGTCAGATTTAACAATATTCATACAATACCCATTACTCATTAGGTAAGGTATCTATCTAAAAAATATGCGTTCATTCAGGTTAAATCAATATTCATCAAGTTTGGATTAAATTTTCATTCCTGAAAAGGTGTGGCTAAATCATTGTAATCATACCCATAAAACACTATTAATTGAAATGATGTTTTGTGTTTTTTTTCATTATTTTTTTCAATCTAACCCTTCAATATTTTATTTTTATTTTTATCCTTTAATATTAGGTTGTTTTGAGAATTGTGATTTGTAATTTATTTTTTCTAATTTCCTTTATGTTGGGTTTCATATCGATTTCACGGATTTAGTTATTTTCTTCTCGATTTCAACTTTCAATACTAGATTTGTTGGAAAAGGGGCTTCATACTTTATTTTATTTTTTTTATCTATTTGAATTTATCATGATCTTATGATCTAAGTTGCGGGTTTAACAGGTTAACAGGGGTTGACTCGAGTCCCTTTTTTTGCTGATTTTTCTAATTTATTTTTTTTTCAATTTCATCCTTTAACATTGGGTTGGTTAGAAATCAAGCTTCGTAATCTCTTTTAGTTTTGTTTTCTATAGGATTATTTCAATCTTATAACTTAAATCACAAGTTTGGCAAGTTGATTCAGGTTGACTCTATTCTCTTTTTTTGTCCTTTTTAAATTGAATGTGTGTGTGTATGTGTGTATTTTAATTTTACCCTTTAAGAACTCAATATTATTATTTTTATTTTATTTTTTTAAATTTATCTTTTAATATTGGATTGTTTCGGAATCGGGCCTCCTAAATTTTTTTTTAGATTTGCTTTATGTGTAGTTTATCTTTGTCTCATGGGTTTTTTATTTTATTTTAGCCTACAACATTAGATTTTTTGAAAATAATGCTTCATAATTTTTTTATTTACTTTTTATGAATTTATCCAAGTTTCATGATTTAGGTTGCGAGTTTAACAGGTTAAACTAGGTTGACTTGAGTTTTGTTTTCCTTTTTTTAGTTTATTATTTTCATTTTATCCTTAAATATTGATTGAAAATTGGGCTTTGTAAGTTTTTTTATTTGTTTTTTATGGGGTTATCTAGATTTCATAACCTAAGTTGCGGGTTTGATTGGTTGACTCATGCAATTGCTTTGTCCCTTTTTAATTTAATATTTTTTTATTTTATCTTTTAACATTAGGTTGATTAGAAATTAAATTTTTATAATTAATTTGATTTGTTTTCTATATATTTATCATTGTCTTATGACCTGAGTCGTAGATTTGACATGTTAACTCGAATTAATCCAATATATCGTAATCTCAATGTTAGAAAAAAATATTATCCAATATGTATTATATTCTGAGTTTATGATTAAATTGTTTTATTAGAAAACTTGTTATCAATATTTGGACAATTTTTTATGTTAAAAAAATTAATCTAACCACAACGCAATACAAACCAATAGTCTAGTAACTTGTTAATATATATATATATATATATATATATATATATATAATGTTTAAAAATAAAAATAAAAATAAATACCATCGATAATGAATTTAAGAAAACTAAACTTGTTGGTCATTGCAACTTGCAATCAAAATTTGTCAACTTAGATTACGATCTTCAGCCGACTTTCCTTTTATTCATTTTTCTCAAGCAAACCCTACGTGTTTGACAAACTTGAAAAACCGTTATGGAAGCACTTTCTATTCATGGCTAAATTGCTTTAGTCTAAAACCAGAAATCAACCGGAGCCTGAATCACTGAAACCTGAAATAATTCAAAAGATGATGGGAGCAATTAATGTCTAAAACCTCAACCCTTATCCATTGTCATCTTTGTTTATAAGATTTAACATTATGACTGATATAAAACTTCTATTATGCTTCGCTTATATAATTAATTAAGTACTTATTATAATTAGACGTAGATAATTTCTTTTCAAGTATTATCAATTTCAAATAAATAATAATAATTGTCAAATAAGGTTATTTTATCATTTTATATAAATATAGAGAGTTGTAAAGAATTTCATTTATCATCTCCTCACGGTTTTTAGCTTTCCATATCGACAAATCAATATCCTACTATTATAATGACATATCTCTATAAGGAAAATTATTTTTTTAGAAAAATTATATTAAAAAGAGCTAAAACTCCTTGTAAAATTAAATATTGTAGCTCCAAATTCATTGTTATTATTAATTATAATTGTAGAATGATGTTTTTTCCCCTTCACCCAAAAAAACTTAACCCAAGTTTCCAAGTGTATTGAATTTCACTTGGCCCATTTCTCATTATCAAATAGAGTTGGAGAAAATAAGTATTTTCTCATCTTTATTGCACAGTGAAATGACCTGAATATTTTTAAAAACAAAAGAAAAAATAAACTTGATGTTGAAAGGTTTTTTGTATTTTCATAATAGTTTATTTGTTATTATAATTTAAACTGAGAGTAAATTTGGTATTTGACAAAATATAAAAAATTAAAAAAACTTAAAATTCAAAGTGAAACGATGAAAATACCCTTAAAACAAAAAAAAACCTAGAGTCAAGAGGCATTTTCAATTTTTCACAATGGTTTTTTTTATAATTACAAAGTCAGCTTCGGATAATTTTGTATTTAATTAGATAAAAAAAAGGCAGGTGCATGTGTATGGCACCAAGAGGTGCAAGAAAGGGACCTGCGTACTTTAGACAGTGTTTGCAATATCTCCCAGTGTCTAAAAATGATTTTCCGTCTTATCGTTGAAAGCATTGTCATGCCCTATTTCTATTGGTGTGACGCATGTCACTAGTGAACCTTTTTTTATTTTCTCTCTCCTCTCTAAAAAATTACAACTTGGCTCTTTATGTTCTTGATATTTCAACTTTAGTCCTTTTTTTTTTAGTCTTGATATGTTGTAGAAGTTTTATCTGCTTTTAATTTCATCTTTCAATCTCAATTGATAAAATATTATATTCTCTAAATTTATCCTCTTTCTTTTAATTTTTAATTTTTCTCCTTAACCCTTTTGTAAAAGTTTTATTGATTTTTGATTTTTTTTCTACAGTTCAAATTGATGTATAATATTTTTTTAATTTGGTCCTCATTATTTTGATTAGTAATTTTAGCCCTTTTGGAAAAATTGTTATTCTTTTCAATTTTTTTCTTCAATCAAAACATTGTTTTTATTTTTTATGTTTTGATGCTCATTCTTTTGATTTTTTTGGCCCTTTTACTAAATTGGTTTTTCTTTTCAATTTCATCTTTCAATAAAAAAAGATTTATTTTTTTTAATTTTGATCCTCGTTCTTTTAATTACTTTTTTATTAATTCTTAAATATAATTGAAAAAAAATTTCAATTTCATCCTATAATAATTGATTGATTTGAATTGGATTTTATGGTCCTTCTAGATTGTATGCTCTAATTTAATGTTCCGGATCATATATAAATTTAAAAAATTAACGCGGGTTAGGTAAGATTTCTCAAGTTGGCTCAAGTTAGATTATCAGGATTACAAGTTTGTCATGCTAATTAAGTTGACTAAAATTGGTTATTTTATGTCAATTTTTTATCCTAATTTGTTATTCTATATTTAATAAGCAATGAATACATCTACTACCTTTTTTTGTTTAATTAAATTAAAGTCAACTTATTTATCCTAGTCAGATTTATGTCCTCATATTTTTCCTTTTTTAAAAAAACATACTTGCAACAGCTTAACATCATTTCTTCTTAATGTATAAGGAATTCTAAATATATCTTTTTAAAGGAAAAAGGAGAAAACCCCTAGCAGATGAAAAACTGGGTTGTGCATCTTTTTGTTTTTTTTTGTTTTCCCCTCTCATTTGTAATCATCATGTCTCTTTATTAACCGAACATACTTGCATACATTGATACGCAAAGGACGAATTGAAGAGGGAGAGTACGCAAATATTTGAAGCAGCAAGATTGTTTATTCAAGTAATTGTAGCCTAACAATTATATAGCTAACAGTTTCTTAGTGAAGTAGACTCGAATCCTAATAATTTTAGTTTTTATGAAGATTATGTAATAAAAAATGTTGTAATTCCATTACTGTTCGAAATTCAAAAAAGAAATCTGATGGAAAAAAAAACCATTATACAAGGTGGTTCTCGGTGTCGGTTAATTTGTCCTTGTCTTCAAACAAAGAAATGGAATTTTCTTTTAAACTATTATATTTTTATATGATTCGATTCAATTCAATTGTTGTTGCAGGATTGGTTCTTAACTATATACAGGGTGGTTCTCGGTGTGGGATGGCCAAAATGAGAGGGAAGGCTGGTATGGGTTGAACACTACCGTCGGAGAGGCTTCTGGGGGCTCACGGTTGAGAGGCTGTAAATGATTTTGATTTTTGTTTGGACTGTGCGAAGAAGGATTGTGATGGTGGCTGATTGGGAGTAGAAGAGAGAATGGGTTTGATTGACTGGTGTGGAACTGGGTTTTTCCAGTGTTCTTTCTCAGATGGTGTTTGTTTTGGGTGAATGGAGAGTGACTGGGTTGGACGTTGGTGGTCGGGGTTTTGTTCAGGGAAGAAGAATGGGCTGACTTCGGTGGATTTTATGGAGGAAAGGTGGGTGTTGGTCTTGGGTTAATGGGAAAGGGTGGAGCTGTTGTGTTTTCCAGAAACCTGAGACCATGAATGGTGTCGAGAGACAGTGGAGGCTATGGTTTTTTTTTTTTTTTTTTTGTCTTGCTTGTGCTGGTGTTTAAAATGGAGAGGAAAGGCTAGGATTTTGGGGATTGATTGAAGAAATCAATTTGGGGCTAAGATTTTGGAGCTGGATTTGACAGATCAGAATGGGTTTGATTGCTGAATAATTGATTATAGACAATAAATTATGGCTATAATTTGCTGGTTAATCGATTGGAAACTAGGATTTTGAACATTTAGGAAAGAAATCATGAATTACTTAGGGATTAAATTGAATCAAATTAATTCAATTAGACTAATATGATTGAAATCAATTAATCAAATTGGACTAAATTAAATGGTTCTGGGATTGAAATGGACTGCAATAAAAGTTCAGATAAACATTCCTTATTCTCATTACAGTCCTTGGACTTTGAATTTTTCCAATCTCATTTAATTTGCCCTAAATCATCTTTTCCTTTTCAATTGTATCCTAATTGAATCAATTTAGACTTTCAATTTAACAATGGTTCCAAGAATTAAGCAATTTTTATTAATCTAACTTTCAATTCTGATTATTTTTTTCAATTAAACCCTTCATTGATTTTTAATCTGGCTAACTCATTCAAACTTCTTTCAATCTTAGCTAAATTAAATCAATTTAAGCCATTTTCTTCAATTTCCTTTTAAATTCAAACATCAATTGTGACCCAAAACATCTCAAGCCTCATTTTTGCCTACGATGCTTGATTATCTATCTAATTTCAAATCCTATCTATTTTTGTATTTTGTATTTTGTTTTATAATTTTTAAGATTTTTTCTCACACATAAAAATTAAAAAAAAATAATGAAATGATTAAAATTATTGAAAAGACATATTTTTGCAATTTTTTTCAAAATATATACAAAAAATAGGGGTCAAATTGGGTTACAACACTCAACATGGCGAGAAGCATGCTCAAAACCAAAAAGATGCCAAATGAATTTTAGACCGAAGTTGTAGATTGCGTTGTTTACTTGTTGAATAAGTGTCCTATAAAAGAATTGAATAACATGACTCTATAAAAGGTGTGGAATGCAAGAAAGCCGAGTGCTACTCACTTAAAGGTGTTTAGAAGCATTACCTATATGCATGTAGATGATCAAGTAAAAACCAAGCTAGATGATAAGAGTAAAAAGATTATTTTTGTGTACAATGATCAAAAGTCCAAATGATACAAGCTTTACAACTCCAATGAAAAAAAAAGAAGATAATGATTAGTAAGGATGTTGAATTTGATGAAGAAAGAGCATGGAATTCGAAGGTAGATGATTGTGAGAAATATGATTTTCTACCAATTTTTGATGAAAAGGATGAGAGATATGAAGGTTATCAAAAACTTGTTACATCTCAACGATCATTAATGAACTCAACTTCAAATTTATCTTAGTCTTCTAGTGAAAGTTTAAGCAGCGGTAGCCCACCTAGTCCACCAAGAAAGATGAAGAGTTTTGATGACTTGTATGAGATAACTAATTCAATTGATGATGATCTAACATTATATTATTATCTTGTCACATGTAAACATATAGTGTTTGAAAAGGCAATAAAAAATAAAAAATAAAAAATTGTTATAGATGAGAAGATTATATCAATTGAGAAAAATGACACATGAAAATTGATTCCTAAACTAAAAGAAAAGAAGCCAATAAGTGTTAGTGGATCGACAAAAAAAAACACCCCATTCTTTTCTGCTGAAGAACATGATGTGCTGGAATCTTCAGACATCTAAAATGGCTAGTTAGGGTGTCGATGGTAACATGTTTCGTGTGCACACAAATAACCAATCGAATACGTGCTTAATTTCTGAAAAATTCTAGTACTGACGTTTTTGAGATGCGAAGAAAGATGGTGAATGTGATTCTGCTTGTTGAGTGACGTGATCTATAGTAGGTTATACCATTTCTTAATCTTTGACATTTTCTGTTCTTGATTTTGTACCCTTTTAGAGTGTAAGAAGCACGATCCTGAAGTGAGCCGTAAGATGGAACAAAGTCTAACAAACATGTTGAAAGATGAACTGAGGTTAAGTGAAGAAGAAGCTCAGGAAAAACAGCAACGTGCAGACTTGGCGCTGTTGGAGGCTAAGAGAATGACATCCCAGTATCAGAAAGAGGCAGAGAAATGCGATTCTGGAATGGGTAGCTGCGAGGCGGCAAGGGAAAAGGCTGAAAAAGTATTGGAAGAACAGAGGAAACTTACTGCAATATGGGAGCTTAGGGCTCGCGAGAGAGGATGTAGAGAAGGTATCATGAGGTCTCAGGTTAATCAAAACTTCGAATAGATTAGGTAATTCTGAGGAAATAAAAGATAAGTTTTGATCCTAGTTAAGTTTACTCAATAAATATGTCCAATTTTGTTTGCTGCCAATTGTTCAAGTGCTATGCTTTGGTTACCTATGGCTCTCCTTTGTGTCAATGTAAGAACTTCCATCTGCATTATACCATTGCATTTAAAGCAATTGTGTTGACTTTGGTTATGGAAAAATCACATTGCATCAAACAGATGTAAGAACTGTTGGGGATTCCGGCTCCCCTCGCGGACCGGTGGTGTTCTGATAGTTGCCCATTGGAGGCTAAGCACACTAAGACATAATATTTAACGTGGTTCGGCAAATCGCCTACATCCACAGGAGAAGATCAATATTATTAGAGATAGATAAACGATACAATACAAATACATGGAGAAGGAGGATCACTTCACTCAAACTCAACTTTCAGCTCTCATTGCTGCCATTGCAGCCCTTCACTTTCTCTCTTAGTCTCTCGACTGCACTCACAATCTCTCTCTACTCAAACTTTGTTGCTCTCTCTCGGTGCTTATTTATAGGCAAGAATGGTGCCACCAGCTCCAGCTCTTCTTCAACAATGGTGGCTGCCAACCTTTGACATTTGAGAAGGGCTGCTGCATTTGTCAATGGATGATGCCGTCCATTAATGGTTGCTGCACATTAATGGCAACAAACCCAACAAGAACAACATTCTTGGATATAAGAAACCTGGATTTTCTATTGATCTTCCACCAAACAACTAATCTGTAGACCTTTCATTAAGCGAGCAGGCAAATAAGCTTTCGATTCGACTAATGAGACTTGGTTCTAGGCCCAGTCTGATGATCCTTCTTCTCTCTTTCTCTCTTTCTTTTCAATTCTAGAATTTAAAAAAAAAAAACTTGAAAAGTGTTGAAGAAATTGCCAGCATACTATCCTACCAAATTCAAAATCGAAGACTTGGTTGTCTTTTCCGCGTAAGAAGTCATCTACGAAAATTATTTTTTTATGTTTTGGTATCTTTTTCCTACTTTGTGCCATTAAAACACTTGAAAGTGTTCAAGAAATTAAAGACATTGCGAACAATTTATAAATTGAATACTTGGACTTGGTTGTGTTGTCCGCGTAAGAAGTCGTCCACGAAAATTATTTTTCTGTTTTTGTTCTTCTTTCATTTGCACTTTGTGCCGGCATCCTCACGCAGTAGCGTTCCATAGACATAACTTAGAGCAGAATACTATTGATTAACTGATACGGAACTGCAGCCACAACTAAGAGATAAGGGAAAGAGAAACTTTCAGGTACTCTCTCCCACTCTCTTTCTTATCTCCTGTGTGTTATTTTATGGAATATAACTCTGATGTAAATGATGTTTACTTTAGCTCCAACTCTTGCCCTGTTTTCTTATTTTGGTTCAGATCTTCGAAGATTTTCTATCTCTGTATTTGGAATGGCTGCTGCGAAATATCAAGCATCCTCATCTTCACGGTTTTCTCATTGTAAATATCAAGTGTTCTTGAGTTTCAGAGGCGAAGACACTCGCAAGAATTTTACTGATCACCTCTACACAGCCCTTGTTCAAGCAGGGATTCACACATTTAGAGATGATGATGAAATTGGCAGAGGAGAGAACATCGAATCGGAGCTCCAGAAGGCAATACAGCAATCAAAAATTGCGATAATCGTATTCTCCAAAGACTATGCTTCTTCGAGGTGGTGCCTTGATGAGCTTGTAATGATCATGGAACGCAGGAGGACTGCAGACTGCAGAGTTTTGCCGGTATTCTATGATGTGGATCCATCCCAAGTCAGAAAGCAAACAGGGAGCTTCGCCGCAGCATTTGTGGAGCATGAAAAGCGCTTCAAGGAGGAGATGGAGAGGGTGAACGGGTGGAGGATTGCTTTGAAGGAAGTGGCCGATTTAGCTGGAATGGTTTTAGGAGATGGGTAAGTAGTATCTCTTTATGAAACTACACCTAGCATAAGACTAGAATGCTGATTGTGAACTCTTAATTTGTTTTGTTTTGCAAGTATTTAGAGGATGACTGATAATACCACTCCTAATTTAGAAAAACCATACCACTCCAAACTCAGATAGCATAGAAGACAAATAAAAATAGAAGATACTTTTTCCTTGTCTTCTGTTCTCTTCCTTCTTGTCTAGTTTAAAATGTAATGATTCTACATTATTAATTTTCTTGAAAAATACTGTGATTTTTATACTTTCTAGAGAGACTACTAAATATCATACTATATTTTTATTTTTGATGTAGATACGAGGCACTGCTTGTCCAATGTATTGTGGAGAAGGTCTCAAAGAACTTGGATCGAAAAATATTTCATGTACCCCTTCATTTCATTGGAAGAGATCCTCTAGTAAATTATATCAACTCATGGTTGCAAGATGAGTCCCATGATGCTGCCACTGCTATGCTCTACGGAATTGGTGGAGTTGGGAAGACAGCTATAGCAAAGAGTATTTTTAATCAGAACTTTCGTAAATTTGAATGCAGGAGCTATCTATCAAATGTTAGAGAAATCTCAAAAGAATCCAAAGGTGTAGTTTGCCTACAGAGGCAACTTCTTTCTGATATCCTAAACCAAACTGTTGATGAGATACATGATGTTGATGAAGGAATTTTAAAGATTAAGGATGCCTTGTGTTGCAGAAGAACTCTTATTGTTCTTGATGATGTGGACAATAGGGACCAATTCAATGCAATCATAGGCATGCAAGAATGGCTTTGTAAAGGATGTAAAATCATTTTAACAACTAGAAATAAGGGTCTAATTGCAGCTAATGATGAGTTTGTCAAGTGCAAAGTTGAACCTCTAGACAACAAAAAATCACTCGAGCTTTTCAGTTGGCATGCCTTTGGACAAGCTTACCCTGTTGAAGGTTTTGTGGAGGACTCTTGGAGAATAGTGCATCATTGTAATGGACTTCCATTAGCCCTTCGTGTTATTGGTTCTTCATTGTCAGGGAAAGGAAGAAAATTATGGGGAAGCGCATTACAGGAATTGGCAGTGATTCCTAATTGTGAAGTTCAAAATGTTCTTGAAATAAGTTACCACTCTCTAGATGATGATTATCAAAAAATCTTATTCCTTGATATTGCTTGTTTCTTCAATGGAATGGATGTGGATTATGCAGTTATGATACTAGATGGGCTCGGTATAGGTGCAAGATTTAGGATTGACAAACTTATCGATAGATGCCTTGTTGAAATCAACAATGATGAAAGGTTGTGGATGCATCAACTTGTAAGAGATATGGGAAGGGAAATTGCTCGACAAGAATCACCCAAATGTCAAAGAACATGGCATCACGAGGATGCTTTTAGAGTATTGAATGGAACTACCGTAAGTAGCTCAATTTTTTTGTGTGTACTTGAATGGTTTGTGGTGCCTTAACGTGTTCACTCTTTTACTTTCCTTTATCATATACTTTTTATAATTCTTGATGCAGGATGCTGAAAAATTGCGTGGTCTTACCCTGGATATGCATGCATTAATGGAAGATGATTATGCAGAAGTTGCTTGTACCAGTTCAATGGTTCGCAGCAAGAGGCGCAGGCTTAATTTCTTTCAACAATGGTTTTCTGACTTTCGTAATGGGGGAAAATTACAAACTGACCAAACAAGCTTGTTTCCCATCCTCAGCACCGATGCTTTTAGAAAGATGTCAGAAGTAAAATTTCTCCAACTAAACTACACTAATTTTCATGGAAGTTTTGAGCACTTTCCCAAGAATTTGATATGGTTATGTTGGCATGGATTCTTTTGGAGATCTGTTAGACAATTGACATTTTAACACTAGTGTTTCAGTTTGTCTAAATCAAGTATTGTCTGTTTTCTTTTCTTTTCATTTCTGTTTTGATTTGGTCAAAGTAAATCCCTTGTTTTCTGAAGTTGTTGCTAAGTTAGTGGAAACACATTGTCCACTACAGAGTTAGTGGTAGCACATTGTCCACTACAGAGTTAGTGGCTGTTAACTAGGGAAGTTTGTTAAGTTTTCTCATGTATTTAAAGACATGCAGTTAATGAAATACTCACTGAGACATTTTATCAAACACCTTGTGTGTAGTTCGTGTTCTTCATTACTCAGCATTGTTGTTCTTGATTGTGCATCCCTTCACCTGCACAAAACACAGCAATATAATTCTCAACAGTGGTATCAGAGCTCTCTTAGATCTTACAGGACCAAAACATTTTTTTTCAAATCTCAAAAATGACATCCAACAACCTACTTTTAAACTCCCCTATTATATTCACTGGCGAAAACTACCACATTTGGTCAGTGAAGATGCAAGCTTTTCTTGAAGCTTATGATCTTTGGGAAATTGTTTCCGAAGACAAACCAGTAGCTCCCTTACCAACAAATCCCACTATAGCTCAAATCAAGTTCAGCAATGAGGAAAAGGCAAAGAAATCCAAGGCAAAATCAATCATCCAGAATTCTGTGGCAGAAAGCATTTTCTACAGAATTATGGCATGCAATTCAGCCAAAGAGGCTTGGAACAAACTAAAAGAAGAATACCAAGGCAGTGACAGAACAAGGCAAATGCAAGTGCTGAATTTGAAGAGAGATTTTGAGGCACTTAGCATGCAAGAAGATGAAACAATCTCCAAGTATTCTGATCGAATTTCACTAATTATCAACAACATCAGATTACTTGGAGAAGACTTTCCTGACAGCAGGATTGTGGAGAAGGTTCTTGTGACTCTTCCTGAGAGGTTTGAATCCAAAATCTCTTCTCTGGAAGAATCAAAGGACCTTAGTAAAATCTCATTAGGTGAACTAATGAGTGCTCTTCAAGCACAGGAGCAACGAAGAACAATCAGGCAAGACAGATTGACAGAAGGAGCCTTTTATGTGCAAAAACAACAAGCTGTAAAAGGAAAGAAGTTGCTTAATCTGAGAAGTAAAGGCAAAAATGAAGGGGGCAGCACCAGTGAAGGTTCAAAACAGAAGAAGTTTCCTCCTTGCACTCACTGCAAAAGAAACACACATTTAGAAAAATATTGCTGGTGGAGGCCAGATGCAATTTGTGGAAATTGCAAGCAATCAGGGCACATCACAAAGGTCTGCAAGTTTAAAAATTCAGACCCAAAACCTCAACAAGCTCACTTTGCGGATGAAGTTGATACACAGGAGGAGCAATTCTTTGCTGTCACTTGTTTCTCAACAAATGATTCAGCTGATACTTGGCTTATCGATAGTGGATGCACACACCATTTGTGCAATGATGCTGGAATGTTCAAAACCCTTGATGAATCTTACAAATCCAGAGTAAAGGTTGGCAATGGAGAATTTCTGGAGGTCAAAGGCAGAGGGTCAGTAAATGTTCAAACAAGTTCAGGTATCAAAATCATTCCTGATGTGTTATTCATACCTGAAATCAGTCAAAATTTGTTGAGTGTTGGACAAATGATGGAGAAAAACTATTCTCTTCAGTTTAAGGATCATAAATGCACTATCTTTGATCCTTCTGGAGAACAAGTGTTCTGTGTAAAGATGAAAAACAGAAGCTTTGTTGTTGACTGGGATAAAGTATCCAATCATGCATATGTGAGTGCTACTCAGGATATTTCAAATCTTTGGCATAAAAGATTTGGCCATTTCAATCAAAAGGGTTTGTCAATTCTGAAACAAAAGGAAATGGTTGAAGCATTGCCTACATTGAATGGTGAGCTTCAATTGTGTGAAACATGTCAACTTGGCAAGCAATCCAGACCACCATTTCCTAAAGGGCAAGCAGGGAGAGCCAGCCAAAAGCTTCAGCTCATCCACACTGATGTGTGTGGACCTATGAAGACAGCCTCATTATGTGGTAACAAGTATTTTATTCTCTTCATTGATGATTATACTAGGATGTGTTGGGTGTATTTCATCAAATTTAAGAGTGAAGTATTTACAATCTTTCAAACATTCAAAGCTTTAGTTGAGAATCAAAGTGACATGCTAATTAAATGCTTAAGATCTGACAATGGTACTGAATATACCTCAAATCAGTTTCTTGAGTTTTGCAACAGCAGAGGCATTGTGCACCAGTACACTACACCATACACACCACAACAAAATGGTGTGTGTGAGAGGAAGAACAGAACAGTAATGGAGATGGCTAGATGTCTCTTACTTGAAAAGAAAATGCCAAACAAATTATGGGCAGAGGCAGTCAATACCTCTGTTTACTTGCTGAACCGACTTCCAACCAAAGCAATGGAGGACAAGACACCATATGAAGGCTGGAATGGTGTCAAACCTGCTGTAGATCATCTTCGAATCTTTGGCAGCATATGCTATTATCATATAGCTGAGCCAAAGAGGAGCAAACTTGACAACAAAGCTCAGAAGGGAGTTCTTGTGGGCTATGGAATAACTACCAAAGGATACAGAATCCTTTGCTTACAAACAGAGAAGGTAATTCTCAGCAGAGATGTGAAGGTTGATGAAGCAATCACATGGGATTGGGAACATCAGAAAAATATGATTTCTGATCAACCATTCACCATTCAACCTCAGCTGGTAGCTGATGAATCAGTGGATGACTTTCCAGTTAGAGGCACAAGATCATTGGAAGATATTCACCTAAGATGCAACATGGCAATTCTAGAACCAACCAGCTATACTGAAGCTCAAGAATTTCCAGCATGGAGGAGAGCAATGGAGGCAGAAATGGAAATGATCAACAAAAATGCAACATGGCAGTTGATTGAAAGGCCTAAGCATCGCAAGGTGATAGGTGTAAGATGGGTTTTTAAAACAAAACTCAATCCAGATGGGTCAATATGCAAATACAAGGCTAGATTGGTGGTAAAGGGTTATGCTCAGCAATATGGTGTGGACTACCTAGAGACCTTTGCTCCAGTAGCAAGGTATGATACTATTAGACTTCTCATTACACTTGCAGCACATAACTCTTGGCAGATTCACCAACTTGATGTCAAGTCTGCCTTCTTGAATGGATTTCTTGCTGAAGAAATCTTTGTAGAGCAACCTGATGGGTATGTTGTTAAAGATAAAGAAGATTATGTGTATCTACTAAAGAAGGCCTTGTATGGGTTGAAACAAGCTCCCCGAGCTTGGTATGACAGAATGGACACACATCTGTTTCAATTTGGGTTCAACAGAAGCCAAAATGAAGCAACTTTGTATGTGAAATCCTGTGGTAACCATTTTCTAATTGTATCTATTTACGTAGATGATATGCTCATCACAGGAAGTGAACTTGGAATGATCCAAGAGTTCAAAGATGAAATGAAGAAGATGTTTGAGATGTCTGATCTTGGAATAATGAACTACTTCCTTGGAATGGAAGTGATGCAATCCAGCCATGGCATTTTTACATGCCAAAAGAAGTATGCTTCAGACATCCTAAAAAGATTCAAAATGCAGGATTGTAAACCAGTAGGGACTCCTATGACAACAAGTATCAAGCTTAGCAAGGATGATGAATCTGAAAAAGTGGATGAAAGGTTGTATAGAGGCTTAATTGGCAGCCTTCAATATCTCACAGCAAGCAGACCTGACATATTGTTTGCTGTGAGCATTCTTTCAAGGTTCATGCATTCTCCAAAGGAGACTCATTTTATTGCAGCAAAAAGGATACTTAGATATATTAAAGGTACCATTGATCTTGGTATTTTCTGCCCAAGATCATCAGAAGGAGTTGTGGAACTAAAAGGCTATACTGACAGTGACTGGGGAGGCTGTGTTGATGATTCAAGAAGCACTTCAGGGTATTTATTCTCACTCAATTCAGGTGTTTTCACTTGGAGTTCAAAGAAGCAAGAGACAACAGCTCAGTCCACTGCAGAAGCAGAGTACATTGCTGCTGCCGCTGCTGTCAACCAAGCAATTTGGTTGAGGAAAATGTTAAAGGATTTGGGACATGAACAGATTGAAGCTACTAAAATCATGTGTGATAACAGTTCTGCAGTATCAATTTCAAAGAATCCAGTCTTTCATGGACGTACAAAGCATATCAAAATCAAGTTTCATTTTATTAGAGAAGTTCAACAATCTAATGAAGTGATGCTGATTCATTGTTCTTCCGAAGAACAACTTGCAGATATATTTACCAAACCACTACCTAAAGAGAGATTTGAGACATTAAGACAAAAGATTGGAATTTGTCGTCAAAATGTCAAGGAGGAGTGTTAGACAATTGACATTTTAACACTAGTGTTTCAGTTTGTCTAAATCAAGTATTGTCTGTTTTCTTTTCTTTTCATTTCTGTTTTGATTTGGTCAAAGTAAATCCCTTGTTTTCTGAAGTTGTTGCTAAGTTAGTGGAAACACATTGTCCACTACAGAGTTAGTGGTAGCACATTGTCCACTACAGAGTTAGTGGCTGTTAACTAGGGAAGTTTGTTAAGTTTTCTCATGTATTTAAAGACATGCAGTTAATGAAATACTCACTGAGACATTTTATCAAACACCTTGTGTGTAGTTCGTGTTCTTCATTACTCAGCATTGTTGTTCTTGATTGTGCATCCCTTCACCTGCACAAAACACAGCAATATAATTCTCAACAAGATCCATACCAAATCATGTATGCTTGGAGAAGCTGGTGGTTCTTGATCTATCCAGAAGCTGTCTAGTTCATGCTTGGAAAGGCAAACCAGTATGCATCTAGTCTTTTTCTGTAGCTATCTCTCTCGTTTTCAATTGATAACAACTAAATTCATGTACTTTCGCAGTATCTTCCAAAATTGAAAATTCTTGATCTCCGACACTCTCTTGATCTCATTAGAACCCCAGACTTCTCGAGTCTCCCAGCCCTTGAAAAGCTAATACTTGAAGATTGCATCTGTTTGGTTCAAATTCACGAATCTATTGGTGATTTACAAAGACTGTTGATCTTAAATCTAAGAAATTGTACAAGTCTTATGGAGCTTCCAGAAGAAATGAGTAGATTGAATTCACTTCAAGAGCTGGTTTTAGATGGTTGCTCAAATCTTGTCAGCCTGATGAATATGGAGTTAGAGCATCATCAGGGGCGCAGCTTGCTCCAAAGCGATGGAATTGTTGCAAGTACATCATACATTACATCTCTTCCATTGAAGCTATTCTTTCCCTCTAGGTTTTCAGCGATGAAAATGTTGAGATTTACCTCGTTTTCACTGCCACGCTCCTTGGAGAGACTAGATTTAAGTGGAACTCCAATTCGTGCTCTTCCAGAAAGCATCAAGGATCTTGGTCTGCTTAGACACCTATATTTAAGAAATTGCAAAATGCTTCAGGCACTCCCAGAGCTTCCATCCCATTTGTGGTCGTTAGATGTGTCCTCTTGCTGTTTACTGCAAAGAGTTTCAAATCTAAACCCTTGGACCGTAGCAAATGGTTGTGAACAATTTGTCGAGTTCCAAGATTGGATGAAGCAAGAATCAATCCAAAAGTTTGACTCACACATGTTCAGAAAAATAGAAATGGTTAGTGCTCAAATGCATCCATGTTATTTTCTTTGAAATCTACATTTGAATACTTTTCTTTTGCTCATTTTATAGACATTGTTTTGGTGGTACAGATAACATTTATACATGGCTCATTCAACGTTGTCGCAGATGGATTTGATGAAGATGAGGAGTTAAGGGGGTTTCATGAGGAGGAAGAAGAGGATAAATGGCTAATTCAGAATGAGTTTGTAGATAACTTTTCATTCAAAATGTCCTCACCTCCTCCTGCGCACCGGATATGTGGCTTTAATCTGTTCACAAGGTTTTATATGACGTCAGAGTACAGTCGCTTTGAACCTTTTCATTTTATAATCAGAAACAATACCAGTGGTCGATCCTTGCGTTGTCACGCCCCTGTCTACCATTCGAGTTACGGGCGTGATGTTCGTGAATTCCAATTGCTAAGCCACTGGAAATTAGGGGTCGGTGGTCCTACATTTGATAATGGTGATGGCGTGAGTATTTCAGTGCTTCCACATGATCCACCTGTTCAAACAAGGACTATTGGTGTACAATGGCTGTATGAAGAGGAAGGAAAGGATGATGATATCCAATCAAAGGATGAAGTTATCAGTACCCACAACAGTAGCGATGATGATGATGATGATGATGATGCAGCACACGTACCCAAAGTAGAAATAGCTTCTCATGTTCTTAGAAAGTATTATTGTGCTTCCCGTGGTTTTTTATTTGATGGCAATTTCACTTGGTGGTATTTTGCAAAGAAAGGTCTGGGAATTGTATTATTTTAGGTTTGTTTTTTTAGACTAAATGAACAAGTATTGAAGATAGTTTTGTATATTCAGGAATCTTTCTCCTTTATGTGTGTAGGGTGAGACTTTTTATTTTAAAAAGTTTGTAAAGGTTTTTATATTTTTTTAATGTTATATGATATTATTTTATTATTAATTTTTATTTATAAGATCTTGTATTTATAATAAAAATATGTTAAATATCCCATCTTACATATCAACCTTTTATTGGTCATATATATATATATATATATATATATATATATATATATATATATATATATATATATATATTTCATGTTATTTTTTTAATTTTATTTCATCTTTTTATATAAAAATAAAATTAAAATAACACAAGGCAAAATTAGATTAGTAAGAAAATTTTATTTCTACAAATACCCCCATTGAGATAAGTTGATTTACATTTAAAAATAAGTTGGTATGTCTCCAAAATATAGTTAAGAGGGTTTTATATTTTGAATATATATTTTTTTAATTAAAATTTGATTTGATCATATTAAATTTTTACAATATGTTTTTATTTTAAAAATAAAATATAATTGATAAAAATAGAAATTTAAAGATCAATTTAGATTAAAATTTATCAAATTAAATAACAATCAAAGTTCAATATATAATTTATTCATCATTTCGATTAATGGTCGGTCGATGAGATATAATTTGTTCATTCATGATATGACTTCATTTAGTGGATACAACCGGTGAAAGATGCAATTGAATTAGTATCTGTTTGGAAATGTGATAGTGAAGTAGTACCGGTTTAAAATAATTTTTGTTTAGAAATGCATCAAAATAAAAAAAAATTATTTTTTAAAAATTATTTTTGATATCAATATATCAAAAGATATGAAAACAAAAAAACAAAATTATTTTAAGTGAAAACAAAATTCAAAATTTTAGAAATACAATTTACACCGCGTTTCTAAACACACCTAAGTTCCTAACTCGGTCTACCCTGTTACTAAACCAATTGACTCAATGGATGACAGTTGACTCGATGATATGCTCGGTTTCATCGTAGAGGAGGGGAGATACAATGATAGCAGGTGGTGTAACCGTTGACACTGGTTTAATCTGATTCCTCTTCCTTTTGATCACAATAGGAGCATGGAATTCAGTTCTTTTTTACTAATCATATATTGTTTATTTTTTACAAAAACAATTGAATTTGACAATTCAGTTCTTTCAGAATCTCCCGCATCAGTCATCTTTTATACTGTTAGAATATTTATATAACTCATTGCAAAATATATATAAACGATACAGAAGTCATCAATAAGATTGGAAAAAATAAATAAATGTGATTTTAAGTCATTGTTAAATAATCTCTTATAAAGTAGCATGTCAATTATTCCAGTAATGAAACAAAATTCTCTTTCTACAACAGTAGCACTGCGCAGACAGAACAAGGATTAGTTTCCCACCTCTGTAAACCATGTAAAGATCAGAACGCTAAGAGACCTTAATGATAGGATCAAAACTCAAAATGTTAACTTCTAACTCATTTCCTTGAAAATTAATCAGCAGCAGCAGATAATATTCTTCTACTATTGTATGGATATCTAATCCATGTATAGAATCATGTGTTTATACGTGGGCGTGCTCTAGCTGCTGCAACTGTATGTGAAGTGGGTAGGTTGAGGGCTAAGAGTGCCGAGAGAAATGTCACTGTTCCTAATCCGGGGCGGACCTGGCTAATATGTAAGAGGCATCAAATGGACCAGCAACACCATCACTCAATAGGCGCATGGCAGCTCCTCGTGAGAACTTCCGTGCGAATAGAAAACAAGGAACGAATGTTGAGTTAGTCCGGCACCATTCTGTTCGGTACTCGGTCTCATAGTCTATGTGGTTGATGCCCTGTGAAATTGAGTAACACAGAGGAACAGAAGAGTTAGTAGAAAGTGAGAAAAGCACATATCTTAACAAAGAAAACCGCACCGCGTTCTACAAAACAGAATCAGCGCAAACCATTTCAGTGGCTAAAAAGTGATACAAAAATAACCATAGAATGTAGGTGAAATGCCAAAATGCAAATTATTTTTGCGATAGAAATCAAACACTTCCTCAAGTCACAGCACAATTCCAAACGCATAGATAACATGGTGATGGTACCAGCATTCCCATGCACGCAAAATGGGATCCCTAAGTAAATCAAGTTCAAGATAAGATAAATAATATAGATGGAAGAATTCCATATGACCATATTATGCTTTCCGTCATTACATAAAACTAAATTAACAATAGAAATGAAACAACGACCTTTATTTCCTTGATTTTCCGAGGGCTTGCATTTGCATAGGAAAATGTCATAGGATGCCAGCCTTTGTTTTCCATTTTTGTTGCAGATTGATTCCATACAGTATAGGTCACGGTCCTTCTTTCAAGTTCACCCTCCAGTCCACTCATCTGAGAAGTAGACATTGAAAAGAAGAAGAAAAACACACAATTAGGCAGAGATCTGAAGACAACAATGGGTAGAAACAAAACCAAATGCTACTTACTGAAAGCAATGTCTGCACATAGTGTTCATCAGGAATACAGTTGTGCTGCTTCTGAAGTTTCTGCATTGTGATTAGGCCCAGATCAGAATAATGATCAAATCCTTGAAAGAAACTAGAACGGATCACAATATCAGGAATATAGATTATTTCAAACATCCACAAAATTATTGAAAATCAACAAGCCCCAACTTGAAGTTTTCCATAATTTACAAGCCTTAACTGGAACTCCTCTCTTTGCTATTTTGCAAACGTACATTGTTGCTTCATTATACTGAAGCAACCAAAAATAATTGAGCAAACAGTAACTAAAATGACAATAAGCAAACACCCTTAAGGTACAACAAATATATTACGATCTGCGATTGGCAAAGGCATAGTATATGAGTTGAACATAGCTATAAGACAGAATTCACCATAGAAAGAACATTTCCAATAGCTCCAGAAGCTACAGGTAGGCAAGGGCCAAACATACGAATTAAACTCAACATGAGACAAGAGGATTCAAATATCAGAACATTAAGAAGCATTTTTCCTTACAATGTATAAATTAGATGTTGAATATAACTTACAACATTCAGCTTTCCCTTACTGGCATCAAGAGGCGGGCGACGCTGCAAAATGTACAGATGTTAAAAGTAAGTTATTACATGATTAATACAGATTTTAAAAGCTTTTCGACAGTGGTTGCATCTAGTTAGAATTGTCTGTAAGGAATTAGAACCAACCAGGAAGAAGAACAATGCTTGCGCAGATATATGGACAAAAATCATGCCAGCAAAATTAAAGAGGAGCAAGTCATTTAGTAATGGGAAAAAGGTCCAATTACACATGATGAAAAGGTGAGCATCATCAAATAAAGTAGTAAATTCTAAAGGTAATATATTGTCTTGCTCGTCAATTTAAATCATTTTAGGTTTTAAGAAAGCTCCATTCACTACAGCAGCATACATGTTGCTGCATAGCAAAGTTAGTCAAGTTTCACAAATAGTCACATCTTACATAAGCAGCATTAATGGTTTAAATATCTATTATATCTGAAAATGAAGTTGCAGCTATGGACAAAATAACTTGATCAAGTACCTTGCAAAGTTTCTTAAAGACTGGTAAGATAACAACATCATCTACAATCACTTCAGCATGGCTCCGGATTAAAGCTATCCACTGTAATTACAAAATCAAATGTCAAGTTAAAGCATTGTTTATGCATAAAGATCACATAGGAAGATAAACTTGTTTCTTTATGGAACAACCTGGGACCCTTTTCGCCACTTGTCCTTTGGTATAACAGGTGACATCTTAGGGTGGTAGCGGCCTTCCTTCACATCAAGAAAGCTGCAACACAAAGCATATAAATAAATCTTAGCGTTTTAAGATTCCTACAAAGAGGTCAAAGGCTGAATGGTAATACAATCAATGCTTGGCACCTCAAGAATGAAAGCCCTTCCGATTACCTGTCCACGAAACTCCTAGGAGAAGCCATCAAATAGCTGTATATATAGCTAAAGTTGTATAAAGGCACACAACTGCAACATACAAATAAAGAACATTACATGTTTTAGACATGAAACTCGCCACATGAATTCAACTCACGTGCCTAATAAGGTAATGAAACTATTAAAAAAGGATAATCGATAAATAAGGAAATAAGTTGCAAAGGTCTAAACACAAGCTATGTTGAACAAATTCATTGACCAACTCAATACAGGAAATCAACCTGTCAGAGAGAAGAACAAATCTTTGATTTGCTGGATCCTCTAAAGCGGCATCAAGTAGTAACCTTTCTGCTTCTATCATACTTGATTCTCCCCATATTACCTGCAAAATTCCAATTTCAAACATACAATATATTATCCATCATTCCTTTTTCGCTTAAAGAAAAAGCTCTAACTTTAACAAAATCAAAGTTAACATTAACACGCTACATTAGTAGAAATTTTCAAAAGACAATAAAGGCGCAATATTTAAACTGTGTTTACCTATTGCTTGCATAAGCCAATTAAAAAAAATATACATCTATCAATTCCATCTGTCCAACTCCAAAGGACTCATATTTTGACCAAATGAAACCTAGTGAACCACTTTAGGCACTGACAATGGGGGAAAAATGCGATGCAAATTTGTACTTTCCAGTAGCCATTTCGTGCACAATTTACTAAAATGAAAAAAAGTTGAATCTTTAGAAGCTTTTATTGATAAGTGACCTGAATACTGTTCTTCAATTGTCGACCATAAAAGAAACGTGACCTTGTTGTTGACTCATCAAACTCAAACCCTGGCTCTGAGTGTACATATATCGAAAAATTCCCCGTGTCAGCATTCTGCAAAAACATTAGAACCCAATTTTCCGAATTCCATTAATTTTCCTGAGAAACTGGCAGAAGGCTCAAATTGTAATCAACACAAAAATCAAATCCCATTTCCTAAATTCCGTTAACTTTCTGAAAGAAGATTCAAATACACACATAAACTTAAATTCAATTAATTTTCTCGAGAAAGTGACAGAAAACACAAATTGCATTGTAAAACAAACCCTCTTCCCAAATTCAATTACTTTCCAAAGAAAGTGACAGAAAAATCAAATCACAAACTAAAAATAAAAACCCAATTCCCAAATTCCACCAGCTTTCCCGGGAAAGTGAAAGAAAACTCAAAAAATTCAAATCAAAATTCAAAAAAAAGATCAAAAGGTTGTCATTTTTCTTTTTAATTACCTCAAGGAAACTCCCCCAGAGAAAATCAAGAGGCAAGCCCCGTCTAACAAGAAAAAGAAAGGCGATTTTAGGGGGGCCACTGAAGACAACTTCGCGAGAAAAAGATCTTCTACGAGAAAGTAAAGTTTCAGGAGGAGAAGATAAATGAATTCTAAAAAGAGCAAAAACACAGAGCCCCATGGAGAGGATGATCACTAGCTTCCATCCAGACCAGATGACACGTCGTCTTGACTGTTGAAGAAGAATCGGCAGCAATGATGATTTCTTTGTCATCCTTCTCCTCCTTCCTATCAAAAACAAGAAAAAGAACGAAAATAATGAAAATAATTACATAAGAAAATGAAATGAAAAGGGAAATTAAATATTATTATTAATATAATTATTAAAATTGTTATTACATTGATTTTGAGAGAGGGACATGGGATTTGCTTCTTTGAAGTTTTTAATGTTTGCTTGATCTGTAAGAGCTTTCGTTTGTGTCAGTGTAAGAAAAATACGAAATGAGAATGGGAATGGGAAGCTGTCTGTCAGTTTTATGTGGCCGTGATGGTGGGCTGATTAGTTCTCAAGTTGTGGGGACCCACTACTGATTTTAGTGTGAAACTAGAAACATCCCCTGCGCTACGCCGTGGATCAAATTTTTTATATAAAAAATATCAAAAAAAATTAAAATCTAAAACTATTAGATCTTTCTATAAAATTATACCTAAGAGCATTGAGTTTGTTTGTTAGTCCTGACCCAAAAGTTATATTTATAATATTAATAATAATATTAAACTTGCATGACCCAAGTGTAAGCGAGTTTGGTTTCAACATCAAACTTGGAGCCTTGGATATGAGTCTGTTTCAAGGTCTTGTTATAAAAATATGATAATTAAAAAGAAAAATAATTAATATTACAGAATAAAATTAAAAAAAAAAGATTAATTGAAAAGAAAAAAACAATAAAGCAAAGCATTATTCTGATTAATAGTGCTTTGCAAGGAGAGGTACAGTAAAATCCTCTTATGAGATAACAATAATCTAATGAACAGTAAACAAAACAAATTATAAAGTTTAATTCTTAATCAAATTGATATTAAAAGATGAAATTGAAAGAAAAAAACTACTTAAGAAAAAGAAAAAAAATTGAATCAACTGGTTTACCCGTCAAACCTGAGATTCGTGTCATGAAATTGGAAGAAAAAAGATTGATGTCTTTTAGTTATAGTTAATTACAATATTTAAAGAAGAAATTGGAAGAAAAAAACAAAAAAAAAGAAAAAAAATCTGAATCAACTGGATTAGCCCATCAAATCAGGTTAACCCATTAAACCTGCGATTCGTATCATGAGAGTGTGATAACTAAACAGGAAAAAATTAACATTAATAAACTAAAATGAAAAAAAAAGATTAATTAAAAAGAAAAAAAATGAGAAAAAACCTACAGCAAGAAAAAAACTAATGAAGAAAAAGAAAAAAAATCTTAATTAATTGGGTTAACCCGTCAAACTAGGTTAATCCGTCAAACCTGAGATCCGTGTCATGAAAGTTTGATAACTAAAAGAAAAAAACTTAATATTAACAACATAAATTTTTAAAAAATAATAATTAAAAAGGAAAAAAAACAAAAATACTAAACAAAAAAATATTAATTTAAAAAAAAACAAAGAAAGAAAAGCCTACATGAAGAAAAAAACTAATGAAAAAAAAGAAAAAAAATCTGAATTAACTGGGTTAACCCGTCAAATCTGGAATTCATGTCATGAAAGTTTGATAACTAAATAGAAAAAATTTAACATTAACAAACTATATTAAACAAAAAATTAATTAAAAAGAAAAACCAGAAAAAAATCCGGGTTAACCCGTTAAACCCGGAACCCGTGTCATGAAAGTTTGATAACTAAATAGAAAAAAAATTAAACAAAAAAAATATTCATTAAAAAAACAAAGAAAAAAACAGCTTAAAAAAACAAAAAAAAAAAGCAAAAAAAAAATTGCTTAAAAAAAACAAAGCAAAACGCAAAAAAAAAAAAAAACAGCTCAGCGTTTTCACTGTGGACTGCACTCGAAAAAATTAATCAAAAAGAAAAACCAGAAAAAAAAATCTGGGTTAACTCGTCAAACCCGAAACCTGTGTCATGAAAGTTTGGTAACTAAATAGAAAACAATTTAACATTAACAAAAAAAAATTAAACAAAAAAATATTCATTAAAAAAAAAGCTTAAAAAGCAAAGAAAAAGGCAAAAAAAATAAAACAGCTTAAAAAAAACAAAAAAAAAAAGAGCGAAAACTGCTCAGTGTTTTACTAAAAAAACAAAGAAAGAAAAGCCTACATGAAGAAAAAAACTAATGAAGAAAAAAACTAATGAAGAAAGAGAAAACAAATCTGAATTAACTGGGTAAAACCTTCAAATCTGGGATTCGTGTCATGAAAGTTTGATAACTGAATAGGAAAAAAAAATTTACGGCTTAACCCAGAATTAGCTAGGTTAACCTATCAAACCCGGAATCTGTGTCATGAAAGTTTGATAACTAAATAGAAAAAATTTAACATTAACAAACTAAATTAAATGAAAAAATTAATTAAAAAGAAAAATTAGAAAAAAATCTGGGTTAACCCGTCAACCCGAAACCCGTGTCATGAAAGTGTGATAACTAAATAAAAAAAAAAATAACATTAACAAAAAAAAGTTAAACAAAAAAAATAATCATTAAAAAAACAAAGAAAAAATAAAAGAAAAAAAAACAAAGAAGAAAGCAAAAAAAGAACAGAAAAAAAACTGCTTAAAAAAAACAAAGCAAAATGCAAAAAAAAAAATAAGACAGCTCAGCGTTTCGCTGTGGACTGCATTTGAAAAAATTAATTATAAAAAACCAAAAAAAAAATCCGGGTTAACCCGTCAAACCCGAAACGTGTGTCATGAAAGTTTGATAACTAAATAGAAAAAAATTTAGCATTAAAAAAATTAAACAAAAAAATATTCATTAAAAAAAAAACTTTAAAAAAACAAAGAAAAAGGCAAAAAAGAAAAAAAAAAGAAAGAAGAGAAAACTGCTCAGCGTTGTACTAAAAAAACAAAGAAAGAAAAAGCCTACATGAAGAAAAAAACTAAGGAAGAAAAAGAAAAAAAATCTGAATTAACTGGGTTAACCCGTCAAATCTGGGATTCGTGTCATGAAAGTTTGATAACTAAATAGGAAAAAAAATTATGGGTTAACCCAGAATTAGCTAGGTTAACCCATCAAACCCGGAATCCGTGTCATGAAAGTATGATAACTAAATAGAAAAAATTTAACATTAACAAACTAAATTAAACGAGAAAATTAATTAAAAAGAAAAACCAGAAAAAAATCTGGGTTAACCCGTCAAGCCCGGAACCCGTGTCATGAAAGTTTGATAACTAAATAGAAAAAAAATTAAGATTAACAAAAAACTATTCATTAAAAAAACAAAAAAAAGAAAACAGCTTAAAAAAATAAAGAAAAAAGCAAAAAAAAAAAAAAGCTCAGCGTTTCACTGCTAATTGCACTCAAAAAAATTGATTAAAAATAAAAATCAGAAAAAAAAAATTCAGGTTAACCCGTCAAACCTAGAACCTGTGTCATGAAAGTTTGATAATTAAATAGAAAAAATTTTAACATTAACAAAAAAAATTAAACAAAAAAATATTCATTAAAAAAACTGTTCAGCATTTTACTATTAAATATACTATGCAGTATACAATGAAACACTGAGTAGTTTTAGCTATTGTTATAATATAATTATAATTATAAAAATTATAATGTCCTCTGATGCATTTTTACCCTCTCCTCTTACCAACTACGCGACAAAAACCAGTAGTTATTTTCTTCTTTGAAAGAGTGAAATTGTTTATCAAGTTTTGAAAAGTCAGTCAATATCTTGTCAAATCTATTTTACGTCATATTTTATATTTGTGCTAGAAAAAAAAAAGATGAGAAAGCTATAACCTGTTAAAAAAAACATAAAAATATATGGCAGCAATGCTGCCATATACCTAACAAAATAAATAAAAAAACAATGAAAGAAAACTGGCTAAAATTATAAAAATAAATTTTAAATATAAACAGTGCAATCCACAGTGATTTTAGATACAATCTACAGTGATTTACTAATCTCTTTTAGCTATTGTTATAATTGTTATTAGTGTTACTTTTTGGTGTCGGGTCAGACTTCATTTAAGGTTTGGATCATAGATTTATTAGATTAATTTTAAATAATAATGATTTGATTTTTATAAATAAAAAAATATTATCTTTAAAATTGATTTGATCAGAGTAAATTTTAATTAAATAAATTATATTTGATTACATCAACTTGAATTTAATAAAATTGATTTTTAAATTGATTTTTAAAAAATCTAATTTGAATTAGATTTTGGATCAATAGATTACCATTAAATCAAATTAAATTTAATAAAAAAATGATTTTCATATCGGTTTTTATATATTAAAATTAAATTTGTTTTCTTAATATCATTAAAAAAGATAAATAGATAATCAACAGGGATAATAAAAAATTATAAGAGTTAGTTTTTCATAGCCCATCTTATTAGGGTTTGAACCCTTATAATTAATAATGGAAAATATTTACTTATCGTATAACCAGCTCTCTCATTCTCGTTTGAGTTGACCTTTTGATGTAACATAATTGATGCCATCCACAAAAGGATTTTCTTTGCTCGAATGGAAGATTGACATTCTTGTAATTCAATTCTGGTGCAATTGAAACTAGTAGTAGATGAGGGACAAATTGCAACATTTATGATAGCTAAAGGGCTTAGATGTAGTTTCCCTTATTCTTATTAAAACTTCCAACTAAATTTGGTAAATAATCACGATACCATGAATGTTTGGTAATGCGGTGGAGAGTATTTTTTAATTAAATTAATAATTTTTTATATAAAAATAATTTGAAAATTAGGTTATGATAAGTTGAAGTGTAGAATCTGCGGCGTAGTAGTTGGGATTTTGTGTTGTTGTAAATGGAGTAGTGGTGAATCAAGAGTTTGGAGTGATAGGGTTTTGAATGGAATGATTTATTTGGAGCTTGCATTTGTTAGGGGGGAGGAGGGAAAGGGTTAGGTGTGTGGTCAACCTAATTTTGTTTGTTTGCTTTCTAGAATGGGAAGATCAAGGGATTCAATTGACGATAACTATTTGCTTGTAACTATACTTGTAGTTCACATAAATTTATTTGATCCAACAACTATACCTTATCTTGTTCTTGTATAGATTCTTGATATCGACTGCTGTTTTAAGCTCTAATGAACTTGTTAAGGTGTGATTAACGAATGATTACTTAGACATGCAGTCAAGGGTTTGTTCCCACTTCACCATGGCGTAACAGAGCAATGAAAATGATAAAAACAGTAGACAAAGGAAGGTTCCCTGCAGAGTGGTTCCAGACAAGCCGGGAGTAATGGACACTACTCAAGCCTTGGATTGCGCTGCCAGTTTCCCATCATAGAACATGCAAAGCAGGTTCAATTTCAAACCCTATGGTGACTTGGAAACAAAAACTTAGCCATTGATTGCTGTTTTGAGATAAAAAAAAAAAAAAAAAACATAAATAGAGGAATAATGAAGACATATCCTTTCTATTTTGAAAAGAAAAGGCTCATTTCAAAATTATCTAAGAGAGGATGAACCAAGTATTTTCCCTGCTTGCCTTAGTTTCTGTTAATTTATAATTAATTCCTAGCGAATCCTGACATAGACACCATGTCGAATCAAGAGAAGAAATCTGATAAAGATTGTGGAGAGCTTAGGCCAGCCTGCCAGTCTGACTGCAATCAATTCATCTGCACATTCCCAATCCAGGACGATTGCAAATAATAAATATTTGTATTAAGAATGAGTTCCTTTATCAATTTAGTGGCACAAGTTTATTCAGATCTTACATTGAATAATGCAGATAACGAAAAAGCTGATACATTCAATGTCTCAATCAATGTACATACATGAAAGCCTTTTACAGTCATCTGCAAAAATTCCAGCATAAAGCACCCATACCATTGAATAATGAATGTTGACGTTGCATGAAATGTTTCTGCTGCTGCTGCCCTGTCATTTCTCTGGAGTTAATCCTCTAGATTCAGGGACCTTAAAGACGAACATAATTTAGCCTGGAAGTTTCTTGATGCAGACATCTTCTATCCATTGAAAAATTTGGATGCCTATAGTAAACTTGCCTCTGTATTCCATTTGGAGTACATATGTGAAAAGTTCGCTGGTAAAACTTCAACTCATTGCTGATCTTCCCATTTAAAATGAGCCCACTCGCCCTGAATATGCGGATGAGGCCAGGGGACTACCGGACTCCTGCCTTGATGTTTTGAGGACCCAAAATAACATTTAAAATTTTCCCAGGAACGTAGATTCTTTTCTTGATAGATTTTCCATCCAGGAACTTGGAGAGTTTCGCATCCTGTGAAACTAATCTGAAAGCATCATCCTCTGAACATCCTTCTTCAATCTGTATGGTACCCCTCATCTTGCCATTGATCTGAACTGGAAGAACTATGGTAGACTCCTTCAGGTAATCAGGATTTGCCTGCAATCAGAACAAAATCAAAATGATGAATTTTCATCTTAGTAGAGGGCTATGGTAAATCATTTTAAGAAAGAAATTTTTACCTTAGGAAAGGGCTCGTATGCCAACGAATTCGAATGCCCAAGGCGAAACCAAAGCTCCTCAGCCATGTGAGGTGCATAAGGTGATAGCAAGAAGACAAATTCCTTGATAATTGATCTTGGAAGTTTATCCCACTTGTACATCACAATGCAAATAAAAGCTAATTAAATTCATGGGAAAATAGTGATAAAAATAAAGGAATGAAGCAGGAACAGAAAGTGAGCAGCCTTCAAGTCCTCAAATAACACTGAACAAGAAATGTCACAGAACTAATGGAAGTTTAGTTATGAAAGTTCTATTGAAAAACCTTGTATGCAGCATTAATGAACTCCATCATTGCAGAAATTCCAGTGTTGAACCTTGTCCCTTCAATTTCCTCCGTTACCTGGAACCAACATCAATTCATGTTCATTATAGAGTGGCATATGGAATATACAAAGGAAAACAAACAAAGGCAATTGTAAAGAGAAAACGAGAAAATGCATAAAATGAGAGATGACCTTTGCTATGCATTTATGCAGGGTGCGTAACTGTTCAAAAGATGGCTCCCCATCGATTGCCACTGTTCCATCTCTGAAAGTTCCATCAGGTAAAGGTGAGCCAACAATTAGCCTCCAAGTTCGTCCCAAAAATCGATAGACGCCTTCAATCCCACTAGTACTCCATGTTTTTGAGTCTCTAAAAGCACAGTGCAATATAGAAAATACCATCAGAATTATCTCTATTGTGCTCATCCCTAATAATCAAAAGAAGAGAGTATTGCATACCTAAATGGACCCATGAACATTTCATACAACCTAAGAGAATCTGCTCCATACTCAGAGACAACATCATCTGGATTCACAACATTTCCCCTACTTTTACTCATTTTATGTGCACGAGCTATCAATCGGATACTAGGATCACCTTTCAGTACAAAGGAATCCCCGGATTTTATAACCTATGTAAAGAGGTGCAATTTATTCAGAAAAAGAGGTGAGATTCCAAAAGTAATAGCCTACATTCTCCAAGAGCTAAGCATGTCAATATGGCCTTTTTCTAACTCTAGTAGGAGAGTCAAAGAGATATTAACAAGAACAGTAATATATTGACACATTTATGACAAACCTTTTCCTCGGGAATGATTTCCTGATTAATTTCACCTGACAAATCAGCAGAGTCTGCAGATACATAGTTTCCATCTGAGTTTTTGAAGGCCGTGTATTGGACCTGTTATTCACACCATCAGAATAATGTGATAGAATATTACCTACCTATGCATAAGTAACTATACTTACTTCCCCAAGGATGATTCCCTGGTTAATGACGCACTTGAAGGGTTCTTTGGTTGACACAACACCAATGTCATAAAGAACCTGAAACACCCAATGTCAATAATAAGTATTTTCTTCCTTCTCATGCCTTCTATCATAAATATAGAGTCAATTGCAATCTCAAGCGTCTCCTTCAGCAGTAAAAAAAAAAAGTAAAGATGTTTCTTATTCAAGACAAACAAAAATAGTAACAGTGAGGACAGATATTGACAGTACAATGAAAAATGAAGTGGGGACTTAAGTATGTGCTATGGCTTTTGAGTTACACAAAACTAACTAAGCTGCATCTATATATTAAAACTGTAAACACCAAAGGTTTGGCTCAAAAACCTTGTGCCAGAATCTTGAATAAAGTAAATGGAGAACAGCATGTTCAGCACCACCAACATAGACATCAATTGGACTCCAGTACCTGAAGGTGAAGAGATACAAAATCATACAAGATCACTGCAATGATGAATGTTCATTTAAAAAAAGAAAACATATTTATTTGCATAAAGTAAAGATCGGCTTACTTTTCTTTTGTCTTGTCAACTAATTCTTTGGAGTTTTTTGGGTCCATATATCTCAGATAGTACCTGAAAAAATTATAAAAGTATAGAGCTTCAAATCTCAAAGAACAGTTGCAGCAACCTTTTGAAAAGTAAAAGACCAAGCATTTGGCCAAGCAGAAAACTGTTAGGAAATAAATAACAACACTTCTGTTTAACCAGACTCCACATTTATACCAACAATATCAAATTATGCATGGACTATGGTTGCTGTTTCCAGCAAATAGTTCCTATGAACAGTTGCAAGGTGTACGCAGAGGGAAACAAAAAATAGCCAGAATTAAAAAAATCAATTGCAAGTTAGTGTCATGTTGTTGCTGCTAGCCAATTAAATGTGCTTCGTTTCTGAGTTCTATGTCAAATAGTCAAAGGAGAACGCATTTTTTGAGCTGTATGTCAAACAGGCAAAGTTGAATTTCTAGGTTCTTTTAAAACTTTTCCATTGTCGCTTTTTGCATGACTCCCATGTTCACAATTTCAGTCCATAATCTTTCATTTTAACATGTTTACCACTTTCTCTCCCCTCTAACAAAAAGAGAACAAAGAAAAACCAACATAAGGTAGCCACAAATGCATTACCAGCAAGAACCAGCCCATTGGGGCATGGTACTTGTTTCTCTCATGGCAGGTTTTCCAGATGAAGGATCAGTGGTTTTAACCTGAAATTAGGCCATAAGAAACATCATCATAGAACTTGATGAAGAAAGGAGAACAAACATCGCTCATATAACTTAGAGAAGGAAAGGGAAAGGGAGAAAAGAATTACATCTACTGAAGAAAGTAAACAACGCACAGCTAGAATAGTAATTTATGAACTTCCAGGGGTTTAACATACAATTAGCAGCTAAAAGACATGTTCCAAAAGTTGGAAACGTTGTGGACTGCATTCACATGTTATAATAAAAGCTGTAAAGCAAGAAAATGCTGAACCTTTTCCCAAGAGAAACATGGTAAGAAGGAAACAGCATACCCAAGAAACAGCTTTTGCAAGGGGTGGCTCTCCTGTCCCCGTGGGGGTAAAATCATCTAATTCAGGGAGTGTAAGGGGCAGGTCAGTTTCAAGAATTGGAGCAGTCTCACCAGTATCCTGCAAGAAAACAACTGGGATAGGCTCCCCCCAATAACGCTGTCGAGCAAAAAGCCAATCCCTCAACTTGTAGTTCACCTGAAGAAGTACAAATTTGAGCTACATTTATAACACCAAAGTACCATGCATGCAAAGCTAGTAATAGTCCAACCCCAATATTACCCCTTCACTGTAATTTTTAGATTAATGATGTGTGGTATTGAGTTAAAATGGAGGTGATTGTTACAAGAGTACTTATTAAGGGAGAAACAGTTGGTTTTTTTAACGTGTTTGGTATTTAAGTATAGGAGGTAAATTATTAGAGAAACAAGAAACATGATCAAAATACTGTTAGTGGGGGAAGAGAGAGTGAATTAAAGATTATTTGATTGTGTGATTTTTGTTGAAGTAATTGCTATTTACCCTTTAATAATCACCCCCGCACCCTTAACAAACACACCCTAACAGCGAAAAATACCTTTTTCTTCCCATTTCCAGTTGTATCAGCCCATTCAATGACTTTAGATGCTGCTACTTTGCTATGCAAGCCATTGATGTCAAGCCCTGATGTTGAACTTGATGAATTGAGAATGGAGCCTTCTCCTTCATAAGCCTTTCCTGAATCACTAAAATCATCATCATCTGGCTTCACAACCCAACGAATGGGAATGTCATATTTAGTAGCAAATTCATAGTCACGAGTGTCATGAGCAGGCACTGCCATAATAGCTCCAGTCCCATAACTGCATAGAAAACAATAGAATACATTGCATTCACATTAAAATGAAATCCACGAATGCACTTCATATCCTAGACAATATACACAGAAGAAAGTTGGAACCTAAGAATGCATGCCTTAGTCCAGGTAAGTCATAAAAGAAAAATGACATCAAACACACCTCCCCAAAACATAATCTGCAACCCATATTGGAATTGCTTCACCATTTGCTGGATTTTGTGCATAGCAGCCACTGAAAACCCCAGTTTTCTCCTTCTGAAGCTCAGTCCTCTCAAGGTCACTTTTTCGTGAAGCTAGATCTTTGTACTCTTCCACCTGTTATCAAGATATGTTGACTTTATATCACCTATGGCTAGCAAAAACATGGGAAAAAATATGGCAAGAAAGCAATGAACATACACTTTCTCTCTGTGAAAGAGACATCAATGATGGAAGCAATGAATGTTCTGGTGCCACAACTAAATATCTGAATGCAAACCAGTAAGCAAATCAGATTAGTTCCCAGAGAAAAATGGTCTCTGAATTCTACGAACAAGTGAAAGTGTTGGAAGGAATTTATTAGACAGACAATGATAGAAACAAAGGGGAAGAATAATACGTTGCTCCAAAGACAGTGTCGGGCCTGGTAGTATAAACAGTAATCTTTATGTCTCTTTCCTTTCCATCACCATCGAGAACACAAAATTCCAGCTCAGCCCCTTCAGACCTTCCTATCCAGTTCCTCTGCATTTCTTTTACACTTTCAGGCCAATCGAGGTCATCTAAGTCTTCAAGAAGGCGATCAGCATATGCAGTAATCTTAAGCATCCATTGCCTCATTGGCTGCTTGGTAATAAACAATGACACTGTAAAATTATAAAACCATTCAACAGAAGAAAAATAAGAAAAGTAATGAGAAATAAACATACTTCAAGAAGTAACATGGTGCCATACCTTTCTGATAACTGGGTGACCCCCACGCTCGCTTACTCCATCAACCACCTCCTCATTTGCCAAAACAGTGCCAAGAGCAGGGCACCAATTGACTGGTACCTCAGCCTGAATGTATAATTATCAGACCATCAGATCCAGTTTTAATCAGGAAACGACAGTATATGATGGTGGCAAGAGATAATCCTGGACCTGATATGCCAACCCTCTCTTCAATAGCTGAAGAAAGATCCATTGGGTCCATTTATAATATTGTGGTTCTGTAGTAGAGATTTCACGATCCCAGTCATAAGATAATCCCAGTGATTTAAGCTGCAAAGAAACTCAAATATCAATTTATTGCCAAAGAATCATGCTGCTAGCTAAAATTAACGAGGGAAATGTGCTACAGAGTAGACAGTTTGCTTAAGTAGTGCTTGAAATGTGATGGTAAGCCCCATGCCTCATAAAGCTGTCTAGAAACATTTTAATTCAATCCAAGTGAGCTTCCCATGTGAGATACTTTTGCAGTGTGCCCTGGTTGGCATCAGCAGCATTCTTTAAATGAGAAGATAAATATAACCCTTCACCATATTGAAGCTCACATTCGATAATAATTATGTCAAAAATGCTGGTAGCCTGCATTGTCACCATAAAGTAAACATAATGATCTCCATTTCCTATTAGTTTCAGAATGTATGTAGTGGACAATCTTAATCAATATGATCAGTATAGGGTATGCCTATTGGAATCTGTCTGGATCACAATCCTGGCTCCAATTAAAATGAAGCTGTAATACAAAGAACTAAAAGGACAAGTACAAGATTGATAACCATTCTGTGACATGTCATATTTAAGCCCTAAAACAAATATTAGTTTAGCAGTTCAAAAGAAATAGTAAGGGCATTACATGACCTGGGAACGGAAGCGGTTAATGTTCCTCAATGTTGTGATTTTCGGATGAGTTCCTGTCTGTTAGACACATGAAACATCTCATCAACAAATCCAAATACTAAGACCGTAACTATTGACAATATCCTAAACTGTTCCGCATAACTACAAAGCATTACCTCAATTGCATATTGCTCAGCAGGCAAACCAAATGCATCCCATCCCATTGGGTGCAAAACATTGTAACCTTGCATACGTTTGAGTCTAGCAAGAATATCTGTAGCAGTATATCCCAATGGATGACCAACATGTAACCCAGCGCCACTGCGAACCACTCATCAACAAATAAACACAAAACCCCATCATTCACAACAATCCAACTCACCCCAAAATCACATTAAACAAATTAACATCAATCACTACCACAACTAAAGCAGATTTTTAAACTCATTTCACAACTGAATCTCCAAAATACGAATTCAGTCATCAATAATTTTCATTCTACCATTTGGATTGAGTTTCATATACCAAATTACCAACACCCCAGTGGCCAAAATTTAATTTTTAAATGAACAAACTGCGAAGCATGCAAAGTTATGAAAAGGGTCTTCTTAATTTAACTTCCACACAGCTAAAGCCAAAAGTATTTACAAAGAGAGAGTGTCACCTGGGATAAGGAAACATGTCAAGCACATAGAATTTAGGCTTAGAGGTATCAACTTCATCTGGGGTTCTAAAAGTTTGATTTTTTTCCCAGTAACTCTGCCATTTAGGCTCAATTTCATGGAAAGGATAAGCTCTCTTCACCACTTGCTGCTGCTTCTCCTTCTGCTCTTCAACTTCACTAACTGAGCATCTGATTCTACCCTTTTGAACCCTAAAAAGGCCACCTTTGAAGCTGTTGTCACACGCTGTAGTGGAAAAATAACAACTTTTCTTGGTGGGCTTCAAAGATTGAGGCTTTTGAGAGAAAAGATGAAACCTTTGCTGATAAAAAGGAGATAATGGAAGGAACTGGGGCGGTTGAATACAAGTGTTTACATTCATCTTGACTGAGTGAAGAAGAGAAGCAGAGGAATTGTTTGGTTGGATAATGTTTTGGCGCTTAATATTCACTTCTTCTTCATGTCATTTGGTGTTGGGCTGGCAATGATATAGACTTGAGGAGTCTAAATTGAGTTGGGTACGAGGCGTATCTTATGTTGTCATATTAGATTGTTGGCCTGTATTTCGCTGTGTACCAGACTGTTTTTTTTTTTTTTTTTTTTTTGTGCAGCGTAAGGAATAATATTCAAGCATTGTTAGTACATATATTTTATAGAATGGAAAAAAATTCATGACTCAATATTAAAAAAATAGAATTCAAAAAATAATGATTGTTAATCTTCAATAATTAAAATATAAAAATATGAAATCATAAAAAAAACAATGAAAAAAAATCTTAAAAAAAAACACTAACAAAACTAGATGAAGTCGTTAAAACTTGCGAGCAAGATTGTGAATAAAATAATCTAATAGAAAGCAAAAAAAATATATAGTTTACTTTTTAAAATAATCATATTTGGAAGAACAAGATTGAAAAAGAAAAAAAATGAACTTGAAAAAAACATGGGCCACCCGGATAAACCTTTTATTTAAATCATATTTGGAAGAACAAGATTGAAAAAGAAAAAAAATGAACTTGAAAAAAACATGGGCCACCCGGATAAACCTTTTATTTAAATCATGAGATATGGATAACTTGATTGAAAAAAAACCAAAAAAAATAACAAATTTTATTTTTCAAAACTAACAATTTCAAATGATGTAATCGGGAAAAATAAACTTTGTTAACTCATGTTAATTTTTCAAACTCATGAACCTAGTTAGTGACGAAACTGAAAGCACTGCATCTAGAAAGCTATTATTTTAAAATTCAGCTCAACCTAACGAGTTGACCCAGGTGACTCATGGCTTAGACTAGACTGGGTTTCAAAAAAAATTGAGGGATAATTGATCCAATATAAAACGATCAAAAACCCAAGTTAGCTCATGTCTCAGTTAATTCGAGGCAAATCCAATCAAAATGGAGTCAAAACCTGTTAAACTATTTTCTTTTTGTTCAAAAAGGTATTATTTTTACTTTATATATATATATATATATATATATATATATATATATATAGAGAGAGAGAGAGAGAGAGAGAGAGAGAGAGAGAGAGAGAGAGAGGGGGGGGTTAACTTGGGTCAACTTACTCTACTTATGACTCGATACTTGTCCCGAATTGACTTCCGGGCAGGGTCTAAAAACAATAAGACCAAATCTCAATAAATTAAATGTCGAATGATGAAATAAAAAGAAATTAAGAATAACAAAATATCAATTAAAAGAATAAAGCCCTCATTTGAAGAAAAAGAATGAGAGAAAAAAATTTGAATTGAATGAAAAAATTGATAAAAGGATCAAAGTAATAAATGAATCCAAAATAAAAATTAAAAATTAAAATAATAAAAATGAGAACTAGAACCAAATTCAACAAAAATATTCATTGTTATCAAATAAAAATAAAAGGCTTTTTATAGCATTGTTAAGAAAAGTCTCGTTATAAAAGAAAAGAAAAGAAAAAGCTTACCTTAGAAATCAACTTCGTACCCGTAGGAATCACCATGCTAACTTCCAATATAGCAGCAAAAAAAAAAAAAAAAAAAAGTGGAAATAAAGAAATACATAGACTACAGTGATAGTTGAAGCTAAGAGTGAGGATAGAAAAAAATGAATATAAATAAATAAATAAAATATTTGGTAGAAGAAATGAAAACAGAGGCATGAAGTAAATTGATCTCTAAATTCTTTCAAAGCATCAAGATCAGGTCGACAGACCCTCCCTCTTTGATGAAGTGGTCGTGATCCTATAATCATGCAATTATAATAAAATTTAAAATTAATTTTTTTTAAAAATTGAATATTAGATTTAAAAACTCTAATTTAGAGGTAACTTTGTACCTAAAAATAAAAAATATTAAAAAAAACTTAAATTCAGAGATAATCTTCTATCTAAGAACTTGAAATATACGAATCACATCACGAAACTAGTTATTTTTTGATAAATCGGTATATAATATATGTTTTTATAAAAAAGAAAAGTTGTTTGCAACATGCAAAACAAAGAAAAATTTATGTTTATTCAAATCATCATATATGTCGAAACATGTAGCCACAAAAGCAATATATAATCCCCTTCAAATAACCCTAATGAATCCCTTATGAGTTGCAAGTCAATAGACTCTATCTAGCAATTAATTAATGCAAGTCTAATACTGAAACAAATCCTAAAATAATGTTTAATAAGTTACAACAAACTCAATTTAGAATAAAGTTCAAAACTAATAATATTTAATACTAAAATAAATAAATAAAAACATCATAAAACAAAGTTCTCTTGCTTAAAATCTCCTTCTGCTTTCATTAGAGGCTTTGCTGAAACTTTATGCTTCAAATTAGCTGGGACATTTTATTTTTAATTGTTGGAATTTCCTCCCTTAAATTGCCTCCCTCTAGTCTCTTTAGAGTGTATTTGGCAGTGTGGTTGTGGTTATTTTTCAAATAATTTTTCATGCCGAAATACATGCCAATGATATTTTTTATTTTTAAAAAATTATTTTTGACATCAGCACATCAAAACGATCTAAAACATACAAAACATATTAAATTTTAGCAAAAAAAATTTTTTTTGAATTTTTTAGGAATACGATTTGCACAGCATTTCTAAACGTATTCTTAATATGCTAGGAAATCCTGTAATATAAGAAAAGGAACAACAAAAGAATATGATGACTCTTTGCCACCATATACATTCCATAATAAATATGGAATACTTGCAAACTATGAATAATAGTTGTTGCCATAAATATCTTTGTATTTGACATCGAATCTTTGTAAAATAGAAAAATCAATAGTTGTCACATATGTTTTCAAGAGTATTAAGAAATCCTTGTATTGACTGGAATTCATAATATATAAGGAAATAATGTTTCTTTAATTTTCACACATTCCGGTTAGATTTTAATTCTGACTTTAAACATGTCATTCTCTTTCATCTGGATGAATTAGAAAGTCTACCACATATCTTCGTAAAGGTATGGATGTCTACTTTCCAATCTAATTTGAATCTAAATTGAATTTTTTTTTGTAGCTATAGATATAGTCCAAACAGTAAATAAAGGTTCACACAAACAAATTTGATGAGATTCGTTACGGAACTTCAACCCTCTATAATAATCCCTTCTCGACTCCAACTGACCTGAAATTTTAAATTAATGTAGAACAACATGTCTAGAAACTTTTGTAAGAACTCCAATCTAATCCAACGATCGAGTTGAAAATTATGCTTAATAGTATAAAACTGAATAATAAAAAATTTATGCTAAAATTCAAATTTAGCCTTACTTGGATTAGATATCTCTTTGTCCCAACTATCTCCATTTCTTTTCTAACTCGAAACAATTACCTAGGTGTTTCAGTTGACAAGGCGTTTCTAAGAGAGAAACTTATTGACGTTATAAATCATATACAATTAGATATAAAATTATCTATTTTTGAAACATGAATTAAAGTTATAAATCTTTTAGCCTCCTTGTCATCTTGGAGGAAAAATCATACTAATTGGGAGATAAGTAAAACACTTTTAATTATGGAATTAATCAATTAACATTGCAAAAGCTTAAAGGGTGTATTCGAATTTAGCAGGCACTCATGAGAGAACTGATCTTTACATGAAAATGAAAGAATGTAGGGTAATTAGGAAAGAAAATATAGCAGAGACTCTAATCTATAGTTAGAAATAGTGACTTGTATAAGAGATGGTTTAACTGCAAGAAGGAATATTTTTGAGATGTTAAATAGCATTTAATTACTATACCTTTAACTTGTTTAATTCAACTGAACTCCAGTGATCTTGTCAAAATTTGTGACACGGGTTTTTGTTGGATTGATCTCATTCAGAGTTTAAAAACCATGCCTTAAACTTTGTTTAATTCAGCTAAACTCCATATATATTGACATGTTAAAACTAAGAATTCTTTGTTTTTGTCTTCAGTCATTTTTATCTTATTTGCTTTCTTTTCCTCGTCCCAACAAAACTGAAGGTCTCGTGAGGAAATAATAACTCTCCATAGCATTAAAAATCCATCTGCACCTTATTTTTTGTTATGATTTCCTCATCTCCATCTACTTTCGTTCCAGTTATGAACAGGATCCCATCCATTACATCTTTCCATGTCCATGAATTGGCCAGCCAAATATCAAGCAGTACGCAGAGGTAATGCAGGCATTGTTTTCTTCAAACAGAACCCAAGAGCAACTATGCAAGTCAAAAAATTCCATAGAAACCAAATAAGAACAAAGAGGCGATGTGCTCATAATTAAACCTTTTATTTTATTTCAATGGCAACTTCGAGAAAATTGCTGCCGATAGCCTTTAGTGCAGCCATGACAACAGGGTGAAGGCAATGTGTGTGCATGTGGAAATCTAAAAGAGAATAAAAAATGTGCAGCTGCTGTATCTGTGTTGTCTGCCTGCCTGTTGGAAGTAGACGCGGCAAAGCTCAGTGCTGTGATTTTGTTAGCTCTTGCAAGTCTATAATGGCTTTATCGATTGCATAGATTATCATTTTCTTTATCTGTTCCACATTGTTAAAAAAAGATGAAGAAATAAAGTTAAAATAATGTAATCGATGCATAATATATTTGTATCAGGAAAGAAGTTACCTCTAGTTTATCCTCTCTAGCTCTATGGTTCACTGGAAGTTGTCGAAACTCTTCAGTTAACCGGAGGCATTCCTTTATATTTTCGGGTGAGACGAAGTCGACAGCAACTTTTGTGCAAGACTGCATGGTGGAAATAAAAGCAATTCAGATAGAGGTAAACAATAGAATAGAAAATACACAGTAACTTCTTGTTAATTTGGTGTCAGGAAATTTTCTACTACTATGGTTGTCAGCCTTTCATCCTTCCTCTTAATCCTAAGATTGTACGCATGACGGAAACTTATAATACTTAAAATTTTTAGAGAATGAATTTCATTTGAAATTCAATTCTCAATCCTTCAAATATTCCAAACATGAAATTTTATTGAAATCTCAAAATTGAATTCATTAAGAGAATTTCAAACATGTTTGAGAAAAGGTTTGAATATCCTCTTAACTGTAATTGGGAAAATGCAATTGGAAAATGGCATTCACTAAAAAATTTATATCATAGTAGTGATTTGATCATGATGATACATGATTTCCCATAAGATTTTGCCCACAAGTAGTATCTCGGAAATTTTGAAGACCATAAAAACATTTTTGATGGAAAAAAATGTAAATGAAAGATCCCACTAAATTGAATTGAGTCCATGAATCTAAAAAATAATGAGAATTCTTGATCTTTCTCAATTTGAAATGATGTATTTTCATTGATTTCTCCTAAATTTAAATAATATTGATTTATCCAAAAGATTTCATTTCAATTGAAATTTAATTATTCACCATGTATGAATAATACGAGGATTACTGCTAAGCATCAAGGGTGAAGCACCCAACTTATAATTGGTGAATTTGTAGGTTCAATTCTTACTGGATGCACGCAAATGGACATCCAATTTGCCATCCAAGTGACGGTTAAACCTAATTAGATTAGGATTCAAAGAATAAAGAGAGAATTTTCAAAAAAGGTCTAAAACAAAATTCTAATCCTAATCATGTTTTATTAATGAATAATTTATTCTCTAATTGTCTACCTCTCAAAAAAAAAATTAAATAGATTTGAAAGAAACTTAGAATCCCTAAACTAAAAGGATAAACAAAAACAAAAAACAAAAAACAAAATTAAGGATAAAAACTCAAAATTAAATAGGAAAATAATAAAATTGAATCAAATAGCATCTTCTATTACTTTTTTGAAGGCCTTCTTGATGTGAGCCGCAAGGCTAGCTGGTCCCGTGTAGAACAACGTCCATAGAATCTCTTGATAAAATTTGAGCAAGATCCAACGATTGGATAAAAAATTATGCCAGTCAGGCTTTTCAAGTGATCCAATTGTGCTTATCATCTGGTCTTATTGTAACATATTCATATCTGACTGTTCAAAACCCCCTACATCTCCAAGTCCGGTTAATTTGGAGTGAGGGGGCTACCCTAGTCATTGGTGGTAAGAGTGTCTGTCTGTTTCAACCATCAAAAAACATTAATTGATGCTTTTTGGTGGTTGAAATCGTTTCAACCACCGAGACAAACAAATCAAGTTTCAACCACTGAGACAAACAAACCATAAAAGGAGACACATTCAATATGCTTGAGTGGAGGAGAGGTTCCAAACTAAGATACTTTCTTTCAAGACAAACAAAAGAGAGAATTTGACTAGATGAGTATTGCATCATTTAAAAGTAGAGTTTAGAGCAGAGAGAAGAAAATTTGACTGAGAGATTTTCTTTCTATTGTTGTGTTGATGTTGATTAGATAGAGTTTTGTTCTATCCTACCAAGAGCATCCTATTCAACTTGGTAGAAAACTATAAGGGTATGGTATTTAATATGCACACCATGTTAAGAACACATTAAAATACGTAGAAAATGTCATGTCTCATGACATGTCTACTCTTTATGAACTTCACAGCGTTACCTTTCATATTGAAAGTAAAAAAATTCATTGAAGTTTGATTTTTGAGAGAGTAAATAAGAAAGAAGACACTCCAGCAATAGACATTTTTTTTTTGGAATAAAACTGGAAATAAGAGAAATAATGCTTTGCCATTTCGATAATGAACGTATGTTGGAACAAAACAAGAGGAAAGAAAGCATTCTTCATAGACAGAGCATTAGTTTTCCTAAATGTTTTTGAAAACAATCTAAAAGTTGACGCAACTCACTGGGACAAATTTTGAATCATAAAGGTTTGATGAAAACACTAGTGCTCTTGGTTGTTGTTTAGAAGAGAGGAAAAAACAACAAAAAAGTTTCTAACAATTTCAAAGACTATTTTGTACTTTCAATTCCTTTTTTAAGTAAAAACATTATTTCTGAAAAAAAATTAATGAAGACGAAATTGTGTCTTTACTAGGCTAGATAACTATTATTGCCATTAGTTGTGAAAGGCTATTATCGAACGGGGGTGATGGGAAATTTCCTGATCCTTTCATTGTTAGACAGAAATTATCATCCGAACTCCAGAATATTTTTAGATGAGCCATGCAATACAGCATGAATTTTGCTTCATGAATCATGACACAGAATTATCAGACTTTGATTTGTGGGACCGACAAGGGTGGAGCCACAATTCAATGGGATGATTACTTTGTGTCATCATTCATGCTGTGCTTTCTACGAGAAAGCACTTTTCCTTTGTACAAAAAGAAAAGACAAATTAGTTTAACATGAACAAATTACGAAATCTTTAAGCATTTTAAGAATGGAAAAAAATAGTCTCCAACTTACCTGTAGATTCCTTACTTGGTGTGGGCATCCAGCAGGTATAAATACAGCCTCTCCAACTCTTTGTTCAAATGTCCAGGCTTCAACTCCTAGTGTGCAAGCAAATCAAAGTAATTAACAACCAAAACAGCATATATTGGACTCAAAATGTCGAAAGCAAATCAAACCAATGGAATAGGATACTCACCGAATTCCTCCTTCAGTTTCCTTTTATGCTCCACAGTTAAATAGAAACATTGGTCATGAATTGGATGAACGACCTAATCATAACCAGCTAATTTTCAGTACTAGTGACAAAGAACTAGGCTAAAAGAAAAAACAAACCAATGAATTTACCTGTTCTACAGGGGCACAGTAATTGTGCCTGAATTCTCTGTGGTGCTTTCTCAAATATTCCTCTAACTTGGGAACATCCTCCCTTCTGAAAATGTCCCACAAGGCGGCGCCACCTGTTTTGTCCATAGTCTCCACTTCCGAGGGCAAACCAGAAAGTGTAGCTCCTCTTAACACATCTTCACTGTTCTCAAGTTGTTCATTAATTTCAGAGGGGGGCTTCTGTGGCTCTCTAATTTCTGAGACATCCATCTCTTCTTTCAAACTATCATTTCCCTGATCAAGTTCAATGTGAGGATTGTCTACCTTGTCTTGTTCTAAATATTCCTTCTCATCCTGAGCCCTGTGCTTCATTTTCAACAGCTCAATGGCGGAGCACTGTTCTTGACTTAATGCTACTTCAGCAGTATGTGTCAAAATATTTACCTGCATCAGAGACCAAATTTTCCTCTGTTTAGAAAAAAGAAGGTATGGTTGCGTTAACAAGAAATCAACAAGAACAAATGATGTATTATGAACAATCAAGGCATTCAAAGCTCTGGCCTAATGAATGCTAAGCAGCTTAAGAGATCAAAGCTTGCTCATTGTGCAAATTTGGACCAGAAATTCAGAGGAAGTTGCTATGAAAATTGAAAGCGTGTATTTTGGTTTGATGATAGACATTTGAGACATCATGAAAGAAGTGCAATTCCAAGCACAACATTTCCATAAAGTTACACGTTACTTGTCACTTGATGCAGACAAAAGTCAAATGCCTGGACCATCTGGTTTCTTTGCCCAATAAAGAACCTGACACTACCAAGCAAACAGCACATCCTCCAACCAAAAGGCAAATTCTGTTCTCTCATCCTAAACTGAAAGGAATATAAAATAATCTAAAGTAACAAACCTATGAATCCCCATGACTTATATGCCAGAGAACAACTTTGCTTGGAAAGGTGAGAGTTCACTTAAATTCATTATGGGACATCAAGAAGTAAATAATTAATAGAAATTTGAGCTTAGATAAATAGCCATTTTTGGAAAAAGGAATAGCTCATCATTCAAATAACCATCTTTTACTACACAAAATAAAGTGTTAGATCTATCAGACATACCGCATCTGACATGTCACAGTGAAGCTTGGTCACTGAGTCCCCTCTTCCAAGCTCTTCTCTTGTACCATATGCAATGTAAGTTTTTGGACCCAAATCTGGTTGCAGGTGATCTGCTGGAAACTTCACAGCAACATTAAGGATTCCAGAATTTGGATCACTGTATTCTTGAAATGGCAGTGCACTGTTAAACTCGTCACAGTGGCGTGGCAAAAGATTTTCGAATTTATCTGATGGAGGCCAGTCCTTGAGCTTAAGCATTTCAGGCCAAAAGTTATGATATGTTCTCCCTTCCGTGTAGCCTTTAAAAAACTGCCGGGTATTGATCTCCACCTGAATATTTTTACAAAGTCAGTGTTCTGTGAGTAAATGTAAAAGTAAAATATAACAAGTTTAGTGCAAGAAATTCAGAAAGTATATGTGAAACATTATTTCTTTTCCAGCGCTTGTAAAGCAAAACAGGTGATTTTGCTCATCATGCAAATGGCTTTGATAAATGTTTGTGGCTGAAAAATAACTGCGAGGAAGGATATTGGAGCTGAACCTCGCAACAAGCCAGACAATCAATAGCCTTCACTTCAGACATTTTTGAACTAATATGTGAATCCACATTTTCACATAATGCACGCCACATGACCTTTGGCTCCCAGCTCAAACGAGTTGTCTGCTCGAGAACATCACGAACTATAACTGGCTCACCTTTAACCCAGTGCTTTTGGAAGTGAAAAAGTTCTTCATACTCAAGAATATCCTTTGAAGCAGGACAATACAAGTAATTGTCCTCAGATCCTTCCCTAAAAGCTGCGCTTCTCAACACCCCTTCCCCTGCTTCATTACACTTGCACGTCAAACTTGCCTGTTCAGTATCACAGATTCCCAATAATTCTTCTGCCCTTTTTTTCAACTCTGCAACCCATCCCAGTGGAAGGATACGCTTTAGCTCCAATAAACAATCACCACAACCACCCAATTCTTGTGGAGGGCAAGAAATGCTCCCATCTTCACTGGCATTCCATGGTAGAACCAGAGACTCACTGTGGTCATAAGGATTTTGGTATTGACAAGGCAGTGGATCTCCACCATGCATATAATCAAAGCCTCTATCCACATACCAAAAACTTTTTTCAGCACGACTTGAAAGGCTTCCCTTTCGAATTTCTCGACAACAACTGAGGCATAGTTCATAAGCACATTTTCGACAGCTGCGATGGAAGTCAACAATGGAAGTGGCACAGTAGTTGCTGCCCAACAATCCCCGAGAGAAATGCAGTAAATGAGCTTTAATTCGAAAGAATGAAATCAGATGGTAATAACCTGTTCAGTGGAGAGAAGATTCTTACCAATAAACACGCTCATTGCTATAGCAAAAGTTCTCAGCTATATCAACAGGGAAATCTGGTTGCCATAAGCACATCAATTTTTTTTCAGCAAAACAAAGTTTAACAGAAGAAATCATATGATCACATCAAATTCTGCAATAGCGAACAAAGGATACCTCCAATACCAGCCTCAATCTGAACTTCTTCAGTTTGTTCATCACAGATTTGTTCCAGAAAAGGAAGTAGTGACTTGATCAAATAATGCAGATGCCGAACCTTTTCATGGTTGGTGATATTCCTTTTGGATGTCTGGAGATGAGAAATATTATGCACTATTTAAAAAATGGTAAAAAACACCCAAAGGAAATTTTGAAAAAAAATTACTCCTCCAGTTGCCAAGATGTCCAGTATTTAACATTATGCCTTTTGCTTCTTTTTTTTCTCCTTTTAATATCTTCACAGATCAAAAGCAAGGAGAAAAAGGAAAATACAACCAACCTTAATCAATGCACTCGAGTGCAAACACACATTGCAATTGCATTTTTTACAACAAAATGGGCATTGTTCCGCAAATTGAACTTCTGTCATCTCAGGATACCTATAAACAACAAAAAGTCAAAGACAAAAGAATATCTAACTCCATCCATCCAAAACTAATCAGGTTGGAAAATATGATTGTTTTCAGAAACTTTACCATTGCTTGATGCACTGTATGCAGTACATTCTTTCACATTTCTTACAAACAACAACAGTTCTTCTTTCTTTTTTCATGCACTGATGACATAGTTTGATTTCTTGTCCTTTGGCCTGTTTGAAGCAAGAAATACTAGCAGCATTCAGCTACGATAAAAGGGGCCAGTCTCTCCCACAGATATGGCAACAGAAAATAAAACTTAATGCAGCACCCAAACAAATTGAAAGGGTTACAATACCTTCACATTTCTCGCTGCAGACACACCATTGCTATAACCATCATGTTTTGAAACTGAAACTGATAAGCTAGAAGAAGCTGATTCTGAAGAAGAAGAAGCACAGAAAGAAGAATTCATAGAATCTATATTTTTTTCTCTGGCCTCCTTCAGACTCCTCTCATTCATCTCAGTAATTGAAATCCTAGTTCTTATTCGCTCTCTCATTTTTACAAGACAAATTGCTTCCAACACATCCTCTTCCGAGTCAACATCAAAACCTACACCTACAGAACTGCTTCTGCTACGCTTTTTTAAACCATTCTGCTGCCTCTTTGGAAACCCATTACTCTCCAAAAAGTCACATTCCGTAACTGGCTTCACTTTTTTAGATGAAGTTTTTCTTCTCGCTCGAGGTGACCACTCATCACTACTATTTGACAACTCAATTTCTGAAGTTGACTTAATTTTCTTAGATGATGTTTTGACTCTTGTTTGAGGCAGCTCACCATTACTCCCTGAAAATCCAACATCTGGGGTTAACGTAATTTTCTTAGATGAAGCTTTGCTTCTTGTTCCTAGACACTGTTGATCATCACTTTTCATTAATTCAATTTCTGAGGCTGGCTTAGTTTTATTAGATGAAGCTTTCCTTCTTGTTCCGAGACACCAATGATCATCACTTTTCAACAATTCAATCTCTGGGGCTGGATTAGTTTTCTTAGATGAATCTTTCCTTCTTGCTCCAAGAAACCACTGGTCATCACTTTTCGACAATTCAATCTCCGGGGCTGGCTTAATTTTCTCAGACAAATCGTTCCTTCTTTCCGAAGGTGAGCACTCCTCATCACTCTCTGAAAGTTCACTTTCCGGGGCTAATATAAGTTTCCTATTCGGAGCTTTCTTTCTCCTTCGGGGAGACCAGTCATCATCATCACTATCTGATGACAATTGAATCACTTCCACTTTCTTACACGAAATCTTCCTTCTCATCTTAGATGCTACTACCTCATTAAACTTATTTTCCCGGGACTTCTTAACTCTTTCCCTTGTTTCATGCAATGAAAAATTCAAGGAAGCCCCTTGAAATCTCCTAATTTTATTATCATCATCCCGGTTAATCCTAGACTTAGCAATCATAGCAGCCATTGTCTGTCACTGCAAACAAAATCAAACACACAAAACCATCACTCTTCAGCCAAAGCACTAGAGTCAAAAATCTAAACTTTCCAGCTCTGTTGTTTACATAAAACAAAAACCCCATCAAAAGAAAACAATCCCCACATTGCAAAATCTACAAAATTCTCTTTCTTTTCTCATTATACACACAAAAATCAACCGAAACTGAAAAAGAAAAAAAAAAACTGAACCAAATTCACAGTAACAGATAGACTTAATAAAACAGAGAAAAAAGGTCTGCATTGACTTGACTTGGAGTCAAGTCAGCTAAAACAACATAAAAAACAAAACCCCATAAACAGAAAAACAAAATTGAAATCATAGAAACACAGAATTGCATAAGCATACAGAAATCCAATCAAAACGCACCATTCTAATCCAATCAAAACCACAGAAAAAAGTTACATATCCAATACCAAGATCAGCAGAAGACCAACCATTCAATCACATAAAAAGACAGAATTTTGAAACTAACCTGATCATCAAGTAAAAAACTAAAACCAAAGAGAATCAGATTCTGTGTTTCTTTATTCTGTATTGAGAAAAAAAATGAAAAAGCTGATGACTTTATGGTTAGGTGAATGAGTATTCGGGTGAATACGGGAGTGTTTGATAGAAGAGGAAAACAATGGAATAAAGATTTTGTTTTTGTTGATATAGAAGAAGAAGAAGATGACGAAAGAAATGCAAATTCCCTTCAAAACAAAGGGACTGCTTCTCTAACGCTCGCTGTTTTGGTCTTTTTATTTTTATTTCTTTTTTGCCTTTTTGGTATCATATAGTAATAGCATCTCCAATTGGAGATGCTATATTAAAGAGTTAAGTTAATAAAATAATTTTTTAAATAATGGAAATATAATTTTTTATTTATGTGCATTTCAATTTTAATGATAAAAAATCATTTTAAAAAACCAATTATATTTTAATATAATTATATAACTAATTTAGTTATTTTTATATAATATAATCATGATGTTATTAAATATATAATTAATATGAGTAATTTATAAAATTAAATATAAAATTAATGAAGTAATATGAAATTTAAAAGATATAATTTTAAGTTTAAATTTATTTATATAAATATTTTTAAAATTTAGTTTTATATATTACTATTAAAATTTTGAATTTTGAATTTAGTTTTGCAAGGTTTTTTTTTGTTCTGTTTTTAAAAAGAAAAATAAAGAAAAGATATGTTGGCTCGGATATATATACTTTCTCTTACATTTGGTTATTCTACAGTGAAGTGTAGAAATAACATTTCAGAGTAAAAAAATGTATTTTAGCTATTCAGATAGCTACCTGCTGAAGTTATTAAAATTAAAAATAATAGGTAAAAGTATAATTTTTTAGTTTTAGTTATTCAGTTGGCTCCTCCATTGGAATTGATCAACAATTAATTATTTATGAGTGATGAAAAAAAAAACATTATCAAACCCGACATGACCTTTATCAGCTTGGTGATTTATCAGGAATTTAATATTAATTTTAAATTACATTAGATAAAAGAGACGAATGTGAGATGTCTATCCATAAACAAATCAAGTTATTCAAAATTGAATTTTTAAAATAATATAGTTTTATTTTATCTAAATTTATCAAAGTTAACTTTTATAATTCATGAATCCAATCTGTTTAAAAACTTTGTATACCAGATAAGATTTTTGATAGTTTTGCTTAATAAGGCATTAGATTTTCCTTTTGTGGTTTGGATTGTTATATTAGGCTAAGCATAGCCATGTAAATGGAAGGTAATGGAAAATTAAGGGTTTGTATTTATAAATAAAAATTTAACCAATTTTTATTTTATCTATTTAATTGTCTATATCTTCATTTTTTAAAAATTTTGATGTACGACCTAGCATGTAGTTGGCAGATTTTTCTTGGTTGGTTTGGATCATAGGGTTGTTGTGGGGCATTAATTTAACATTCATATAAAGTTTAGGGGTGGGTGGGTGTGGGTGTGTGGGTGTGTGTGTGTGTGTGTGTGTGTGTGTGTGTGTGTGTGTGTGTGTGTGTGTGTGTGTGTGTGTGTGTGTGTGTGTGTGTGTGTGTGTGTGTGTGTCAGGGTCAATTTACATGCACCATAATTAATCTCTAAATCCACTGAACATCCTGCGAGCCCAATAAACATATAAAGTATCACAAGAATAACAGACATGCATAAAAAGGATCGAATTCAAGTGCAGAGAAAGAAAATAAATCCCTTCCTCTACTAGCCACGAACACAAGTTCTCGTTTAGGTATATATTAATTTTATAAGTTGTCGTGGGGACACTATATTTATATTTAATGATGGAATGGTGTTACTTTAATTGAATTTATTATTTTCAACTCTCCTTTTTTTTCTTCAAAGAATTTTTCCACCACATATATCACATATATGTATGTATGTATTTTTTAAAAAAATATTTTTTTTTTTAAATTGAAATCGGAAAAATAAAGAGGACATGCTTATCATTTACGTTAAATTTTAAGATCATAGTAAGGTTAAATATTAAAACATTTGATGAGAAAAAATAATAATTAGAAAGCGATTTAAATACTTAATATTTCTATGAAAAAGGAAAGGATCCCTCCAATATTGCCAAATCTACAGAGATCCCAGTTCAATGGATTCTATTAAGGAAGCATTAAAGGTGTATTTAATTTAGAAAACAATATTAAATAGTCATAACTAATTAATATTAATATTCCTTGATCTGAGGAATTAAAACAGAACCTTGCGTGTCAAGGAACTGTTGCTTGTAAATTGTAACCGCAAGTCAAGGGCATTTAGATGCGTGGAAATCTGTGTTAAGTCACGTCAAGACACACAGTTTAAGCCTGTTTTTACACAGATGGCATCCAGTTCCCTAAGAAATCCTTTTGCACAAAAATTGATAATATTTAAAAACTCAGATTATCACACCGACTAGAGACTAGATGAAGAGTATGCAGGGAAATTTAATATTGATTATTTTTTAAAGTGTTTTTTATTTTAAAATATATTAAAATATTTGAAAATATAAAAAAAATATTAATTTAAAATAAAAAATAAAAAAATTTAATTTTTTTTAAAAGTACTTTTGAAATGCAATATTAAATACACCCTCGGTATAAATAAAAAACATGAGAGTTAACCTAAATTGAATTTAATCTTTGTGGCGATAAATTTATGCTACTTTTAACTTTATTAAAATTTAATTTTTTTTAAATTTAAAATAATATCATTTTAAGTTAAAAAATAAAGCGATTTGATTGATTTAAATTAATATGGGTTAATCTGTTCAATTAATGATGAAGTTAAAGTATATTTTTTTATTACAATTTATGAATCAAATATCTGTTCTTCTTGTAATTTAAAAAAAATTAATTACAAAATAAAAATAAAAAACTATTTAAACCACTAAACCTATCTTGATTTTAGTTTATTGAATTACATTGTTGGAAAAAAAAACCTAGATGGATTATGAGAAATTTAATACTGTTTAAAAAATAATTAGTAATATTCTATTAATTATTTTTTAGATTTATTTTTTTAGAAAAAAAATACAAGATCAAAGCAAGAAATCTTAGATAGAGATATTTTTATCACTTTTGATGGATCATGAATTTTATTTTCTATTTTTTTTTTGTATTTATTTCTTTTGGACTTAGAAAATAATTAACATGATATCACTAATTATTCCTTGATCATCATTAAATTTTCCTCATATTACATAACTTGATAAACTTAATTAAAGTAATAGTTTGTTGGACCAACCTAATAAATTATATAGTTTAAGTATTTTTGTTGTATATATTATGAATGATCATCACGTGGGATGCTCAAAGACTAAAAGCAGAGAAAAATACACAAAGGTAATGCCTAATCCAGCTGTCTCATGTCATTGCAATATGCCATGCAATGAGATGTTGGCTTGTAAGTTTCATACTTTCAGGCTCTACTGTTCTATCTTCGTCGGATAAAGCCGGTGAGGATGATCTACTTCTTATTGCTGGTGTATTTCTTTGCGATTGTCGAACTGTAGGCACTAAAACACTGTCACTATCAGTTTCTAACTTTTCGCTCAGATACTCGGCACAATCATCATCACCACCTTTGAAAACTGGATGGATATATGCATTCTGAAGGTAGGATTTGAAATTAAAGTTCAGAGAACTTGATCGCTCCAGGGTATCTTTCATCATTGCTTCCTGAAAAACCAGAACCCAAGACAGCATTAGTATTCTGCAGCATTTGACTCATTTTGTTTTGACCCAAATCATCTCCTCATTAGTGCATAAATGCTTGAATTTCATCAACAACAGCAAAGCCTTAATCCTGGACTAGTTGGGGGACGTCATATGGATCGATCCTTTTGCGATTCCGCAAGATTATTTGACAAGCATCATGATAGAATCAATTGTCTACAACTAGTTATAGACACGCACAACCTTTTTTTTCGTGTGTCAAATGCTAGTAATAGGTAATTCTATCTTGACATCTCCTATAATAATTTCAGATGGATATAAGAAATGATGAGCATTATGCAGGAAGATCAATGGAAACTAAAAGGGGATTTACAGAATAAATCAATACTTGAACTGACAAGAAAAGCATCAACTCTGCTATATGCAAACAGTCACAAACCTGCAATGGATATGCGACAAACGCAGATCTGTAGAGGATGTTGCAGAAGATATGGAATCATATAGTGAGTACAGGAAGAGCAATGGCAAATGGTGTTGACTGGGAAGCTTGCTTTGTACTCAACAGTCCCATCATAAGCAGCTGTGAGATTACTAGTGCAGTAATAATACGCCCATGGACAGAAGGCCAGAACACGGCGCCACTTTCATACTCTTGGCTGTAAACATTTATGATCTGCATAAGTGGCACACTCTTGGTTGTAAACATTTATGATCTGCATAAGTACAAATTGAGATGGTGAGATTCAAAATTCTAAGCACTTGATTATTAAGGCATTGTTACCATGACAGATTAACCTATGTGAGGTCTTAAAAATAGTTTTATATATGATTCTGTAACAAACCAAAAGGATGGAATCCTTACCTGATGACGGAACACTACATAAGAAAAGCTGAAGAAAATAACTATAAATGGAAGGAGAATAGGCGTGACTGCTGCGTTTACAAGCCCCAACAGAAAATATAACTGCATACGGGGTTCGCTGGTGTTGAAACCAAGACTACCAGCATCCATTGCCTTTTGCCTGTCTTTCTCAGTCTTCACCAAAAAGATATTCTTCAAGTGGTAAATTATCAGTGGTTTCAGCATTAGAATTTCTCCAGCCATTCCAGCCCATCCATCAACCATTAAATAGGTTATGAAGAAAGTTGCTTTCATTGGAATAGCTACACTGATTGTTTCAGGAATTCTGCACACAGGGAATGTGCAAGAAATTCATAAATAAAGAAAACACTTCACTGAAATTGTAGAGGAAATGCTGAGGGTAGAGTATGAACAGAATTCTGAGAATAACATACTTGCTAGCAGACTGATGACTGATTGATAAAAGAATTTAGCTGTTCGAACACAGCCCCGGTGAGTATGCTTCAAAGGAACACATCGATAATGATGAAAATGTAATATCTCATTGCTGATCTCCTTTCCAAAGATGATAGAGACATGAAGATTTCCAATTTAGACATCATCATCAATACTGTCGGCAGGAATGTGAGAAAGAGTTTCAGTGCAATCCCAGGTAGAAATCCTTGGGCAACTGATTTGATAAATTCTCTGCATAAAAAAAAAGAAGCAATCAGTAATTTCTAAGAACGGAATCTTGCAACTAAGTGATAAAGCATTGTGATGAAAGGAAACTCACATTTCAATAACAGGCTTCAAAAAGGGAAGGTTTTTCTCAATTCCCTCAATGCTTGCTAGAGATTGTACAAATGCAATAGGGATCAAGAATAAGAAGGCAAGAATAAAGAATGAAACTCCAACTATCAGCCTCCTAACAGAAAGTGACACATATGGAATGGCTAAGTTTTCCCAATACACATCGCGAGGCTCAGGAGCCCACTCTGTTAACCACAAAGTTGGATTTCTTGATTGTTGAGTTTGTGCACAAAACACTGCACCCCATCGAGTCTTGAACGAAACGAATGCGGCTGGCATGATAGAATTCGGATCATTTAAAATCTTTTCCCTATCTTCTGCTATCTGAATAATAACAGAACCATCCATCATATCAAAATAGAGTGGTGATGCACTATGCAAATAGTGGATGGGAAACAAAAAGCTTAAAAGGGACTAATAAACTTCATATACTAGCTTTTTTCGCAGTAAGAAGCTAGATATATATGCTAAAAAACAACTAAGTGGCTTAAAGTTTTTGAATCATTATGGAGTTTAGATAAGAAAATGAAGATAGGGACTTCTTTTGACAGTTTCTCAATTTCCGACACATGATGATCAATTGCATCCACTTTTGCCCCCCAAAGCCCAAGAAAGCCAGTCTGAAACAGCAGACAAGAGTAAAAATTGAGGTCAAAACTGAAATTTGGTGAAAGAAAAAGCAGTATTCAGTTGATTTGGACATGAGGCAGTAGCTTCTTAAGATATATCAGGTTGCATTTCGAGAAGTACCTTCATCTAAGGCCTCTGCGATTGATTCCTGGAATGCTTGTTTTGGTAGTAGTCAAGCCAGTTCTGTTTGCTTTCCTTCTTCTTGACCAAGCTGGCTAGATTGTTAGCATTGCACACCACCTGCATTAAAAATTTATATTCTAGAACTATCAGAAGTGAAAATTTCCAATCAAAAGATTTCTTAACAGCTTTCTACCAAAGATTATTTACAATATAAATTCAGTTTGAGCAGGAACATACCTGGTGAGAGAGATAATGATCTGGATGATTCACCAGAAAAAAGCTAATTTTGGAAGAAAGACAAGCTCACTCACTCCTCTACCTCTGGCCAAGACGTGTCTATTACAATTCTTGCAACAGTCAAATATATCGGTAATTCAAAATTTTAAAGCCTCTTTCTTCTTCTTGGTTCATCTCTTCTTTCCATTACGCGCCATTCCATTCTTCCACTCCTCTCCATTGCTCCACTTTGTGATGTAAGGAGACAAATGGCAAGTGGATTTGTTTGTTAAAGTTTAGGTCTTTTCTTTGACTTCAAGTGAAAGAACTGGGGATGAGTGTAAATCAATTGATGAATTATGGTTGAGATTACTTATCAGTCTTCAAATTGTACAAGGTTGAAGTTTTCCCATCAAAGTATCACTTAGCTAACCATTTAAGTTTCCTACTTACTCTTCAAAAAGAAATATAAAGTCTTTTCCTATCTTTTAGAGGTTGAAACCAAGCCCTCGGCCCTCAGCGGTTCGAGTGGATCGAGGCTGAAGTAAGAAACAAAGAAATATTTGCAAGAGAGCGTGCACCTTCTTAGAGATGGTTCATTTGAGAATTGGGATACGTCTTATAGGTGGTTACATTGCCTTCTTGTTGTGAGAATATGTGCTTATTGAGCTAATGAATAGGTGTGCCATGTTGCAGGGTAACATTTGTATAATATCAGAGGGCAATGCAGCAAAGTACGGAATAGCCCTAGCTATGCGTAGATACAAGGGATATCATCGTTGATTAGGACAATAAATATGAATACGTGTAGTTGTACAAACCAATCATGAAAAATTCACATACACAATATCTACCTTTTACAATGCTCTCATTAATCTACATCTCTTTTGAAGTTTGAAGAGCCCTCAATGCCATAAAACCCAGAACATGATTTCCTGTCAGGAGTTTCACCTGGCCCCTCTTCCTTTGCCCTCTACAGAAAGTTCTTGACTCGTTTAATTTACAAAGTCGCCACTGTCTACTGGTAATGGATCGTTTCAAATGTACAGAAAGGTGTTGTCATGTATGTGTCATATTTAGCAATCTGTTTTTTTTAAGGATCGCCATTTTTAACTACCTCAAACAACGATGGCGAGGATGCCCCGCTGATTTTGCTTGGTGCTGGTGTATTTTTTCGTGATTGGCGTTTTGTAGGCACTAGGACACTCTCGGTTTCCAATTTTTTGCTCAGATCATCGTCTTCATCATCATCACCACCTTTGAAAACGGGATGAATATAGGCATCCTGAAGGTATGCTTTCAAATTAAAGTTTGGATCCCTTGCTCGTTCCAGGGTATCTTTCATCATTGCTTCCTAAATCAGAGTTCAAGACAAGATTAGTAGTCTCCGCTTTTGAGTCATTTTGCTCTAATCTAATTGTAGATCGTGTATATATTGATTCTATTTAGTTACTTGACATGGTGATAAACAAACTAAAAATAAATTACTAAAAGTTGGTTTAACCAATTTACCTAAATATGTTGGTGCACAAACATAAAATTGCACACTAACTTCACAAGTTTAAAGATTAAAACCACAATCTTATAGACAAAGCAATAATATTGAATATCTTAAATAGAATGTCAAGTATACTTGTTGAAACATTTAGAAAGAAATGCAAATTACTTTGCTAACAAGGATTGTATTCTTTATTCTTAAAATTTTATTCCTCGTCACTTGGTGTAAACGGATTGATTGTAAAGTTGCACTATAAACAAGGTCTATGAACTAGAAAAACTGACTCAAAAACTCTCTACAAAAAACTTGAACTTAAGCTCTAGAATGACTTTAAGAAAAATAATTTCCATCGTTTTGCCTTGATTTCAAAGTTGCACTATATAAACAAGGTCCATGAAATAGGAAAACAAACTCAAAATCTCTCTACAAAAAAATTGAACTTAAGCTCTAGAATGACCGAAAGAATTGCTATTTATTCATACGATAACAACAAATAATTCTTTACAGGCCAAAAAAATTATTTTACATTAAACTCAAATCTTAAGCCCGATCCCATGCCGAGCAAACATGGGTGGCTAAAGCCCAAAAGCTCACTTAGCCTAAAACATATCCCCTTTAAAAGCAACTATTCAATTTACCACTACATAAGCCACATGTGAATCTTGTAATGTGAAACCGAGAGTTTTTAAGTTAACAAAATATGTCAACCAATAGTTCTTTGAAATTAGTTTTTCATTCATCCAAAATTGTTTTTTAAAAGAAGTTAATATTTTATGTTAAAGTATTTTTGTTGGAGAATAATTTTCAACAATCTTAACCCTAATAGTGAGGGGACCACACTTTTAATTTGACCTCAAACATGCCCATTAACCATGTCTTTTAAAACAAATTTCTAACACTAAATAAATTCTTCATTAGCAAATCAATTAATCAAACATCTTGAATTCAATTGAAAAGCATTATGTTAGGGAACCTAAACTAGGTAGTATCAACTACCTAGAACTGCTTATAAGAAATTGCTTATTTTTTTTATGCAAAAGCTTGATCTCTTTGCCACGAAACATGAAATACCTAACAGCAATGGAGGAATTGTCTATTTACCATTGTGACAAGCTTGATTTGATGATAATAGAAGAAGAGAAAGAGAAAAAAATTCAACCAATTTCCCTTCAGATTTTAACGTTTCCAAGGTTACCAGCAACACTTGCATTACCAAAACAGCTTCTTCAACGTTCTCCCGTTCCCATTGGGCATCTTTCGCTCAACCTTGGACAACGTTTGAAGTTCTTTAAAGTACCAATGCACTCTGGCAACTCTCTAATGCTTGGACAGTCTCTGATTATAAATCTTTGTAAGGAGTTTGTAGATCCTTGAAGAAGTTATTTTGGTAATGCAAGTGTTGCTAACCTCAGAAATTCTATAATTTGAAAAGAAAGTGGTTAAATTTTTCCTCTTTCTCTTCCTCCATTATCATCAAATCAAGCTTTTCACAACAGTAAACAAACAATGTCATCAACACAGCTAGGCATTTCATGCTTCATGACAAAAAAATCAAGCTTTTACATCCAAAAATAACCCAAGTTTGTAAAGAACATTTTTCACACCAAACACTAGCATTAAACAGCTCTAGCTTGACATAAAACTAAAACGAGTTCATAGTTGCATATAAGAAATTATTAGTGTCATGCAGGAGAATCAATTGCGAGCAAACAAGGAAGCACATAAAAATCAACAGAGAATGAAAAGTGTAAACTCCAGAATATGCAGACACCAACACACCTGTAATGGATATTTGACAAAAGCAGATTTGTGGCGTCCGTTGCAGAACCTATGGAACCATATAGTGAGTACAGGAAGAGCAATGAGAAATGGTGCTGACTGCGCAGCTTCTTTTGTACTCATCAGTCCCAGCAGAGCCAGCTGTGAGATTACTAATGCAGTAATAACACGCCCATGGACATCAGGCCAGAATGCTGCACCACTTTCATACTCTTGGTTGTAAACATTTATGATCTGCCAAGGTGTAAACATAGGGAAACTGTGAATACACATGACCAAGGACAAATCATATGATTGTGCTACAAATATACTATCTAGTTGTAATGCCCTGGCCCAGAACATCTTCAAACTTGGATTAAATTGCAGGTTTTGATCATTTAGTTGACAAGACATTAACCATACACAATAGAATTGTCCTTTGATGGAACATCATTTAACCAAAGGTATCAATTATTTACCTGATGACGGAACACTACATAGGCGAAGGCAAAGAAAATAATTATGAATGGAAGGAGAACAGGTGTCACTGTTGCATATACAAGACCTAGCAGAAAATATAATTGAATGCGGGGTTCGCCGGTGTTAAAACCAAGACTGCCAGGATCCATTGCCTCTTCCCTGTCTTTTTCTGTCTTCACCAGAAAGAAATTTTTCAAGTGATACAGTATCAGTGGTTTCAGCATTAGAACTTCTCCAGCTATTCCAGCCCAACCATCAACCATTATATAGGTTATGAAGAAAGTTGCTTTCAATGGAACAGCTACACCTATTGTTTTAGGAATTCTGCCATCCATAAACGAAGAAATGAGCAAAACAAAGGAGAAAACAATTATAACACTTGATGGAAGTTGTAGGCAATAAAGATGAAAAACATATTGACTTAGATCCTAGAGTTTCATCTCAGGATAATAGGATTCTGGATCAATGAAAAGTGAGATAAAATTAAATCATTGGTGGGAGAATTAATAAAATGCAAGTTGTTGGAAATCATTTTAAGGCACATGCCATGAGAATAACATCTCTCACTAAGCATTAACACTACCAACAATGGTTGGATCTTACAGTATATAGTGCCATTCATCCTAATGCAACCAAATTCTATGAAAAATGCTTACACCCTAATAAATACTTGATAGATATGTGAGAATAACGTACTCATTAGCAGACTGATTGATAAAAGAATTTAGCTGTTCAAATGCGGCCCCAGCGAGTATGCTCCCAAGGAATACATTGATAATGAGGAAAATATAATATCTTGTTGCTGATCTCCTTTCCAAAGATGATATAGATAGGAAGCCTTCAAATTTAGACATGATCATTAAAATTGTTGGCAGGAAGATTAGGAAGAGCTTCAATGCAATGCCAGGTAGAAAACCTTGGATAACGGATTTGATAAATTTTCTGCATAAAAAATAAACAGTTGATAATTTCTAACAAAGAAATCTTGCATTTAAGTTAGAAGGCACTGTGATGAAAGAAAGAAAACTTACATTTCAATAATGGGCTTCAGAAAAGGGGCTTTTTTCTCGATTCCCTCAATGCTTGCTAGAGCTTGCACAGATGCAATAGGTATCATGAAAAAGAAAGTAAGGAAAAAGAATGCAACTCCAATTATCAGCCTCCTAACAGAGAGTGACATGTATGGAATGGCCAAGTTTTCCCAATATACATCACGCGGCTCAGGAGCCCACTCTGTTAACCACAAAGTCGGATTTCTTGATTGTTGAGTTTGTGCACATACAGCTGCACCCCATCGAGTCTTAAATGAAACAAATGCTGCCGGCATTATAGACTTTGGATCCTTTAAAACCTTTTTCCTCTCCTCTTCTATCTGAATTATACCAGAATGATACATGACCCAGATCAGAGGGGTGATTCGATAGTAATTGGTAAAGCAGCATCTCTAACTCATTTGAACAATGGTTTTGCTTTTTTGAACAAGAAGTTGCAGATTTATATACTTATGAATAACTAACAAAACAATAATTCAAACTTTTTGAAAGATTGAGGAATTTAGATTAGAAATTGAAGCTAGGGGCTTACTTCTTCTGACAGTTTCTTAATCTCTGATTTGTGATGATCAATTGCATCCACTTTTTCACCCCAAAGCCCAAGGAAACCAGTCTGAACAGCAAAGAAAAGTAAAGTTTGAGGTTAAAACTGTAATTGGGGTTCAGGCAAAAGTAATAGACATTAGATTCGGAAATGAGGCAACAACTACTTAAGATATATCGGATTGAATTTTGAGAAGTACTTTCTTAAGAGGCTTCTGTGATGGATTCCTGTCATACTTGAGTTGGTAGTAGTCAAGCCAATTCTGCTTACTTTTCTTCTTCTTGACCAAACTGGCAAGTTTGTTTGCGTTGCACACCACCTACATTAAAAATTTTAAATCCTAAAAATATTCACAAAGCCAAATTTTTTGACCAAGTATGCATAGTTCAAGGATTAAAAAAATTGAAGTACACACTATCCTAGAATTTCAGGAGTATAATAAAAGCCAGGGTTTATTTAAATATTCCATTAAGTAAATAGTCCATTTAAAGCCACTCAATAGACCATATGAGATCCACATGTTGCCTCCTCAACTACCAAACCTTTTCCCTATCCCTTGCTATTTAATCCAAATGATGAAAAGCTACTATGAGCTGCAGCACTCAACTTGTCAAGAAAATAGGAAGTGTTCTTTATGTCCAAGAACATTTCCCACAAATCACACCAGCAATAAATATTTACACAGCATACTTATATGATAACAAAGAGGTGCACATTCTTAGTTCAGCAAATAAAAAAAAATCCAAGTTTCTCTTCTTCTTTTTTCTATCATTTTTCTGAGTCAAAAGACAAGAAAATTCAAAGTAGTTTATTTGTGCAATCCTCTGTTAAATGTCTATTTAGGAAAAAAAAATGAAGTCTCTATGTCCTATAGGGAATGTCAACTGGTTACAAATCCATTAATAGAAACAAGGAAATTTAGTCACTTAGTTCAATTAAACGTTAAGGTTTGCAACATTTCAAATCTCACAGACCACTCATGGAATAACACCTTTTCAATTCTATGATAAAAAAACAGCACATAACACAATTAAAATAATTAAGGTTCACAATACACAATCAAAACCACTGAAGAAAAAACTAAGATAAGAACATGATAGGAATAAGCAATTGCTGAGGGAACAGTTTACATATGGAAGCTGGCTTGCATATGCACAGAAGGAAAAGCTATGATCAAAATGCATACCAACAAATGTCCCATAATGATATATAATTTTTCTAGTGTCATTAGCACACAATTGACCCACATGATGCCCTGCCCACAATACACATATCTAACAAATGGTTTTCAATAATTTGCACAACAAGACTGATGCAGACTATTCCTTGATATCATCAATAAAATTCATAGCTTTCTACCAAAGATATTTACACTATAAATTCTGCTTGAGCAAAAACATACCTGATGAATGAGATAATGATGTGGATGATTCACTAGGAAAAAGTGCTCCACAAGCTCACTGACAGATTCATCTGGATCCGGAGGTACATTCCTAACAAGGACCTGTGAAGTGTAAGCAATTATTATTCAAGTTTCTTGAAGGAGAGAAGGATGGAGAAAAGCTGATACAATGGGTAAACTAGAATTGAAATTTTGTACTACAACATTAAGCAATCTGAGATTGACTGTTACACAGACAAATCCTGCCCAACTTTTTTAGGTCTAAGAACTGCTTCCCATTTTGGAAATATTTCACTTAAGGCATATATATAGAAATGGAAATGGAGGGAAACAAGCTCAAGATTGAGAGAAAAAGGTTTGATAAAGGAATAAATCAATAAGGAAAATAGTTCATCTTACAGTGAATTGATCTGGACGGCGTCCTTCTGAGGAAAGAAATTGCAACCTCATTGAAGCAACTTTCTCATACTCCTTCAGTAACACGTAGCATGTCCAGAAAGTAAAGGCATAGGCCATCACTATATGAGCCCAAAATCTGCAGTGCAATTAACATAAATATTGGTGTAAAATGAAAAGGTAAGGGAGCAGATATTCCTGGAAGTAGAAGATGTAGGATAATACAAACACAGAAAAAAAAAACAAGACCCCATGATTGTCTTTTGGAGAAACAGTTACTCTTGTTTTTTGGTAGATAAGCAATCAATAAACATTCTACAGATAACGAATCATTTATAAAGTAGTAAGAGAATTGTGATCAATATATCTGAATATATCAAGAATTCATGAATGCTCAGAGATGGTAAGGTAGCAAGAGCTAGCAATGATTGATGGCTTCGTACCTTTGTGATTTAAGTGGAACATTAGAAATTGAAAGCTTGTCAATGTCACTAGCAGTTACATTGGACGCCAGCTGGGCTGCCTCTAGAGTATCATTGGTGTAATTAACTGGCACCAGGATAGCCCAAGCAAGGAACGCTATAGGCACAAAAATTTTAAGTCTGCATAAGCAACAAAAACTAGCTCAGTGCACAACAACAAACGACAAACATTTTTCAAAAATATAGTTGTTCTAACATGTTCAAAGGATAATAGCAGTATTTAGCCACCCTTTCTTTTTGAAATCTGCACCAACATAATAAAATTTCACTACCATTTGCAATAGAGGTATGAAACCGTACAGCACATACCCTTTGATAAAAAATTAAGCATAGGAAAACAAAGATGAACATACACCAGTATAACAGCATTACCCCATCAAGTAAATTCGCAAGTAAACCGCTGAATCCAATCCTGCATGATCAATAAGCTCAGGCTCAGGCATTTTAAGCGCTTCAGGCATCCAATTTAAAAACCGGGTATACGATCTAAAGTCTAAATTCACAATCCTGCGAACAAAAGCCCCCGAGTGCGAGGCACTGCTTCTTAAGCCCTTGAGATACCATTTTGGAAAGTAAACCCTATCATTGAAAGGTTGTATCCTCAAGACTGCAAATGCCAATAAGAAAATGAAAGCACCCAGTAGATTTAAAGCCCCCGAAACCGCTATATCTCCTAGCGTTGCCATTGATACCTTCAACAAAAAAACCAAAACAAAAACCCTTGTCAAAAACATAAAAAAATCAACAACTTTTCAAGAAAATCTCAAAACACATCAAAAACTGAACTACTATATTTAACATCCAACAGTTCCTTTCAATGAAAAACACCCCTTTACATAAAAAGATAACAAATTTTCAAGCAAGATTTAAAAAGAAACACTCATCCTTTTGATACTTACAAAGCAAATCAGCCAACTTTAAAACAATCCTAATCAAACATCAAACTAATCTCCAAATTAAACATTTTCTTTCCATCTGGGTCACAAATTCAACAACTATTTCACACATCAGAACCCAAAAGAAAAAATCAACACAAACAGTAAACAAAAGGAGCTAAGAAAAAACCATACTTTGCTTACTATCAACCAACTTCTTCCGTTATCTCCAATGCTATATTTGCCCTCTTAATAATTAACAAAAGCTGAGATTAACTTTGAGTGTCTCCCAGAGAAAGTTGAATTAAGAAGTGTTTGGATTGCTTTTTAGCTTAATCCAAGCAAACAACATTATTCCTCTCCCTTACAGAGGATGAGCAGCTAGCACGCTACCATAAACGCCTTCGACAAGTAATCATTATAATAGCAAATGCAGATAACAAAAGGTAAGTTCCGAAAATGGTACAACATAGCAGTAGACGATGAAGAAGGAGAGGAAGAGAGTAAAGAACAATGAAAATGGCAAGTGGGTTTCTCCGCTGTTTTCGACGATAACGACTTCCATTTGGAGGATATCCTTTTATTTTATTTGTAGTCACAAAGAAGCTTGCTTTTCTTGGAGTGACAATTCAGTGTTGTAATTATCTTGGTTATTTCATTTCAGTCCTTAAACTATTAATGCTTTCTTTTTAGTGTTCAAGTTCTTCTATCTATCACATTTTGATTGATGTAGATGCTTGTGGTGTCCCATTACTCTCTTAAAATATCAAGTGAGGATAGCAATTATTAATCTTGAAAAGTGTTTTGTATGATGCGAGGATAGGAACTATTAATCTTGAAAAGAGTTTTGTATTATGTAATACAAAGATAAAATTTTTGAATTTAAACATTAATTAAAAGCCAAGAATAAAAAATAGATATGGAGGATTTGTTATCTATGTCTGCTATTACAGTAATTTTACTGTTTTGGTTTTAAAAAAATTGATTTAAAAAAATGTATTTGGTTAAAATTACAGTGATGAATTTTTTCTTGTAAAATAAATAAAAAATAAATCTTCAAGAATAAAAACACAAGATAATTTAATTTCTGTAAAATTAAAATTTTAAATGCAATTATATGTGAGATATAATGTAAAAAAATTAAAAATATTTGGTTAACTTAACAACTTTTTCTCCATGGTTGAGAAAAAAACAAAAACAACCACAATACTAAACAATCTTTGAGGTTATTTGACATTGCGATTAAAACTATGTTTATGTGCGTTGAAAAGGTTTTAAATTAATGTTTTTATAGTGTTTTCAATAGTTTTGATATACTAATGTTAAAAATAAAAAAATATTTTAATATATTTTTAAACAAATAATATTTTTAAAAATTAAAAAAAATTACCACAATCTTAATCATCCACTTTATATATTCATGAAAAATAGTCGATAATGCTTTTTCTATCAAAGTAGAATTTTCTTACATAAGATTTGATGGACCCATCAACAACAAATCTAAAAGTATTGTTAGATAAAAAGTTAAAATCTAAATAAATTTAAAATTACATAATCAGTAAGCTTTATTCCTGTACAACAAGATCCTTTTTCATGTTCTACGACTATAAATCAATCAATCAATCAATTTTAGTAATCAAGATACGATCACACCCGAAACTCCTCAAAATCGACCAAAACTCACTAGTGTTCATGGGGCTTGATTGTTAGTTCAACAACAATTTTATGATGAAATTGCATGAATTTTAACTCAAGGGACTTGTTTGAATCACATTATTATTATTGAATTCTATTTTGTATTTGCCCATAAATTCAAGGCTAAAAAAAACCAGTAGAGCTTATTTAAGACAAATATATCGTCGTTAACAACCATGAGCAGTGTCGGCAAGTTGCCACGTGGTTTCTAACGGCTACAATGTGGATTTTTGAGGGAAGAGGAGAATTGTTTCACGCGCTGTTTATTGATAGACTGGCGCGTGGGAAAAGTGTTAAATACGTGTGTGCTTTAAAATGAGGCAGACAGCCAACTGTTAGTTGGAAGTGACAGTTTTCAGAATTTAGCTAGCTATTGTCTTTTTTCTTTTTTCTTTTTTTAATAAATATTAAAATAATTTATATGTATTCGACTAATTTTATTAATTTTAAAATTAATAATTATATAAATTTTTAATAATTCTAAAATTTATAATACTTAAACCGGTTATCTTTAAAAAGGAAATTCAAAACCTCACAAATTAAAATATATCTCTTATTATTGCTATTGTCTTTTTATTACAATTGGTTTTTGCTATACATGGATATTGAGTTTTTAGTGGCTCATGCTAATATATATATATATATATATATATATATATATATATATATATATATATATATATATATATATGTTAAAATATCGTATATATGTTAAAATATCGTAATATAATTTTTTATAGGAAAAATAATATAGTTTTATAAGTATTATTTAATATATTTATAATTCACGAGTTTTAAAAATAAACACAAAAATTAATAAAAAAACAAAAATAAAACAAATAAATGAATCTCGAAGATATATCAAAACTTTGATGATAACACACGCTACTTTTGAAAATATTTTAAAAAGATGAAGACAATAATATTAAAGAAAGTCATAAACAATAGACAAAGTGAGTCATACGAGTGGTCCAAAGATATTGAGGCTCACTTGTTTTTGGACCGCTCGTATAATCCAACAGTAACCTTCGTTTAATGTGTGTATCTCCAAGATTGTTTTTTTTTTTCATTTCCTTTTCTTTCTCATCTTTTTTTTTAATTAAATCTTGTGTATAATAATTTTAAAATTTGAGAGAATTGTAGATAATTATTATGACTTGTAAATTGTAGATGTTATATGAAACTCTTTAAACTGTATTATTTTTTAAATATTTTTTGCATTGTGCTATTTTAATATATTTCTTTTTACTATACTAGAAAATAAAAAAAAATCTATGGATGTTGACCTAATTTGTTTTTATTTTAAGATCTAATACACCATTATTTTATTTTAAATTCACATCTTGTATTATTTTTGGACTCTTCCTTTTTGTTATTTTTTTCATATATTTGGCAGAGTTAAGAACATGTAATTCAAGTTAAAATTGGGGAATTTGTAACATTTTTCCTCATCATAACTTATCCAGCATATATATTTGGCAAATAAAAACAATATTGACATTTTTTTTGGGTTTAGAGATTACGGATCAAAGTTTGAGGATTCTGTAGAAAAAAAAAACTTGAATTTGTTCTTAAGACAGGCACAAATGAAATTCATAATGTAAGAGTTTAGGAGACGTTTTACTTTAAATATTTTTTTAAAAAATATTTTTCTCAGCAAACGAAAGCTCTGCCCACATAAAAAAATAAGTTGGTGGCTTCTGAATTTTCTATACACGATTACTTCAGTGAATGAATTGTGATTAATCCCAACATTTCACCCAATAATTTCCTACCAAAAAAAATATAAAAAATAAAAAACCATGGGCTCAGGATCATGTAATTTGGCTGCACGCAGTGTGCAATCCGTGTGTGGTGGGTGCCGAGGAGGAGAAAATTATTTGAAAGCACAAAGATCATGGCTTTTGAAAGCTGAATCCCATCCCTACCCACTTGATGGTTTAAAATTAAAAAGCAACTGTAATTAAAAATATTAAGTTAATTTTGAGCGGTACATTTTATTTAATCAGTTTTTATATTTATTTACTAGAAATTACTAGTTGAAATTCTATTAATCTCATTAAAAACTTACATGATCTTAACTTAATGATTGATAAGATTAGTCAAAATTCACATAAATTAACTCGAATATTTATATTAATAAAAAGTTAAATTAATATTTTATAATATATTTCTAAATAAAAATATTTTTAAAAACCACAATACCAAAAACATCAAAATATATTTGGAAGAGGCTGCAAAAACTAACATGTTTAAGCTTTAAACCAAATAAATACTATGGAACCATACGAAATCCACTTGAGATTATAATATTTTCTCAGACTCTAACAAGATTTCAGAGCATTCCAAGTTCCCCTTATTTTTTATTTTTTATATAGAAAATAAAAATACCTTCCAAACAGATTGAATTTCTATTAACAAAGCAAAAAATGACAACTCAAAACAGATTGGATTTCGAGGTACTCTCTGTCTCTCTGGGCTCTCACGTCTCCTTGCTTCTTTCCCTCAACGTAATCTTTATTAATTTGCAGGTCTTGGAGAGGAGATTCTACATTTCTAGCTTTTCCAATATCTGTAATCATGTGCCTTTGACTATGCTGATTGTTTCTTGATCATCAACTACTTCCCTCGTTTGTCAAAACAATCACCCTTGTTCTCTGGTTATTGCTAGCGAATGATCGATTTAACCTCTTGTTTGGATTTTCTTCGTCCATCTATCTACTTTATTGTAAGTTTTCATCTTAGACGAGTGCGCATGGAGTCATATTCAATATATCTAGCAAATAAACAACATTTACCTGAGTCAAGTTTTCAGCAAATGAAAGCTTTGCCCACATAAAAAACAAAGTGGTGGCTTCATTGAAAGGGAAGATGGGATAGATGTGGGCTCACGATCATGCAAGGTGGCTGCACAGAGGGTGACGGCAGTGTGCGATCCGTGTGTGGTGGGTGCCAAGGAGGAGAAAAGCATTTGAAAGCAGCAAGATCATGTCTTTTGATGGGATCCTATCCCAACTCTCTTGTTCATTTGAAAAGAGAATTAAATCCCACTTGAGAAAATCCAGTCAAGCAATTAAAGTTTTTGCTGTTGGATTTCAATCATATTTAATTCAATCTTGGCCAACTACCCTGCCCATAATGATCTTAAGCATTGTGGACCAAATGTGTCCACATAAATTGAGAATAAATATGCTGGAAAATGTTTCGAAAAAAGAAATATTATTAGCGTTGGAAACTTTAAGGTGTTGTAGCTGAGCTAAAAAATGGATTTATTTTAGCAGATTATTGTTTTGTAGTTGTATTAACACACCCACGCCTGATGATATAAAAATATTTGTTTTGATATATTGACTATCAAAACTAAATAAAATAGAACCAGAATTCTAGAAATCAAGTATATATATTAAGTTATGAACAATCTAGCAAGTGGTCAGTGATAAGAGCTTGGGATCAAGGGATTTGTTTCCCCTGTAATTTTAGGTTCAAGCTTTGTAGTTGCTAATATGATGGCTACTGGAGACTTACATGGTCGTTAACTTCAGAACCCGTGGAATTAGTCGAGATGCACGCAAGTTAACTGGAATATCCATGTTAATATATATATATATATATATATATATATATATATATATATATATATATTAAGTTATGATTTCAGGAACAAGTGAGTTTGTTTTTATTATTTTAAAATCAAATTAAAAAAGCTGCAATAAAGGGATTTCTTTGTTAACCTGAAGATTTTATTTGAAGTATATTAAAAAATATCCTTAATACCTTTATTATTAAATTTAAAAATTTTCTATTATTAGGTTTATTTTGCCCTATATTGCTAGACACTGTTGATATATATATATATATATATATATATATATATATATATATATATATTCATTATCCGTGTGAACCAACAAAATGCCATGGAAAATGCTATCATAGACGTCCAAAGCAAGAAGTACTAAGAAAGCAACAAGGATTTTCAGTTTTATGAAGTACTTTTATGGTTCATCCATTTAATATCTATTTTAATTAAAATAATATATTTTTAAAATTTTATTTTTAATATTAACAGTTAAAAAATTCTAAAATCACTCTCAGACAGATAACAACAACCTTTTTTAGCAACTTGGGGAAACTGTGGCATAATCATTCCAAAGATAATGACGACAACCTTTTTCAGCAACTTGGTGAAACAGTGGCATAATCATTCCATGGAAGGACATGACCCAAGAGCTTACATGCTTGGAGTTATCTTGGTTTTGTTTTTGTTTCAACTACCATTCCATTATCCTAGAGACCTTCTCAGGCTTGTGGCAGAAAATGTTTTCAAGAAATATCATCTTTGTTGTGTGATTCTGAATTTTCTGATGCATTGTCGGGCCCAATTTTTGAACAGCTTTTGAACAGTCAATATTTTCTGACTTTCTTCCATATTTTAATAATTCTTAATTAAGCATTGTCGGGCCAAAATACTTTGAATTAATCTACTGTGTGTGCTGAGAAAGTGCAGGGAAAGTTTTGGGGAACAATGTACTTTTGTCATCATCATTTAGAAAATTTCATGGAAGGACCTGGAATCAGTCAGAAGAGCCCAAGAGACTTGTCCATTTGCATCAAAGTCCTGTTGATTTTTGTAGTTTTTCCACAACCATTATCCTAAAGTCGTTTTCAAGCATGGACTGATGAAGAAAGATCATTTAAGGATTCAGTCAGGCTTTGGAATTTAGTTGTTGATTTTTCAAAATTCCTGAGAGAAATTCTATAGGTATGCAGAAATTAAAGAAGGAGAGAATTATACATGAAATGAATCTAGGAAGAAAACAATCTGTCTTCTCATCGCAATCCGCATGCTACCTTCCTGACATTAGATCGACAATAGCTTGATTTTCATAGAGTGAACCAACATCCCAATCTTCAGTTGAAGAGGAAAGTGTCATTAGTGCAACCACAATCGACCTCATGCTTGGCCTTACATGCGGATTTTCTTGTGTGCAAGCTCTGGCAAGCTGGGCCATCTGTGAACAAAACCAAACCATGACATTTTTAGTGCTGACATTAGTCCACCATGGACAAACTTGCATTTTCTGGAATCAAATATCACCTTGCAAACCGAGTCAAGAGGGTAGTCGTCTCCAAGCCTAGCATCAACAAGCTTAGGGAGATTTTCTCTTGGATCAGGCTGTCCCAGAACTTCCTCAAACTGCAGCAGATCAAGGCATATAGCTCAGGTTATCATAGCAGAAAAAAATTGAGAGATCGTTTATGTGCTAGAGCAAAGGGAATTAATGGAAAGAGTAACAACCAAAGCTACAAGTCCCATGGATTCAGTGATAAATTCATTTGTCTTGACAACAGCTTCCTTGGCGGATATCAGTTCGTAGAGCACAACTCCGAATGCATATACATCTATCTTGGAGGAGACATCACCATATTGAGCATACCTGGACAGAAATGTCAAGATCAATCAAATCATTTGTAGCAACTAAGTCACAGACAAGTATCGCTGTTAGTGGAATCTCAAAACATCCTGTTAACAGATGATTCCTATCTTGTAAGAAATGAAACTAAAGTGGAAAAAAAAAACTCATAATTCTATCCTGAGACCGATTCTGAAACCGTTTACAGTGAGAAAACTTACTCTGGAGGCATGTATCCAAATGTACCGACAAGGCGTGTGTGCAATGAAGCACTTCCAACTTCAGTAAGCCTTGTCAAACCAAAATCTGCAACCTGTACAAAATATTAGTTTGGAGTACTTCACATAAAAACACTTCAGAGGCTATCATATGAATACAGGAAGATTGCGAACCTTTCCGCGGAAGTTTTTGTCTATCAAAATGTTTGCTGATTTGACATCACGGTGGATATATACAGGTATGGTATGCTCATGGATGTATTCAAGGCCTCTGGCTGAGTCCAAAGCTACTTGTACCCTAGTTGACCATGGCAATGGATCCTTACCCGAATTACTCCGTAAATGTTGACTTAGATTTCCATTCTCAATGAACTCATAGACCAAGAATAGGGAACCTTCGACGCAATATCCTATTAAGCGCACCTGCCCAAAATTGTTTCGCAAGCGATACGAGGGCCATATATAAGATGATTGAATACTTAGATTGTATTTAGCTAGTATCTTAGGACAAAAGGGATAAAAAAGTGTTTGGTGCGTTTTTGTCCTTTCAAAACAGGCAGGACTCTATCGTCACTATTTCCATATTTTCTGTCTCAAGACAGTAACCAAAGATTATCAAGGATCAAATTCAGGTTAATCAATCAAGTTGTTTATTCAACAGAAGTTCCTGACTAACTGCTTAATGGTGCCAAGTTCCTAAGCATGACAGACATTAAAGGATCAAATATTAATTACCAGATTTAAGTGATGAACGTGTGTTAAGACATTCAGCTCAGCGAGAAATTCTTTCGACGCTTGCGTATCCATCTTCTTGATTGCAGCTTTCTGCAAAGACAGTAGGTGGAGGAAAGAGTGAGCCAAATCAGTGGTTAGTTTCAAACAATTCAATCCTGTTATGAGTTTCCTTATTGCTTTCTTGTAGATTTCTTAGTGATGAATCAATGAAGGATAAAGATCATGACTACGAACCTCGCCTCTTAGTTCAGCATAGTACACTTCTCCAAACCCACCTTGTCCAATCTTATTATCTATGCTGAAGTCATTAGTAGCCTTAGCAAGTTCTTCATAAGAGAACTCCACAGATTTGTCCACTGTAAAACCTGTTAGCCCCCGTGAACCAACAAGAGCAGCTGTTTCCGAAGTCTGCTCCAATATTTTTCCAGACCCTAAAACCATAGCACAGAGAAAAATTAAGCTAACCACAAGGGATACGAGGAATCCTACCAAGCCCTGGGCCCAGGAGCAGGGCTCATTGCGCAACTTGAACAGACACAAGCCTATAAGTGAAGCACTGCGTTGGTGCTTAGAGAATGATTCGAGAGTTAGCTCCCATCCCACCAAGGATGTAGATTGGGAGCAGCATCCGTTGCACAACATGAACAGTCATAGAGGTTACAAGTGTAACATTGCGTTGTGCTTGTTATCCTTATCCTTCTCAGAAATTATTACTTCTTTGTTTCTTAAATTCTAAGGAATAGATTTGGCTGCGTCAATTCCTCATAGCCCCATATTTGGGACATGGAGCATTGCAAATCCTTCATCAGTTAACTAAAAAACTAGAGAAATAAGTAGTTACCATGTCTGTGGTGAATATAGGGGCTTTCTGCTGCTTCTGGGAACAATGATGCCTCAACCTCTCTCCTTCTATAAAATCCAAAGTAAAAACAAGATGCGAAAAAGAAAGCTCCAGCAACTCCTGCGACAGATATGCCTGCAATGACTCTGCTTGAGATTCCTGCTTGAAATGCCATGCATAACTACATAAGCTCAGGGCCTATATATCTTCACATTTCTTGATAAAAAAAAAATTGAGAGTTGAAGAAAATATAATACTCAAGGAAGATCAGATGATCCTACCAGTTGCACTGCAAAAAAAATAATAAAAAAAAAAAATAAATGGTGATTGGATATAAGTCAAAAAATCGCAGCATTCAAGTTAGCAGACAGGGAAGTATGGCTAGGGTGGTGGAGTCTTACATCTTTAGAGGAGGATAATATCCAGTTGGATCTGTGGAACATAGAAAAGCCAAAAGTCATGGACCATAATGTACAAGAAATGAAAAATATGGGATCAAATTCAATGGATCAAATAAAAAATAACGGTTATACAACCGCCAAAACAGAGGGTTCTGGGCTGGGTTGGTCTTACTGGTATTCTGTTGATGGGCCTGAACTATGTCTTATTTTGTATTATTATTTTTAGTCTGGGCTAAAAGGCAATTTGAGGATCATCATGGGTTTTTTGTCCATATCTGCTGTTTTGTTCTAAACCTAAAAACAATTGTTTGATTTGATTTTCAATTTAAATTGTAATAATTGCTATTTTTTAAACCATTTTAAAAATAGAAATAATGATGAATGATTGCAGATTTTAATTTGTTAAAAAAAAATAAAAAGAAACAAATTATGTTTTTTCTTTAAAAAAAAAATAGAATAAGAAAACTATTACTAATACCAAATTAGAAAAAAAATAGTTACAGCTTACATTTTTCTTAAGTGATGAAATTAATGATAGCTCATTGTGGCTTCAATGAGTTATCATTTTATATAATCTTATTACAATTTTATTATTCTTATTTTTTTAATTAAAATTAATTAATAATACAAGAAAATATGAGTTTATATATAAGATGCAGTCCTGATTAATTATTAGTTATATACATTCCTGTTATGCAATGATAAGTAAATGACAAATGTCTATGAATGTATAATCATCTGGTTTCTTGTTTCTTTCTCATAATTTTATTACAGAAGACTAGAAATATCTGCTTGCAAATCCCTTTAATTAGCAGAGGATATTGATCAATTCAAAAACGTTAATGGAATGTTTCAATCACAGTACTAGCTCCCCCTCTCCCTCTCCTTCTAGCTAATATCCCTCCCCCTCCCCCTCCCCCTCTAGCTCTCTCTTTCTAGCGCTCCCTCTCTCCCTCCCTCCCTCTCTCTCTCTCTCTCTCTCTCTATATATATATATATATATATCAATACCGTGTTGACAGGGCAACCTGCATATAATTGACAAGGTCTAGGGAATACAATATATACACACTAGAAAGAGACTCGTTTGTTGCAAGTTGGCAGAGTATATAATAGCCACTATATATCATGTTTCGACAAAAAAAAAACCAGATTAAGATACAAATTTTACATCCAAATGTCCAAGCCACAACATTTTGGCTCCATGCAAGATAAGAATTAACAGTATAAATTCTATATTTTTGTGGAGCCTAAAAGAATTACGGTTAAAGAATATTACAGTGAAAAAGTAACTAACCTTTTGCCGGCACATAAACAATCCCACCCCCTGCATTAAAATCCGTCCCCAGGTTGTACTTCTCTAACAAATTGGCCGGCACACCGGACTCCGCCGCTAAGGATGACAAGTTCTCGCCGGGCCGAAGAGGGTAGGTCGCGAACAATCCGTAATCCCTTGACACCTGCTTATCTCCACATGTACAGTTCACTGTTACATTAATAGGAACATAGTTTGGTATCTCAGTGATATCATAAATGTTGACTCTGTGAACCCAATCCTCAGTGGTGAGGTTAGAAAAGGCATTCCTTGCAATCTTATGGTAAGTATCACCAGATTGAGTAATGTAAGAAAAGGTATGCCCTAAGAAATCACCATTTAAGCAATCACAAGAAAAGGGTACGTTGAGTCTTGTATCACTACGTATGCTATCTTGATTTGGGACATTAGGATTGTAACGAAGGATCTCAGTAATGCTCTGGTTGAAGATGGTGCTGATATAAGTTAGGTTTGATCCTTGCCATACATAATACGAAGCCAAGGCAAGGTCACAACCTGTTCTACACTTGGCTTGGACTTTGAAGACTAAGAAGAGAAGAACACAAGAGACTAACAACGTCTGAATGTGTGGATATCTAGAGGATGATGGGATCATTTTGCGGAGCAAGAAGTTGGGATCATTCGAGCGGATACAAGAAGCTAAAAGGATTTGTTGGTAATGGTATTTGGTTTCTAGTAGTCTAGGGCTAATTTAATAACGAGGTTGGTTTAATTTGTTTGTTTATATGCACGGGACTTTTGTCATCTTTGTCGTCATGCTCTATCTATGATTCGTTGAAGGGAAGACCTTTGGAACCACTCTTGGGTGCTGAGGGGTGAAGGTGACAAAACTAACCCATGAATTTGTCACTATAATTTTAAAATTTGACTCGGAATAAGATCAAACCAGTCAGTCATGAATCAAAAAATCAATTTAATAAAAGAATTTTTTTTAAAAAATAATCAATAAATTTTTAACGGCTTTTATTTTAGAATGACCGGTGATTTAACCTAGCTAGTTTTTTAACTGAATTATCCTAGTATTTTCCTTTTTTTTAGATTCTTGATGTAAGAAGAATCCAGGTTTTATGAATAGGATTGGCATGGCAATAGTTGTGGGTTGATTATTTGCATGAGACTTTGGTCATCTATGTCGTCGACATGCTATAATGAGGTTTTATAATATATATATATATATTAATGTCAATCGTTTTGCAAATTTTGATGCCAAAGTGTTGGATTAGAACACAAACATCAATGTTGATGCAAATTCTAGACCTTTTCAAATTTTATACGCTATTTGTTTGTATGCTCTTATCATTTCCTTAATTCTTTTCCTATAATAATATTTACCAATTGAAAGTTTATTTTTCTTTACTATATATCTAAATTCACAAAAAAAAACTTTATTAAGAACTTATTACATTGATTTGATAGAGTTAAATAATCTATGCATCCATATGCAAGGAAAGTGTCATAAGGGCAACAACAAATGACCCCAGGCATTGGTCTTAGTTGGGGATTTTCTACTGGGAAAGTTCTAGCAAGCTCAGCCATTTGTAAGCACAAGTCATAGTATACACAAATTAACCTGCATTTCACCGTGCAATATAGAGTCTAGTGGGGAGTCATCTGATCCAAGCTTAGGATCGTCAAGTTGATCAGGCTGACACATAACATCCTCGGACTGCAGTAGATCCACACATATAACTCTCAAGTTACTCTGTGCTTCAAAAAATGCACAGGACCTAAAGTACCTGGGTAATTAATGAAATATCGAAACATGCTGTTGAGCAAAATCTATCTTACCTTATAAGCAAATGAAGTCAGGCAAAGTAAAGAAGGAATGTATTCAGAATCATAAGCCCCCTGTAGGATCAGATTGAAACTGATATAGAGGAAAGCTAAAGACAGTAACAAACAAAAGAAAAATACATAAATTTTAATGAGTAAAAAAAATTACAGAGTTTACAGGTTTTATTTTTTCTAAATTAACAATCCTTCAGTTTTCTGTTCTAGGAGGTTGACATAAGCTTTAAATAAGCCAAAAACCTTATATCAACTAAAAAACAAAATAAAATCCAAAATAACAAAGAAAAAAAAGTATGAAATCTAAAACTAACAAGAAAAATCACAAAAATTATCAAAACCAGATTCTTTTAATAAGATTTTCAAAATCTAAATATCCAAGTAGCGATTCCATGGAACCATATTTGCAATAAAAACAGCCTTCAAAAATTCTTGTAAAAATTTTAACATGATTTAACAATCGAATCAAAATTTATGTTATGTTATTTTGGTTTGGCGCGACCAAATCTTCTCTTGGGTCCAAACCTGTTCTACTGATCCATAAATATATTTGCTAGACCATCCACACAATCTATCTAAAATAAATCTTCATTTAGTTATGATAGACACATACCATCTAAAATAAATCTTCATTTAGTTATGACAGACATATACCTGATCGTTCAAAATCACTCATTATCACAATTCTACCTACCTAAACCTTCTATATTAATGCTGCAAATACAAGTAAACTGGAACTTACTCTGGAGGCATGTATTCAAAATGTACGCAAAAGCACTTCCAAATTCAGTTATCTTTGCCCATCCAGAATCTGAAACATGTACAAAGTATTAATTAGGACTACGCACATAAATCAACCTCAGGGTCTATCCCATGAACACAAGAATCTGAATTCAGAACCCATCCATTGAAGTTTTATTTTATTAAAATGTTTGCTGATTTTAACATCACGATCGACTGTAGCGATGCAGGGGAAGATAGGGCTTCTCAAGGCTTAAAGTTACAATCTAAACTGTAGAGAAAAATTGTTTAATCTATTTTAAAATTTAATAATTCATAAAACGTTTCTAAAAATAACTTTTAAATAAGTACAAAAACAAACCTAGTTAAGGAAATCTAAATCGAATTAGGAATCCTCATTAAAAAAAAATAAAGAAAATCTCCGAACAACAACTTTTAGACTTAATTTAGACATAGATCCCGACTTTAACTGTAATAACCTTGGCTAGTTACATTAATCCGAACCTATAAAGAATTAGACTTGGACTCCATGCTGACTAATTCTCAACCCTATCCAACGATAGATCAGGTATGTCAAGAACTACGTTTTATTTGCATTATGTGCATCAGGCTTGATTGATAACAAAGTTATTACGTTTTATGGCAGTGGACTCTGCCGCTGGGGATAACAGATTCTTTCCGGACTGAAGCAGGTATGTCAAGAACAGTTTGGTTAATAAGGTACAATATTAGATCTTTCAACTTCTGTAAATTTCATATAGATGGTCTCATATGATCCATACGAATATTATAATATAAGCAGAAAATGTAGTAAGAATTCTGTAGTACTAGATATATTTCACCCCAACAAAATAAAAACAACAAGTCCTACCAATAGTAGAGAGAGTCATCAGCACTTCTGGTAATCCATCAAGAAGAAGATGGACGAACTCTAATGCTTTAGAGGTGCTGGAGTATAAGACACCAACACATATACAGTGCTATATACATGTAGACAGCAACACGAAGTCTTTTCTTCTTGGTCTACATGATCATCTGCGTTCAACATTGTAAAGCTACGTCCGACTTCGCCACAGCCAAATATTCCTGCCATTGGGATTCCTGGAAAGTTATCCAAGAATGGTGAGCTATCCACATTGCTGTGTCCAAAGAATGATGCACCACGGCCCCAACAAGAGAAAACCAAACCTCCAACAACTTCCTTACTACCAACATCACCTGCATGAAGGTGGCAGCTTCTCCAATCCAGTTTCAAGTTTCTGAAATACTTGGAGACATTACTAGTTGCAGATAATGCGGCCTTTGGATCTGAATGGTAGAAATGAAAATAGTCTCCAGAAACGATGCCATCTCCACTAACAAAAAGGTGCTCTCCATCTCCTCTGTTGACAAGCAATCCATGTCTCAATAAGAAGAGAATCTTTGAAAATATACTTAAAATCAAGCTAAGAAAAAAAATCTCAAGTGCTTGGCAAACTTTCTGTAAAAAATACAATGCCAACATATATAAATACTGGTGAAAGTTCAACATCTCACCCCTTAACTTGATGTAAAGCCAGGGATCTCAACAGTTTTGGATTCTCTGACCCAATAACGCATTGTCTTTGTTTTGAAACCCCAATGAACAGTTCAGTTTTGTTCACCAACTGTCATATATTGAAAAAAATTAATAGCAGAAAACTTCATTCATGGAACTTTAAAGCCAGAAAACAAATGATATTGTTAAGAGGGAGTAATATAAAATCAATGATAATTTTTTCAATAATTTAACATACTCCTGAGCTGGATCAACTCTCGAGTCAGGTTTAATAACTATAGTCGAAAAGGCTCAAAACTTAAAACGACTTAAAACGGCAGAATGGTTTTGAGTATGATAAGAGGTGATACAGTACTTCTGATGTAAAACTCCACTCACATAAAACTCTATCGTAAGGTTTACATGTCATGTATGAATGACAAATCAATCACTCTTTCAACCAAATAATCTAACATGATAATGAGAAATCTATGCAAATCGTCTTAAGGCTTTTCGGTTAGTAGCAAAGCTGAAGCAAGTACGAGAAACAACTAGCTAAATCAAGGAAATCATCACAAGGTAAAAGTATGGTTTTCCAAAAACTAGCATACCTCACTCTCGATGCTATCTATAATCATTTGACCACCAAGAATCTCTTGTTCTCCTTCTCTTCTGGCAGTAAGCCATGTAGTAAGACCTGTCTCAGATTGAGTTTCTTTGACGGAAACTGCCTTGTACCTTGGTCCTATTGCTGAAACACCACTTGATATTGCAGAATGGAATTGGATTTTCCCTTCACCTGCAGATTAAGCCAAATGAAGCAGCAGAGATATGAGATAACATGTCATACTTTTAGGTAAAAAAAAAAAGGCAAGTACATTGTGATCTTTCCATTCTTTTCTTTTATCTACGAACGAAAAATATTTGAAACATTTCTTGATCTCTACATGTCATGCTAATTTCTTTTAATCTTTCCAATTTTATCGGAAGAACATTTGTCATTAGATTTCAGTTTTCGAGGAGAATGAAGTTGCAAAAACATAGACGAGTAAGGAGATACCAGAAGGTTTGTCTTCATCCCTTGCAAATACAAGAGCAACTGCATCAGTAAAATATTTTGTACTACTCCCATATATATTTCTTGACTCTATGCCCCTTCTGTACAGGAATTGGGATCTCATACTGCCGGCAATGATAGTTTCCCTTGACATGGCATGATCTGCAACATACAATATACATTTTCAAATTCAAGAACCAATACAGCAGATTTCTACTATGCAATTTATCAAGTCTGGTAACACATCAAGAAATGTTGGTCTAGCGGTTAAGACACTGCTATATCCATGTAAGGATAAAAACACAAGTTCGATCCTCAAAAAACACACTTATTAGGAGGAGTAGCCACGAATATCGAATGAGACTAGTTTCACCCTTTAAAAAGGATGTGAAGATATCCAGAAAAAAAAAAAAAAAAAGTCGGTAACACATTTTTTGAAATTTGATATCAAGAATTAATTGTCTTCTTAAATTATCAACCACGTTGATATGTCACGAGACTTTTGAGGTTAATCCACTTCATAATGACATATCCACCGATCTTTATATTCTTTCAATATTCTGATCATCCAGAAAAAAAGACTCAAATATTCTAATCATCCAGTGATGGATTAGAAAGAAGTTTTTGCTTTAGAATAGCAGAGATTGATGCTTGAATATGATAAATAAATATCCTTATGGAGAGAAAATGAAAAGGGTTTGAAGAAAATAGCTTATCGAAGCTGAAAAATGGAGTAAACATATTTTATTTATAAGAAACAAACTGAAGATTTTAAAGAAATTGGACTAAATTTTTTAGATTGTTGCCCATATTTTACGTTTTCCTACGAATAAAATTAAAATCAAACGCAAGAAGACTGAAACATCCCTTGTTAAAAAACTCACCCAACTTTTCCATGACAGGTTTGAGGTCAGCCTCTTCACCCTGTAGCATTACAGAAGTCACATCTTAGCAAGAAACTCATACAAGAATGAAGCATGTAAGCATGCATTAGCTTACTCCAAACATTATAATCAGAGCTGGTGATGTGGAACCAGAAACAGAAGCTGAATAATTCTTGATATCCATCACAAAGTTATCAATCATTGCCACTGGACCAGCCTGAGGTCACCATGTCAGCGAAAATACTCAAGATCAGTTAATTTATTGTCCACAAATCCATAAAGTTCTATGCGGAATTTTTTCATAAACTAACACGGCAGTAAAAATTATTTTCTAAACCATCACAACTAAGAAAATATTTTTCAACTACCACAATTTTCAACTAATTATAAATTTCATTGCAAGTTTTAGCTCTCTCAAATAATTAACTTATGCAAGAGTCAACATGCTTTATTATAAAGATCCAATGACATGAAATAAATCAACATAATTTAATGGCTAGAAAAAAAAAATGACAAGGCCAAAAAAAAAAAAAAGAGAAAGGAAATAAAAAAGGCATAGGAGACACATTAGAGTTTTGATAATGAAACTCTAAGTACCAAAAAAAATATATTAACGAATTTATAGACACTGTGAAAAACCAACTTTGAAGTCAGTGATGAGTCACACGTGCAGTCTAAAGACAGTGGCATACTCACTTACTAGCATCTTATCACAACTTTGAAGTTGATTTTTCATTGTATTTATGGATTTGTCTTATCAATATCACTACAAAATTAGCAAATACAAACAAAAATACCGATATATTTTTTCAGTTGGTACATTACGGTGATATTTACTGACTTAATTTTTCTATCGCTAAATCTATCGGCAAATATCGATAGTAATATGTCGTTGGTATATGATGAGGGAATCACAATCGGAATAAAATCAATAAAAAAAGCCGAACAATGCGATGACATATAAGTTTTTACAGACATAGTTACCGACATAATTAAATTGACGGTACAATTCGTCCATGAATATACCAAAAAATTTTTCCATCAGTATATACTGATGACATTACATAAAATATTACACGAGATGAAAAAGGCAAATCGTACAGTGATGTGACATTGATATAGACAGAATTGTCGATGGAGTCACCATCAAAATAATCCCATGAGTAAAGTCGTCGGTAAATTTAATATATGACTCAACATTCTTCCCTTCCTCTTCCCTTCTTCCATTTCTACTTCTTCCTTATAAAATTTTTCTCTGCAACAAAACAACCACCCCCTCTCAATCTTAACACAACTCAACCTCCCATAACTTTTCCAGTCACCACAACACTAAATTTGTTAGCAGCTGTGTTCTGATTGAAATTTTATTGAGGATTCTCTACTTTAAGTAAGCAAATATTTTTTTAAAAAATTTGAACATAATTTTAAAATGTTAATTTTTTTTGCATATTTTTGTAGTATATGTATTTTATTTGGGTGTTTACTTGTTTTATTGTTTTTTCTCAAACAAACTTGTTGTATGGATTTATGATTTGCACATGTTATGATTTGTTTTATATTTTGTAAAATTGTATTTATTTGTAAATTGTTGAAACTTATATTGAATTATTGACTTAGGTGTTTTGTGATGAAATAAATAATGGCTTGTTTAACAAGTCTGTTTTATATTTTATCAATTTTATTTTCGAGTTGTAATTTTTGGTAAATGTGTACAAATTTATATTTATGTAGATAATTGATAATTAATGAATTAAAATAAGTATTAAAATATATTGAATAATCTTGAGCTAAACCAATATTTTTGCAAATTTATTTAGTTAACGTAATTAATTAATACATGTTGTCATCATTATTTTATATAGGTTTGATAGAAGTGATGGATGATCGTTCATGAATGTATCGACATTCACCCCAACAATTGCAGAGGATGAATTATTGTAAAAATAAAATGTTTCTCGATCCAAAGTTGTAACGATGCATCTTCTACAAAAATAATTCATAGAGCAATACCTTTATTGGTATGCATATGAAGAACCATATGTTCCTCGTGAAGTCATGATAGAAATGATGGTGGGTCAACTTTTAGTGCTAGTAAAGTGCATGGAGTTATAGATGATACTATATAGAAATCTTTATAAGATTATGGTTATGGATGCGATGAAAATGAATCAATGTCATATCAGTCAATATCTAATCGTAGATGAAGAATCTAATGTAGACGTGACCATGTTTTTGATCTTTTGAAAGATTCTGACGAACCATTATGGAATGGTTGCACAAATCACAGTAAATTATCAGTTGTTGCACAGATGTTCACCATCAGAGAACTTGTGGGCAACTTATAGTGTTTCATATGTTAGGTGCTCACAATTGGTTCCAAGTACTTAGTCTCCAGAGTTCATGACTTTATTAAATCAAAGATTGCAAGAATGTACCACCCATATCAATGAGAAATATGAATGACTCTTTGCACATTATGAAGAATGTCGTCGAATGGTTATGAATATGGGATCACTAATGGGTCATACAAGTGCATCTCTTTATTAGCACCACAGTCTCAGAAAGAACCAGCTTCCTCCTCCTTCTACAACGCTGCCTCTATTCTAGTTTCATTGTATTTGAATATATAAATTTATAATAAATATTTGGTTTTTATATTAAGATAATTGATTTTTAAATACTTGAATTTTATATAAATTTAATTTTTTTTAATTTTTTTCTATTTCTATTCAATAGATATTTCTTAAATATATATTTTTATAATTTATTACTAATGGGGTTACTGATGGAATAATTTTGTCGGTATATTCTAAAGAGTTAAAAAAAATTACAGCAAACACCGCTGCAACTATTAAATCATTGATAAAATTATTCCATTGGTATATGTTAAAGAGTTTAAAAAGAATTACTATAAATGTTATTGCAACTCACCGATGGAATTACCAATGAGTTGAAGAAGGTAATTGTTGTTTCTGGTGCACATGGTCCGTTTGTAAAGTCACCGATAAATTTAATAATGACGGACTTACCGATAAATAAAAAAATACTAATAAATGTTTTTCTAATGGATAATTTCTGTCCGTAATTCTATCAGTAAAATAATTACAAACAAAATATAAGTATAAATACCAATAAATATTTTGGATGATAAAATTATTAAATTTAATAGTGTATATTTTTTATGACACTTAGAGTTTTATCCTTGTAGTTATGACTCCAACGCCTATTCTTTCTTTCTTCAAGCAAGTGATATGTATATATATACACTACCTAATTCATTATATTATTGGATTGTAGGAGTGATTATTTTTTGTTCGATTCGGTTTTTATAAAAAAAAAGTAACTAAACCGAAATTTTTTTTTTAAAAAAACCAAAATCGGTTCAAATCGACCGGTTTCAGTTCGGTTCGGTTCGGTTCTGTTCGGTTTTTTAGGACAAAACTGGTTCAAACCGGTTTGGCTTGGTTTTTTCTGGTTTAGCTCGATTTTTTTCGATTTGGCTCGGTTTTGGCTCAGTTTTTTCCGGTTTGACTCGGTTTTTTCGGTTTTGCTCAGTTTTGACTCGGTTTTTTTTCTAATTTTTTTTTTGTTCGGTTCGGTTTTTTTGGTTTTTTGCTTATAAAACCGAACCGAACCGGCTGATATTTTTAAAATTTTAATCGATTTTTTTTTACGGTTTGATTTTTTCGGTTATTTTTTTTTATAGGTTTTTCGGTTTAATTGATTTTTTAGTTTTTTTCTCCCCCCGGTTGGATTGTGTTTCTAAATGGTTTGATGGAAACCTGTCTATATATTCAGTTAGACTTTGTGAGCGGTGGACTTGACAATTGAAGATCGGCAAGGACCAAGACCATTGTGAAATTAGGTATCTATACACTGCATATCACAAACTGATAGAATTTCTTTTCCTTCTGTTTTTTCTTTGACAAAAATGGATATAAATTCTTATTTGACCATCACATCAAGTTAAAATTTGGTAAGCATGTTTTATAGGTTTGGTTAATTCTAAAATATATTTGCCTTTCGTAACCAAATGAGGTCATTTTATGTCTAAATTAAACCTAGAAAATGTTGTTTTGTTTTTCCAAATTGTTTTTTGACTCCTTTATGAATTATATTTTTAATTATATTTGGTTGGTTTTTGTTTCATTAATCAGGTTTTTTAAGCTATTATTTAAACAATTTCTGTGTGATTTTTCAGAAGAGATTAAGAATATTATTATTATTATTATCACTGCCAGAAAATATATCAAATCAAAGTTTTCTTTACAGAATTCTTTCTCTAAAATTTGAAACTTTTTAAAGCTTATAAAACCCCAAATTTTCATCTATCGCTATATATTCACTGCATCACTCCATATATGATGCCATCTGAGAAGGGGCCAGCATGCTCTAATAAATATCATTTTCCAAAGAATGCAAATCTGCTTACCTTTCTTGGCCTTAACAGTGGAAGGGCTTCGACTTTGAGTCCTGGTAAATACCCCACTGTCAACAGCATACCAAAGCCTGAATTTTTTGATGCAGCATCAACCCAAAAATCTTCCAACATAGCCTGCATGCAAATTTATTGAAGAAGACAATAAATCATTCTGCCTTTCATATCTCATGAAAACCAGAGAAGTGAAAATGTTAATAATAATCACACCTCTTTATGTTCACCAGTAACAGCATCTCTTCCTATGATTCCATTGGTGCAGGACACTATAATCGGAGTTTTTGAACCAAGTTTTGCCGCTAACTGCAACATAAACAGTGCAAGCCAGAATATTTCGATTAACAAAAAAGGCCAAGAAGAGTTCGGAAAACATATCTTAATAACGGATTTGTAGCTCAACTGGCGTCCATAACCTCCTTTCCGAAGAGCCATGGGTTTGAGGCTTTCCTTTTTAACAAAAAAAATAAATGAAATACAATGGAAAATCTTACTAAATAGAGTGTTTCATTCAAATATTCAACACCACTCTCAATAACATTTGCAATGGCAAACTGGGGTCTGATTGGCTCGGAGAGAACCTTACTCAAAACCTCTTGTAATGCAACCTGTTTGATCACCATCAAAGCATACAAAAGCACAGTTCACGTTAGAGACTTTACCATGAAGTATCGGTGTTTTTTTTTTCTTTTCTTGAAGGCCCAACAAACCTTTGGGTCTGGGTTGAGAGAAAAGGCAGAAGCAAGCTTTGGTTTGGAGAGGATTTGATTGCAATTGTGGTTCCATGATTTGCTAACACAAGCTGCTGATGCGAAGGATGTAGCTGGTGTTCTCTTTAGAATGTTTTGAACAAGGTCTTCGTTTATTGATGCAAAGCCTGTCAATGGCGTTTTGGGTTCTTTAGGTTTCTTCTCCATTTCTGATATCTAGATAGGGTGCAACTATTACTTAACCTGGACGCTATGGTTGTTAATTTATGGAGAGCCTCAAAAGGAAGTCAATTACTAAACAGTGAAGACTCTGGCGTAATTTCGGCACCTGCATTCAAAGAAATGTCCATAAACTTACCTCTTTTTTCACGGAGAAGAACTCAAATCTACAACTTCTCAATGTGGGTCAAATAAATTCCATACAGATCGTACGTACCTAATAAGTGTTTGCAACGCACGGTTGAAATTGTGATCCTAAAATTTTTTAATTTTTTTTAAATAATTTTTTTTATATATTTTCAAATTTATCATAATATTTTCAAATTATTTTTAAAAAATAAAAAAATTATTTTAATATATTTCTAAATAAAAAATATTTTAAATCATAATTATTATCACAATTTCGACTCAAAACGGAACCCGTAAACACGTTTAGTGGACTACAAAGATGAGTGGACCCCAAATTGTATGAATATTATTTCAAACGTATGAAGTAATCTATTAATGGTGGGGTTTAGATTCAATAATAGTCATTGTTGATTTGGACTTGACCATCCAAGATGGAAAAGTCATTCAAAAGTCTTTCAATAATGGTGGATTGTGTTTTTTAGAAGTATTTTTGTTTTAAAAATATATTTTTTTATTTTAGATATTAAAAAATTAAAATTATTAAAAAATATTAATTTAATATTTTTTCAAACTAAATATGCAATTTTAAAACTCAAATAAAACGGTGATGGATCACAGGATGATTCAAAAGAAATCAAGTGTGCACTAATCATGATGATCATGGGTCTTGCTCACCAAACAAAAGCTTAATCTCACAACCTATTTTCTTTGTAATCAGATTTACCATAGCTTGAATTTTCATAGAAAGAACCAACATACATCCATTATTGAAAAAAAAATAATAATAATTTTAGTATTGACTAGATCATTAACCCATGTTATATCATGATTCAGATCAAAAAAAATATTTGAACATACAACAGAAACATCCAAGCATTACTAATATTTTTTTAGTAAAAAAAAATTAAACCATGTGGAGGTTGACCCGATTGACTTGATGAATCCAAAAACAACTTAGACAACTGGTAAAAACATGGTTTGATTAACAAAAATTCAAGATAATATTTTTTTAAAAATAATAATATTAAAATGACAACATATTGAATTTATTTGGATCAACTTAGTTAACTTATCAAATCCGCAATATGGATTATGAGACCATGATAACCCCATATAAAACAAATAAAAACAAATTATGAAACTCAATTCTCAATCAATCCAAAGTTTAAGAATGGAATTGAAAAAAATAAATTAAAAAATAATAAAATAAATTGACTTGAGTTAAATTGTCAAACTCATAACCCGGGTTATGAGATCAATATAGAAAGTAAATAAAAAAATAACCTGAGTTAACGCAGATTAATCTACCAAACTCGCGACTAAGGTCGTGAGATTGTGATAACCCTATAAAAAGTAAATCAAAACAAATTATGAAATTTAATTTTCAATAAACCCATTGTTAAAGGTTGAAAATGAAAAAAAAAATCAATCTAAAAATAGAAAACAATAAAACAATCCGAGTTTACTCGGGTTAACCCGCAGAACACGTAACCCGAATAATAAAAACAGGATAACCTCATAGAAAGCAAACCAAAATAAATCATGAAGCCTAATTCATAATCAATTCAATGCTGAAAGATGAAATAAAAAATATGAATTAAAGAAAAAAAAACTCAAGTCAACTAGGTTAACCAGTCAAACACGTGATTTAAGTCATAAGACCGAGATAATCTCGTAAAAAGTAAATCAAAATAAATCATGAAGCCTAATTCACAATCAACCCAATGTTGAAGAATGAAATTGAAAAAGAAATTATCAATTAAAAAAAACTCTAGTCAACTCGCCAAACTCGTGATACCAGTTATGAGACCGAGCTAACCACATATAAAAAAATCATAATAAATTATAAAGTCTAACTTTCAATAAACTAAATATTTAAATATAAAATTAGGAAAAGAAATATAAATTTAGGAAAAAAACTAAAGAAAAAAAAACTATTGAAATGAATAGTATTTTATGAGGTGATATATAATAAAAGCACCACCTCTTCTAGTTTATACTATAATAACTAGCAATATAACCTGTGCTCTGCCGAATGTTAATAAATAAAAGATATAAAAAAATAATATTCATTCAATGCAAAAAAAAAATAACAAATCAAAATATCTCTAATGAATCTTACAAAAACTATTTTATCACATGAAAAATATTATTTTGCTCTCAAGCAGAGCTTTAAAAATTAAAAGTGAAAAAGTAAAATAATAATTTTACTATAATAATATACAGTAAACTATATCTATTACTCCATTGAAAAACTCACACGTTATATATTTTTGTTAAATAATAAAAGCCTAGCATGTATACACAAACTTGCATTTCCTGTGATCAAATTTTACCTTGCAAACCGAGTGAAGTGGATTAGGCTGACGAAGAACATCCCAAGACTGCAGCCTATCCACTCAGACAACAAGTTATTTAGTGCTTCAAAACTCCAAATGACCTGAAAATGCAATATCAAAACAAACTGTACTAAGTAAACCACTCATATAATATTATTGTTTGATAAGCAAATCAATCTCCAAATTTACCCACAGGGCTTGTTAGCAATTAAGTACTTCCAGATTTAACTCTGTCAATCCAAAATTAGGACTATGCACATTAATCAACTTCCATGAACATATAGGAATATGTTACCTGCTTAAACTTTTGCTGATTAGACATCATGGTGGATTCTTACAGACACTGTATGCTCATGGATATTTCAAGGCCTCTGGCTGAGTCTAAGTTAACTTCTACCCTAGCCGGACAAGGCTGTGGAATATCCTTCCCTAATGGTAAAACTGAATTGTGTTCATTAGACTTTGATTAAAATAATTATGTCTGTGACTCCGCTGCTAGAGATGACAAAATCTCGCAATTCTGTCAATATGGTACTAAAGTATTTCATTTAAATTTTATATTATCCTTCTGTAAATATATATGATATAGCTAAGTCTAGTATGATCCATAAATAGTACCATGTTATGAGCAGAAAATGTTATAAGAATTCTGAGAACTGCGGTACTGAAGTGTTATATTTCTCCTACAAGCTACAGGATTTCACCCCAACAACAAAAAAACAACAAGTCCTACCAATAGTAGAGAGAGTCGACCAGTACTTCTGGGAATCCATCACGAAGAAGATGGACAAACTCTAATGCTTTAGAGGTGCTGGAGTATAAGACACCAACACATATATAGTGCTATATACATGTAGACAGCAACACGAAGTCTTTTCTTCTTGGTCTTCATGATCATCTGCGTTCAACATTGTAAAGCCACGTCCGACTTCGCCGTAGCAAAATATTCCTGCCATTGGGATTCCTGGAAAGTTATCCAAGAATGGTGAGCTATCCACATTGCTGTGTCCAAAGAATGATTCACCACGGCCCCAACAAGAGAAAACCAAACCTCCAACTACTTCCTTACTACCAACACCACCTGCATGAAGCTGGCTGCTACTCCAATCTAGTTTCAAGTTTCTGAAATTCTTGGAGACATTACTAGTTGCAGATAATGCGGCCTTTGGATCTGAATGGTAGAAATGAAAATAGTCTCCAGAACCGATGCCATCTCCACTAACAAAAAGGTGCTCTCCATCTCCTCTGTTGAAAAGCAATCCATGTCTCAATAAGAAGAGAATCTTTGAAAATATAATTAAAACCAAGCTAAGAAAAAAGTCTCAAGTGCTTGGCAAACTTTCTGTAAAAAATACAATGCCAACATATATAAATACTGGTGAAAGTTCAGCATCTCACCCCTTAACTTCATGGAAAGCCAGGGATCTCAACAGTTTTGGATTCTCTGACCCAATAACGCATTGTCTTTGTTTTGAAACCCCAATGAACAGTTCAGTTTTGTTCACCAACTGTCATATATTGAAAAACATTAATAGCAGAAAACTTCATTCATGGAACTTTAAAGCCTAGAGACAAATTAGAACTAATAGCTGAAAATTTAACTCATACACATATTCTATCTCTTAAATGTAAGCTTAAGAGCTCTAATGTGAGATTTCAGATTATAGATTTGTAGTTATCAAGGAATTCTTCTATGGCTTACTCTAGGGATCGATGGCAAAAGTATCTCGTATCGATTCATACAAGTCTATTTTAAAGGCATATGAGTGGTAAAAGGGTTAGTATTTTAAAAAATTTGGTAGAAATTGCTTGAACTTAAAAGGGATAGGAGTATTTGGATCTTAGAAGAGATGATATAGGTCTCCTGGTGTATTTCTTCTTCACTTAAACCTATCCCTTTTTATAAGGTTTAAGCATCATAAATGAGAAAGTAATCACATTTTCAACCATATAATTTAAAAAATGTAACTCAATAATGTCACTAAACAAGATCTTGCGGACACAACTATGCAAACGGTCTCAGGGATTTTCCAGTAACGTCAAAGCAGAAGCAAACGGTACAAACAACTAGCTAAATCATCGTAAGGCAAATACCTCATTGTTGATGTCATCTATAATCCTTCGACCTCCAAGAATCTCTTGCTCTCCTTCTCTTCTAGCTTTAAGGCATGTAGTAAGATCTGTCTCAGGTTGAATCTCTTTGACAGAAACTACCTTGTACCTTGGACCTATTGTAGAAACACCACTTGATAATGCAGAATGGAACTGGATTTCCCCTACATCTGCTCATTAAGCCAAAGCATCAGAGGTATATATGATGAGATAACATGTCATATGTATGATTTGTGTGTCATCCTTGCACAGGGACAATCAGTGGCAAATTAAGTAAAAAACTTTTGTCAGTGGGAGCAAAGTCTATAGATGAACATATATGGACAGAAACAAAAGAGAGCATATATTTTATGTTGGCATTTGAACATGAATGCTACTAGCTCTATCTATTAAACATCTAGTTAATCATCATTTATTTCCATAATTCTATTCATATTTATTTAATAACAAATTCATATTCGAGGCAATCATTCGAGATTGAAAACATGTTTTTTTTTTCTTTTATTTCATTAAGTTGCATCTTGTTTTCGATCCTATAAATCTAGTTTCGTTATATATACTGGTATCGATATATTAAAATATAGAAAAAGTGTAGTTTGAATCCAACTATTATTCTACCACATAACTATTATTTTTCTTTGTTTTGCTGGATTTTCATCCTCTAGATGGCCAGCTTAATAAATTTTCTCAATATTCATAAAAACAAAAAGGATAAATAATCAAAATTAGGATTTAAAATCAAATTTGTAATGGTCAAACAGAAGCAAGATTAAGATAAAAATGCATTCTGAATTTATAATTTTTTTAAAATAAATTACTTAGAAACGAGTGAAAAAAAGAAGAATTTAAGGATAAGTCAATATAAAAGAGATCTGTAAGAAAACAATAAAATAATATACCGACCGCATATGAAAACTCAAGAATGTATAGTCATTAATTAAAAAAAAATACTTTGTTTTCATTTTACACCTATGAAAATACTTTGAGGCCAGTGTAAGCAAGTGCCCCCACTGCCCACGTACGTACTGGCCTTGCCCTATGAGCCATGTCAAAAACATTTATTGTTCTAATGTTATAACAAGTGCTTGAAGGGATGTTTTATCTCTCCGTTTTTTGTTGTCAAAAGAGAATGATGTAGTAAGAACATGGATGAATAAACAGATACCAGAAGCTCTGTGTCGATCCCTTGCAAATACAAGAACAACTGCATCAGAAATATATTCAGTGCCGCTCCCATGTAAATTTCTTGACTCCATGCCACTTTTGTACAGGAATTGGGCTCTCTCATCACCCGCAATGAAAGTTTCCCTCGACATGGCATGATCTGTAACATACAATATATAGCATCAACTTCAAGAACCTAGCTAGTGTTGTAAATCTGGATCAAGGAGTATAAGTGACTTCTTAAGTTATCAAACTAAATAGATATGTTTTTGGATTATTTTTTTTATCATAGTTATTAAACTTATCCTGACATATCAACACGGTGACTTGTTAGTCAAGAGCTTAGCCTAAACCGAGCTTTTTATTGAACCGAAATATATATTACCCTGGTTAAATCTATGTTACTTGGCCCAGTTAATTTCAAGAAATTTATTTTTTATTTGTTTAAAATGATATTTTTCTATTTTTTTATTTTTTATTTGAAACAATATATATTTAAGATAAATCCGAGTTGAGTAAACTCATTACTCAAGTCTTGAGCCAAGCCAGACTCCCTATCAGGTAACTATGCGTTTTAAGAATCGGGTTTATAATGGTTGGAAGAAAGGAAATTAAGAAAATATAGCTTGTAAAAGCACAAAAATGGTGGTGTGAGGATCAAATTCAGAAAAAGAATTGTAAGAAAATGGACTAAGATTTTCAATAATTGCATTAGTAGTTGTTGCCTTCTCTCAGCAGTCCCAAAGTTAAATTTTAGCTCTCTTTGCTGCCTATATATATTTTATGTGGGCAGGACGAGCCTCGATGTATCTTCCTACGAACAAAATCAAACAAAAGTAAATTCAAAGATTGCTTGTCTAGAAAAACTCACCCAACTTTTCCATGACAGGTTTTTGCTCGGCCTTTTCACCCTACAGAGGAACAAAATTCACATCTTATGATCTTAGCAAGAAACTCATACAATTAAGGATGTGCATGCAAGCATGAAAGCATGCATTAACTTACTCCAAACATTATAACGAGAGCCGGTGAAGTGGAGCCAGAAACATATGCTGCGTAATTCTTAATATCCATCACAAACTTATCAACCAATGCCATTCGACTAGCTGCCTGATGTCACCATGTCAACAAAAACACTCAAGATCAGTATCAGAAGTGGCAAATGGGTGGCTATGAGTTAGGAAATGTTTAGCATGTTCATAACCTATTTATTTTTTGAAGAATATACCCTTATTTTTATAATCCACTTTATCCTATATCCCATGTATTTTCCAATAAATATTAATCTATTTAAATTGTTTTATATTTGTAATTTTTATAATTGTGACATATATGAATTGTAATAATAATCCATAAATCTATAAAATAATAGTAAAACTCAAGTAAATCCATGATCACTGCTGACATGTAATTTGTTTAATTTGATACACTATATATGACAACCATATGGCATTTTATCCTATTTGGATTTTTTTAGGGCAAAACATTATTGTTGAGTCATTATTAGTTAGTTGCTGTCAAAGAAAATTGAGAGTTGTTGAGATTCAAAACTATATTTAGAAAAATAATATATGCATATGAAACATGGGAGTAAAGACTTTACATTTTATATTAATCGCTAATATTTTATTTTTATACACATATTTTCAAATAAAATATATATATTATTAATTAAAAATACATAATTAATTGAATCACTCAATTATTAGTTTCAAAAACACATTAAACTACTCAATTCTATGCTTGAGTCTCAAGAGACAAAATACATTGGACAGTTGGCAGATTAGAGTGACAACCTACACAAATGAAACTTGCACAATTGAAAAAAAAATTAATTAATTAAAGATTGGCAAAAATTAAAAGAATTGATTGCTAGAATTTCATCAAGAGAGCTTCAAAACAATACAGCTAGCACGCTACAATGGTGTTGAAGTCAAATCAACCCGACACCATGAATAATATTGTACATAAAAAGTATTATCTAATAACTTTAGATAATAACTTTTAGAAAGAAAAAAAAGATGATTTCCTATGCTATATCAGATTAATTCAGTATCGTGGTAATTCTATCAACATAAAAAAGATATAAATAAATTTTCTCTTTTCTCTTTTTTTATTTTATTCATCCAAAGAATCATGGTGTTTACTTTCAATTAACAAATAATCATGGTATTTTTTTATAAAAAAAAATAGACCTGAGTTTTGATCAAATTATACGAAAAACTCTCAAATAATTTTTTTAAACCAAGTAATTCCAGGTTTAAAAATTATAGTATATATCAAGTATAATGAATATGTCAGCAAAGATAGCATCTCTGACACGAAGATTCTAATTGTATAATGACTTTTGTGGCTCTCCGTGATGCCATTTCAGAAGGAGCAAACAGGCTCTCTGAAATATCATTTTCTAAATAATGCAAAATTTCTGACCTCTCTTGGCCGTAACAGCGGGATAGCTTCAACTTGGAGTCCCGGTAAGAATCCCACAGTCAGCAGGACACCAAAGCCTGAATTTTTTGATGCAGCATCAGCCCAAAAATCTTCTAACATAACCTGCATGCAAATTTGTTGATTAATTACCAAGCCAAGAATTCATAAAACCTTTCATCTTTCTTAAGAACACGAGAAGAAAAAAATGTTAAAAGCGGTGACCTCTTGATGTTCATCAGTAACAGCGTCTCTTCCTATGATTCCATTTGCACAAGACACAATAATTGGAGTTTTTGAACCAAGTTTCGCTGCTAACTGCAGCATATACCGTACAGAGTAACATAGAATTAGATTAACAAAAAAAAGGAAGAAGAGGAAGAAGTGGAAGTAGAAGAAGGTCAAAAAGAGTTAAAACTAAGAAGAATAAAGAAGAGGCATCAAAATATTATCAACTTGTGTTATTTTGTAGCTCGAATAAACATTAACCCCTCTTCCAAGGGCTTTAGGATCGAGTTTTTCCTTCGTAACAAGAAATAAAAAAGCAAAGTTTACTGATAAATCTTACAAAATTGAGAGTTTCACTCAAATCAACACCACTCCCAATAACATTTGCAATGGCAAACTGGGGTCTAATGGGCTCGGAGAGAACCTTATTCACAACCTCTTGTGATGCAACCTGTTTGATCATCATGAAAACACACTCAAAGTTAATTCGAGTTAGAGACTTACCATAAAATATAATGGCATATGTAGGTTTTCTTTCGAAGGCCCAACAAACCTTCTGGTCTGGGTTGAGAGAAAAGGCAGAAGCAAGCTTTGGTTTGGAGAGGATTTGATTGCAAGTTTGGTTCCATGATTTGCAAACACAAGCAGCTGATGCAAAGGATGAAGCTGGTGTTCTCTTCAGAATGTTTTGAACAAGGTCTTCGTTTATTGACGCAAAGCCTGTCAATGACGTTCTTGCTTCTTTAGGTTTCTTCTCCATTATTGATAGATATCAGTAATAGTGCAACTGATGCTTAACCTCAACGTGAGGGGTGCCAATATTTATGGAGAGCTCAACAGGAAGTCAATTGCTAACAGTGAAGTCCCCGGCCAATAATCAACTTGGAAGGGACTGGAGGGATCAGCAAGCGCGTATGAGGGCACCCATCAGCATTCACATAATTATTTTTAGGGTTGACTATTCTTTTCTCTTTTTTTATAATGTGTAAAGATGTGTTTGTTCTTGCGAATAAAAGCATGAATTTCATGATCTTACTGCAGTGCATCACAAACCGAATGCGGTGCAGGCAGAAAATATTAAATCATAGGGTAGAGGCGGCCTCAGCTGCGAAGCTAAAACAACTTCATTTTTTTTCTTTGCACGCAAGCTTGAATATCTTTAAAATTATTTAACTATATATTTACTCTATATACACATTTATATATATTCTAGATCGTGTGTATAATATAATGACATTACATGCGATAAATATTCATTTTTAAAAGCAATTAAGAGTTATTATATACGCCTTAAAATATTGAAATGATAAAAAAAATACATTTAAATATATAAGAAATATTTCATATATCATAATATTAATTAATTGATATCGAAACTTAATTCTCGTATGAATCGAAAACCTAAAATGGCTTCCAAAACAACTTTGAATTCTTACACATCCATCAAAGGGAGACTTGAACGATGGTCTCCAAGTGTATTATTTGTTTGAAACGTGAGCAGTACTTGGGCCTCAGATTCAATAATGGACATTATTGATCAGGGACCAACCAAAAGAGACCGTTGACATCCTGTAAGAGTAGAAAAGTCGTTCGCAATAATGGTGGAGACATATAATTCAGGAAAGAGAGAGGTCTGATTCTCTCAATACATTATGAGGCTATAAGTCAAGGTCACAAATAGTTGTGGAGGAGGATTTGGACTCCGAATTAATTGAGGAAAAAGAAGGGAAGAGCATGAAAGATTTGACTGTAAGAATTGATTTGGGAAGCGATCGATCGTTTATAAGGGTGCAAGAAGGTAGTCAGAGGATTGTTTATTTGAATTCTGTATCCAATCTTGGCCTATTTAATTTGATGACGTTGAATTTGCTTGTTTATAGTCGTAAGTATCAGATTGTCAGTCAATTTTTGCAACAGATGTTTTGGATGCAATTTAATATTAAAATTATTTTTCGAAAGCCGAGTAAACTCGAATTTAATTTCAAATCGACTATTCAGGTTCAAATATCATTATTCATCTGCATTTATTAAATTTGATATGATTCAATATTTTAATCCAAAACTCGGCTGATCCGATTTCTAGTTTGGGCACAGTGTTAAAAATAATATTAAACTGTAATTAACATGGTTATTTAACTAAAACTTAAGAGATTGTTGTTGTTTTGATTTATTCAGGTCAATTCACCTTACTAGTAATCAAGACTTTGATACCAATGATGAGTTTAAGACAATGCATTCATTCTTTTTTAAGGACCGACCCTCCCTTTGTTAAAGCAAATATCATCATCCATCTACAATTATTATACTCGCGGACTCGCTTGTGTCGTCATGTTGATCCAATATCTGCTAATCTAATCCCTGAACCGAGTATTAAAATTATAATTTTTAAACTCGATCCGGTAATCGACCTGATATAATAATCGGGTCACGGATCAAATGGATTAACCCAAGTCAACCTAAAAAAAATCAGGTAAAAGCCAGTCCAAGTTAGACCCTTGGTATTTTATTCACAGGCGCACACAAAATTCAAACCAGTTGGTCACAGTGGAGTGGAGTAGTGGACCACTGAAAAAGAAAAAAATCAAGCTCATGGACCACAAAATTCAAACTGCATGGTTTCTGTCTCTCTAACCCCCCCCCCCCCAGTTTATTGTGCCCAACCACAGCGCCTGCTTTTCTCTTTCATAGACGCTCTTCCTCTCATCTCTAGGCTGCTCTTACCGACTCTTCCCTTGCAAACGGTTCCCCTACCAAAGAAGAGTACTTCTCAACCAACAGAGAAGAGGCAGATTTTGGTTCGGCATGCTGTATAGGGTAGGTTAGCTTGCTTTATGGTGTCATTGATATCCTATCTAGCTGAATAACTGACCGACGGCGGAATGGTAAGCTTCTCCGTTCACCTGCACTCGTTCCCGCCAGCCAAGCGACTTAAATGCAGTTGTAGACACCTGCAAACTTATATATATATTAAAAAAAAAAGTTGGGTCTTAGCTGGGTTTACCCGGGTCGCCCGGGTTTTCCCAGGCCAACTTCCAGACGAGTTTTTACTTAGACCTGGACCGATTCCAAGCCCTGGTTAACCCGCCGGGCCAGTCCAGGTTTCAAAACTACAGTTAAAACAAATCAAGCCAAACTAACCTGATTTGAACCAGTCAACTTTACATGACAACCTACAACCTGATCTACTCAATCAAAACCTGATTTGATTTTAAAAAATAAAATAAAACAACATCATTTTAATTAACCTAAATCAACTCAAATAAACTCACTCAATTTGTGCTTAAGAGTTTGATCAAGGTCATAGATCAAGCCGGTTTTAATAACTTTACATCCATACTTATTTGAAGATGTTTTAAAATGATTTTTTTTTAATTTTGATATAAAAAATATTTTTTTAATAATTTTTTAAATCAAATATATTTTTATAACAAACCCAAATATATTTCTAAATAAAAAAAATAAATGAGGAAGGAATTAGTCTCCCTTCTTCAAAGCAAAATGAAGACGTACAAGTCATCAAGTTCTATCACTGTCCCTAGCTTCAAAAATTAGTTAAGAGGTCATAACTTTGTTTTAGCAAATCTCAAAGAAACCCCTCGACTATTGGATTGCTATCTTTTAGCTCCAAGCAATTTTGATTTCGTCAGTTGAAGCCTTCTATCATAATTCTTTAACAAAAAAAAAAACCAACAAGAACCACAATTTGGATATATGGAATCTGCTATCAAGTATGGATGGAAATACTTGGTTAAATTTTTAAAAAACTAGAGGCGACACAATTGCTATCCACATGACTCTACCTGGTCCAGATTTGTAGTTTTGTGCAATTTGGCAGGAGCACCTTCCCTTTGCACCTAAGACAACAGTGGTGGGGCTCGATCCTGGAGGATATGAAAGAAAGTGTGACTACTGAGAGAGATTTTACCACTTTTCCAGATGGACTCGTAAGATATTTTTGCATCAACTACTGGAAGCAAAGCTGAGGCAGATAGGATTTTTTTTTTTTTTGCTTGAATCAGTTTGGGTGGTCTCAGCCTCTGCTCAAAGCATCACAAAAAACAGGACCCAAATCTTCACTTCTCAGACCAAAACTAAGATTTCTATCAGCAAGCATGGAAACCTCTTCAGTTCTGTCACTCTCTCAGCTCTCTTTTTTCTTACCAAAACCTTACAGGAACAAAGCTTATCCTTCTTGGCCATGCAAGAAACCAAGAACCACTCAACCAACTCGCTTGTACTGCCAAAAGATGTATGTCCCTGGTGGGTGTCACACAGAGAAATATACATTTTTGTGTTTCTTTATCTTTTTTAAGTTTTAATTGTTAGATGTATTATGTAGGATTTGGAGAAGCATCACCAGAGAAAAAGGCAGCAAAAAACCTGCATGATTTCTTCACTTACATTGCTGTTAGAATTGTCACTGCACAGCTAGAGGTGCCTCCTTTCCTTGCTGCTGAAGTTTCATCTGTTTTGTTTATAAGCTTAGGATTGTTTATTTGGATGATTTCATCTGTTAACAATTATCTCCCAGAGCAGAGCTATAGCCCCGAAGCATATGAAGAGTTGATGGAGTTTTTGAGTAGGCATTCCTTGAATGATGGAGACAAATTTTGTGCTGAATTGATGAGGGAATCTTCTAGGCATAAGGGTTTGGGTAATGCTAACCACACATCTCTTATTGGTTCTTAATTTTCTATTTCTGTTCTTAATTCTTCCTCTCTAACATTATATCCTTTTTTCTCTCAAACGTGCCCAAATCCTATGATTCAAATTACAACATCATGTCCACATTACAGCTATGCGAATCTTAGAGGTCAGAACACTTTTTGTTCTTGTTCAAAATTTCATTTTTTTAATCCAGAAATGCCAGCCACATCTGCATGTATTGATCAACAATAATCTGAATCTATGGCAAGCTGCTGTAGGTTCGATCTGCGTACTGTAAGAACGATTTTGAGTGGGACAACTTAAAGAGATTATCAGTGAAGGTCAGAATTCAGTCATTTTGTTTCTGATGCTTCTTGCCATTGATAAATGATGATGGATAATTCTTCTTATTGTTTCGTGGTTCTTCGGCCTCTTTTTTACAGATAGTTGATGAATCAAACACAAGGCTCATGAGAGATTATGTTGTCGAAACAAGCCCCACTAAAGAAAGTGAGAAGTGATCAATCTATATGCACCAGTTGTTGTATCTGTCTGAATCCATCCAGTGTTCTGGCCTGATTACACCATATACCTATGTTATGCAATGGAAATATCCTTCTGATATGAGCTATGATAGCCATTTGAATGGTTAAGGTTCCAAAGTTCGATCGCAGGCGTTGGAGACCAAATTATTGTAATATATGAACACAAGAGTTAATTAATGAAGATTACGCTAGATATCTTTTTAATGTAATGCTTTCTAGTATTCAATCCATGTACATTGTTGACACTTTATTGGTTTATTGTTCCATATAAAAAGGAAATTGCAAAACAAATATACAAAGTTACAGAAACAAACACAGGAAGTGAAGCAAAAAGAAAGACGTCTTCTGTCAACCTGGAACAGAGTGTGGCATCTTCTTGAACCTTATTTGATCAAAGCTCATCCAAGACCATAAATTGAGCAAGACATGAGCTTCCCTTCCTTTGTATTCTTAATAATCTACAAATGCAAGAACTAGCTAAACTGGAGCAAAATTATGTACTGGATGTTTATCCTGCAAAGCTAATGTGCAGTCGCCTCATGTTCCTTCTGTGGCTACAGACAATAACCAAATCAGAGAGGGTAAACAAAATGGGGGTTTATTGTTTATTGAAAACACAGATGATTCCATGATTGACTAGCTCATACATCGAAAATGAAGAATCATGCTATATATGGAAAACATGTTACCATGGTATAGAGGCGAATGTCACTCGAAGCATGTATATGCCCAGTGCTGAAATATGATTGAGCATATTCTTCAATGTGCTCCACCCTGCAAGTCATTTTCAATATATCATGTCATTTGAGGTTGAAATTCTAGGTAAAAGCTGTCAAATATTAGATCTAAGGAAGCACAGACACGAATACAAGCTATAAGACATGATACGGATACATTGATACATCAATTCTTGAGAATTTAGGATGTGATACATTGTGGATAGGGAATTATACCAGCAATATTCATCAATTATTGTCCATCTATATTAAAGTTTAGTTTAATATTGTAAAATTCAAATATGCAAAATATATTTTTTTTCAATATAAGAATGGATGAAACTGCACTAAAGAAGTAACAGGGAGGTCCCAGATACATTTATAGAAGCATTTTTTAAATATCCCAAGTATCCAAAAGAAATTACAATTTTATTAATTTTGAATGTGTTTTAGAAGAATTTCATTCGTATCTAGAAGTATTGGATCATTTATCGAAATGGAAACAGGCTCGATACGGAAATGTAACGGATTTTGAAGCATCTGTGCTTCATAGGTTATATCTAATCCATTCTGTGAGTATTATATGTGGAACCAGCCTTTCCAATCATGCACAGTCTGAAAACAATGCTGGTTTTGTGAAGAGAGTCACCTGTACATGTAGTTCACCATGATACCTCCACTTTGACGAACACCTTTCTCAGACCGGTCTGCCATCCAATTTAATCTTTCAACCATCTGTTTCACATTGCAATACATAACTTCAGTATTCATAAAGTTTTCAACCTGAGATCATTTTGTTTCTAATCTTTCCAACTTTCAGTTGATAAACCACATAAAATCACTGGGAGCATGTTCAAACTCTACATCTGCAGGTTTCAAAATCAACCCCGGATAAAAAAATAAACAAAAAGAAAATATAATACATTAAGTGAGACCATACCGGGTCTGCCAGTAGATGTGATTGCTAAAAGTGATTCAATTGCTAATTTACAAATTTAAGGTTAGATGATATACCGCTCCATTTTGCAAGTGAAAATTTGCCACAGAATCTAGAGCTTTTCCTCCCTTCTTCTCTTGCAGAAGGTACCTGCAATAGCATTTTATAAAATGAAAAAATTAAGGCTTTATCCAACACCAGAACTGAGAAATATAAGGCCACCTCCACCACACCCGGTTATTAGACCTCTGTGTCACTTACTACACATGACCTGTCATTTCTATGAAACAAATGGAACAACTTTATGAGGAAGTGTTCTTTGTACGTAAGGAAAAGAAAGTTACAATTATATGCACCAAAGGCAGAGAAAGTTACAATTTCAATCAATATTGTATGTTGCTTCAACTGCCATGCCTTGTGACAATTTGGTTCATTCGAGATTTTCAATTAGAAATATAACCTTTTGCAGGGGATTCAAAGCCCCTGGCCAGCAGTTTCATTAGACTTAAATGTTAAAAGTTATCTTACCTGGCACACAACCGCATTAGAGGGGGCTTCAAGGCAGAGACTAATTCAGCTGAACTGGTCCACTCATAGTTTGTTGATGTCAGCAAGTTCAGCATCGCTTCCATGCCATTTTTTCCAGCACAAGTCTACCTACAGACTGAAGTGTGTTATCCATCTATAGCATTTTGATGCAAGTTCTTAATTAGTCATAGTTTTAAGAAACATAAGAGAAGCAACTGTTGATACTATGATGAGACTATGATATCATAATGATTGGTACAAGATGACCTTTGAGATGTCATGTACAAAAGCACTGCAATTTTGAGGAAAACAGAGAGCAACAAGGATCGTGTATCCATATTTTATCTGCTGGAGACTGGACCTGCCACCTTTCAATGTTGTTCAATGAGATTCTTACAGCTTCTTTCAACACAAAGTACTGTTGTACAATATAAGAGGATTATACTGCCTTCATTAGGTGGCAGGCTTCTGATCATCCTAAATTATCAGAATGTATGACATATTTGCAAAATCTGTGTACATATGTTTTCCATGCTGGTAAAAAACTGCTAAAAGCCCTTGGTAAAAGAAAACGTTTAGGACTCTTTAGAATCTGCTTCAGTTGGAAAATAGTGAAGCATGATGGTGCAAAAGTGGAACTGAAATGAAAAAATAAATTGCTGAATGAGGGAATTAGTTGTCTAATGTGTTAGGATGGTAAAACAAATTGTAGGAAATTACAGCTTAGAAAGGATTGATGCTTGAGTATGACCTAGAAGCAAGAAAAACGAGGAAACTTTGAAGCAGCCTGTGAGAGAGACATTTTTTTAGTTTTATAAGAATACTATTCCAGATGCTATTGGGGAAAAGACTCTCTCAAGGATACAAACCACAGAATAATCAAAATTCGAAGAGACGGATAACAAATAGAAACTTACGGAGCAGAATTCATGAGCATTCTTTCTTCATCTGGTTCAAGTAAATTCTCCTGAAAAGTGGAACCAGATCCCCCTGCTGGTTGTTCCGTGTTGTCTCCTTTAGCAAGTACTGATTGAGATGCCAGCTTAGATAGCAACCATTGCATGTATACGGGGATTGGGCTTAGTGTTGCAAATGTCTTTGTAGAATAAATGAAAAATGTCAGCAACTAATAGAATCTCACAAACAAAATACCTTATTTAACCATGAAATTCCAGAAAAAGCAAGGATTAATTATAACTTCTTCATTTCCAACAAAGCTACTACTATCAAGTGACTTTGAATGAGCAGAAAAATGTAGTCTTAACAAACACATTCCATTCTTCACTCTATTGAAGCAACAAGGTTTAAAGGAAATTTTGTCGAATAAAGATACCGGAATTTTAATTTTAAAAAGATGAGAATGAGAAAAAAAATACTTACAGATACTTGTGGCATATCTCTTTTCACCAATGTGATCACACGTTTAATAAGAAACTTCCCTAGATTGATCCCTGCCAAGCCAGGCTGTCAACTTTCTGTAAGTATGTAATCAGATGAAAAGGAAGCCGATAATCAAAGTTCATTGTTCAACACTCTGTTATTGATGAAGAATTGCTGTCATCAGTAAATATTCATGCACACTGAAAAACACTTGTAAGTTACAACCATCATGTCTATGTACACATTAGTAAAAGGTGCATATCGTAAACAAAAAACAGCAACTACTATAGGACACATCATCGGGAAAGAAGAAGAAGCTTCAATGCAAGGGCAGGGTGAATGTTTTCTCTCACAAAAGATATACTTGAAAGTGTAGTTCAACTAAAGGCAAAGGCTCAGGCAACAAGAGAGCAGAAATACATGGTGTAGTAGTATATTAGACTTTAGGCATGCCATAATTGATAATCAACCATCAAAATTTTCACAACCAGACATGCCTTCAATCTGTAATCAATAGAGAATAGGCAATGTTAACTATTCTTACCTGCGTAGACGATATAGAATAAAATAATGCACATGTGGCATCAGGTTCAGGTATGGAAGGATCGTCCCACAAAACTTCCTGTTAGAATTTAAGAAATTGTCAATAATACACTAAGGTGAAATGGAAACTTCAATTTATGAAACGAACCTGTATTGTCTGAGCCACATTCTTCAGAAGCACAACTTCTATGAAAATAAGGGGCTCACCTAAAAAGAAATTCAATTTTTTTATCACAGCAAGTACATAGTTAAAAGTTCTTTTAAAAAACCCAGAAGCAACAGTTTCATGCATAGATGCTATAACTCCAATTCATAATGTATCAATCTAGTCCTGTGATTTCTGGTGAACATTTTAAACAATTTGCTTGAGACAGATTCAAGCTCTTGACTCAATCTATGCACTTCAAATTTACTGCTAAAGAGGCTGATTAACACTATTTTCATTTGTGAGGTTTCTGCCTTTCTTGCATTGGGAAGGGTAATCTCCATTAAAAAATTTCATCAGTGATGTGTGCAGGATATGAAACAGTTTATGAAACATTTAATATCGCATATCAATTTCAAAGGAAGTGAAATAATTGGTCTAATGCTGTGAGGTATGGACCTTCTATCACCTGTATCCATAACATCAACCAAATGTTAAGGGAAAAAGGTAGATGAACTGGATTGTCCACACAAGCAGTGAGAAGATTTGCTAACCTGGTATTGATGTATGCAAATACCCAAAACAATGGCGGCCAATGCCCAACCTTCTTTTAAGATCCAAAAGATTGTTGATTGGATGCACAGCCTGGATGAAACAACACCATTAGAAAATGCACAGCCTAAACACGGAAACAATTACATCCACGAGTAGTGCAAGACAGGTCAAGGAATCACACCTCATAAGCCACAATTTTCTCCAGCAAAGAAGCAGAATCATCCCATGTAATCTGGTGAAGCTCCAGTGCAGCTGGACTAAGCCAAGTACTAAGTTTCTCCTTTAAGAAGTATTCTAATGCTCACAAAGACACGATATTTTCATGTCTGCATACATAAAGAATCCATGAAGGAAATTTTGATCCGTCATTGTATATTGTGGTTGGTACTCCAAGAATTTAGCTTATTAAAAAGTTAATACCATCAGTAACAAACTAACAATAATGATCAACCAAAAGTTTCTTTAGGAAAAAAAATTATGCATCCTAACTGTCAGTTAATTTGCAAGACCTTGTACAAAGAACCATTTCATTTGATAGGGAATGGAATTGTGTAAAACTGCTGCGAGCGTAACGTTAAAGCATGAAAAGGTAGAACCTGCGACACTTTGACAACAGTGTTTATGGTTATTTCTATGTTCAACATCCAGTATACTCAGGGCTTGTTTGGGAGTATAGTAGAAATTGTGTTTTAAAGTGTTTTTCGCTCGAAAATGTATTAAAATAATGTTTTTTTATTTTTTAAAATTTATTTTTTACATTAACACATCAAAACGATCGAAAAACACCAAAAAAAATTAATATTAAGCAAAAAGAAAATTTTCAAATTATAGGCAAACAGATTGGTCGCACTGCCAAACGCCCCTCAAAAGACAACCCAATGAGAAGCAAAGGTTTTCTTTTCCCTTTTTCCATACAAGTTTCTAGTAGATATATGTTGCAAATAACATGACATTCTAAACAGATCCAAATCTGAACAAAAAATTCATGCAAATATGCAGGAAAAAAAATAACCTTACTCGAGAATGGACAAGATATCAGCTCGAAGAATCGACAGGAACTTCAAACCCCCAGTATGATTATTGAACCGTTCAAAAAGAACATCATACGCCGGCTTAAGAGCTTGTCTCAAGTTTTTCTCAATCTGATAGAAAGCAGAAAACAACACACTCCCATCATCAACATTACTCGATTCACCTTCATTACCTGAAAATCAAAACATCAATACCCATCAATCTCAGAAAAGCATCCAAACAAACCTCAACACTAACACACCAATCTTAACATATCCAGCAAAAGCCTCACCACATTGAAGTTCAAGTCCAAGATATTGCTTCAACAATTCACGAACTTGATTCCAATTAAGATCATACTCTTTTGCAAGCACAAGCAACAATTTCTTCCGATTTTCATTTGAAAGACTAAAATAACCCTAAAAACCACAATTTAAATCATCAAATCAGTACTTAAACAACAAAATTAATTACAAATTCTTAACTTTTTACATCTATATCTACCTCAGAGAAATCATCAAGTACAGCATCCAAAGATTCAGTTTTGTTCAAAGATATTGCCAAGCCTATGGAATCCTTTACTACATCAAAATTCCTATAAAATCAATATAAAATAACAAAAAGAATTATTTAATTTATAGAACAAGTAAAACAAATAAAGTAATCAAAACCCATTAAATATAATTAAAAATCAACAACAATTAACATTAAAAAAAAATAACAAAACCTCTCAGTATGATTTCCAAAAGCACTGGACTTGATGCTTGAATCCGCTGAAGACCCTTCATTTCTTGGAGGATTAGACATCATTTGACTAATCCCATTCTGTTTTTGAAAAAAACAAATTAGTGTTTTCAAAAATTAACAAAAAGATTCTTAAAATTTTGAAATAAGTTACAAGAAAAAATCACAGCACTTACAGAGACTAAAGGAGAGATAGAAAGCTTCGAGGGGTCATTATTAAGTCTCATTTTGGTTCGCATTAAAATCGATTATCCTTCCTTGTTCATTTATAATCACAACACTTACAGTTTTTTTCATTAATTATTTTCAGTTCAATTAAATTTTAATTTAATTCAATTTTTAGAAATTTTGAGGTTTCTCTTTTGCCTTCGTTGTTGATGATACATTGCTGTCCACGAACTGAACCTTATTTCACCTGCCTTCGCCGCATCTTTAGTGTCTAAACTCTAAAGCATGCTAAGAATTACTTTTGATCCTTATACTTTTGTTATTTGTTCAAATTAGACCCTATTACATTATTTTGGCTCAAATTAAATTGTACAATATTAATTAATTAGAGGCGATTCAAAACTCCCTATTCATAAATCTTTCTTAAGTCCATTACTTGTTAATTTGTGAGATTCTTTCTACTCTACTCGATCGAGAAAAACTCTTAATTGTTAAACCGCATTTAACATGGGGTGTTTGTGCTACGTTTTAAAGATTTTAATTTTTTTATTTTAAATTAATTTTTTTATTATTATTTTAATATTCTAATATTAAAAATAAATTTTAAAAAATTAAAATATATATTATTTTAATATATTTTCAAGTAAAATTCACTTTAAAAATTAAATTTTATTACTTATTCAAACACCTTTAATGACTTAAAAAAATTAAGGCTCTAGATTTAATTAAAATTAAGTTTGTAATTGAGCTACATAAAACATTAATCCGACAAAACCTGGTTAATATGAACAAATCTATCAAGTCAACCTAATAACTCAATGACCCTAGTCTTTTCCGAGTCCGTATCCAGGTCGGATAGCTATGCTAAGGTAAAAACTTAGGGTCAAGTAGAATGCAATCCTAACTATGCTAAAATTCAAAGGTGTTGTGCTTGCAGGTTAGACACATGCATGATCAATCCCGGTCCGACTTGCAGGTTTCTGTGCTAAACTGCTGGGCAAAATCGTGTTTTATATACTTAAGACATGCATATATATATATATATATATATATATATATATATATATATATATACACACACACATGCCATCTGTGTATGAACTTGGGTCACATAGCTGGTAAGGGTATTTAAAAAAACTAAAAAATTGATTAAACCGAGAAAACCGGGAAAAAAATAACCGAAAAAATCGAACCGTGAAAAAAAACCGATTAAAATTTTAAAAAAACCAACCGGTTCGGTTCGGTTTTGGTTTTTTAAGTCTGAAACTGGAAAAACCGAACCGAAAAACCTAAAAAAACCGAGCCAAAACCGAGCCAAGCCGAAAAAACTAAGGCAAACCAGTTTGAACCAGTTTTTACTCTAAAAAACCAAACTGAACCGAATCAAAACCGAAAATAAACACCCCAATTATTAGCTGGTGAATTTGCAAAGGGTGGAGCAATATATATATAGATTAATTCTAGTGATGCAGACAATCTCTCTCGCTGGCCTATATAGTTCTGTGTTTGCTAGATCTGTGGCCATTCTAGATCTGTGTGAAGATTCAATGCTCCAAAATCTCAATAGATTCACTGCAAACTACATCGACCACAAAAAATAATAAGTTCTATACTCTATATTATTTCACAAAAAATGTTTGTAGCCAGCTATTTTCAACCTCAAAAGTATATGGTGCTCATGTGTTCTCCTACTTTTAATCCATATCTTACATAAAATTCAATAAAATGACAAGAACAAGGTGGATTTTTGCCAACTGTGGGATTCTTTGCCTCCATTCATGCATTAAGAAAAGGTTGAATGAATGTATACAATATTAAAGTTCTGTCACTTTAATTGTGCCCTTCTTTTCAATGCATAACATATTTCAGCATCAACCGACTTTGCTAGCAATTATTTTTTCTCTGCCTTCTATCAAAGTTATTAATTCGAATCAATCAAAACGACAAGATAACATTATTTTAATTTTTTTAAAATTATTAAAACAAAATTTTTTTTATTTTCTTAAAAATAATTATTTATCACAAGCTAACCCACCACGTCGACTGAATTACACCAATTAAATTTTAATTTTTTTTAACCTGGTGTATACTAGGTTTAGGTTTAGGTTTAGTTTAAAATAATATTTAGGTAATATTGTTACTAAATCTAAAATAACTCAGCGGGTCAATGTAATCCAATTTAAATATCAAACGTTAAGAAATTAAATTAAAAAACAAATTAACTTAATAAGAAAAATAAAAAAAAATATTGTGATTTGACCTCGTGATTCATGTCATAAATTCTGAAAGTTGAATCAGGTTGGCTTCAGTTATTTTTAACTATTTTTAAAAAATTTCATCCATTATCATTGAATTTATTGGAAATTGGTATTTTGTTATTATTATTCTTTTGTGAATTTAATTTTTCTTTTCAATTTTGTCATTCGAGTCAATATTTGATGATATTTAAGATTTGACCTTCAATGTTTTAATTTCTAATTTTTATTTTTAGCTTTTTTTATCAAATTTTAATTTATTTTCAATTTCATCCTTAGATCTATAATCTTGATTTTTTAAAAAAAAATAAGATTTGGTCCTCATTCTCTTGATTTTTTTTTATTTTGGATTCATTTTTTAATTTGAATTTTTTTTCAATTTTTCCCTTCAATTCAAAAATTTTGTTTATCCTCTCAATTGTTTTTTCAAATGAGGTCCTTATTCTCTTAATTTCTATTTTTTTATCCTTCATTTTTTTATTTCATCATTTGATATTTTATTTATTGAGATTTTCTTATTATTTCTAAGGCCTACCCATGAATCAATCTGGAACAATTATTGGGTTACGGGTCAAGTAAGATGACTCAATTTAACCCAAGTCTACCAATTTTATTTTTATAAAAAAAATCCAAATGATACCATTTTTTAAAAGAAAAGAAAAGAAAATAGCCAACGGGTTTTGACTATGACTTGACTGGATTTTCCCCGAGTTAACCGAACCATGTTTCAACCTAAGTGTTTGGTCGTCTTACACTTAATGAATTCTCTCTCAATTTCTTTTGAAACTTAACCCGATCTAAGCCAAGGGTCACTGAGATCACAGGTCAACCCATCAAGTCAAGCCAAAATTTAAAATAGTTGTTTTTTAGATACGGTGCTTCCATTTTAGTCACAATCTAGGGTCATATATTTGAAAAGTTAACATAGATTGTTGTTTTCTTTCCCGATTACATCCTTTAAAATTGTTCATTTCAAAAAATAAACTTCATTATTTTCTTTGGTTTTCTTTTCAGTCAGATTATCCTCATCTCATAATCTAGGTATAAAGTTTATCTGGGTGGCCCAGGGGTTTTTTATGTCACATTTTTTATCCTTTTTTTAATTTTGTCCTTAAAAATTCGATTCTTTTTAAAATTAAACTTTGTTTTTTTTTTTCTGTTTTGCTTTATATTGGATTATCCTGTTTGCATGATCCTACTTGCAGATTTGACATCCTCGCTTGGTTTTGCTAGTGCTTTGTTTTTTAAAACTTTTTTTCATTGATTTTTCATTGATTTTTCTTGATTTTATCATTTTACATTTTTATTCATGGAGATTGATGATCATTATTTTTTTAAGTTCTCTTTTAATGATGTTGAGTCATGGATTTTTTTCGTTCTTTAAAATTCAATGACAGCGTTGAAGCATTGTTGTTTTACGGTGCCAAAAAATCAGCTCGTCCAGCAACGAAGCGCGAGCTATTTATCTATCAATTTTTTCCTATTTTTTTACATAAATGATTATTAATTTATTTAATGAGATACTTGCATAAACTTTTCAATTTATACTTTTAATTTTTTTATGTTAAAAACATTAAAAAAAAAACATTATGACCCGCGGCGAAGCGCAGGTTAAATGGCTAGTATAATCTAAAAGAGGTGGTGTTTTTATTGTGCACCACCTCACAAAATACTATTTCTTTCAATAGTGGGCTTTTTACCTTTTTTTCTAAATCTATTTTTTTTCTAATTTCATACACCAATATTTAGTTTATTTGAGATTAGTCCTCATAATTTATTATGATTTATTTTATATGTGGTTAGATCGATCTCATAACTCATGACACGAGTTTGATGAGCTCACTTAATTGACTCAAGTTTTTTTTATCTTTTTTTAATTAATAATTTTTTTTCAATTTTATCCCTTAACATTTGACTAATTGAGAATTAGGCTTCATAATTTATGTTGGTTTGCTTTCTATAAGGTTATCTTGATCTCATAACTCGTGTCACAAGTTTGACAGGTTGACTTGAGTATTTTTTTTCTTTTCTAATTGGCATTTCTTTCTATTTCATCATTAGGCATTGGATTGATTATAAATTAGACTTCATGGTTTTTTTTTTGTTTGCTTTCTATAAAGTTATCAAAGTCTTATGACTTATGTCATGTGTTTTTTGGGTTAACTCAGGTAGACTCAAGTCGTTTTATTGTGTTCTGTTTTTAGATTGTGATTTTTTTTTCATTTTCAATATTTTACAATGGGTTTATTAAGAATTAGGTCTCATAATTTGTTTTAAGTTGCTTTTTATATAGTTATCACAATCTCATGATCTTGGTTGCGAGTTTGGCAGATTAATCTAGATTGACTCAAGTTATTTTTTTCGTTTATTTTTTATGACGTTATCTTGATTTCATGATCCTGGTTACAAGTTTAGCATGTTAACTTAGGTTATTTTTTTATTTTATTTTTTTAATTTTATTCTTTAACATTGGGTTGGTTGAGAATTGGAATTCATAATTTGTTTTGATTTGCTTTATATGGGGTTATCGTGGTCTTATGATTCAGGTCGTGGATTTAATAGGTTAATCTGGGATAGGTAAGATGAATCCAATATATTGTTATTTTAATATTATTTAAAAAAAAGATATTATCTTGAATTTTTATGAATCAAATTATATTTTTATTAATTATCTAAATTATTTTTAAATGCTTCAAGTCAATTAAATTATATCATGTCAACTTCGCACAATTTAAAAAAATATTTCCTTGCAAAGTGCTAATAATACCTGGAAATTTCTTTGATATATTAAAAATAAAATTGAATCAGACCTGTAAATACAACTATATAGTTAATATACTAATGAAAAATGCAGACTAGGATGTCACTTTCGATGCAGAAATGAAGGGACCGGCGGAGGCAATCACTTCAAAACCGTGACGTCTATCTTCATGGCCAGATGAATAATAAAGAAGCAATGGGGCCTATGTGCCAAAGGTCGTTGAAAAATAATTACAAACAGTGAATCAAATAATGAGACTTTGATGAGACCTGCAGCCATGGCCAAAATATATAAGGTACCGATTCCCCAGAAGCTTACCCTCCTCCCTGGCTGGGGGATGTTCTTAGAGCAGAACTGGAGTTCGAATTGGTAAAGATGTCAATTCATTAGTTTAGTGATCCAGCTGACTATTTATCAATTCAATTGAGTCTTGTTTAATATCTAAAAACATATTTTATTTTTATTTTTTTTAAGTAACACATAATGAGTTGATATTGAATCAATTCAACGGTTTAGACCAACAGGACAAATAATTCTTAATTGATTTCCACTTATTCTTATTAAATGAATTGTATAAACTTGGAATTGAATCAATAACCTCAAATAAAAATAGTAACATGTCGGTTTGGAATTTTAATTTCTCTTAAATATTGTATAGACTATCAGTTTATCTAAAATAAAAATATAATGAATCTCATTTTAATTACAAAAATAATGATATTCAGATGTAAACATATATATATATATATATATAATTATACTCTATATTAATTCACACAAAAAAAAGTGTCTGGAGATTGCTATTTTCTGGCTGGGAGTATGGTGCTCATGGGGTTCTACTACTTTTAATGCATATCTTACTTAAAATTCAAGAAAATGACAAGAACAAGGTGGATTATAGCCAACTGTGGGATTCTTTGCCTCCATTCTTGCATTAAAAAAAGGATTGAATGAACAATATAAAGTTATTTGTCGCTTAACATGGTTCAACTTCAGCCAGCTTTGCTAACAATTATATTCTCTCTACCTAATATTGTCTCAAGTCACTGCTGATTGGTGGTGTCTCATCACCCCACTAATTTAGAAAAGATTATGACTTGTCGTGTACAATGGAAGATCAAGTTAAATGTGCATATATAATAATAATATAATATATTTTGAAGCCATTTTCACCGTAAACGTTCAATGTGTTTGCTTTTATTCTATTTGATTTTATGTTTTAAAAATATTTTTGAAAAAATTTAAATTTTTTTTATTTTTTTAGTGTTTTCAAATCATTTTAATATGTTGATGTTAAAAATAATTTTAAAAAAATAAAAAAAATATTTTTTTAATATTTTTTTAAATAAAAAATACTTTATAAAACAACCATATTCATATTTTTAAATATTCTTATTATTACCGCCCAAAAAGTCAAAGACATTGAATTTCCACACCTTTTAGGATAGAAACCAATTACAAATAAAATTAAAAGGAATTATTCTTTTACCATGAGTGAATTGTGACAGTGCAATTTAGTGTAAAATGATTGATATCTTTCTTAAAAGAAAAAAGCAAATATCAAATAGTTGAAAAAACACCAAGTGTAATTTTATATTTTCATATCTTTATTGCAAGGTATAATTACTGCTATCTTCTTGAAAAAAGAAAAACACAGCTAATGTTTCATGGTTTTTTTTTTTAATTTCACATTTTTTGTTCAGTCTAATTACTCCATGGTCCTTGGAGTCAATTTTTTTTTTTGCCTAAGGTAAAGGAAAATTTTTGATTTGTTGACCTCGGTTTTTTCAATTATCGTGTAGAGTCAAATGTATTATGATCTTTTTATAAATCAAAAAAGAAAAGATGGCTAGAGCATGCAGAGCAGGCGATAGTAGATGGAAGGCACTCGTTCAAGTGGCGAGTGCGACATCTCTCAGTAGCCATTGGTCGCCTTCAAGGACAATATCCAAAGTGGCGCCGCACCCTTTACACGGTGGGCTGGTCTGTGTCATTCACAAGTAATTTTTTTTTAATTTGATCCTCATTCTTATTATTGCATTTCTTTTTATTTTTTAGTTCTCTTCTTGATTGTTTATTTTTGGTAATTTCATCCCTTATTATTTGATTTCATTGAATTCTTATATCATATTTAGTTTTTTTTTTATCATACTTTTACAATTCTATCCAGGAGTCGATCCTTTCATATCTCAGGTCATGGGTTGGATCGAATGATCAGGGTTACTGAGGTTAATTAGATTTTTTTATTATGGAGAAAGTAAAAATAACATTATTTTGATAAAAAAAATCAATGAAAAAAAAAATCAATGAATGTTGACATGATTTTCCCATAACTAATTGCTTGACTAAAAAATAAAAATGATATTACTTTGACGGAAAAAAAAACTTCAATGCATCCATATATCTTTAGAAATGAAGTCTTTAAGAAACTAGTGACGAAATTCAAATCTGAAATCTTTAAGCTGAATGAATCTTCTCCGTCTTAATTACAGTGTGAGCTAGCCAACATGGATGCTTACTTTATTAATTTACAAGTGATGAAACTAGAATTTTTTCTCACATTTTCCTGCATATATATATATATATATATATATATATATATATATATATATATATATATATATAACCTCATAAATTGCGGTGTGCCTTTCCCGCTAATATTTATAGTAACGTGGCTGTATGCATGTGACTGCTTTTCTTTTTACTCCACACCTACCTTTCATGGTCGTGATTATTTTGCTTCTTGACTAATGTTCTCCCTTGTCGTTTTCAGAATTGATCTCCTCTTCCTTGCATGCATTGTGTCAATCACGACATAAATCTCTCTGGGCTACACAACATCATTATACAAATACTAATGATCTTGAATTGAAAAGTACATACATCACCAAACTCATTAAAATCGGCAGTTTTAAGGCATATGTTATAATTATTGCATCGTATACTATATAGTTTTTGATCAAATCAATCATATTATAAGTTATTTTTGTTAAATTGACTTAATTAATCATTATATACAATATAGTTTTCAATCAGATTATGAGTTGTTTTATTAGATTGACTTATTCATTATTATATAATTTAAACTAAGATTTAATTCAAATTAAATTCTGAATTGAACAGGACGAACTGGATACAACAACATTGTAGTATTAGATCATACTGAAGATGCCAAATTTGATGCTGGGATGAAGGGACTTGGCAGAGCCAATCACTTCAAAAACCTGTCGTCTATCTTCACGACTCACTATGAATAATGGGGCCTCTTGCCGAAGGTGGGTGAGGAATAATTAATGAGTCTCAAGGTATGCAATGCAACCATGGGGAAAAGAATTCTATGTTACCAATTCACCAGTAGCTTACCCGCCGGCCAAACTTGCTCGGAGATGTGCTTAGGTTGTCTTTGTTTGTGCCTTGCTGTATTTTTAAGAGTTTTTAATTTTTTTTAATATCAAAAATAAAAAATATTATTTGAATATATTTTTAAACAAAAATTATTTTAAACAATAACATCTATTATAATCTCAAATAATAGGCTCATATTTATCAATTCAATTGAGACTTATTTGTTATCTTAAAAATTTATTATTTTTTCAGTTTTTTTTATTAAGTAACATATGATGGCTTGATGTTAAATCAATCCAATCATTTTAAATCAACAATTCATATGATTTTTGATTGGTTCAAATTAATTTTTATTGATTCACGAGATGATCAGGTTGATTTAACGAGTTTTTATAACAATGTTTTTATAAAGAATTTATAAATAAATTTTCTATTTGACTCCAATTTAGATTCGAAAATCAAATACTAACATGGAGAGGATAAATGATTGTCCCCCTACTCAGTGAGTCTGGAGGAATGCAAGCTAATTACTTAACGATGGTTGATGAGCTGATGTTACTGTCGAATAGTCATGATGGGTCTTGTGCTTAGATTCGTTAATAGATATTTAACAATAATTAATTAAGGTCAACAGTGGGATGGTCTGATTTATTTAACAGTTTTTCACGAATCTAAGACAGATCACGAGCATGATTTTGCCTTTCTATTCAAGAAAAAAAAAGAAAGAATTTTCGTGTTGGCAAGCAATCTTTGATTCTGGGATATATATATATATATATATATATATATATATATATATATATATTAGAAAAAGTATTAGTTTTAAAGGATATATAGAGGATTAGTTATAATCATAACCCTACGAAGATTTTTTTTCATAGACAAAAACAATTTAAGCCCTAATATGAAATATTTATTAAGATTTGAAGTCATACCATGCAATTCTCTTTCTACCGCCTACAGAAAATAATGCAATTCTCCTGGCAGCCAGCCAGCCAGCCAACGACCACCGTCCCCGACCCTCCATTCCCAACCTCTGCTATATGATTCCGAAAATACTTGAAAATAAATCAAAATAATCATTGAAGAAAGGCAATTGTGCAAAAGAAACAGGACAAGAAACATTCACAGCGTTTATTTCATGCCCTAAAAAACCCTAAAGCAAGGCAAGTCAAAAGGGGGAGATTCCCACCATCAGTTCACATTGGACATTTTAGTCATCTTCACAGACCCTCTTAGTGCCAGTCCTAGTCCCATTCTGTCTGTGCCTGCAAGGGCCATGGCTAGGAGCTGGTCAGTCAACACGAAAATATTGTCCCCTTCACAAAAAATAGCACAGCATGTAACATTTCTGCCCAAATTGTTCACTCAATTATTGAGGGTAACATTGATGAACTTAACCATTTCTTTTAAAAGCATAGCTGTAAAACCGTAAAGCTTCCCGAGCCGATCCGGTAACTCGTTAACTCGAAATTTGATCTAAATTTGCTTTTATCTTAAAAAATTTTGTTACTAAAATACTTGAACATCATTTTATGATATTTTTTTAAATCAAAACTTGGGTTATTTCGTGGATTTCCACTCCAAGTTTAGTAATTTAACTATGTTTAAAAGAGCTCGTGAGATGACTAGGTAGCAATGGATTTTGTTCAAACAAAAAAAAAAACTTAATCTTCTACAGCAGATGCCTTCCCATCATTCTTTGTCTTCGAATGATGCTCTGGGCTCTTCGCTCTGCAACAAGACACGGGCGACGGATGCTTGCATGCAGGGACAAACAAGGGAGTCAGTTCCATTACACTCTCCAATACACATATTTAGTATATAATATTAGACAGGCGTGGAAGTTAACATTAGTTATCCAAAATGTTTTTACGAAAGACAATCAATGTAATATTTTTATCTCTAATGAAGCCACAAACTAGAATAATGTAAGATAATTTGAATACAAATGTAACATGGAAAGGCAAGGGAGAATGTGCAATATTTTTTTAGATTAATATGGTGTTCGGGTTAGCTTGCACGTATCTCGACTAGTTCTACGGACCCTAAAGCTAACGATTATATAAGCCTCTAGTAACCATGAAGTTTGTGAGACTCAAACTGATGATTTTTAAAGTGTAAATTCAGAATCTGACCAGTTGAGCTACACCGCTCAAAATTAGAATATATAGTATTTATGTTTGATATGGTGGTGAATTGCAAAAAAAAAAAAAAAAGAGTGCAATGTTTTGAACCATGAACCGTCATGAATTGGGTAAGTCAACGCAGAATCAATGGTTTTTTTTTAAAAAAATAGTCATGAATAATGCTATTTTAAGTAGAAAAATAATAAAAAAACAACAAAATATTTTTTTTAAAAGAATTAATCGGATTTCAACCATTCTGAGATTAACTAATCAAATCTCGACCAGGTTTCTCTATATTAGTTGAGGTAAAAAAAAACTTACCCAATCTAAAAATCAAATTAACAAATCATCGATTAATTGGAATTCGAAATCGCAAAGGGAGGAAAGTAAAAGGAGGAAAGGTGAAGAGGAAAGATCCATAACAAGAGAAAAGTATCCAAATGTATTAAGATGGACGTTACTCACTTGCCTAACCCTTTTCTTATTCTTTTTGTCTACATAATTTCCTTTTATTTCAACACTTATAAATCCCTTTTGCCAATGTTTTGATCAACTTTCATATACTAAAAAATAATTTTATGTTCTACCGACAACTTCTTTAATTAAATATACAATCATAAAAATTTAATTATTTAAAACTCCCTTTTAAGTTCGAACAGAAAGTAACTCATTTATTCTTCAAAATCGCTGTACCTTCTCGTTTACGTAGAAATTGTATACATTTTGGCAATAATTTTTAAAACAATTGAAATTAATAATTTTTAAAAAATTATAGTTATTAAACCTCCCATCTGAAAAACTCGCCATTCAAAACTTGACTTGAATTAATTTTTAATTTAAATTAAAAAATTTATTAACTTAATTTTATTGATTTAAAAGATTAATAATAAATATATTAATTTAACTAAACCTGATGAAGTTAATATCAACTATTTAAAAAAATAAAAAATATATATATAATTTTTATAAAAAAATAATTGATCTATTGATTTAGTTCTATGACTAGGATTTATTTTTTTATCTTGCCCCGAATCTGATAATTATGCTAAAAATATTAATAAGAAATTTATTTATTGAAGAGATCCATATTTATTAGCGATAAACAATAACTTTGGAAAGTGGTTTTTGGTAAAACTGAAATTAACATTAAAATGTATATTTCTTGGCATCAATTATTTTTCTCTTTCCAATTCTTTCCTTTTTGCGCCGACACCCAAAACACAAACACAAACACAGTTTCTCACTCACGCTATAAACAGTATGTCTCTCTAGCTGTCATTGTCTTTAATGACAACGTCTCTAACTACTGACTGTGATCTCCACCTCATTAACATCCTCTCCTCTTCTTCTTGTTTGCTTCTTGGGTCTCCATATTTGACGAAACCATGAGCCTTTCCCTCACTTGATCAAACTGATCACCGCCAACCTCTAAAGTCTAAACTAGACTGAACAAAAACACCCCAGAAGAGAAAAACACCAAACTTGTTAAGTTTGTCGGTAAAAGCAATGGCATTGAAGCACTTTGAGCTGCTTTTGTTTGTGTTTGTGGTTAAAGTTTTGATCTTTGGTTTCCCAGTTCTTGTCCAATGCACTACTGATGCTAATGATGGTAAAGTTTGCATTTTTTTGAAATATTTTTTAATGGGGTTTTGGTTTTTTGACTGATCGATTGTTTTTTGTTAGTTTGATGGTGATTGGTGCGGTTAAAGTTATTGAATTTTGGTTCTTTCTTTTTCTTTGGTTGGAGTGAGCTAGAGTCAAGAAATGAACTTTTACTACGATAATCTTTTTGTTTTTTTTTCTTTGGAAGATCAGTTTATTTTGTGTTTGTTTCCTAGGAAAATGTGCTGGCAATGGTGTTCTACCTTTTGTGTTTAGCTCATGAAAGTATGATAGTGTTTTTATGGCTAAAGTAGGCTAATAATGATTGAAATGCTCTCTCATTTCATTTAGATTGCAATTTTTGTTATTTATTTGCTTTCATTTCCCAGTGAAATAATCAAGGGTTTATGTCGGCGGCTTTTTTTTCGGGGTTAAATTAGTTGGTTTTGAGGATTGAAGGTATTTTCTGTTGTTGCAGTTCAAGCTCTACAATCTATGTACTCTTCACTGAATAGTCCTTCACAGCTGACCAGTTGGAAAAGTATTGGTGGTGATCCATGTGGAGAGTCATGGAAAGGGATCACCTGTGAAGGATCAGCTGTTGTTTCCGTGTAAGAAAGTGCATTGAGAATTTAGGCTTTTAATTGATTGGTGGTTTGCTTTGTTTCTTTTGTTCAATGGTTTTGTGCTGCTGTTGTTGACAGTCAGATTTCTGGGTTAGGACTTGACGGAACAATGGGATACATGCTTTCAAACCTCATGTCATTGAGAACATTGTGAGAGATTAAATGCTTTATTTCATCTGTTGGGTGTATGAAATTGTATTGTTGCTTTCATTCGTTATTTGAGTTGCTGATATCAGCTGTTTGTGCGTGCCAGTGATCTAAGTGACAACAACATTCATGATCCACTCCCATATCAGTTGCCACCGAATCTTACAAGCTTGTAATGTTCCATCATGTCAATTGTTTCTAATTTCTTCGAGCTGTTTGATTTTATTGTCTAATAATGTGTTCATTCTATTCTTGCATAATGCAGAAATCTTGCCATAAACAACTTCAGTGGGAATCTTCCTTATTCCATTTCTACCATGGTTTCTCTTAGCTACCTGTGAGTGACTCATCTTGAATGCATTGAAGTTTTGTCAAGAAATTGCAGAATTTGGGTTATTCGCTGATTCAACATCTTTGGTTTCAGGAATGTAAGCCGTAATTCACTGTCCCAGTCAATTGGAGATGTTTTCCATAATCTTTCTCTCCTCTCAACCATGTGAGATTTCTTACTTTAAAACAGATGTTATTTGGGTTTTAATTTTCATTAGAGATTTAATCTTTAGAATACATGTGCAACTGACTTTTCAGTACTATGCAAAGAATTATGATGGCTGATGGAAAAGCCACAGCATTATAATATTTTGACAAACTTGACTATTCAAGATAATACAAGAGGAAGGGAAGCAACACAATAAGAATGATCCACAAGTGGCATAAAGTGTTAGGCTGTTGAGGAGATTAGGGATCTGTTGAAGTAGAATTCACTTTATTGCAATGAAATATATTTTGTTAGGAGAGATAAATGAATGGTAAATGGGAGTGCCAAGCAGGAAAAGCAAAACTATGGTGTTTTGGTGTCTAACATGGTGGAAAGATAGTGCCAATCAGAGAACGATCAGGAAAGCATATTTCATCTATATGAATTGTATCCCAATTGCCTACCATGGGAGCTTTTGTCATGTTATTCTTTGATTTTCTTCAGTTTCCAGCACAATATAATGCCCTTACATACTTTTTCAATAGATATTACTCTTGGATGTTTACTATTGCTTGTGCATGCATGCAGGGATGTCTCTTTCAACAACCTTAGTGGAGATATTCCCAGTTCCTTTAGTTCATTGTCCAATCTTTCTACACTGTGAGTAGAGTGCTGACTCCTTTCAAAATTAACTAAATAACATATATATTGAGCAAAAGAAAAAGATTGCAAACTCTTGGACATTTTGATTAAAGTCTTGTGATATTCTTAAACTTTGCAGCAATGTTCAGAACAATCTACTGACAGGTTCTCTTAATGTTCTTACTGGTTTGCCTTTGACGACTCTGTAAGTTCCTAAAGCAATAGTGGGATTGTAAATGTATCATCTGCCAATATGTTCTTATTGCACCTTGTATTTTCAACAGAAATGTTGCAAACAACAATTTGAGTGGATGGATACCTCAAGAGCTTAGTTCAATCCCAAACTTTATGTAAGTTTTCATGCTCTGTATATCCCTCCATGCCAAATTTATCATGTTCTGCTTCTGCAATATCTTAAATAAGCTCTTTGAATAATTAAATCAGATACAATGGAAATTCTTTTGACAATGGTCCTGCTCCACCTCCGCCACCATATACCTCTCCACCTTCTGGTAAATCTCACAGAAACCGTACTCATCCAGGATCTGGTGCACCTAGGACCTCATCTTCTGATGGTCAACCATCTGAGTCAGATAAGGGGATATCAGTGGGAGCAATTGTAGGCGTAGCCCTAGGTTCTGTTGTTCTGGTTCTCATTGCACTACTTGCTCTTGTCTTTTGCATTAAAAAGCATCAAGGCAAGGAAATTGATCCTCTAGCTTCCCGGGGAAGTCGTCCTGCTGATACATATTATAGTAGGTTTTCTGTCCCTTGTATCTTTATTCTTCTGACACAACCTTTTGAATTTTCACAATATGGGGCCACATTTTTGCCTAATTGGTTTCATGTGGGGTTGCAGTATCTATAACACTGTAGTATCCATGAGGCAATTAAGATTGAATGTGATTAGCTGGTTTGTCTGCGTATTAATGCACAATATAATGCTGAATCCCTCCTTCATTCAACATGCTTCAAAAATTTGTTGCTTAATAGTTTGAAACTGGAAGATCATCTAATAATCCTAACCACTTGGGTTTTTACACTGCATTGTTGCATTGTTTTTCTAGCTGGTGCAGAGATGCAAGAGCCAAGGGTGAAAAACATGGCTGCTGTTACGGATCTGAAGCCCCCACCTGCTGAGAAATTGGTGGTTGAGAGATTACTAGGGAATTCTGGATCCATAAAGAGAATGAAGTCACCCATCACTGCCACTTCATATAGTGTTGCTTCTCTTCAAACAGCAACAAATAGCTTTAGTCAAGAGTTTATAATTGGTGAAGGTTCTCTTGGTCGTGTTTACAGAGGGGACTTTCCTCATGGAAAGGTAACTTAATCATTGGATATAAAATGATATCTATATTCTTATAGTTATGCTGGTTTCTATACTTGTATTGGTATGAATCAGTGGAGCTGCCAGTATTGCATGCACTTGAAAGGGTCCTGTTGCTAGCCATATTGATCATGTTTTTTTGTGCTTGCTGAGTCGTTGACTCGCCTTTATCTAGTAATTTGATTTAATTCACGATTCTTCTTTTGATCAAAAGGACATTAAAATAAAGCCATCTTGAATGTGAGAGTTTCTCTTCACTCAGTTTTCTGGTTGGGTTACTTCTTTGTTTTTACAGATTCTGCCAACCTCTTTAGCAAGCTAACTAATTAACTTATGTTCTGTTGAGCTAGATAATGGCTGTTAAGAAGATCGACAATGCAGCACTGTCATTACAGGAGGAAGATAACTTTCTTGAAGCTGTTTCAAATATGTCACACTTGAGGCACCCAAACATCGTTTCCCTAGTAGGATACTGTGTAGAGCATGGGCAGCGACTTTTGGTTTATGAATTTATAGCAAATGGGAGTCTGCATGATATACTGCACTTTGCTGATGATGGCAGCAAGACTTTATCTTGGAATGCACGTGTTAGAGTAGCACTTGGCACTGCCCGGGCTTTAGAGTATGTTATCCATGTGTGCATTATAAAACTCTCATACAGCTTGCCCTACATCCTCTCTTAACTGTAGCCTGCTTACTCAGGTACTTGCATGAAGTCTGTTTGCCTTCTGTTGTACATAGAAACTTCAAGTCAGCTAATATTTTACTTGATGAAGAACTCAATCCCCACTTGTCAGACTGTGGTTTAGCTGCTCTGACACCAAACACAGAGAGACAGGTAAAGCAAAAGGATGGAATAGTCTTCTGTGTTGTCAATGCAAACTTTCATTAAGTTCATGCTTTGTGGAACTTTTGGTTAGCATCCCTCTTCTTGTGTTTGGACTGACTAAGTCTACTCACATTGACAGGTTTCAACACAGATGGTTGGTTCCTTTGGTTATAGTGCTCCTGAATTTGCCCTGTCAGGAATATACACTGTAAAAAGTGATGTCTACAGCTTTGGGGTGGTGATGTTGGAGCTATTGACCGGTCGGAAGCCACTGGACAGGTAATGTTTCTCTTGTTTGCTGATCTATTGTGCTTTAGTTCTTTAGACTTGTTTAGGCATTTATTTTTCTGGTTATTCTTGAACTTGGTTTATATGTATCCCTTATCCAATTTTTTGGGTTTCATAGTTCGAGGGTGAGATCAGAGCAGTCACTTGTTAGATGGGCTACTCCTCAACTGCATGATATCGATGCCTTGGCAAAAATGGTTGATCCTGCCCTGAATGGCATGTATCCTGCAAAGTCTCTTTCACGTTTTGCTGACATCATTGCCCTCTGTGTTCAGGTAAGCTTCTATTCTGATGACAAGACTAAAAACAAACCTATCTTTAGCTTTCATGAAAAATCAAGCATGTAAAAGACGGAAGACAGTTTATTCTACTTTAAGAATTCTGAAATGGTTATCTGGAGTCATTTTGCCATGCTGGAAAAGAATAAAAAAGAATGAAAGAAATAAAGGTTATTCAGCTGACCTCTCTGGAAATTGAAGCCTGAATGCAGTGAGCAATCTAATACTTCCGTTAATTATTTTTGGAGAGAAATACATCAGTTGATGATTCATCTAACGTGTAAACTTTTGAGCTTAAAATCATCTGTGCATCATATAGAGCCTATTCTTGTCTTGACATGCATTCCCATTTGCTTCCATTGATTCATTTCCTTCAGATGTGATTATGGGTCAGAATATGCACGCACATGTATGCTCTGCATGGAGTTCTTGAATTTTACCTGCAGCTTTATTTATTATCATTCTCCGTTTGCTGAGAATGGTCACCATTTGATTTTTGTTTTCTTTATAGCCGGAACCGGAGTTCCGCCCTCCCATGTCTGAAGTTGTGCAAGCATTAGTACGACTAGTGCAAAGGGCCAGTGTGGTCAAGAGACGACCCAGTGATGATTCAGGATTTGCATATAAAACCCCGGATCATGAGGCAATCGATTCATCACTTTGAGTGTCTTGGCGTTATTGAACTTGGAAGTGAAGCATCTGGTTTTGCATACAGCCATGCAGAAGTCGATGGCCGATGAAATCATGCACAGATAAAGAGGAAAGATGCTTAAAAGCTATAAAATCAGATCAGAAAGATATGTAATTATGTCTGAAACATTGAGAGTTGCTTACTTATAACTCCATCTTTAGCTGTAAATGATTTAAAACTGTATTCCAAAATTTTCCTTCATCTTTTGTTGTAACATATACGATATAATGCATCCTAATAAAAGAATTTCCACTTGATCCTAGCAAGTTTACATTTTCGCAAAGATTACTCACCTGCAGTTAGATTTGAACTGTCAATTTGAACATGCTGCTCCACACCAGAAACTGCCAACCAAAAGCCGAAAAGGCAGGGAATCTGGGGAAAGACAAAAACAATGTCAGAGAGGCAGGTGGTTCCTCCTTTCATTGCATATTGGAAGCATGAAGGAGCAAGTGGATTATGGCTGACATATGACCTCGAAAAAGACAGTGAACAGGTTGTTCCACGTGCCTCTCAAACTCCATAATGGAAATGGGTGAAGAAGTTGTTGTCGTCTTTTGCATGAAGACTTGTGTTTTGGAATTTTCTTCGGGACTCGCAACAATCTTCATATCTTGTGGAATAAGGTTTAGGGTTTAGTATTGATTTTGTTGAATATTTTTCCCATAACAATCTTTTGAAAAGATTAGCCCTTTTGAACTCCATTGTAACAAAGAAAAAAAAAGTAAAGTCACAACGCAATTGAATCTTGCATTTTCTCAATTAAGCATGTGAGTGGAAGTTACACAAACCATCAATTAGTTTTTCGAATTGTATTTGATTATTCTTTTATAACAAAAGAAATAGGCATGGTTGTGATAAAGAAGACGTGTCAGGTGTGTCTTTTATTTTTTAAATATATAAATTCATTCTAAAATTATTTTATAATAAAATTTATTTTTATATCTTAATCTGTGTCCTTTAAATTAAAAATATTATTACGTTCTAATTAAAAATGTTGTTTATTCTATATCAAGCTAGATTCAGTTGATTGATTTTACAAAACATCAATCTTCTCAAATGGTTGATAGAATTTGAAAAACCCTCATGAAGCCACTTTATTTGGGTTTTCTAATAGGTTAAAAAAAATTTTCATTCAATTATTTTGTTAATTTTTTTTTGTTTTCTTGATTTAATTGGTTTTTTGGGGTTTTTACTTATCCCTAATATCTTTATTACTCCATTTGAAATAAAAGTAGGATTTTTTTTTAACCTAAGGAATAATAGGGGTTACTACATGGTATGAGTAAAAATATAAAAGCCAATTAAACAACAATTAGGTTTATATTTCATAAAAAAAATTATTATTTTATTCAATTTAATAATTGAATTGATAGCAGTATTTCATGACAAAGATATTCTATACTATACCCATCAAATAATAAAAGGTCAATTTGTCTTGGGAGATTAATTTTTATTAATCCTTGTAGTTAACAAGCTTAATTAACTTACTTAGTATATAAACCTAGAAACTATATATTTAATCTCTTTTAATTCAATTCTCACGTTTATTATTTTTTTATAATTATTATATAAAAATAGTGGTATATTTGTACATATTTTAATATTGACGAAATACTATTTTTTATTCTGAAAAAATATTAAATTAAGAATGGTCAATATTGTTGAGCAACTATATAATTATTTTTAATACTATATTTATAGGGACTATTCGATTAGTTCTGACAAAATACAGGGACTTATAACCAACTCTTGTGTTCATAAACAAGCAGCTTGTGATACCAAAACTCATGACAGCAAACTCAAAACAAAAGCCAGTTAGTCCACAGTTTATTACATATCTCTATCCCAGATTCAGACAACAACAAGAACAAGAACCCATTTCGAAGCAAACCCACGAAAGAAGCTTTCATTTTTAGCAGAAAGAAGCAATATTTTTCATATGTCCTCCTCAGCTGACTTCTATAATATACCCTCATCACCGAGTCAGTCTCCTCGGCCCGGACAAAAGAAAGGGAGGAGAAAGAGAGAGAGGGAGAAGGTTTTTTGGTATCAGAAGAAGGGAGCCAAAGGAATTGTGGGTTTGATTTGTTTGGTGGGTTTGTTTTTTATTTTCAATGGGTTCATGGTTTTAAGGCTTCAACTTGATGATGAAATCAGCGGCAACAAAGATGTGTCTGTTCGGAATTCTTCTTCAATTTCAGTTTCGATAAAGGTACATTTTTCTTTGAAACTTAGCTGTGGTTAATAATTTGTGGATTTGGAGAAGGAATGGAGTGACTTTATGGATACACGGTTTGGTAACTTAATAAAGATACATGATTTATGTAATCTGTGATTAATTAGGAAGATTGCAGCATAAAAACTTCCTGTTTTGATTCTTTATATTAATTTGGAGAAGTTAAAAAGTTGTTTAAATTACTGTATTTCATCTTTGTTAATATATAAAAGATGCATGGTTTATGTAATTTGTGATTCATTTGGAGAATCTGATCTTGAGTCGAGCAGGCCAGATCATGAGTGAATAGAAAATGATAAAAAAACATTCCCATTATAATTTTTTATATGTTTAACTGGATTGAATGCAGGGAGAATTGAAAACGATTGGTAAAGGAAAAAGGCTGCGAAAGGGTACTTATGATAGGATGTTGGCTTTGGCTGCTCATTCCCTTGCTGAGGTATTTGAATTGCCAAGTTTTTATCTTGTTATATGGGTATAGTTTGTTTTGGTTTGTGAGCTATTTGGATTCAATCTCTACTGATTTAATCTTTATGTAGCTGCAATTTTTTTCTTTTTGCGTTCTGTATTGTTTGATTTTTTTTCCCTCCATGTAACATGATAACAGAATAAACGTGAGCCGAAAGATTTGTGGCAGGAGCTGTTTGTTCCTGCTTCTGCTTGGAGACCTTGTGCTGATCATCGTAATTGGAATCACAGTGGTAACTCACTCTTTCTGTGTTGTGCGTGTGGACATTTGACTTGATGTCTGCATTCGCATGTGTTTCTGCCTGTCTCATGTGGAAATATGTCTTGGATATCTTAATTTGAGTAAACACGTGTTATAGTGGTGCAAAACTGGTTCTAACTTGGTATTTCTCGGTGGTGCTTTGTAGAGGGAAACAATGGTTACATTTTGGTCACTGCGAATGGTGGGATGAACCAGCAAAGAGTAGCTGTAAGCAATGCTTTGACTAATTGCAGCTTTCATATTACTCCTTTGTGACCCAGTTTCATAGTTTGTGTGCAACTGTCTTTGCTTCTGAAGGGATATATTTTGTATTTTCAACTGATTCAACTTTGTTCTATTTTAAAAACAGGTTTGCAATGCTGTTGTTATTGCACGGTTGTTGAATTCAACTCTTGTTATTCCTAGATTTATGTACAGCAGCGTCTGGAGAGATGTGAGGTAATATTTTTTATCTTTGTTTTCTCTCATTTTTTCCCTTTAGAGAAAGTGTACATTTTGATTGTTGGATAAAACATAATTGCTTGTGATAGTTGTTGCTTGCCTAGTGGTGTGGCTTGAAATTGGTATATCTATCTTGAAGGAAAGTGCGTGCATTTTTTAATAATTAGATTGGAGAAATAATCTTGTGGATGCCTTGATTTTAAGGTGATTGCTGCTTGTGATATTTACTGCTATTGTGTACCCATAATGAGTTAGTTAACTTCTTCTCCCATAAGTGCCAGAAGTGCAATGCTTCATCACTGCAAATCAAAGCAATTTATTTGAGTCATTCTTACTCTTACATGTGATTTGGATGGAAAAGTGACGATCAATTCTTTATTTCATAGTCAATTCAGTGACATCTATCAGGAGGAGCATTTTATTAATTACCTCACTCCTGATATTCGGATAGTGAAGGAACTGCCTAAAGAGCTGCAGTCGCTAGATTTGGAGGCAATTGGTAGTGTTGTGAGTTTCTTATCCATAATAATTCTGAGTGCACTCACACCTGATTTGTTCTTATCTTGCGTGATTTGTTGTTAGTAATGATATTACAATATCATGCAGGTGACAGATGCAGATATTGGGAAAGAATCGAAGCCAAGTTTTTATTTGAAAAACATTCTCCCTATAGTACTAAAAAATAGAGTTGTCCATTTTGTTGGATTTGGGAATCGCTTGGCATTTGATCCAATACCATTTCAGTTACAGGTAAATCTCTTTCCTTTTGTACTCTAGTTTGCTGCATATGATGGTATAAGATTGTCATCCTTATTTCATTTCCTTCCTGCTTTGCTCATCCTAATGTCGGGGACTTCATCTAGACACTTCGGTGCAGATGTAATTTTCATGCCCTGCAATTTTCTCCCAAGATACAAGAAACTGGTGCCTTGCTCATCCAAAGGTTGCGTAAAAATGCTGCCCATTCAGGGCCACTGGATCATTATCTTATCGGTCCTTATGCAGAAAAAAATCTGCAAGTGAAAGTGGGTCATGCTGTCAAAGCTTCAAGATATCTAGCTCTACATCTGAGGTTCGAAATTGACATGGTAGCACACTCTTTGTGTGAATACGGTGGAGGAGAAGAAGAGAGGAAAGAGTTGGAAGCGTATCGTGAGATTCATTTCCCTGCTCTGACACTTCTTAAGAAGACAAATAAGTACGCAACTATACATTTTTTCTATATGTGCATTATCCCCTGTATGTAGGCATGCATTGTAGCGTGCTGGTCAACAGGTGCCCTAAGTTATACCTATCTTATATAAGGCAATAGTTAAGAACCGTAGTGCCTTTGTTTCCCTATCTTTCAATTTTTTTTTCTGGTCTTTATATATGTAGACAGATAGGTGTAAAAATATTGTTTTCGAAGCCCACCTTTCAAATAAGTATGCCCCATGTATGCCACGCATGCTTAATGCCACAACATATCTGATGCAGGGCAGCTTAGGGGGATATTTTCAAGGGGATGTGAACAGTAATGTGAATAGATATTTGAGGGTTTGAATTGGTCTTTTGGTGGCTATGGGATATAGGATTGATTGGGTATGAATGTGTGTGGGTGTTTTGGAGTTCGATTGAGGTTGTTTGGTGGTTAGGATAAAGATCTTTGTTTAAAGGAATTGCGATGTATGTGAAAAAGCTAATGGAGCCACACCAGTAGAGTTTACACACCTAAAAGGAGGAAATACCTAAGCATCACACCTGTGGTTCTAAGGAGTCACACCTACAAGAGATTGTGTGCAAAACATAGTTGCTGGAAGTTACATTCATAAACTGATTCTCTAAAATGAAGCATCGCCAGCATAGTTATTTGTGAACTCACACACTCCTAAAGCTTTACATAGTTGGATTACTAATTTGAGAGAATACTTTTTGGTTCCAGTTGCCATTTTGTAGGTCTAAACCTAGTCATCATTCTCCTATTCCAAGGATAACTTATTTGAGAGAATACTTTTTCCTTGAAACATGTGTAGCAGAGAGATATCCTTCTGATTTTTTTGATTTATTTTTTTTATTATTGAAGGGATAGCATACATGCTACAATTGCCTTGGCTTATTTCCTGGGTACGTTGTTTGATTTGGCTTATTTCCTGGGTACGTTGTTTGATTTATGGCAGGCTACCTTCTCCTGCAATGCTGAGGGAAGAAGGCTTATGTCCCTTAACTCCTGAGGAAGCAGTACTTATGCTTGCAGCTCTAGGGTTCAGTAGGAAGACACATATATTCATAGCAGGTGCAAATATATATGGAGGGAGATCAAGATTAACTGCTTTAACCAGCTTGTATCCTAATTTAGTTACTAAAGAGAAACTGCTTTCAGCAACTGAACTCGAACCATTCATGAATTTTTCATCTCAGGTAATAAAGTGACATTTTTCACCACTTTTTATTGTGTAATTTTGTGGTTATCATCTATTTAATTTGATATAGTGCATTAGGTGGAGCCATGTAGTGTAAATAGGAGGATGTCTGAATCCTCAAGTTAGCTCTTTATTAATATATGGTATCTTGGTGATTGAAGTGAACATGGGACGGAGACCAGTACTTTGGATGATCCTTCTGTTGTAGCTTGCATCATGCTGAACCTGAACTTGTATCTCATGCTAAACATCTTAGGCAGCTGTTATTGTGTGGATTTGGGTTGAGAGCAACACATTTCATTCCTCATAGGGTAGGTCTAAGAGGACCTTTTTCAAAGCATTCCTAACCCAGTATGGTTTTGGTGGATCTATGACTAAGGAATGCCTTTTTTGCATTCTACTACTGTATTTCAGCCTTTCCTGTTCAGTTCGCCATCAATTTTTTTTTGGAGTGGGGCTTCACCATTATCACTGCACCATGACCATGAAATGATACATGAACCCTGCTGTCCTTGTCAGATTTTGTTTTCTTACATCATTGAACTGTTTTTCCTTTTTAATCAGTCTTGATGCATGATGAGCTTATTTCTTGTGCAGCTTGCAGCGCTGGACTTCATAGCCTGCACCGCGTCTGATGCATTTGCCATGACGGACTCTGGGAGTCAGTTGTCATCTTTGGTTTCTGGTTTTCGAATATACTATGGTGGAGGGAAGATGCCAACAATACGACCAAACAAGCGGAGACTTGCTGACATTTTCAGGAAGAACAACAGTATTGAATGGAAGATATTTGAGCAGAGAGTTAGAAAGGCAGTTAGACAAACTAAACATGTGCTGCAAAGGCCAAAGGCTAGGAGTGTTTACAGATATCCACGGTGTAAAGAGTGTATGTGCCTAACAGAATAATGTGTTCCTTATCTGACATTTGATGCCATTGTAGCTTCCATTTTTTTATTAATCTGATGTATTTGATTCTTTCTCATTTCTGTGAGTGAAAGATAGACAAATTGGGGAAACGCCCAAAATACAAATAGAGTAACATACACGAGACTATCTTAATAGAAATATTGCATTCTTTCCCTTTCTTTTAGCTTAGCCCTGTCTTTTCTAGCATGGCTCACTCTCTAGTGAATATATTGCTTTTGATGCTCCTAAAATGCCTTTGGCTTTTCTACTTTTTCAGGCAGTGAACTGTATCCTTGGTACCTAACAGGACATTGTCAAAATTTAGTATTTGTTTATAAATACAAAATACCCAATGGTATTGTTTGTGAACAGGAGGGAGCAGCTGTTAGGTATTGGTTATGTCTGATTTCTTGTTGCTTTTGATTTGTGGATTCCTCTAGAGTCTAGCCGCTGTAAAACAGAAATTTATGTTCCTCAAATATATTTTCTTATACATTTCCAACCCATGTCTATGATGTTGAAATAGGCAAAACAGATAATGGTAGTCTGACAATATGATTTAAACTTCCTGTCAGAACAATTTCACCAAAGCTAAACTCACCCCCTGCTTGGATCACTCGAAACTGTATCTCAATATCTTGTATTTCTTGTGGAGCTATTCTAAACCAAGTTGGAGACAAGTTTACCATGGTCCCATTAGGCGATATGACTGAGCATGTGTATGTCTCTGGTCTGCTGCCTACATTCTTCAGACTCCGCTTGACTGTTAGAGAGTTTCTTAGTGTAGATATCGTCACTGAAGGTAGGTTCAGGTTGGCCGGATGGCTAAGCGATCGGTTGCACCTCTCTCCAGTTGCAGCATTGATCACAGACCAATCAATACCAGGCAATGAGCACAAAAAGTTTATGTGGTCTTCAAATTCTGCTTCATATTACACATCAGTTCAACTTCAGACGAATACTAAAAAAGTAAAAAACTTAGAGAGGTTAAATGTTACCTGCGGGTAAGACAAGGCCTGGATCAATAGCACGAGCAGGATTCACAAGTCCAGCGCCACGATCGAAATGAGTGGACGGATAATAGCTATTAAGATAAGATCCTTCTGCTAGTATGACTTCTCCATAATTGTCATACTTGGTAGCAGTAGTGGAGATGGCAGATGCAATCATAGATGGAGTCCACGAAGGATTATATTGCTTGATAAGGGCTGCTATTCCCACTGTATGAGGTGTTGCCATACTTGTACCAGACAGTAGTGCGAAATGGTATCCTAAATAATTAGCAAGCTCGCCTTACAAGATACTCTCATCAATCTAATGATAATAGCTTTATAATACTGACTTGCTTACCAGTTAGTATGGGTTCTAAGGCACTGAGGGGGCTCCAAGCTGCCCATATTTGGTGTCCTGGGGCAAGAATGTCTGGCTTAAGTACATCGGCAGGATTCCTGTTAATGTCAACAAAATCTGGCCCCCTGGAAGAGAATCTGCTGACAATAGGTGCTTGCCCCACAAAAGAAGCAACTCTACCCTCTCTTATAGCTGCTCTTGCACAGTATTGAATCACAAATCCTCTCTCATCCCTCTGGATATTTTGCTCGTAGTACTGAGATATTATCTGCATATAGAGACTGCATTATATTTCTCACAAGACAAAGTATTCATGGTGCTTAATGTTTTCTGATGCAGCATTTAATACCTGTGCATCAGCAACTTTTGGAATTATAATGCCTGAAACAGCAAAAGGAATAGGTTCTGCAATGAAATCACCGTAGGCCGGGTTTGCAACAAAAGCAAAACCCATAAATCCCAGAGTTCTTGCTGTGTCAATAATGGCATTGATGTTTGATGTCCCATTATAGAAGCCGGCTGAGAAGATACAGATAACTATTCGTCCTCGCACAATAATAGGGTCCAATGCTTCTGGAAATTGACATTCTTCAACATATGCTGGAGTCCTTGGGAATGCCCCATTTACCCTAACTGCATCTTTAGCCAGCACCAACTTACACAGAAACTCCCCGTCTCCAAAAGAAGGACCTGGAAAAGATTATGCAATGCATAAGTACAACAACGAGGACGGCGACAACCAAGCCTCAACCTTTTAAACTAGTTGGGGTTCGCTAAATGGATCCTTTTTCTCCATTCTGCAAGAACATACATTGGTATTGTGCCAATTATACTACATCGGATACCTCATACCTGATAAACCTACGCCTCCAACCTTTAGCCCATTTCCAAGAAGAAGAGAACCGGGGTAACTTCTGTCTGTGCTGCAAGCAGCTACACCTAAAGCCCAAGGGCTGTAAGATACAACAGTTGAAAAGTCTGGCCCGTGGTTACCTGCAGCTTGAGCAACGAAAACTCCAGCTCGTCGAGCAAATAACATGAAAACATCAAACACACTTAAGAATGTAATGGTATCTTCTGGTGGTTCATCTGGTCCAACTGAGAGTGTTAATATGTCCACTCCATCCATTGTTGCCTGTGCCACAGATTCAGCACATGAGATTAATAAGATCCAATCAACAATATAAATGCTGTAGATATTTTGCGTTACAGACTAGTAAACCTCAAGACTTACTTGATCTATTGCTGCAACCACATCTGTTATAGTTCCCACTGTTGGATACACAGCCTTATAAACAGCAATTCTGAGGCCAATATATGTTAAAAGGTCATCTACTTCTCATCAAACTGTTGCCTAAACGCCATGCAAGTAAATTAATTAAGGTTACTGTATAAAACAAAGAGCATACCGAGCACGAGGAGCCATCCCACTAGCTCGCCCATAATAGAAGCCATCCACAATCACTGGGACCCCAGCATTTCCAGCAGCAATTGATGCCACATGACTAAACATAGTATATTCATTTTTATCAATGACATCTTCAGCAGATGGCTATTTGATTATATTCAAGAGCATTTTACATAGTGATCATTGCAGTACGTACCTGCCATGCCCAGCAGCATCAAAGGGAGAGAGGAAGTCCACTGAAGTGTTGAGAGTAGCAATTGCTTGAGCCCCAGCTGAGAAGTACCTAGCTGACACTATCTTACCATTGCAAGAACTAGATGGAAATCTAGGCCCCGTTTCGCAAGCACCCGAAAAATGAGAAATATTTGATGTGAAAGGATTCAAGGGATCATACGTAAAACTTGGATGTTCTGGGGTGATTCCTGTGTCAACAAAACCAATAACAATCCCTTCACCTCCATTTTTGTCTCCTCCTTCCTTTGCCCATACTTCTTGAGGTAACCCTAGGAATTGAGGAGTGTATGTTGTCATCAATTTGGCTCCTCTATCTTTCTCCACCAGCTTCACTCCAGGAGCAACTTTCAATTTGTTTGCCTGGAATTTTCAACCAACAAAACTTGCATTTACTTTTACCGTCAACTTTGAGAAAATATATATAGAGAAAGAGAAGGCTAAGAAACTAGGAAAGAAACCTGAGAAGGGGTTGTATGAACAGAAAAGCCATTAACAATGTGTTTGAAGCTGTAGAGCTTGTTGTAGCTTCCAGTTTCTAGATTGCTTTGCAGAAGTTGGTCATGAGAATCCACCAAGTGCTTTGCATGAGCCTTGGAAACTTCACTATCCATACAAAAATATATATCCTGATCAGTAACAATAGAAGAAAATGAATTCAACCCTAAAAATCTACATCCTCTCCCTTGCCCTAGAAGTCTAGGACAAATTTGTAAGATGTTCAAGACAGGAAAACAACAGTAGTAATACCTGTCAAGTGCAAGTACTTTTCGTCCTTCATGAGATAAATGGCTTCCATGAAATGCCACTGGCTCTTCTTCCATTAAGACCAAGTATACTGATCTTTCTTCTGCACAACAAGTACCAACAATAACAAAGACAAGGACAGTAATCAGAAGTGCATAATAACTCGAAGAAGCCGATGTCTCAACCTTGTTTGCCATGATCATTTTCAGTGAAGGAAACATGAGCTCAGGCACCAGGATGTTGAGAAAAATAAGCTGCCATATACACAGCATGCAAAAACGTAAAGCAATAATTCTTAGACACATTGTCCATGTGAATAAAGCAGTAACGGTTTAGCTGATATGGAAAGGAAGCCCTGCTTTGGACTTAATTAAACCGTTACTATTCCCTTTGATTATTACCTTGTATAGAATGCAAAGATGGTGGAGAATATCGAGGAAAGGCTTTTAGAGGTACTTGGGCATGCATGCTGCCATGCGTATCAAAAAAACTACTAGAGACCTGGTTTATGTAGACAAGAAGCATGTTGCTAGGACTTACCGATAATATTTACTACCAATATGTTGATTTTGGGAGGTTCTCTATTCTTTATTGATTAAATTCGACTCCTTTTTTTAATCTAGGAGGGATTTTGATAGATTAAATTTTGATGAAATTGAAACAAATATGGTAATGAAATGACCTTCACAGTCGGATTGATTGGCAACTTCTAGGCCTCCTGTCAAAATAAGAATTTATTACAAACATGTAGGAAGGACGAAATAAGGTTGTAAAATACAACCCAACTTGACGAAATGATCCGAAAAACACGGGCTAAGAACATAATTTGAATTTCTAGTTAAGCTAGATAAAATATTGATATGAAAAAACCAGTTTGATCTAACTAAATTTTTAGTGATCTGTTTAATATTGCCTAATAAAAAATAATATAATTAAAAGATTTAATAAAAACGATTAACCCATGAGTTAATCTAATAATGTAATGATTTAGACTCTTTTTAAGTCGATTATAATCCTCTCGACAAATATGAACAGGATAACTCCAGAGGGTTTTCAGTACTGTAATGGGCTGCACACTTTGCACTCCATCCTCGAGCACTGGGTACAAATATAGTACTCTTAGGCTCTTAGCCACGGTTTTGAAAGGCGGATGTCTCGATTGCAAACTTCATAGATTGCCAAGTAACGCTCGCATTATCACCTAATCCAATAACACACAGTAAGAAGCGGTGCCCTAGGGCCACATGATTTATACTCCATTGTTTGTAGCCCTGTGCATGTAGTTAAGCTCTGATGTGGTAGAATAGTGTTGTAGACTTGACAATTTAATCTTGCCAAATGAATAGCATAAAGAAATAACCAAAAAGACAGCAAGGCCCACCGGCAGTCAGGCTCCAAGATCTTGAGGTCAGCTTTCGAAAATGAAAATAGTGTAGGAAAGAAGACCCAAGCTGGGACCATTTTTCTTCGTCTAAGCCCACATGATTTTTAACAGTGTAAAAACGAAAATCAAGGAGGCGTTCCTGCTTCGAACTAAGGTCCTCATTTCAGTTTGTGGCCATCAGTTCAGACTTGGGCAATGCATCACAAGTCTATAGTGAGAGTTGTTGTGAAAACTTTGCGTGTGGAACATAGACCACAAATGAGCAACTACAACATAAGTTAAGCTGGTTGCTATCAAACTGGCAAGTGAACCATCAGCATAAATGGGGTTTCTGTCTTGGCTTCAAAAAAGGGAAAACCAGAAACTAAGAATGTCTACTCCATGCAATAGGTTTGATGTCAGAAAACATCCAAAATGAAACCTTTTTCAGGATAGATTCATAATAAATTAATTATGTCCTGAACCTAGCATAGCTTACATATTCCACATGACAAAACACAAGAAATTACTGACAGCCCAGTTTGAGCAAAGCACACCATGGTCTTTTGCACTATACATCTCAAACACTGACAATCTACAAGTTAAACCTGCAAGAAGATTTAGGTCTCCCTGTGCATTTCACTGACCTAACTGCACTCATCATCTCTTCCGGCGCTTGTTCTCTACCTGTAAAGTTCAGAGACTTCAACAATCATTCATTTCAGAGAACAATAAAGAGGGAAAACATGCCATCATTTATGAAGATTGGGCTATGTATGTGATCAATGTTTTTCCCTAACCAACATCCAAACTTTGCAAGAACAATATTAGTGAGTGTCTTCATGTAATATATCCAAATTCCAATACCCTGATATTTTTCCCTAACCAATAACATCCAAACTTTGCAAGAACAGTATTGGTGTCTCTACATAATATTTCCAAATTCCAATACCCTAATGCAACATTTTGGATGAAGACGGAAAGCCATCCATCCATTGTGGATTGGAATCCCTTGGCGTAGACAAATAACTTAATTCCAATAAATGATGATGAAATAAAATAGTTGTAAGATCGTGGTAAGAAGCTAGAAGTGACTGTAAACAAAATCGCACCATGAAGGTTTTATATGGATTACATATAGAAAACCATATGTGAAAATGGCTCAATGTTTCTGACATGCCTTGAAGACAACATGAAGTTGATAGTAGCCTTCCATGTAGAAACATGCAGGTACACTCTCCAACTGACTATAACATCATATCCCGACCTTCCTTTTTTTTTTAAATTATATCCCAATCTCAACATCCTAAATGTGTTATAATGGGAATAATGAGCATTCATAATTGCAGTGAATACCTCGCCTTAATTTCAACAAAATCAAACTCTGCCACAGAAAAGAACTTGTTTTCAAACAGGAATATTGGAGTTTAGAAAAGAACCAATAAGTGGCAGTATTGAGCACACAACGGACAAAATGGGTAAATATATCACTGTGGATTTTGATATAATGACAGACCAAACTTCTAATTATACTCTGTAACCATGGAGCCAAATTTAGATTGACAGTTCAGGATGTCTTGTACATTGCAGGATTGGAAAGAGAAATGAACATAAAAATCTATATCAAACAACTTCTAGCATTTGCACCACCCAAGCATAGCCCACTATATCACAACAATTCAGATGAAGATGCAACTATTGGACCCAGATCCATCTCATCCAAGCAAATCAATACAATAACTCAAATTTTCAAATGGTAATGTGTGCATCAAAGTTACAATCTTCTGAGCATTATAAACCAACCTACACTTCAAATTCCATAAGAAGATAGGGATCAGGCAAGTGTAGAAGTGAAAATTGTATTGCCAGTGTAGCACAACCAATGAAACTATATAAGAGCAAGATATTTCTAACACAAAGTAATAGAAACATAAATGATTGATTAATCACAGTCCATAACAAATAAGATATAGATTAATAAATGAACATGAGCATGAAGCCAAACTGCTATGTGAAATACATGGATCATGCTTACTACAGGTAAAAAATTCTTTTCTTTTCAATATCAGCAAGCTATTGCGGCCAAAATGCAGCCCCAACCCATGTATTCAATTTCATACATGAAAGCAGTAGTGCATCCTACAAATATATTCTTTGGTACCAGCTAAATGTTCAGTACATTTTACCCAAAAGGATGGTTGATGCCACAATGGTAATGGAGACTCATGTATCACTACTTATCTACTTATCCACACCATACACCAATCATTAGAGTTATCAAAACACTAATATCAACAACCTACTCCACACAATATTAGTAACAAATCCTGTTAACTTCTTAAATCACAACCCAAAAATCATCACAGAAAACAAGCTCACAGCATGTCATGCACGGTAAATGGGGTATATTAAGGCCACAAAAATGAATCTCCAGAAAAAAGGAAACAGGATAGAGAAAAGTCTCGCCTTGACTTCAGCTAATGATGATGCTGAAAATCCATTCTGTGATCTTTTCACATCATCATCAGATGCACACTCAGAACACATGAAGTGATCCAATTTCTTTGCCTCTTCAATTGTCATGTCAACACAAGCAGGATGATACCTACAAAGAACATGAGTAGCATAACTATTAAAGGAGACTAAAACCTTTTTTAAGGCTATCACACATGAGCATATAGACGAAATTCCCTTACTATTCACGATACCTCCAAAATGTAATAGAAACATAACTATTCACAATGCCTCCAAAAAGTAATAGATGCATAACTATAAAAGCATACTATCCCCTGCCATTCAAACTACATCCAAAAGGCCTGAATTTGGGAGTATAGCAAAGTAATTTACATTCTCTGTGGGTTAGTAAGCACTAGAAATGCACGACAAAGAACGTTTTGCGTTTTGCGTCTTCTACGTGCAAGTAGATATAACACATGGGTGAGTCAGTTTAATACCATTAGAACTATGATGTTTGAGATGTATTTGAGAGCATAAAAGCCCATAGAAATGGTAACAATCTTACATGGGGAAAAGGAAAAACCAGAAAAATCACATCTTGTTCACTGCCATCGACTTAAAGCAATAGACAAAATAGTGTTGAACAGCAAAGCAAAAATATATGGCCCGAGAATGATGCCAATATTATTTGTAAAATTTAACTAGAATAACTGCCCACTAAAGTCCAGATTTATGATCTAAAGGGAAAAGGTGGGCATAGGGAGGATAACACTTGATGAGATCAAGCTATCAGCTCAAATAGCAGTCAATTGTCCCACATCAAGCAACTTGTTTTTGTATATTTGCACTTTGTTTCTTGATACGGAGAATTGCCTCTTTCTAATCCTTGTGCTCCTTTCTCTGTCCAGCATTGATAATTGAATGGCTGAGAACCTCACCAACAAAACTCTTATTTTTTTTAATTTACAAGCCTTCTCTTGGAAATGGGTTTAAGAGTGGTCGTCCTTAGCTCCTTTGCCTTAGGACACAAAATTTCACTTTTTTTTTTATTTTTCCCCATTTTCAACTTCCTATAGAACACATTTCCCAAAACTTTTATTGTCACGGGACTACCTTGGAGAAAACTAACTGACTAAATAACCAAAAAGAGAGAAGGAGAATTAAGAAAAAAAAAAAAACAACAGAAACAAGAAAGCTACATTACCAGTCCTTGCAACCCTCACATTGCACCATGAGATCATCTGGGTTATATGGCATCTCACATTTGCAATACCTTCAAATATCAAAAAGCACTAGGACCTCAATCAAACAACAACACACTAACAAAAAAATAAAACACATTCCAGCATACTCAAATCTAAACCATGTTGAAAGAAAAAACTCACACAGCAACACGGTCTGGTGTGAAACCTCCAGTAGCAGCCTTATACTCAAACCTACAATAATAATCCTCAGCTCCAACATTCTCGAGCTTAGTATAGTTCTTAAAAGAGTGAACTATACACTTCCCTTCAATGGTGTGAGCACTTTGTACATCATAATGATCTGATAAGAACAACTCTTTTGCTCCATGAAACTGCCTGCGCCCTCCCAAAGACTCTTCTGGCCTATAGTACCATCTCACTCTAACCTTCACATTGTTTCTGCTATCAGCCTCAATCGCCTCAATTTTTGCCACGTATGAAGGCCTACCAGTATCAGATGGTCTCATCAATACGCAATCCCCCGCTACATAAACACAAGAAAACACACAAAAAGATCAAAACTTTACAACAACCCATTATCAAATACACCAAAACGACAACAACCCATTATCAGAAACACCACAAAACAAACGAAAATCAGAACTTTACAACAACCCAGATAAATATAACTGCGAAAACGCATTTTGAGAATGTTATTACCTCTAACAACTTTGGTAGTGCCACGAATTGTGTAGGAGTCAAGGTCCCTCTTGCCTGTTTTAGGCTTGGAGATGATGCCTCCTGGTCTGGTTTTAGCCATGGGACCTTAAGACTTCAAGTGTCTTCTCTTCTTGATACTGATGAAGAGGGATTTTGGTAGAAAGCGGAGTGGAGATTTTGGAGGGAGAGAAACCCTAGCTTCTTGACATTGAAGAGAGAGAGAAGACAACAGAAGAAGATGCTGTGACCCTTGACCTGTTACAGTGTCATTTTTTTTTTCTTAAGCGTGTGTGTGTAAGCTTAAATAACCACAAACTATGTAGTTTGGTTGTAATGATATGGATTTTCATTTTCTTGTAAGAGTTTAAGCCTTCGAGGATTGGTTTTGTATTTGGTTAAGTTTTGTCATTGGGTTTTGGCTAATGGGGTGTTGCCATGTAACCCAATTTGTGTAAATATTGGATTGTCTTTCCTGAGTTTTGTCTTTATGTCCCATCCCACGTAAATAATCTAATGGTCATAAATGTGAGGCAGTTTAGTAATTTTACTTGACACTGAAATATATTTTTTGTTTTATCGTCGAATAAAGTTATTATTGTCAGTCTAGCGTTTTAAAATATTTTTTTATTTAAAAATATATTAAAATAATTTTTTATTTTTTAAAATTTATTTTTTATATTAACATATTAAAATAATTTAAAAATATTAAAAAATTTAAAATTTTAACAAAAAAAATTTTAGCTGCGCTGCAAAACACCCCTTATATATTAGATAAGTTAATTTGAATTAACTTAACTCAATCTAAAATCTTGTTATTTTATTATTTTTATTTTAAAAAATTAAAATAATATTATTTTAAAAATAAATCAAACCAAGTTTTGATTAAATTGATCAAATCACACAAATTTAACGAATCAATTTTTACCTAATTTAATTTAAAAACCAAGCTAGATCAAGTTTAATAATGTTGCAAGTTTGACTAAGTTTATCAAGTTTGATCGAATTAATTCTTATCTAATTTAATTTAAAAATTAAATTAAATCAAGTTTAATAACACTAATTTTCATACTTAATTATTCTAAGATCAAATTACAATCATATAAATTCAATTTAAAACCATTCAGATATAAATTAAATTAACTGAATAGTATAATTATATGTTCAATAATAAAATTCAAATATTTTTCTAAAAATAAATTGACTGAAATATTATTTTTTTAATATAATTTTGACTTTTTAAATCAAAACTATTCAAAAGACTCAATCAAACCTAGTCTCTAATTAACAATTTTGTTACGGAATAGTCAGACCCATCTTGACTTGATGATAGAATTTTCAAAAGTTTTCAGGGCATCTTGTCCTGGCATGAGAAGCGACCCATAAGAGTGAACTTAGGCCATTGGAGGACATTGATCCTTACGCATTCTCAACATGTATGATATGTCCAAATCAAAACGCCCACAATTTACGATGTGATGCTGACCTACCAACTTTTTTTTTTTTTATTTATGTGGAGTGTTTAGGCCAGCTTGCACGCACCATGATTATTCCTCATGGCTCACTGGATATCCTGCAAGCCCAGGGACAGGTTAGGCACCGCGGGGATGACAGGCATGCACATAAAGAGTCAAACCCGAAACAGAAACGGAACAAATCACACGATTGACCACAGCAACTAGCTAGGCCCTAAAGTGCACCAACTCTTAAGCCTTGTGTTCTTGACCTGACAACGGTCATTATGTTGCCAAGCTTATAGCTTTAGCAACACGCATAATCCTGAGTGGGATTCCATGTGGCATTGAGTATCAATTCAACCTCAACAAATTTCACAGCGTCAATGCCAAATTTCATCTTGAAATGCATATCTCAGAAATATTAATCATCGAATGGCTTGTCCTGAGGCACATTGAGTACATTAGGCTGTTTTTTTGGTGTTACAAAACCAAAAAATACAGACAGAGAAGAGACAGAAATATAAAATAAATAATTTTAAAGTAACTTTTTGTATATTTACATGTTTTCTCAGTATTAACAATTTTCATCTCCGAGGAAATAAAATCTTCTATTATGAGAAAATAAAATCGCAACCCTAATAACCTCTTCAATTACCGATGCACAATTTGCAAAAGCTAAGCCATGTTCAAAACAACAAAAAAAGCCATGCCTAGGTTTTAACTACCCCACCAAAATTCAACTGTAAAAATTCCTAGCTCGAAGACAAAACTAGCATGCATGGAATGAACATCTTGGCCACGTATTTGAATCTTATAACAAAAACAGCAAAGAAATGAATTATTTTGGTTGGCTGTTCTCCTGTGAAAGGTAAAAAAGGATTCCTCATGGAACAGAGCTTACAGTGCAAACTAAATCGCATGCGCTTCATCGTTTCATTGGAGTGTGCAAAAATCAAAGACGCAGAGACAGAGAGACATGGCTTTCCTTCTGCTGCACGAGCTGACAAAGCAATCTTCAACCCCAAACGCCTCACCTTCTTGTTTAATTCAATAGCATGACTTTGTGGTTTAGGACCATGCATAACAGCACCACCTCTAAACTGTGATCCAAACATTAATGTTAGGCCCACCTAACTAATCTTCAAGTTAAAGAAGCATTGACACTCAAATAAAACAAAGATCAACAAGGGTGAAAGAGGCTCTTTACCTGGGGCCAACACAACGTTCCATACCTTGCTCGGCCAGTGCCCTTTTGTCTATATGGCTTTCTTCCAGTCCCACTAACCTCACTGACTGTTTTAGTTGAATGTGCTTCCTGTCGACAAATCAATTGATACCAGTATAAGAGGCCTCCACTTTATAAAGAGGAAAGCTTAACGTGCAGGTAGCAGATTTTTTTAAGAACATGAAAGTTGATCCAATTAGGAACAAAATACTTGTCACGGTCCATGACACATAGCAAGATAAGAACTAGCAAGTCATCAGACAGATTTTCATAAAAACAAACCCAACAGGTTTTATCAATGATATGATTAGGAAGAGAGTTCTACATTTGTCATAATCCATTAATTTCTTTGAAGATTTAAGCATGGTGGTTTGAGACTACCTATTGTTGTTTTGCAAGCTGCCATCACACGACACAGTGAATAATATCATTCCTGATAGGGAAATCAAAAACATCACCAGCCAAAAACCATTAAGCCCTTGTACTAGTTATGAAAATTTGTCGCTGGAATTACAAGGTCCTGATAAAGTCCTGTATCAAAACATCATGTTAATATAATATGCCTAATTGTAATTATTTTTTTTTAAAAAAAAAAGATGAAGACAATTAAATTCAGAGCTATTAAAACTTATGCAGTGAACCAATAAGCCCAATAAGATAAATCTCATTCTCACAATTTTATATATGCAAAAGGAAAGAACATAACTAAAACTGTATTTAAATCACTCCCAAGAGTCAAAACTCACGATGCAGCGTCAACCAGTAAGAAAAGTGAACTTTTATTGGATTGTATTCACATGATATTGCATGTTCCATGGAAGAGATTAAACATCATGGAGGACACATAACATGCAAAAATAGGTGAATTGGCAGAAGGGAAAAAAATATTGCAAAAGAGTTAGAATCCCCTTCAGCATGTGATTTTTTTTCTTTTTCCTCTTCCTTATAAATTTGATGGGGGGAGAAGTGGTAATCATTAATAAAAATCTGAAGTAAGATAAAACTGTTTAAGAACTCAGGTCAAAACTATTCTACCTACCTTTTCCTTGGTTTTTTTTCTCATTTAATCAAGAAACATCCAACTAAAAGATCAATCTAGAAAAATAGCTAGATAATTGTACAACCAGACCAACTACATGACCAGGATTTGATAATATTGTGTAACCACACCAAAAGAGTTGAAACCAGAACCATATTAAGTTGCTGATTCGAGAGTCTCTGTTCAGCAGCAAGTTAAAAAAATAAATGTTCCAATCCCAATCACCCTTTTATCATTTAATACCACAGGGAGGACTCCATTGAACTAAATGTGGAGAAATGCAAAACAAGTGCACAGCATATCACTGCATTGCCATACAAGTGAAATTTAAACTCTCTTCATAGTCCGTACCTATCTCACATTGTGGCGTTACCACATTCTTTGCACATAATAAATCAGAAGGAAACAATCCATCAGTAGATTCAGGTTGGACGTCGAAACCCTTCCATAAGCAAGGGAAGAGCCCCCACCCTACATTAAAACATGCAATACCATCAGTTCATGAGTTTACCAGTCGATGCAAATCCAAAACGAGTTTGACAAGCTGCACATAAATAAGCGACATCCTCCAGGTTCAGAATTTGATGTGGGCGAAGAAGGAAAAAATTTAGAAACAATGAGTACAAACCTTGATAAAGCTACAAGATTCTGCAGAAAATAAACAATCCCCAGAAAAATGTCCATACAAATCTGTTACAACAAAGGTAACAAAATTTTAAAAAAAAAGCTAAAAAGCTAAAAATCTAAAAAAAAAAAAACACAGAAAAAATCCAGGAAAGCAAGTTCCTTTACCGTGAGAAGCTCGAAATGATTGACTAGTGAGACTTGAAGAATCACCACAGCGACCAAGCCGAGAGAAGTATCCAAAAGAACGCAAAATCCTTCTTGAAATCGACATTCATAACTCTAACTACCTAGAAGCACAACTCCACTGATCCAAGCAAGCCAATGCCACTTCACTTGTTCATCTATTACTCAAAGCTTTCTTCCCATGGGATTTCGTGGGAAGTTTAATGGGCCACTCCTCTCTTGACAAGAAGCCTATGAGAATTATGGGCTGCCTTCAAAAACAAAACATATGCCAACATATTTATTTTTTTTTTATTTGAGGTCCCATTAGGTAAAGAATATATCATAGTTTTAAAACGGGGATTCGTGGGAAGTTTAATGGGCCACTCCTCTCTTGACAAGAAGGCTTTGAGAATTATGGGCTGCTTTCAAAAACGAAACATATGCTGTTTTTTGTAAAAAAAAAATTATTTAAGGTCCCATTAGGTAAAGAATATATGATGGTTTTAAAACCTAATAATTAAATTCACTCATGAAAAGGTCTAGATTCCAAATCAAAAAAATTAACTCGAATTAATATAAAAAAACAATGATCAAAACAATATTGTTTTGACAAAAAAAATCAACTAATCTTAAAAAATCAGGTTACAAATCAACCTGGATACAACCCACCTCTTAGATCAGCCCACGTTTTATAACTAGAGAATATGCATGGTAGTGAAAAAAATAACCCTTCATTCAAAAATTAGCTTGTAATTTTCAAATGGATCAAAAAAATCATCCATTTTCAATTTAATAGAAGCATCTTTTTTCAAATAGAAGTTTCCTTATGGGTTTCTTTTTTTTCAAATGGAGAATTACAATAAGAACGCATAAAGCATTTTCAGTCAAATCGTATGATGCATTATTTCATGATATTTAGATGATAATACTTGAGTATGCATGATAATAAAGTGTTAGCAAGCATGATATTGATCTATTCATACCTTGTTTGCCATCAATATAAATAATATTTTTGTTCTTCAAGAAGAAATGTTAGCAGTGAAGTTATTTTATCTAGGTTATGAAAAATATTATGCTATTATAGGTACTAGATATATAGTATTTGTAAATGAGGTATTGGAGGAAAATTTAAAGTTAAGTTTTATTATGATTTCTGCAGTTACTTTTTAAGTATTATAAGATGAAATTATGGATTTAACAAATGTATTGGTAGAGCATCTAAGAGAAGGGAAGAAAATCCACTTTCTTTCAAAACAATTACAAATCAAAGAAAGCAAGTATATCATACAGATGAAAAGAATTTCTAAATAGCTGGATGTATACATAAAAGTCTTTTCAGTACTATACAAAATATTCAAATTAATTTTTCTAAAAAGATATAAAATTAATTATTAAATGATGAATCATCACCACACCACTAAATGAAAAAAAAAATGACATGGTTACCTGAATTTTGTTACTTTGTTATTTGTTGTCTCTGTAATATTGATATTGTATAGAATAAGTTAGTTAGAATATTTTTTAATTATTGTATATAATTGGACCATCAACACAATTTAATATACACGAGGAAATTTCTCTTTATAATTCTACTTTTTTCTATTTTATATTTTTTTTATTTCGTAATATCAGAACATTCGATCAATGATCAACACTCATAAAAATAAAATAATTCCTAATTTCTCACCATCCAAACCCCAAAAACAAGTATACCTCAATTTCTGTAACCCTTTCAGTACTACACAAAATATTCAAATATAAAGTTGATTATTAAAAATAAAAAACCTATACCAAAGCCAATAATTATAGTTGTAGAAGTCAACAGGCATGAAGAATCGATTAGATTATTATAGAGCTTGTAATGGATTAATAAGAGTAATATTGCAATAAATTAAAATTACATGAGATTTAAATTCTTTCCAGTTATAAAATTACATGACTTACATTCTAAAAATTTTACTTCTCAATCTTGTTTCCTTTTAACAGATATTCTAACTCGTAAAATTCCCATAAAAAATCCCAAGTTCAAAATCCAAATTAACCATCTTACGAGTGCTGTGGCTGTAGCAGGAATGATACATTGCTTGTGCATTATCAAATGAGAATCTAGTAAATTCTCATGCCCCTATATACATTGTGACAGATGTAGCCATTAAACTAGATCTAGCCCTGCAAGTTAACCCTTCAAAGCCTGGTCCGGACCCCCTACCAAGTCACCAGATATGGCCCCCTTTTTCAAGACTAGATCCCAAAATTGTCGAAAGTAAATACGAGTCTGTTATCGAACTCACCCACAGGAAGTTTCAAGACTTCCACAAGGACATGCAAAAGCAGATACATAACATGATGATCAACACTCGAAACAAAAAAGACTGACATGAAAACTTCATAAATAGGACATGAACTATCGCATGAGCAAGAATTTCATTTCAGCCAAAAAAGAGTCAAGTGTAAACGGGAAATGGAGCCATGCACCGATGACAAGCGTAGAAACCCGTAAGCTTCAATTTGATATCCATGGCTCCAAAACAGGCTTAAGCGGGTTATGATTCATGCAAGGAGCCCCCAGTAAAAAATTGACATTTCTTCATGCCCTGAGAGTCTTGACCTAGCAGGAACCAGGCACCGGTTTGACCACACCCATCTATAAACAGCACTTGAGAACAGCATTACTATACTATATATGTATATAATTAAGAGACGGGCTGGTTTCACAACATTCAACTACATTAGATAGCCTCTGGATGCATAAAAAGTACACAACATATATAATTTGCATGTCAAATGGGGCAAGCGTATTAAGAATTTCACTTGCATTCACTTGCATTCCAGCAGTAAAGATCAACCATGTATCATGCATGATCTTCAAAGCATTGTGGGAGAGATGTCCATTGGAAAAGGATTGCCCAAAACATTATCCATGTAGTAATGAGGATGGCCGGCATCCATCACCACAAACTGCATGTCTTCCGATGGTTTCCAGTGTCGTTTCCTTTGGTTAATGAACCAGTTGTTTATTTGCTTCTGATCCAGACCAGTGGATTCAGCAAGGGCCAGCTTCTGCGACTCCTGTTGACGCAATGTTTCAACGAATAAAACAACTAAAATATCTATGAACAAAAATATACATAAACAATTGTCAAACATAATGCAATAAAACAACTAAAATATCTATGAACAAAAATATACATAAACAATTGTCAAACATAATGCAATCTCCGAACAAGAGTTGAATTACTTGTAGTTTTAACTTTAAATAAAATTCCACTCGGCACAAACAAATTTGTGAGAGAAGGTTTGAGAATCATCCAGCAGACACCAAAAACAGCTTTGAGAAAACAAGGAAATCTAAACCAAGAGGTAATTAACCGAGGGGAAGCAAACAAGGGTTCATTTAGATCCAGTAAAAGTCTTCACGAACCACTTGTCGCATGAAACAGAAGCAAATGATGAGAGAAAGGAGAGGAGAAAAATTAGCTTTTACGGTGCTATGACATGAAGAGGGTCATAAATGCTTCCCCGGCTTCTAATTCTTACACTAAGGCTCAACAAGGAATGGCATTGACGAAGTTAGATGATAAAAAACATACATACCGATGGATATGGCCATTTGTAATGCCTGCTCCACCAATCCAGCAGCTGTTGCCTGGCTTCTTTCGGTAACTTCCCTTTCTTTCTCTTTTTCATGAACTCCTGCTTGAGACTGCCTAAATATCCACTGTACCTGCGAAGTAGCTGACCCTTCAGTTCTTGATCTTCAGCTTGAGGATCTATGAAGTTGTTATTCACATCAACCTCTTCTTCAGATGACACATTCCTATCATTGCCATCACCACAACCTGAAGACAACATAAATGAGTTAGCATCCCAAAACGCATTAAAAGGTCCCATGAAAAGTTACTGCATCAACTAGCATGATATTTTCGTAGTAAATGTGTATTGAAAGACAGTAAAGCAGCACCCATACTGCTGCTTCAACAGAAAAACCTTGCTCCATAACCACTTACATATGGAAATATACAATTATTTAAACTTCCACCATTTTCATTAAAAAAGAGGGAAGCTAGTCCTTCAAATATATTTACTGCTCCTATCCTTTCTTACTTTTTTCATGAATTACAATGAAAGAGTCAGTAACACATTGAATGACATCTGATTCTGATGAACCATCCTTAAAACTCTAATCAAACAACCATTTACCTAAAAGGTATACAAAAAGTATTGGAGTGAACTATACTATATATAGCAATAAACTAAGACAACGAAAGAGATCCTTGCATCAATGAGTAAGGCTTCATGAAAATAGATCGACAAAACTCAACATATACCACCTCATTATGAATTTGCCCTATATTTGCAGAGGGAAAAGATGAGATAATCTGAATACAAGTTCTGCACCGTTCTAGCACTAAGAAATTCATCATGGTACTGACTTCGAAAAATTCATCAGGCAGATTAGGGTTTCGTTGTTAAGATTGAAAAGCAATCCAGAAACTCTTACACCTTGTTCACGCTCATTCGATCCTACATTATAATTAAAGAAATCATGGCAGTATCACTGTAACTAGTGAGCATGAATGAAGTCCATTAATATTTAGGAGATGCAAATGAAACGGATTGCATTTTAATTACAACAAATGGATTTCCAAGTCCATTAAAGGCCTACAAGTGCTTGTTTTCCGACTCAGTATATCTTGCTCCGAAGCCAACAAAGTAAGAAGAATATATGCATACATCTTAATCCATAGAGGACTGCATTACTGTCCATGCAGAACCAGATAGATCAAGAAATTCTACCTAGATGCAACATTTAACGCACAACACTCATTATAAGAAGACAATTACCTTATAATAAGGTTGGAAATAAGCTCTCACAGCTTCATATAACTCTAATTTAGCAAAGAAATTGTTAGTTGTATTACAGAAATCTTTCAAGAGGGAGAGACATCGTCCCTTAAATACACGGTTATCACTACAGAAATAAATGAAAGATTGTGAATCAAATTTAGTCCCTTGACATGTATTGTGATTTACGTATCAAATGGGAGAACCTACTCCAATTCTAGCAATACTAGTGCTTTGCTGTCAAAATAACAAAAGAAAGACACTACAAGCTGTTCTGATTTCCATAAAATACACAACCATTAGTGAAAAGGTCCTTTCACAATGGATGCAGATCTCCTTCACATATCACAAATCATCCACCTCTAATCGCATTACCCCCATCCATGTTTCCGTCATCCTTAAAAGTTTCAAGCTCGTGATCCATAATCTGAACACTAAAATTCCAAAGGAACCCTAAAAATATGAACAATATCATCCCTCAACTCGCTAAAATATGATCACTAGTGTATCTCATGTATTTTCAAAACTTTAAACATTCAAGCCCTGCAATTGCCATCTTATCAGCGAGATGTACGAGTTGCTTTCTACGAAGAATCTTCTATGCAATCGAGACTCTAGCAGCCAGATATTAAACTAGCAATCTCCAAAAGTACTTACAATTGTATGGCAAAAACGCATATAAATTTTAAGAACCTAGCTTTCAACAACATCAACAACAGTACTAGTACAATATTGATTGGAAATAAATGGGTCAATATCTACCAATACAGGAAGTGGAATTGAAGAAAAACAAAACAAAATACACAAGCACCGAGAAGAGAATCAAATCAGAGAACATTAACCCTACCACCCCATCGATGTTCGGCAAGAAAGACCGTCTTCTCTATGGATACCCTATCACCTCAAACAGTTCCATCTAGGGAAGAAAAAAAAATGTACATGCCAGGGAAATAAATATAACAGCACCCACTTTGGGAAACAAGCTCTTCGATGTTGTCAATTAATCCTTCTTGGAAACAAACACATGCATGAAGTCCTATTAGTATTTTAATAAAGAATCAAATCAACAGTAATAAACAAGTAAAAATATTTTAATTTGGAGCTCAAAAGACCTTAACACACCGAGAGAAGGAAAGAAAAAGAGGGGAGGGGGTGGGGGTAGAGGGAGAGGTTATGATCACCAGAAATTGGAGAGGAAAGAGTGAGAGCTTTGAATTGACACTCAACCCTCTGAAGAAAAAGCATGGCTTCCTTTAAGGGTTTAGAGAGCTCTTGCTCATACTTGGTCAGCATCTCACAGTAAGCCTCCATGAATTGGTCAAGGGCTGGATCTTCACCGATGCAGCCTGTGTTAGCGGGGGCAATAGAAGCAGCCGATGCGCAAGCTTCTTCTAGCCTAGCCACCACTTCAGGTGGTGCTCCAACCTGAAGAAATACTGACATGTGTGAGATATATATATATATCCCATGAATGAAAGGGGAAGGAAGGAAAGAGGAGAACTAATTAAGCTCATGTCTCTATCATGTGTATTTGCTTAAAAGGGTTTGACCTCTCACTTTCTTTGCAACAGAATTTTTCTTGGATGCATCAAATGAACCCCGAAAGAGTTCAGGAATTGGGAGATGTTTACTTCTTAGATCCATAATTACAAGAACTTTTGGATAAATTTGAGGATAACTGAGTTAGTCTACTTCCACAAGAGAAAGAGTGTTGCTACTAGACATGCATGAGAGCAGGAAGAAACACAGATATATGGGTTTGGGGTGTTTAGTTAATAGGGTTACAGAGACTGGAAATTCAGCTTCGTTCTTCACCTTTTGACAATTAGCATAGGCAGCAAGGAGACGATGGTAGTGAGGATGAGCCATAATTTTGGCCTTAACAGAAGAACTACTACCATCATTGTTATCCATGAAATAACACCCAGTAGCAGTGACAGTGTTGTTGTGGTTGCGGTTGTGATCGTCAATAATCATAGAAGAAGAGCCACTAGCATTACTATGGATACGGTTATGGCCTTGATTGTTTGTAGGAGGTAGAGGAAGGAATAAGGTATTTGATATTGACGAATCGCCCTCATTAGCCCGATGATGATGATGAGGATGCTGATGATGAGCAGAAGACGAAGAAGACATGAGAGGCGTCATCATCATCATAGGGCATAGTCCATTACTGTTGTCTCCAAAAGCCATCATACATGAAGTGGTACTTGAACCACCATCACCACCACCACCCTCCATTATCTCTCTCTCTCTCTCTCTCTCTCTCACTATCTTATCTTTTTCTTAGTTGTTCACTTGTGTGCTTTGCAACTTGGTAGCTACTAGTGAAGTATTAGTAGTAGTACTACAAATTTTAACCCCATCCCCCCCCCCCTCTCTCTCTTCTTCTCTCTTTTTCTTCCCACCTACCTATGCAAAACCTTGTATTTTCTTTGCTCGAAAAGTGGGGTGTAGTATTAGTATTGTGCAGTGCTCTCCCGGGATTTATGCTTCAAAGAACAGACTTTTTCAGAGAAATCCTAAATAGTGATAGTGTAGATAGAAGTAGCAAAAGAGTCAGTATCTTGTTATATGTTGGTAAGAGGGTTTGGTGCTATCTTGGCAAGCGAGATAAGAGTCTCTGTCTGCCAAAAAAGACTGCACAGATTTCCTTTGGAAAATGAGTGAGGGAGCGAGTGAGTTTCTGGTCTTTAAAAAGAAAGGGGTAATAGCAGAGTGCACGCGAGAGAGAGAGAGAGAAGCCGCAGCAGCAGATGTGGCGGTGGGTTGATAGATGGTAAAATGAAAGGAAATATTTGGGTTATCTTTGAGGGACTGTTCCAAAACTTTACCTTCCCAATGAAAACTCAAGTCTCTACCTCCCTCTTTTCTTGCACTGCCACTGCCATTACTGGCAAAGAAGAAAAAAGAGAGAGAGAAAGCCAAAGTTGCGAAGAAAGAAAAATATGAACGATCAAATCGAGGAAATATGAGAAACCAGCCACGAAAGAAATCCGCCTCTAGTCTCTTTGTGGTGTAAAATGGAGGTTTTGATGGGGCACGGTTATCAATATAACCCTACACAAGTCTCTCCTCTCTCTCTCTCTCTCTCTCTCTCTCTCACTCACATACAGTATCTGTAGAGTACACTACAGTTTCTTTCTTCCTTTCATCTCTAATATTTAATGCGGGGGTTTGATAGCAATTTGTCCATTAATATTCTCCCTAACTTATATGCTGTCCTCTTCTCCACCTTAACCTTAACCCTAGGGCCTTAAAACTCCCAGTGTTATGCCCACCAACCCTCTCCCCTTCTTCTTGTTCATCTTTCGTTTTTTGCTGTGACAGTGGCCACACTTGTCCTTCTTGTTGTTTCGGTGGGCTTCGAGCTCTTCAATGCCACCCCTCTCCAACTCATCATGCTATGTTATTTTTTCACAAATCTCTTGTGAAGAATAAATCTTGATGATAAAAATAAATATATGCTAGCTAAAAGTCTTTGTTGGTGAACTAATCCACGCTACGTACGTTGCGTCGGATAAAGTTCTTTCAACATAAATAAATAAAAAAATTAGGTTATGTTATATCCAAATTATGGTTTTTTATCTGCCTCATGACTCAAATCAATGTGCCTTGAACAATTTTTATAATGTATAAAGAAAACTAACAGTAAAAATATAATATAATTTTTTAATTTTAAAAATAATAATAATTTAATCAAACTAAATTAACTCTTCAAAACAATGATTTGGATCTTAAAATCTACTAGGTTTAAAAACTTTATGTTTTTATAAAATTATTTTTTATTTAATTATATAATAAAAAATTAATTTAAAAAATCAAGCATCAACTCAATATTGAAATATTTGTTTAAAATCACAATAAACATTATAGAAAACAAACTAAAATAAGTCACAAGAGACTTGATTCTTAACATGATTTTCTTTTTAACTTGGAAACTAAAAGATGATGTTTATGTTTTGTATAGTAAATTGAGAAATATATGAACTTATAAATAAAAAAAAGTTGTTAGTACTAATTAAATATTAAAGTGAAAAGCTACATTTTTTAGTGTAAATAGAAGATAGATATACTTGTAAGTGTTTAACACCAAGTGTCATTAATTTATTTGAAATGCTTTCATTTATTTTATTTTGGTGGCCAATTGTTGTGGCTAATAACAATTTGTTTTTATTTTTATAAAACCCATGATTGCGGGGACAAACCATATCAACTCTGTAAATCTAAAAACATCCCAGATTGATGATAATATAACTTGACTTAAAATAAATATTCAATGTGAAATTTGTTTTATATAAATATCAAGACAAAACATATTATATCAATTTAGTTTAACCTCTAAATTTACATGTTAGATTATGAGACTACATTAACATCATACAAAATAAATTAAAATAAATTTAAAAACTTAATTATCAATAAACCTAATGTTTAATGGTGAAATTAAAAAAATCAATTAAAAAAATTACTCAAGTCGGCCCTATTTAACCTACCAATAGCATGCGACATATCGCATGTTGTTATGTTTCTTAATTATCTATATTGATCAGAAAAAATAAATAAGATTCAAGTTTTAAAACCTAAAAACTTATTGTTCTAGTAATCGTGACTCGAAAACATCTAAAAAACATTTTAAAAATCTTCATAGACCACTTAATGACTCTAAAATAACTCAAAAAATAAAAATCAACTAAATAAAAAAATTTAAGTGGAGCTCGATCTTCTTTTCTATACATGTTTATAGAAAAATGCCCACCATCATCAAACTTTTCTCGTCAAAATGGACTTGTTAATACCAAGAATGACATGTTTTATCATTGAAAAGTAATCATTTGTCATTTTTCTCTATCATTTGTTAATTTTAAGTGACTTTCTCTTTTATTTATAAAACTCGTGAATTGAAATGTTATAAGAACGAAATTTTTTTACCAAATAAAAATTGCAAAAACTAAATAGATTATAAAGTAAGAAAAAACAAAGTATATAAACTAAATATATCTATTTTATAACGAATTTGAGATTGACCATGAGATTTTTACTTGTTTTACAAATTGGTCATCTTTTGCCTTAACAAGTTTTAAGAAACTGGTCATTGATTCAGTCATGAAAGATTGCAATTGAAAAAAATACGATGAGTAAAACAGAATAAAACTGAAATGGTTCATGGCAAATTCCAAATATCAGCTTGGAAATTAATTTCAAGTAGTACTATTTAGAGTATATGGTTGCTGAGGAACAAAATTGTTTTTGAGGAGGGAATTATAAACTTGTTTGATTGTTTCTCCACCATCCTTCATCGGGTTGCTATTTGGTTGCATACTCAAGATTCAAACTTCAATTATACAGGAAATGACCTCTTAAGATCTTCTAATGACATCAAATTATGGTGTAATAAGAAATCTTAGGTAGTCTTCTTGTTGTTTGTTGTAGATCAGTTTTTTTCTTTCTTTTTTCTTTTTTATATCGCTTGTATTTCTTTTTGGCTATTCGCTTTATGGCCTTCTCAATATACTCTCGATGACTATAAAAAAAAAGTAAAATGGAATAACATTTTTGAGTTATTTGAATTGCTATAGTGTTTTAATAATTTAGTGTATTTTTTTATGTCCTTTAGTGAAATTATATGATGCATTAATTTGACATGTGACATCTAGTAATTTTCTTTACCAAGTAGTTTTTTGATTTTTAGATCCCTACTAAACAAATTTATATTATATTTTTGTGACATGCATGAAAATAACACAAGAAATTAAGCAAGTACGAGAACATAGAGTTCAAACGAAAAGGCTCTCCATATAAATAAATATGATTCAGATTTTTTTATTAAATATTTTATGTCAAAATAGTGAGTCCCTCTATAAAGTTTATAATTTCTTTAATAAATTTAAAAATCAACCTGAATAAACTAGAAAATACAAAATAAAAGAAAAGGTAATAAAAAATATAAATAAACCACAAAACTAAAAAACAAAAAAAAAAGCCAAAACAAAACCTTCTAGGTCTAATTTAGAAGCTTTTGGGACCGTCACCAGTTAAAATAGGTAATCTTCTAATTATTCGAATGCGATTCAGTGATGGAATCAAATTCTAAAGACCTCTTCATTAGTTTGATCATTTTACACTATCTAAGGTCATATTTGTTTTTTGAAATTTATTTTCTGAAAAGTTATTTTTAAAATTTTTCTATATATATTTGTTATTAAAAAAGTTGGTAAATAAAAAATACTTTTCAGTCAAAAAAAAATTTGGCTTGATTTCTAGAAAAGTGTTTTCGTGAAAAATTTGGGTGAAAAACATTTTTTAGAAGTTGTGAAAAAATTAAAAATGTCATATTATTTGCTGATTATATCAAATTTGATCATCAAACTTTTAATTGCTATATATTTTTTGTTTTGAATATTTATTTTTCAATTTCATCTCTTAAAAATTAATTTTTATATTAATTTTGGTACTCATTTTTATAACTGTTATTTGTTTTTCCCTTATCATTTTTTTATTGAAATTTTTTATGTATTAAATTCGTCCTCGTTCTTTTGATTGTTACTTATTTTATTTGAAATAATTTGTGAAATTTTAATTATTATTATTATTATTTTAATTTCTTCATCTTTTATTTTTTTTAGCTTTGATTTCTATTATTTTGATCATTATTTATTTTATTTGAGATAATTTATGAAATTATATTTTTTTAAAATTTCATTGTCATTCAACTTTTTAATTTGTAAAATTTGTTCCTTGTTATTTTAATAAACTGAGAAAAATAAAATATTAATAAGTTATTTTTCAGCTTATTTTTTATGACATAATTAAATACTAAAAAGTATTTTTCAATTTATTTTTTATTACACTATCAAATATCATAAAATAATTTATTTTCTAGCAAACAAACAAGTTTTAATTTTAATTGGAGATGTGCCCCTCGATAAACCACCGACAAGACAATATCTTCTGTAATAAAGGGGATGGTTTTTAAAATACAAACAACCGACAAAACAATAAATGATATTTTGTAATACATGGAAATATTCAGAAGTGAACATACAAAATAGAAGTGATGGAATATCTATAATATAACCTCAATGAGTTCAGGATTTGTGTCCTGCTTGTTGCCCCTCGGTATTCAAATCTCGAAGCCATGCTCAAGAAATTTTATTCTCCTGGAAGTATCAAATTAGTATAAAGGTGTAAAAGAGATGTGATCTCATCTCGATTAGCATGCAAAAATACCTTCGAATTCCACAAAATTGACGTTTCACATGGCCCTAAATCCCCCTTTTCAGAAAGTGAATTTCTTTTAAAATTAGGGGAATCATATTCTCTAGGGTTTGGACGTGAAAAATATTTTCTATTCAGGTGTTACGGGGAGATGAATATAAAAGAATAATATAAATTATATTTTAAAATTTTATTAAATAATTTAAATTATTGAGTTGAGATGATTTTTTAATATGATATTAAAGTTTTGATGATCAAGCGGTCACGAGTTCAAATCTCACTATTCTTATTTATTTTATAAAAATTAAATATAATATAATGTGAATTTATACAAGTTTCAAGTTCAAACGACTTTTATTTAAGAGAGTATGTTACAAAATAATATAAATTATATATTAAGTTTGTACAAGTTTTAAATTTAAATAACTTTTATTTAAATAGATATATTATAAAATAATATAAATTATATATTAAAATCACGTCTAATAATTTTTAGACTATTAAATTAAAATAAATCTTTAAATTTTACATGATGTGATTCAATAAATCTGAGCCGGTGAAAACACTGCCACATTTATGTTGTCTCCGCCCTGCAAGCATTTTTAAGACATCCATGTACTGTTCAATTGTCATTGATGTTTGGTGGACTGATATTTTTACCAATAAAACATGTGCTATAAATTTTGCATGCCTTGCATTTTCTCAGCACCCTGTTTGTCACGAGCAGTTACAATTTTTAGTCTTCTATCAAGATATTTATGTCTTTTACCCAGAAATTAAATCTATAGGTTGATAATATATGATCATGTGTATGATTTTCTATAAATACTAATTAATATTGTCAGAGTAAACTAATTTGAGTTTTGATGGTAAGATTATAATTTCGTTTAAATGTGATGTTTTTTTTAATAATGAATCAAATATTGCAGAAACAAATAATATAAGATTTCATTTTAAAATAATAATCAAATTTGTGAATTTATAATCTATAGATAGATATAAATTAACCGAACCGCTCATAACCCATTCAAATCCCCATTTGTTGTAACACGTTTGTAATTATAAGGTGTTTAAAAATGTAATTCCAGTTATTTTTTAAAATATTTTTAATTTAAAAATACATTAAAATAATATATTTAATATATATAATATATATATATATATATTTTTTTTTGATATTAATACATTAAAATAATCTAAAAACATTAATAAAATATTAATTTTTTAAAAATATTTTTGAAACATAAAAATAAAAAGCATCCATCTCTATTGGAATTTCCACGCAACAATGGCTATGGCTATAAAAGATGTTAAATACTGGCTGCAATGAAATTTATGTTCTTATTTTCTAATTCCCTTTGGACCGCATCTGGTATAACTTTGGTTTTTAACTGGAGCTTTTTCCTTGACCGTAATTATTGTAGCTGTGACCATAATTGTTAAAGTGTCTGCTAATACTTTTGTGTTAAAATGAAATTCAAAGATCCAAAGGTCTCGATTTATGGTTTCTAGCTTTTGACTGCCAAATGTCTTTTAAAATTCTTCCAAACCTTGTTCATATTACTAACTCTTGAAGAAAAGCTAAGGCCCCAAAAGTTCTTTTTTCTTTTTTCAAATAAAAAAAAAACCAAAAGTTTTTCATTAGTGATTATAGTTTAAATATCATAGAATTTATCCTAGTATTAATAATTAAAATAATTATAACTATTTAGTAGGTGATTCGGTGATAAGAGTTTAGAATTAAAGGATCTGATTTTCCGGTGATCTAAAGTTTGAACCATGTGATTACTAATACGATAATCACTAGAGATTTACATGGTCGTTAATTTTAAGATTCGTGGGATTAGTTGAGGTGTACATAAGTTAACCCGAACATTTATATTAATAAAAATAATAATAATTAGAACAATTATATTCAACTGATATAAGATTATATCCATTTACTCAACAAGCAAACATTTTTATTGAATGTTCGTTCTCTCTCGCAGGAAGCTGTTAAGAGTATACACAAAAAACTCTTCAATTGTTCAAAAATAGATTAATTGTACTTGTAACTGGGTTGCTGACGATGTAGCGCAAAAGGCCCTGCGTGCTTATCTGCTGGGTCCCAGATCATTCGGAGAATTCTATCTTTTTCTGGGGTATCATTAATTAAATTATAATAGTGATGATGATTTAAAATATATTTTTTTAAAAAAATATATTAAAATAATAATTTTTATTTTTAAAAAATTATTTTTCAGATTAGTTATATAAAAAATTATAGTTTTATCCGTGTTTTCAAATATTCTCTTAATTAAAAAAAAATGAATTATACCCCTTAAATGTTCATATGACAACTTTTAGATTCCCAAAATACATGGGAAAACTGAATTCAAAATTGAGATATCACGTTTTTAAGTCTAGTTAGGAAAAAAAATTATGATTAGTCTATTGATAAAGGAGGTCTCTCAGGACTTGACAGGTGGAGAAAAATGACTTATACTTGTAGAATTCACGGCTATGATTTTTAAGACTTCAAATAAATGGTCAATTTAAAAAAAAACCCACTTGGAGAGAGAGATTGACGTGTTTTTAGTGTTTCTAATTAATTTTATTTCTATGTGTGTGTGTGTGTGTATATTTGTTATTTGTTATTTGTAAAATACAATCTTTACAGGCTGTATAATGAAAAAAAGAAGAGATATCTAATATACTTTGTTTTTATATCTATTTTAATTAATCAATTAATTTTCATTGATTAAAACATGAATATTTCATTTTTAACTTCGTTTTTATTTATTTCTTGTTAGTTGTAACTACTTATTTGACATTTGATAAATTCACTAAATTGACTATGGACTGGAATGAAATGTTTTTATTTTTAAATGATATTGTTTTAGTTTTATTAAAAAAAACATCTTTAATTATTTTGTTTAAAATATTGTATTGACAATTTTGTTTTTAAATTGCATCCAGTAAGATCTTGCTCAATTTTTACGAGATTAACTAGGATTTGACTAGATTAATTTTCAAACCATTTCGAAATAAAATCCAGAACTGACTATCGTGTTATTTTTAAACTATGTTTGGTTATATAATGCAATTTGTGTTAAATTTTCATTTAAAACTCCAGCTAAAATAAAGCTATAATTTATAATTATTCTTAAATTTATTTTTTTAAACTAAACCACAATCATAAAAATATTTGATATTATCTTACATGATATATATTTTTAAAAATAAATTTTGATTAAAAATATATTAATTTATTTTAAGTTTTTTTTTTGCATTAACCCATCAATACTACTAAAAATAATTAAAAAACTCATAAATTTAATATTTTTTTTATAAAAAAATTCCAAAAAACACTTAAAACAAAAAACAACGTCACTCCCGAAAACACAACTGAGATTTGTGGCCAGTGAAATCCGCAAAAGAAGAAAGAAGAGCTTAAAAACAAGACAAGGAATTGCATGCTGTAATCTAATCTGATCTCCATGAACTGTAAAAATCCGGACCCCCTTATCCCACCTCTGTTCACAAAACACATGTGCACTCGACGAACAAGTCATGGACAGGTGAAGACGAAAAACAAACAGAAGGGAGAAAAGATCTTTTGGCAAGATTGAAAATATGTAGCTTTTCTTGCACCATAATTATTAGCTTAGTCACAGTCATAGCATCTAATCCAAGCTCTGTTAGCAGGGGAAAAAACAGTGGGTTACCGCCGTTTAAAAAGCTGATAAAGGTTGTGGGACAGTCCGAATGTCTCTTCTCGACACGGCTGGTCGCAAGATTTAAATTTTTCTTTTTCTAAAATCATCTTCTCTACATGTTTATATCATTTTAATTTGTTAAGGTTAATAAATTTTTAAAAATAATTACCATACACCATGGCAGCTCTAGCCTCTAGCTTCAACGAATCATGGCTTCTAGCTCCACTCGTCTCGAGCAAATTGTCTCCTAGCTCTTCCTCGTCTAATCCCAATCGCCACCAAAATAGCGGTGTTGTAATCATTAATTGTGATCATGAATGATTTCGCATCTTGATAAAGTCATCTGGTTTGCAGGAAATATGTTCATGTATAACATTTTAAATGCGATAAATATTACATTGTTTGATAGATAATAAATTGATTAGAGTAGAATTTAGTAAAGAAGTATTTTTTGTGATGAAATATATTAAAATAATATTTTTTTATTTTTAAAAATTATTTTTAAAATCACTATATTTAAACGTTTTGAAACACGCAAACGCTCATTGATTGGTTATTAAATATTTACATTTGTCATTTATTTAAAATGTTTTTGAAAGATTACAAATATTTTTATATAAAACATTTTACTTAGAACTAACAACCGTTAATTAAGAATGAAAAACCCCCCCACATACTGTACATGACTAGTGAAATAGTAACTTAAGGACTCCTTGTAGTACTCTTCTTGTGCAGTCCAAGAGGCAGGCATGTAGCTTGTAACGCCTGCATATGAGAGGCTTGTACATGATAAAAGAGGCAGGCATGCATGTAGCTTGGAATAATTTTTGTACTGTTTTCTTTTTGTCTTTCGAAAGTTTTTTTTAAATAATTTATATATTTTTTATTATTTTAATTTTTTCAGATTATTTTAATGTTAAAAATAATTTTTTAAAATAAAAAATATTTTAATATATTTTCAAATAAAAAATATTTTAAAAAATAATATATACCATACTTATAAATAAATAAATAAATAAAACATGGAGTGCTTTCTTTTGTTTTATGTTGTGAATCTTGATTGAATTCGTCATTCATGTGCTGTCTTTTTTTTTTCCCTCTCATTCGAAGCCAATGGCACTAATCGCTTAGAAAACGTGGGAGTAAAAATATTCTTTGGTCCTGCTTCGTATTATTCTGTTTATTTTATTGTTTTAAAAATATTTTTTAAAAAAATTAAAATAATTTTATTTTTTTATTTACTTTAAATTAATAGATTTTTAGTGTTTTCAAATTATTTTGATGTACTTATATCAAAAATAATTTTTAAAAAATAAAAAAAATATTATTAACATTTATTTTAACACGAAAAACTATTTTAAAATAACTGTAACCACGCTGAAAAACAAATTGGTTTTTTCTAATCTATTGGTTTTTCTCTAAGCTCTCACTACCTAATAATGTTATAAATCAGATCCAATTCAGCAGGTCAACCTCTAAACCACTAGCTCAATGGTCAAACACAGAGATTTGGAGCTGGACAGTGTTGAACAAGAGTGAAGGGACTACTTATATATATTTTCAAAAACCAAGGACTAATTAGAATTTAAATGGTCAAACACAGAGATCATGGAATTGCATGTTACTTCCATTTTTTCGTCTTGAAGAGACCCCCACGTGTATGAAGTGTGCTTCATGTGACTACCGGCTCCTGTATGAATTGAGTTAGCTGTGAACGGGTTTGGTGCCAGCTCCAAGAGAAGACAGACCAGGGAGCGGTCAGGGTTGGCCCTGGTCCCTAAGACTGAGATTCTTGCCATCTCACCCTTTAATGATTGATTTATATAGTCCTTATTTTTTGAGAGATTTAAAATCCATCCCTGTGAAGTTCAGATGTCTTCCATCCTCTTAGTACCTAAAAGATGTGTTCTTTATATTTTTTAGATGCTATTTGTCATTGCCTTATTATTGTTGCCTGTGTTTGGATGTTTTTGGCATAAATAAAAATCATATATATATATATATATATATATATGTTTTTTTAATAGTTTTAATATGCTGATATTAAAAATAAAAAATATAAAAAAAATTATATTAATATATTGTTAAATAAAAAGCACTTTTGAGAAGTATCTCACCGCAACTTCAAATACTATTTTAATATTTCAAAAAAACAGAAAAAAACCTTCATGCAAGGATAATGAATTTCCCTTTGTTTCTTCGAAAGAAAACCTAGTTTAACACCCATAAAATAAAAAATTATTACTTTATTTTTATACTGGTAAAAATATAAAATAAAGGTTGAGTAAATGATTGTCTCAAAATCCTTTTAACAAATTAATATGTGTTTGGTGATATAAAAATTATATCACCAAACACATATTTTATATGCAAAGTATATATATACTTTAAAGAGAAAATAATTGTATGATTTCTATCACATGAATGCATCTTTCCCTTTTATTTCAATGCTCAAATTGTCGTTTAATATACAAGTTTCCTATTCTGGGCATGACCCAATTTAAGAAACTATCTACTGAAAACACATAAATAACGTAGGGTAGGGTGCACAATCAAGAAAAGGGTCGTGTACACCAAGGCAAGCAAGGTTGGTGCATGTCGTGTGCGTGTGTGTATATTTATATATATATTTTTATACACACACCCAAGCATATAATCTATCAAGAACAGAAAAATCCCAGAGGTCCGCAATCGATCTGGGTCCAGGGCATGTGTGGTTCCTCTGGTGGAGTCCAAGTTGATACCTTTAATTATTATTTAATATAGAATTATTTAAATGTTTTATTTAATGTCTTAAATTACTGAATTGAAATGATTATTTAATAAATATTAAATTATTAACAACTAAACAATCAGAAAGTTCATCTAATATTTTATGTTTGAGTTTACAATGATTACTTATATAGATTTCAAGTTAAATAGTTATTTGACAAATATTAAAAAAAATGACTCAGCTCCCTATCATATTCAAGCTCGTATGGAACCCAACTCTCAAATTCTTCTCTTTTACAATTTGCCTTTGATATGGAGAATCAATGTCAGATCTCAGAAGGGGAGAACCCTAAGCTTTGTTCCGTGTCTGATGCATTAGCTACGTAAATTTTGACACCAGATCGGTGGTCTGCAGGGGTTAGGGTTATCAGTATAACAAATAGGAGGGGGAGAGAGGGGATAGTGAATTTTAGTGAAGTGTCACAGTACGCGAATCCGTCACAACAGGGTAAGAATAAGAGAAAAGCAAGAAAGAAAGCAGAGAGAGAGAGAGAGAGAGAGAGAGAGAGAGGGACGTCATTGCTAGAGGTGTATGCAAGTGTGTGGAGGTTTTGAAGGGTGTGGAGAGCAGCGGAAGACAGAGGGTATAATAATATTGGGAAGGGAAAGGAAGGGACAGCAAACCCTAGCTAGGCAGAGGTCCTTTCAACCTACTATATTATTAGCTTTTCTGATTTTAACTTTACGTCTTTTCTATCAACAGTTGCATGATATAACGTAAAGGGTTTTCTTCTTTTCCAATTTTATATTTTTTTTCCCTTCCATCCAAAGTTTTTTTTTTAATATATATAAATAAAAAACAAAACCAGGCCTTTCTTGTTTTTGATTATTAGATACGACTGTATAACAAAGATATTAAACGCAGATAACCCGGACAAAACACAAATTATAAGCACACGGGTTGATCATGGTGGTTTTAATATTATTTTTGAAAAAACTAAAATAACTTTATTTAATTTTTTAAAAAATCAAAATAAAATTTAACTTGGTCAATCAGATTATAAGTTGATAAATTAATTGAATTTAATCTAATTTAATATAATCTAATTTAAAATCTAATACAAGAATTAAATTTCAGGTTAAATGGATCATAGACTTTAATAATATTTTTATAACATCTGACCTAATTTAACTATTATTAGTTTAAGGGTTTAATCAATCAAAAGTAATCAAAGCACATTTACCAATAAGTTCTTGGCTCAAAGTCAACAAATTCTCGATATCAGTTTAGATTCTCAATATTTATATTCCATGAAACAAATATATTTAAATCATTCATATAGTAAACATCTATTTGATTACTGGGTTCATATTGTCTGGAATCAAATGATAGATTGTGAGAGATAAATTCTACATAATTAAATTAAATTATTTTTAAAAAAATAAAACACCTTACCATATATAGAAGAAAAAAAAATAAATTTATTCTCTTTCATATGAGATACTCCACAAGCTATCACTTCTGGAAATGTTCGTCCTCTATATATTTCTCTAATTCTCTTATGAGCAGTCATAATCGACAACAACATTAAAAACAACGAAGACGACAAGCCAGTAATGTAAAGTGTGTCTCATAGGTCAAGAAATTCTATAATCTCTTGGACGCTGTTAAGCCAAATTATTTTATCTTGTCCCACTCAAAGGGTGCAGAAGCCATTAAAAATATACGAAGCCGCTCCCCAACTCCGATTTCTCTGCTTTTTTTTGGATCACCGCATTAAAATGCTGTTCTTCCTTGTATTTTTACGTGTCAAGATGTGTTTTAAAAATATATTTAATATTAAAAAAATTAAATTTTATTTTTTAAAATAATTTTAATGATTTTTTTTAAAAAATTATTATGCAATATAATACTTAACATTTAATAATTAAATTAGATGAAAGTGCATGCCAACTTGGCTTGCAATAAGGATTTAACTTCATTGATGATGCTCAAATTAAATTGGGATATGATTTTAGTTTACCATGTAGGGTTCTTATCCTGTCATTTTTAGTTTGTGTGGGCAAGTTAAGTTGAATTTAATTGGATGGCTTCTCTTTTATTTTTTATATATGTCAATCCGGTTCAAGACTTGAGTTCGAGTCGAGTGAATTTATATTTGAATTATTAGGTTAATTTAAATCATGATTTAAAATAATAAAAGAGAACTTGGCTTGATTAAATAAAAAATTAAAGGAAGACTCGACCCGAATTAGATTCTTAATTAATTGGATGGTTTCCTTTTCTTTTTATATCAATTGAGTTGAAGACTCGAGTTGCTAATTGAGTGAATTTATATATGAATTAGCAAGTTAATTTGATAAAACCCGAATTAGATTCTTAATTAATGGATGATTGAATTGATACCAGGTTTCACAACTGGGCTGGAAAAGTAGTCTTCTTTTGCTTTTTTTCTTGTCTTTGTTATGCGGTAGGCGAAATCATGTTAATCTTTGAACATTCAATCTGGCCACTTGTGATGAGGTGTGTGTTATTAAGAAATAAGGCGTCTCTTATTGGTGAAAACTCGATCGAAGAAGATGAAGGCCACTGTCTCACTGTTCTTTGACGATATCAAACATCAACAATTCAACTCTAGCATAAGTTTTGATATGCCATAAACAGAAAAGCTTCTTGACTTCGAGGTGCAATGGATCTTTACTCGGGCTTCTTTTTAGTCTTTATATAATCATCATTCACACAGGGCAGACAGTTGAGAACCGTAGTGCTTATTGCATGGCCATTCAATAGATTACACCAGCACAACCCACAAGAAGATTACATCTCTTAATAGAAAAAGATTCCATGGCTGCTGCTTAAGATTTCAGAGGACCCTAGCCTGATGGTTCTGTAAGAATAATGAAGATCTCAAAACGAAAGACAACAATCTTGGCAATCAGAGGACCCTAGCCTGATAGTTTTACAAGAATAGTAAAAAAAGTATGGTTGGGATTGTTTTTTAAAATGATTTTAACTTGAAAGTTTATAAAAATAATTTTATTTAAATTTTAAAATTTATTTTTTTTATTAGCATATCAAAATCATTCAAAATTATTAAAAATATATTTAAAATGCATAAACAAACAATTTCAAATTCTAAATGGAACCCATAATTGAAGTGCAGGAGAGAAACAACTAATCATCACGATCAAATTAGCTATTTAGTATTGTTCTACTTACCACGGAATCTAATTAATGATACTTCTGTTTGAAATTCTATCTTTATTAGTGTAAACAAAGAACGTCCATTCCTGTCAAATTGAGCTACACGTTCAGATTAGTCGCCCAACAACAACACAAGGAAGGGCCACCGGCGTTGTCGTTTTAGTGTCATGGGACCCGGCCTGACTTAACGGGTTAACTCAATGACCCATCGATCTGCAGCTTAGCATGACAAGTCAGCTTGATTACCCGTTTACTCAAGACCTGGCCTGGCAAGTCACTTGTTACACTAGTTTCCGCCAAGGCAAAATATTTCTATATGAACCTGCAAAATTAAAATGATGACAGAATCTTCAAGTACAGGATATAATTATTAGCTGAGCTTAAATAAATTAAGTAGAAGGCCAACTGGCCATGATCAGACCTTGGTTAATCTTCTGCTTACAGGTGTTGGAGATTACAATTTGTCATTAGAATTGTGTCAAGACTGGTGTGAATTGTGAAGGGTGAGATTGATGTCATGTGTTTAGGAGAGCACGTGTTTATATTCTTCAGAATTGTCAATAAAAGTTGGGATGATTCGATCCTGCTACTCTAATCCTCCAAAATCAAGTTTTCCAAACATTTTCAATGGCCTAGATCTTGATCAAGGTGTTGTTCACATTTTCTTGATTAACTTTGTGAGCCTGCTCCTTATTTAATTTTTTTGATAATATGATAACGATATTTTTTAAAATATTTTTTATTTATAAAAAATATTAAAATGATTTATTTTTATTTTTAAAATTAATATATTTAATGATTTGAAAATACTAAAAAAATATTAATCTAAAATAAAAAATCAAATCTTAATAAAAAATAAATTAAAACTCATTCCAAGACGTGTCTTTATTATTGGATTGTGTTTTACTATTACATTATTTGTAAAAAAATAGAAATGTATTTGATTTAAGTAAATAAATAAAATAAAATAAATATATTATTGAAATAATTTTAATGTGAATTTTTGTCAGATATAATGAAACATGTTTTTTTTTTATTTTTATCCCTTCTATTGCAAGATAGGAATCTATAATAAAATGCCGGCAGGTCTTGATCATTATAGTCAATTCAATAGTATCTTCAAATCTACGCAAAAATAAAGTACTAGACATTGGTTGAAATAGCATAAATAACAAGCATGGATTTGTTAAACATAGAAAATATTAATCGAGTATATATATTTTGTTTCTTCAAGAAATGAAAATCATATAAACACCCATTGATCAACGTGCAGTGCAAAGGGGCAAGTAATGCAAGAGTTGCATGATTTAACAACATTCCATGAGTGCCCATACATAGCTGAAGTTGTAAAGATATCTGCTTGATGACAATTGCATGCTTGTGTTCCTTGACAGCTTATGAAATGAGCTGTGGGTGTCAGATTAAAGGTCTTGCTCGCAGCAACAACCACTTGATTACTCGAGTTTTAATGATAATTGCATGCTTTCGTCCATTGACAGCTTAGAAAGGCACCAGGATACTGTTATCTTGTGCATTGCCATAGGAAGCAAGAAGTTCCTTGGAGGTCTTAAGCATGGAGATAATAATTAAAGTAGCTACTAATGATTTTGACAGCAAGCAAGAAACCATACGGTCAACTTATCTGATGCAACTCAGAGGCCAATATTATTGGCAAACAGTCTATGAACTTAAACCACAATTGGGACGTCATGATCAATGCAAAGTACAGTCAACTTGTAGATTAAAGAGAAATTAACCCTCAAGGGAAACCACTTTGAATGGTGGGGTCTTAGTTTTCTTTTCAAAATTGTATGTGCACCAGCACCACATAAGCGAAGATCTTCAATCAATAATCCAACCACTAATTTCATTCATAAAGTGGATGGCACCACTCTCGGTTTCTTTGAAATGTGGACATGAAGTTATCAGTGTGTTTCCCTAATGGTCTGATATTCGCTCGCAAATTGGCAACAAGAGGAGGCCGGGAATCTTGCTTTGCTACACGAGGCATGAGCAGCTAGCTTACCTATGATCCTATCTATGGCCTTGTGTACATGTTCCTTGACATGACCCCCAATGACTTGCTTGAGGGTGCGTTTGGCTTGCAGAAGAAATTTGGCTGGACTAGATGAATTTGTCGTCCCATGGAGAAAATCAAAGAGCTTTTGGAACACACCAACTAACTTGCAGATGAACTTGTTTTGTCTGGTTTCATGCATCAAGTGCTATCTATGTGTATAGCATTATTTAAGTGTGTGTGTGTGTAGTAGTGAATAACATCCTGGAGATATTTTACTAAAATGTTTTTACGAGCATAATTATTAAATCTAATTTAGTCTCATTAGTTAGAATTAGAGAACTAATTTTGATCTTGATATGGCTACAATTAAGTGATTTAACCATGTCAATACCAAAAAAACTTTTAAAAAACTTAAAATAATATTGTTTTAAATAAAAATAATAAATATGAGTTAACCATAGTTTCTTTTCTGGATGAAACTTCAGAAAAAATCTGACAATTATAATTATAAATAAGTTTAACTTCTGATTTCTAGCTTTTAAGCAACTTTTCGAAAATTACAAAACCTTTTTTTTTTAGTGACTTTTGAGGGGGGATACTTACAAAAATACCATGTCGCCTAACGGGCTCTAAATCATGCAAGGCTGTCATGTTGATGCATGGCTAGCACATGGGCTCAGGGGGACCCTTTAGTCCGGCGAGCCCTAAAGAGGGGAAATTTTCAAATGGTAGCACAAACGGGTTCTTTTGGCCGACAAAAGAATCTTTTTCTTGTCTAATCCATGGCACAATGAATGGGGATAGAAACTGTTGAGAGGGGTGTTTTGAGATGCCTCACCGGCTCACTGTGATCATTAGATGCCTTACCAAGTAGTGAATAAGATACCTTGCGTGCATCCGCTTTAGAGACAGAGATCTTTTAGTCTTACTTTGTAAAGGATGTTAGGTACGAAGAGACATTTTTAGATTGTAGACTTCGGCCTGGAGTCCAGGACTATCCAGGGCATGTACTGCAGCTGCCTAGTGCTAAGCCACTCTGTTAAGGCTACAGTCCTTTCCTCAGTTCAGGGCTGGGCTTGTGAGCCATGGGCTGGCTACTGCAGATTTTGCAAGTGCTAATCCAGCAAGGATCTAGCAATGGTTCCTTGTACTCATTTACTTCAATCCTATTCACCAAGTTGGGCCATGCTTGCATGGGTGCATGGGTTACTCTGGTTTGGAGGACTGTAGGGGAAGAACAGCTGCCGGCAATATGAATAAAGTGGGCAGTGAGAAAATGTCAAGCAAGCAAAACAACAGCATACAATTTACAAGACATCGCAGAAGAATACATTTTGGAATCACAAAATTCAACTCCATTTTCCAATCAACCAGCCGCCAACCCTCATTTTTGTATACAAGGAAACATATGTTCAAGGTCTTCATGTTCATAAAATCGGTTCACTTGCTGCAAGAAACAGCTCCATCATGCCTAGAGACAGTATGCAACCCTCTTGCAGCTTTTGCTAGAATTTCTGAATAACAACTGAATTGGCAAGGCCTGCCTGCTCTATTGTCTGTGTTGGATCAGTAAGAAGCTTAGGTGGGAAACCCATCAACTGCAGTTGATAATTAAGAGCAGCCCCAGGCCTGGAAGCATCTATGAAGGATCGAATGTCATTGACTGTGTGATGATTATTAAAGTGGGCCACCATGCGGGTCCCATCAGCCAGCCTAAGCTGAATTGAAGTCGATGGCAGTGTTTCATCCACAACCAGGCCCATAAAAGGGGTTGGAGCAGAGTTCAGAGGAGCAGGATCAGCTGTTGGTTCAGTTGCAAGTGCAGTACTGCTGCTTCCTAGAGTTCTCCCTACACCTTGGAATGGAACATGGCGCTGCCTCTCTGGTTCCTGCAGGAAAACAATGACAGAGGAGTGTCAGTACGGCTCAGCACCAATGTCTTTCAAACACATGTACCAACGCCGATGTATTTCAAACACAAATGTGAAAGCATGCTGATGCTCTTTTCGGGAACAAGACTGACCAAAACACTGACTCGGAGATTAAAAAAGGATGACAATTTCTAAAGTTCCAAAAATAATGATTAGTCTAAGTAAGAAAAGAGTGAGAGAAAGGGACTCACTGGGCACTTTTGATCCCTCCTAATCAAATTGACATGAACTGAGGACCTTCTATCCGCTGGTTCAAGCTCCTTCGGGCACTCGGACTTCCTGATGCTCTGCAATAAAACATTATAAAACAAAATCATAATATCACCACAAACAATAATAACGAAGAAATAAGGGACCAGGAATAAGTAAAACACGACGACATAAAACAAAAGCTGCCCTAGCATATGCTGCTACAAATAAAGGTTCAAGAGAACGTAGAAAAAGAAGTCTTAGGATGAACTACCTATCTAGCAGAATCATTAGTCATTATTGAAACAAGCAAGATAGTGAAAAGATATTGATTGAGAATGATGCAATTACCACGAGCTTTGAATTTTTCTCACACATAAGGGGTGGAAACAATCACTAACTACAAATCAAAACTCCACTTTGTTAAATTTTTCTTCTCACTCTATATAATTTCTTTTATTTCATTTTATATCTATATTGTTATTACCTCTAAGAAAGATGCATTTTCGGGATCGTCCAGACTTCTCAAAGGGCCATCATTTACAGTGAAACCATTCGTCCAGAAAACAATATTGTGAACAACAGCTTCAGGTTGTTGAGGAGCAGATGGTACAGTCTCCCCTGAGAGTAATCTCCCAGTTCCACTAAAGCTACTTGAGCTTGAAGATTGATTAATATTCTCCAAAGGCCCTTCAACAGCACCAAGCTGTCTAGCTTGATTGAAAATTGCATCCACGTCATTACCCTTTGTAGGATCTTGGACAAGCATACCACTGCAACCATAAAAATTAGAATTGCGCAAAGTACTTAAATAAACACATTTCATACATATATTATATAAAGGAAGGAATGACCAAGGGCAACAAGTCAGATAAAAACAAATGATAGACATAGGCATTAGCAAATAAAGCTTTGTGAAATATTTCAGGAGCCACAGTTGTGGGATTGAAAAGCTTTCTAACATTTGCGAGATAAAGAGCAAAAAATCTTAAAATTATTGAATTAACAAATAGTTGAAAATATGAAAATACACCAAGATCAAATTTGGTTCCTTACAATATTACAAAGGATTGGAATTATAAGTGCTTTAAATACAAAATACAACGGAATAGCTTATGACAGGGCTCGATAAATATATGACAGAAATAAAGCTAACAATGCACTAAAGAACCATCATCTATAAACATTCCAGAACCATGGAGCTTTCTTTGCTCAGTACTCAGTCTACATGCCTAGAGTCGAGACTCTGAGTAAGATGATTCTTCTCTACCTATGTTACAGCTCTAGCATCAATAGTAAATGAACCTCTACAAAAAGCAAGCTCTATAAATAAATCCCATCGTTATCCAGACCCTACTAATGCTGTTATCCAGATCCTCTTGCACCCTCCCCAAAAGCATTTTCAATACAGCAAGTCCAATGCTCGCCTAAACAAAATAATAATCAAAATGACAGTTTTTGATTTACAATAGATGACAGCATTCCCATCCGTCTAAGGGGCAGGACTGTTTCCATTGACCAAGGAATTAACACTACACAACCAAGCAATAAAACCAAGAACCCCTATCCATACTATCGCTCCACCTAATTGTCTAACTCTCAAATGCGCAACTTCCTACTTCATGATTTTCAATGCCTAAACTTCAAGTATCTTTCTTACCACGACTAAAGACACCCACCCCATTCATTTTTCTTCTCAAAAGACTCATCCTCAACCCTCAGCACTAAAAATCCACTTCAAAATTCAATCAATTATCACTACTAACCCGCCAATTAACAAACAAATCAATGAATTCATCAATTATAAAAGGAACCCATTATTGCTAATCCACAAAAGATTGCAACTTTACATTAAAAATCAAAATTTGAAATCCCAGAGGAAGTAAATCTCGATATAAAATTAGGGTTTTAAAGGGGGTATTTGTTTGTTACCTTTTCTCTCCACCAGTGTAGTACTCTTGAGGAGCATCTTCGTCGTCGCTGTCAGAGTCAGGCCCGGAACGCCGGTTCAGATCGGAGAGAGTACGGATACCTCCGGCTCGACTGCTTGAGGGTTTTGCTGGTTTCTTGTCCCTTGACGCCATTTTTGTTTTGCTTTGGATAGATTTGTTGAGACTCGATGAGGTTGAGGAAGAAAGAAAAAGCCTATAACCAGCAGATATTAATAATTTTGGTACGGTAATTTTATATATATTTATTATTTTTTATTTTATACGAAGATTAGCGATGGTAACTGTAACTACGAGTCAATTTCTATTTCATGCATGTCTTATCCATTACTTAATAATAAAAAAATAATTTTAGACATATCAACAGATATTTAAACAAAAAAAACTATTTTGTATTGTTATTAAATTTATTTTTTATTAATTTTAAAATTTAATTTTTATTTAATTTAAATTATATAAAAATTATATCAATTTAGTTATTCTAAAGTTCAAGAACAAAAACACAAAAACAAAAAAAACTCTCAACTCAACCCTTATAACTAAACAAATCTTAAAAAAAATATAATGAAATATCAATAACAAATTACGATGTAAATAAGAAATTAATCATTAATATAATATGAAATCCGGATGAAATTCATCTTTCTTTTGCAAGGGTCGAGCATGAAAGTTCTTCTTCTTATTATTATTATTATTATTATTATTAACATTACTATAATGCTGACAAAGATGATCAAGGCAAATAGAAAACGGATTCTTCACGGATGTAGTAGGATATTTGAAGTTTTTGGGGGTGTACGGCGACAACAATATCTATTTTTTAAAAAATATTTTTAATATTACTATATTAAAATAATTTAAAAATATAAAAAAATAATTATTTTTCTCACAAATTACTTTTAAAACATAAAAATAAAGGGGTTCAAAATTCCATGCAAAGAAGTGTGGAAACTCGATTGCGAGTGCTAGATTCATGGACCGAGTAACTCTAGGTTCAGGTCATCGTCCATGATAATTGAGAGTTCGACAATCGACACCTATACCAATCAATCATTTATTCATCGATCACCAATTTTCTTTCTTAGTTTACACTTGTTGGATGTTCATATGATTCTTTTTAGGTTAGAGATGATTTCCATTATTCTATTTAATCTCTCATAATCATATTTTTTATTTATTTAGATATTCCCATATATAATGTCTAAATACTTGATACCTGAAATAATTAATATTTCACTCATGTTTTAGTTTAAAATTATTTTTCTATTTTTTTCATTGTGTAATTTTTTTAACATATAAAGGTTTGATTTATTTATCTATTATATTTTTTCTTGAAATTTCACCTCCAACCATGAGAGATCACAAATATATAAATTATTGATTTAAATTCTTGAATTAGAGGTGATTTATATTTAAATTGTTGCGCAATCACATGATCATACATGCATAAAAGTGCACGCATCTCCTTGACACAAACAATTTTTTAACAAGTTATGATCATATTGCTTGCTAACATCAATCTACAACACACACATAAATTTAGATAAATAAAATATTAATTTAATATTTTTTAAATAATTTTCATAATTTTTATATTGAAAATATTAAAAGAATTAATTTAATATTCTTTAAATAAAAAAAACAATTTCAACCACGATAGTGAAGACAGTGACCAAGTTTAAGTGATTTATATTTTCACTTTGTTACATTGTTGAAGTACTTGCCATTTCCCGTGAACTGAAAGAACAAAAAAATCTAACTGTAGTTAGGTTTACTACTTTGGTTGGGCAACTCACTACTTTTCAATCATCAAAGAAAGGAGACATCGAGATGTTGGTGGGTCCCATTAACAACAAAGTTAGCTGACGTGGCAGCATCTTCACTTTATGAGTGGCCCTGTGATAATAATGGTAGGAGAGCATGGTAGAATAGAACAAAGATAAGGTAATGGCAGACGCAGCCGATCGAGCCAGACCGAACCGGGAAGAGGAGAACCGTTTAAAGCATGCCTGTGATGCTGGAATGGTGACTGGTGAAGTCCCTTCGGACAGCGAGGATTCTAATAATCCACTGAGTTCTGACTCTGTGAGCTCCGAGTCACCTCCAAGACTTGCTGATCTTGCAGCGAGTTTCCGGGTCTTCTCGGAGTCAATGGCGAGAATGGACCTTGCAGAGATGGAGATGATCAAGGCAAGAGAGGCTTCAAGGTTGGAGGCAGAGAAAAGGAGGATGGAGTTGGAGGCTGAGTTGACTAGAATGATGTTGCAGACTCAGTTGCAGATTGCTTCGATTGTGGCCGGGAAAGGAACGAGTAGAAAGAGGAAACGAGTTGGAGAAGAAGAGGGGGAGCTGCCCATTTTGTCAAGGTAAAGTTCATTCTCTCTCAATGAAAAAGTTTGGGACTTTTATATGTTTTTTGACTGATTAACTCACTGAGTCGTGATTGGTTAATGCAGGGAAGGAGCTTTGCTGCTAAGTTTGCTACAATGCAACTTCTTCTTTTGAAGTCTATTTGTATTGGATTCGGCCCTGGTTTCTTGCCCTTTTCCTCTCTTTTCTTTTTAACAAATAAAAATGTCTGCTTGATGTTTTCTCTATATTTAAGTCAAGAATGGACAGAGCAATAAAGAGATCTGCATCCATTGCTTCTTTGCATTATGTTTGATGGTGTGGTATCCTAACTACTGTTTTGCAAACCCCAAGTACAGAATTCCTACGGCAAAACCTGAAATTGGCCTTCTGCTGATTTATTAGGACTCGTATGCATGCTATACATCTGTTGATATAAACCTTACATGCAGAGATATACCTAGGGTTTGTGCTATATAACATTGAAATTACAATTCCTCTGTCAATCTTTCTAACATGTATCCACTTGAGGTTTCTGTGGGTGCATAATAGAACCTCGAATTTTCTGTTCTGCAATACTATCCAGAGCCTTCCTTCGATTCAAGGTGCTTTTCGGTATATTCTGCCAGAGGTGAGGGGTTCAAACATGTAGAGATGATATGCTTAGAACCTTTAATTTTCTGCTCTACAATGCTAGCTAGAGCCTTCCTTTGATTCAGGGTGCTTTTCGGTGTATTCTGCCAGAGGTGAGGGGTTGAAACATGTAGAGATGATATGCTTAGAACCTTGAATTTTCTGCTCTACAATGCTAGGTAGAGCCTTCCTTCAATTCATGGAGCTTGTTGGTGTATTCTGCCAGAGGGGGAAGACTGAAACATGTAGAGATGATATGCTTAGAACCTTGAATTTTCTGCTCTACAATGCTAGCTAGAGCCTTCCTTCAATTCATGGATCTTTTTGGTGTATTCTGCCGGAGGTGGAAGACTTCCTTGTTATCCATCTTTACTTGCCTGTCCTCGAATTATCTATCGATTATGCTGCGAATGCAAAGACATGTAAACAATACGATGTGTGAGGACATGAGATGGTTAGTTGGTTGCCTTTGATGCCCATGATCGTTCTGCCTGTTGACACACATCTCTAACATCTCTTCCAGATATGCTGAATACAGCAAGAGCAAATATGAGCGCGAAGGAAAATGAAAGAAGAAAATGAAGCAGCTTAACATAGTACAGAAGGAATGCTCTCATCGCTTGGACCAAAATCTTTCCAAAATGATCGTAGCCCCACCTCAAAACTACTTTTATGAGAATTTCTACATGAACACGGAACAATTTGATTGCTTACTCCTCTGTTGCTCTAGCAAATTCCTCTAATTCCGATTTTGTTAGGTGCTAAGCATTCTGGGCAGCTTTTTCCAGGCGATTTGCCGATCAGGTGCACCAAAGGTAACCATTGAATCAAACACGACTAAGAACGCACATAAAACATGAGTTAGAATGCACTCCAATTGGCTCAGGCAATGATCAACATGATACAGAGATCTTTGCACTGATTTACCTGATCAGAGAAGGATGATTAGGCCCAAGGTTTTCTGTTTGTGGCAGCAATGACTACCACTTTCGTTTCCTGTTCAAATCGATCAATCTTAAATGCTACCTGTATAAATAAAAAGCGAATAGGAAATAAAGCGAGCAAGAATTCCAGGGCTCTACAAAATTCGATCTGGGAAAAGGAACTACTAACAAATGAGTCGACATTTTAAGCATGTTTTGACTAGTATACCACCTGCACTCTCTCTGAATTTGCAAACTGATATTATAAACTTCAGCGATAACATAAAGAAAAAACAGAGGTTGTGTTTGGTTAGTATTCTTGGATATAAGAGATAGATATAAAAAAGATAAAAATGTGTTTGATTGAAGAAATACAAATACAAATACAAATATAAATCTATTTTTAAATAAATTTTTATCTTTTTAAAATAAAAGATATATATAAAAAATCATGTTCTCTTCATCTCAATATCTTCAACTCTTGCGAAACATAAAGAAAATAATATCAATAACATAGGGACAAGACTCCTACTAACAAAGAAAAGTATAAAACAGAGTCAATATCCTTTAGCAGAAAATAAAATGAGTTTGTGGACCAAAAAGAAAATTGTTAGGAGTTTGGGTTTGGGAGTAGCCATGTATTTTTTAATATTTTACATTTAAATCCTTAATAAAAAAGAAAACTAATAAATATACTAGCAATATTATATAGTGTTGAATTATTATCTCAAGATATGAGAAAAAAGATAGTAGAAACAGAAAGGATATATCTCCCTGCACCTCATGTTTTTAAAAAATAAAAATTTATTTTAAAATTATTCCAAGATAGAGTAGCACTGACACGAGCACAAGATGTCTTCCCTGAACCTGAAATTGATCACAAATTTTATGTAAGCTGCCCACTCCATCAGCTAGTGAGAGTTCTCACTAAATAGGGTCGTAATTAAAGCGAAGTAAGCATGCAGAGAGAAATGCTGACAGATGACAACCTAACAGTGAGGTTAACTCGTTCAATGTAACTACTCTATCCAAGACCACAAGAAATAAAAGTAGTTTTTTTTTGTAAATGATCTGATGAGTACACAAAGGACAGCAAACACATATATTCAGACCTAGTTTAGAGCTCCAATCAGTTTGACAGAGGCTTTGGAGTGGCAGACTTAGGCATGCTCGATGCCCCTTACAGCAAGACAAATAAGAAACATGGCTAATTAACACAACAAAGAAAATTGATCATATAGATCGATCACTCAATAATTTTTGATAAGATCCGAAAAGGAGAACACGTTGGGATGTTGCTATTTAATGGACAACAACTTTTCAGCCTATCCTAAGATGGAAGGATGCTATTGTCAAAAGGCTACAATGATAGTTACACCAACTATTGATAAAAATGGTGTAACCCATATGCTGCCACTATTATTGAAAATGAGCTGGAGCTGATGGCACCATTCTTGCCTATAAATAGACACTAAGAGAGCAGCACAAAGTTAGAGAGAATTACAGAGTATGTGAAGAGAATAAGAGAGAAAGAGAGAAGAGCTGCAAGGGCAACAATGTGAGCTGAGAGTTGAGTTTGAGTGGATGTGATCCTCTTCCTTCATGTATTTGTATTGTATCCTTTCTCTATCTCTAATAATATGGACCTCTTCCATGGATGCAGGTGGTTTGCCGAACCACGTTAAATATTGTGTCAGTGTGCTTAGCCTTCAATAGACAACTATCAGTACATCACCGGTCGGATTCCTCAACAATTGGTATCAGAGCATTTGGTTTAAAGTGGTCTTTGATTTTTGCTTAAAAATAAAAGTTGTCAAAATTGTGTTTTGACTATACCACCATGTAGAGGAGGAAGAGACGAGCACAACGGTGAAAACAACGCAAAATTCTGACGTGGAACATGGCCGCACGAGCCCACACGCGTCGACGAGGCGTTTGCCCACGTTCACAGACGCGCCCCACACGTCTTCTTCGCCTAGATGGGCTGACCCGACCTGAATACCAGACGACTCAACCCACGTGCCTGACCCGGATGGAGGATGACATCATCATGGCGTAATCAGGGCGTTAGCATGCACAATTGGCACGCCTAGTCAGCTGGCACATCAGCATAGTGGGACCCAATTGCCACGTCATCAGCCATGAGCCGAGCTGAGTTGGAGTCGAGTTAAAGCCGAGCCGCTAGCCGAGGGAAAGGATCCAGTGTAGCTGATCCTACGTGCAACCGGATTTGAGATTGAATTTGGGCTGTTGATGAGGCCATAATTGTTTTGATCAAATCTTAGCCGTCTGAAATGCGATTTGGAAGATTTCAGACTTGTTTCTAGCTAAATTTGATTGTTCCGGATATAATGGTATAGTCCGATCATTGAGATTTGGACTGAAAGTGGTGGTGGTGAATTTTTAAGAGAGATTGCCTGATCATGAGGCATCTGAAGGTCTTGATGGTGGTCGATGGAGATGAAGAAGAAGAAGTCACACACATTTGCCCAATTATGTGTGCTGATTTTTTTAGTGGGGAAAATTTTAATTGCCTTGAGGGAAGGCATAATTGGGATACTCTGGACACCCGATCATGTGGACGATTTAAGATGGAGAGTGAAAATTAATGAAGACCAATCTTGACAAATCTAAGCACTAGTAGTCTCGCTAGATGTTGAGAAATCATGTATAAAACAAAAATATTCCAGATCACTTGTAAAGGAAAGCTGCAACAAAGCTAGCATATGGTTGTATATACGAAAATGCAGTACGATGGATAGATATGGCCTAAGAAGTTCTAATTAGAAGATTGGGTTTTAAGCGGGACCGTTGTGACCCCTCTAATCTTTCTTGAGAACTTGCTTAGTTGAAGGATTATCTATACGGTACTATTTTCGTATATGTAATAGTTTGTAATGAAACTGGTTAAGACTAGCAGGATGACGGCACAAGGGGAACAATTGGGTTCTGTATGATCAAGGATTTTATGGAGTGGTGATTTCTCCAAAAAAGTTAGATGCAATGACTGTAATTTCTCGAGGGGAGAATTGATGAAAACCTTGATAATGGAAGAAAAATACAGCAAGGGGATAAAGATTGGCACCCTATTTTGACTTGGATAGGTGTTGTGACAGGATGAGTTGCTATCAAACATAAGCAAGGAAAAAGGAGAAATCTGGAGAATAGAAATTGCACGAGGGCACATGAAGATTGTGCAGGAGTACTTGTAGGATCCAACGAGGTGCTGTAATGAGGCAACAAGTGCAAGGAGAAGAAAAGTTTCCAGATGAAGCTCAGAGCAAAGACTGTTTGAAAAGTTGTACAACAGGAAGTCTATTGTGCTCTTGATGAAGACAACAGGTGAAGACCTTTCCAATACATGCAAGGATGGACAAAGAGCTATTGTGAAGGCACCTAATTGAGGGGGTGCAAACGTCTGTGATAAAAGGCGACCGCCTATGAAAGACGAATACACTAAAGAGAATTGGTGTAGGTGGAGCTGTCAAGTAGAAAGGCGTAGAAGCTCCAAACATAGAAATCGAGGTGGAGGATTGCGAGGAGTGTACTGCAACTCTCTCTTTCTATGCAGTCAGTGGCAGTAATCTTTCTTGAGTCCATATGTTGGTAGAGAATCTTGAAGCCACTAGAGTCAACCTAGATGAAGGAGGATGAGACTGCTCCATGGCGAGCGAAGACACCTCAGGAGAAGGTATGAGGGCCACAATATGAGCCTAAGTTCAGACTGCCGCATGACGATGAGCGAAAACACCTCAGGAAAAAGTGTGAGGGCCATGATATGAGCCCAAGTTCAAACCGCCATATGACGACGAGTTGAGACACCTCAGGAGAAGGTGTGAGGGCCACGATATAAGCCCAAGTTCAAACCGCCGCATGACGATGAGTGGAGACACCTTAGAAGAAGGTGTGAGGGCCACAATATGAGCCCAAGATTAGACCTCCCTATGACAACGAGAAAAGATACGTTATGGAAGGTGTGAGGGCTACGATAGAAGCCTAATTATAGAACACCCTAGAGCCAATGTGATGGTTGGATATGAGTGGACAAATATATGTATAGCCAAATAAAATGGCTATGATGAGTATGAGACAAATACATGATTAACTTTCATGGATATTGCCCCCATGCTAAAGATCAATGAGCTAGAAGACATTTGCCTAGGACAATAAGTGGGTGACTTGTGGAGCATTAAGACACGACTGTTAGGAATGAGCAGAGGGCATGCGCAGGTTCCTGGAACAAGTTGACTCTTGTCAAGGTGGTGAGCTCGGTGATGACATTGTAATACTTAGAGTATGAAGATAGATATAGATCAACCTTTAATGGGCTGCCCCCATGGTTAAAGGTGGAGAGCTACCTGGACTCTTAAGGTTAAGAGTGAGAGACTTACGGAGAAGTAAGGCATGGTTCCTAGGGTGGAACAGAGGGCAGATGCAACTCCGAGATGAGTAGACTCTTGAAAGAGTGGTGAGCTCGTGATCACATTGAAATACTCAATGACTGTCGCACTTGGGAATATCCATTTGAGGGGGTGTTGTAAGCCTTGGTGTGAGGCTTGAAAAAACATTCCGGACCGAGCATGGTTGATAGCTCGAAAAGGAATGTTGTGTCCCAGAGACAAGCATTAACATTCTTAAGATATGATGTGAGAGACCATCTGGTTGTAGTGATCCTTTTGTGTGAGAAAAGATGTGCTTTGGTAACTTTGGTGATTGAAATGTTTGGCAAGTACTTGTAAACTTGGCTAAAGAGGCTCTTGGAATGGTAAGCTTGGAAGAGCTGCAGAATGCAAGCATGTGCTGAAGAAGCAAGATGACAATTGCCCATATAAATGTCAAAGTGGGTGATGGTTGGGATGTTGCCATTTAATGGGCAACAACTTTTCAGCCTACCCTAAGATGGAGGGATGCCATTGTTAAAAGGCTATAATAGTAGTTGCACCAACCATTGACAAAAATGGTGCAACCCATGTACTGTCACCATTATTGAAGATGAGCTGGAGCTGATGGCACCATTCTTACCTATAAATAGGCACCAAGAGAGTAGCACAAAGTTAGAGAGATTTAGAGAGTATATGAAGAAAATAAGAGAGAGAGAGAGAAGAGCTGCAATGGCTGCTGCCATTGCAGCAACTGTAAGGGTAGCAATGTGAGCTGGGAGTTGAGTTTGAGTGGATGTGATCCTTCTCCTCCATGTATTTGTATTATATCCTTTCTCTATCTCTAATAATATGGACCTCTTTCGTGGATGTAGGCGGTTTGCCGAACCACATTAAATATTGTGTTAGTGTACTTAGCCTCCTTGTGGACCTTCACAAAGCACAGCTCGAGGTCTATTTGACTCGAAGTTATGCCGAGTCCCACGATCGATATCATCATATATGTTAGGACTCTGGAGAGCTAATAAGATTGTGTCCTCTACCTCTCGACACAACGACGAGTTAAATACAAGTATCCATGAACTTCCTTGCATGTGATTCGATGCATCATAAAACATACGCATATAAAAAACAAATAGGTGATGCAAAGACAAAGATAAGACAGGGAAGATATGAATATGCTATCATGCTAATGACATATATGTTCTGTAAACTCGACGTGCAGTTCATGGGAAACATAAAATAATTAGGCATCTCTATAGATCCCAACATTGAGCTTTGGCCATTGAAAAAATAGTTCACGGGAATAATAATCCAGTACATGTTTGAATGTGTATGGTAAGATAACCCGTACACTATTGTTGTGTTAAGGACTTAGGATGAGGTGGCTAATATAAAATTATTGTGTTAGGGATCTATGATGTAATGTCCCATACATAAAAGATATTTATGGAGGATGATTGATGACCAAGGTCCGAACTTGAAGACAAGTTCCTTCCAACTTCCAACATGAGATCACTAATATGAGATTTTTTAGGAAAATAAATATTTTTTTTAGTTAATTTTTTTTCTATTTTTATCTTCCTATTAAATATTATTAGGCTTTTTTAGTTTTTCTATTTGAATGGAATATGTTTTTCTATTTCTATTTTTCTATTTAATATTAATATGGTTTTTTTTAAGTATTTCTATAGAAAGGGTTGCAATAGCTTTTGATAAGTGGAGATTTAGATGGAAAAAATAAATATTTTGAATATCTCTATATAATTATGATGTTTTTGGTCTTTGAGTGTTTTAACTTGTAACGTAGTCTATTATTCTTCATTCTTGTCTATGTTAGTTAATATTAGAGTTTAACGATTTCTAGTGGTTTTGGTTGGAGGTTGTAGATGACCTACATTAGAGTTCAACAATTCCTTGTGGTTAGTTGTTATGTGCTGTTAAATAACTATAGTTAGAAGAGGTTGTAGAACAAGATGTAGTTATGTAGGAGGAGATGATAAAGTTTCCTTTAGGAAAAAGACGTTAAGGAATTAGTGTGATGTTTCTATGTAGTTTAATTGTTATTGAAAATCCTAGTGGTAGGATTTATGATGGGGCGACCCACACAAAAGTTGTGTTAAGGATTTATGATGAGGTGACCAACATGAAAGTATTGTGTTAGGGAACCATGATGAGGTGACCTGCACAAAAATATTGTGTTACACAAGGATATATTCATGGAGGACGATTGTTGACCGGGGTTTGAACATGATGACAAGTTCTTTTCAACACCAGGAGACTAATGCAATATTTTTTCTAGAAAATAAATATATTTCTTATGTATTTTTTTTTAGTTTTTTAGTCAATATTATTAGGTTTTCTATTTTTTTATTTGAATGGAATAATTTTTCTATTTTTTTTTCTAGTCAATATTTCTATTTCTAGTCAATATTAATAAGGTTTATTAGTATTTACATATAAAGAGGAATAATAGCTTTTGACAAGTGAAAATTTTAATGAATAAAAATTAAATATTTTGGATGTTTCTCATAATTATAATTATAATATTCTTGATTTTTGAGGGTTTTGACTTATAAACAAACCCTGTTATCATTCGTTCTCATATGTGTCACAATCAACATAGTCAAACTCTAACTTTATTTTTTTTAAATCAAAATGATATATATTTTTTAAATTTTTAAATGATATTATTTTAAATTGATTCGTGTAGATTGATTCGTATTAACTATCCAACCTATGACCCATGCCATAGCCCGGATCATGGATAAAACCGAGTTTAATAACTTTTCTTTTCATAAGATGAAATTAAGTTCATTTAGACTATATACATCAATTTTAAGAAATTAAGAAAAATCATAGCGTGATTGAGGTTAAGTTATGGTTTTAATGATAAAATTATTCCGATACTATAGTTTTCATATATTGATATTAATTCTTTCTTCAATCCGATCTTCAACAAACCATTATATATATATATATATATATATATATATATATATATATATATATATATATATTGATTGATGTATATCATGAAAGTTTATTTACAAGATCATTTTTTAAAAGTTTCTTTCATGAAATTTTTGAATTATTCCAATACTATAGCTCATGAAGTGGAAGACTCCCTTGTTCTCCCTTTTTACTTGCTTGTCCTCGAATTATCTGTCGGTGATTCCTCGGAAAAGATGGTTACCTTTGGTACTCATGATCGCTCTGCTTGTTGACACACATTTGTAATATCTCTTCTAGACATACTAAATGCAGCAAGAGCAAACATGAGTGCTGAGGAAAAGGAAAGAACAAATGAAGACGAACTTAACATAATGATCTCCTCGCATGGGCCAAAATCAGTTCAAATTAAAGAGACAGTACTGAGACGACAATGGTGCTCATGGTAAGAGAAGCCAAAATCACCAAACTGATTAACCAATCAAGACGGTCATGAAACAATTTGATTACTTCTCTGTTACTGTCTCATGGTGGCCTGATGCAGTCCCCTTGAAAAACTTTTTTTATTGGCTTAGCCATACACTTTACATATTCCTAGCGATTCACATGACATTAACAAATGCTACAAGTTTTGGATAAGAATCTACAACATGCTAAAACATCCTTGTTAATGATCCTTTACTTCGACATCATCTAGGACTCCTCGAACAATGAGATAGTAAATCCTTAACTCTTTCCCCTCATTTTGTTAGGTGCTTGGCATACTGGGTAGTGGGTAGCTATTTCCTGGTGATTCCTCCGAACAGGTAGGCAAAAAGTAATCATTGAATCAAACAGACTAAGAACACATATAAAACGAGTTAGAAAACAATCCATTTGGCTCAGGCAATGATCAACATGATACAGAGAACTTTCAACTGATATACCTGGTTGCAGCAGGATCATGGTCTTGTTTTCTACTAGTGTCTGCAATGACTACGACTTTCTTATCCAGTTCAAATCCATCATTCTGAATAATGAGAAAGCCTATTTTATCAAGGACACCACACATTCAGTAAAGACCACCCATAAAAACTCATGCCAGTTAGCTCACGAATATGCAACAAATGTATCTTTTCTGTATTGACTCATGCAGAAATAAATTATGAGTAATTTTTTTTCCACCATTGGTAATCAATCAAATCTATAATCCATGCAACTTTCCTCATCCAGAAGCGAGTAATCTTATACATGTTCTATAAACTCATCATATAGTTGATTGACTGATCTGTGGCTCTAGAACAAGATTTGCACCAAGTCTCAACTTTCTCACTAAGTCTCAACCATACTCATCCATTAGGATGATTTTGAAGCTATTGGGTTTATACCAAGCCTACAAGATTTAGACATAATAAAATTTGCATATCTCACAGTATATAAAAGTTTGGACACATCAATTTTTTAGTATTTTGTAACATATCTTAGACCAAGAGATTTGATTATGAATTTTGTAATATATAAATTTTCTTTCATTTATTTCCCTTACAGTAACATAACTGACCTATAATTTACACAAACAAGTTGTGTGCCCATTCTATATGTGTGCTTTTACTGTAAGTTATAAACTACTAAATTCACTTTCTTGGGTATTGTTAGGATTGCAAGATGTGTGCTTTTGCAAATAATTTAGGCTTCCAGATGGGCATCCTTGTGTGCTTGTAAATGCTGTTAGCAAGTGCTGATAAAATACGCACAAATATTTATCTGAAATGGCCTGGGGAGTTGATTTCTGGGAAATAACTTGAAAAAATGCTTTAACGAAGAAGTAAGATAATAATATATAAATACTTCAGCTAATTGGTGTTTACAGAATTTTGAATTATCAACAGTTGATCCTGCAAGCTTTTTTTCTCATTTGTCAAATCTTTGAAATTGTTTTCTTTGCTAGATTCAAAATGGCTGCTGGGAAACATCAAGAACCCTTGTCTTCACGGTCTTCTCGTTGCAAATATCAAGTGTTCTTGGGTTTCGGGGGCAAGGACACCCACAAGAACTTGACTGATCGCTCTTCACAGCCCTTGTTCAAGCAGGGATCCACACATTTAGAGACGATGATGAAATTATGAGAGGAGAAAACATCAAGTCAATTCCGACAGACAATACAACAATAAAAATTTTTTGTGGAGGAATCTTGGAGAATAGTACATCATTGTAATGGACTTCCATTAGCCCTTTGTGCTATTGGTTCTTCATTATTTGGTAAAAGTAGGAAAGTATGGGAAATCGCATTACATGAAATGGAAGTGATTCCAAATTGTCAAGGTCAAAAGGTTCTTGCAAAAAGCTCCAACTCTTCTGATGATGACTATCAAAAGAACTTATTCCTTGATATTGCTTGTTTATTTAATGGAATGGATAAAGATCATGCAGTTAGGACACTTGATGGGCTCGATATAGGTGCAATATTTAGGATTGACTATCTCATCAACTGATGTCTTGTAGAAATTGTTAAAATAAAAAATGATAAAAAGTTATAAATGCATCAACTCGTAAGAGATATGAGAATGGAAATTACTCGTCAAGAATCACCCGAATATCAAAGAATATGGCATCACATGGAAGCTTTTATAGCTTTGAAAGAAACAAGTGTAAGAGTAACTGGTTATGTTTTCCTATCTGCATGGTATGGAGGTGTCTTAAAATGTTCATACTTTTAATTTCTTTTCTCATTTACTTTCAATATTTTTGAAGCATGATGCTGAAAAATTGCGTGGCCTTACCCTGTATATGCATGAATCAGTACAGAAGTTGTCTGTACTGATTCAATGGTTCGCCTGGAACCGCTGCAGGCTTAACTTCTTTCAACAATGTCTTCTTCCTACATTCCTCTCTCAATAGTGGCTTTCTGAGTTTTTCTTGGGGGAACAAGTACAAATTGACCAAACAAGTTTGTTTCTTGTCCTCAGCACGGATGTGTTTAGAAAGATGCAAAATGTAAAATTTCTCCAGCTAAATTACACAAGTTCCAAGGAAGTTATGAACACTTTCCCAAGAATTTGATGTAGTTATGTTGGCATGGATTCCCTTTGAGATCTGTCACACCGGAAATCACGACGATCATTTCAAAATAAAATCTTTAAGGAAAAAAGACAAATATTTGATATTTTGTTTTTTTAATAAAAAATGGTCTTATTGAAGGAGTCGCCATCTAATATTATAGTCACTATGAATCTTAAGTAGTCAACAGAGATTCTATAATACGAGACTGGTTGCGTGAAAAAGAAAATATTATTGTTCCTTAAACGTCCTACCTATGACAAGCTGTATTGCTGATTTTATCTTAAATTGCTAAAAGTTTGTTGGTTTGTACTCTGATAGTTTGCTTGTAATATTCCTGACTATAACGTCAGTGAAGATTCAACTATGAATATTTCTAACTCTAGCGTTAATAAATATTATATAGCGAGAAAATAATAATAACAAAATATAACAAAATAATAATAAAATATATATACATGCATACATTTATTTTATTTTATTTATTTTTATTTTTATTTTTTTAGGTTGTGTTTAGCTGAGTTCAAATGGGCTGGACTAGGCTGGACCAGTCAGCCCAAGCCAGCCAGTTTTTATCCACGTGCATGAATGGTTCACGCAATTAAATCTTGCTACAGTTACCATGCAATTAAATCTCGAATACACAGTGTTGGTGAATTATTTTGCAAAATTGGAGACACTTACCTGGGAGCAGGATGAAGGCGATGGCGTGCTGTTCCTCCTTTCGTTTACTTTTCCTCTGCTTCTTTCTTTTCTTTTGCTTTCTCTCGGTGCAACCTTTGGCTGTGTTTGTTTTCCTCTGATTTTTTTTAGTCTCCCAGTATATGCTCTGTTCTTCTCTGCGGATTCTGTGTTTCCTACTTTCACTCCCTCTCCTCTGTTCGGCTGTTTTTTTTCTTTGTCCTCCCCGGGTTTCTACCTCTGTTTCCTTCCCGGGTTCTTTTGGTTTTCTCTTAGTCCCCTGGTTTGTTCCCTTTTCCAGTTCTTCCCTCTGTATTTTTTTGGTCTTCTCAAGCAATAACAGCATTGGATGCTGAAAATGGAGCTTTTGGAGCTGCCACCGAAGAAGAAGACAAGGGCGTCCCTTCAGTTTTTCACTGATGTTCGTTCTTTCTCTCTGTTTTTCTCCTCAATCTCTTCTCTGTCATCCCTTGTTTTTCTTTTCTGTTTTTTTTATGTTCTTCTTGTTGTGTGCTCCCGCAACATGTGATGGTGGGACCATCACATTAATTGTCAAAGAGACATGCTGTATCTTGAAATTTAAATTAATGTGGGTTGTAGACACAGTAGAGAGAACAGATTTGAAAGAGAAAAACAGAGGAGAAAAACGTGAGAAAGAAAGAAGAGGAGGCAGCAGAGCAGTCTGTCTTTTTTCTTTGATTTCCAGTTCGTTTACCGTTGGATTGGATTGAGATTTTGACAGCAGATTCTAGACATGTTCTTCTTCATTCTGAACGGTTGGATTAAAGATTGGTGGTGTGGAAGCTGGTCGTTTTGACAGAAAACGAGGCTGTCAGTGTTGTGAGCTTTTCTCTAACATTACTCTTTTTAATCTTGTTATAATCAGAGAATAAGTTGTTCTTGATGATATATATGTTGTAGCCCTTAGTTGAATCTGAGGAAGAACAGTTGTGAACTCATTATTTGTGATAGTGGAAGTTTTTAGGTGGACTCCGGCCCCGTGGTTTTTCCCTCATCGGGTTTTCCACGTACAAATCTCGGTGTTGATTTGTGTGATTATTTGCATTATATTTGTTCATTGTTTGATTCTGTTTTTTACTGCACAAAGAGGGAAAAAGGATTGGGATTTGTGAATTGTGAATTGTGAATTGTATTCCGCTGAATTAATCCGGTTAATTGTTCCTAGTTTTCCCAACACTTCTTTACGTTTCTCCTTCCAGCCGCCCCCCCTGTGTGCATGGTCTTTCTCTGGCTTTTTATAGAGCCAGATAATGCCATGCGGTCACCTCTAAATAATGAGGCGACCGATCGTTGTTATTGCAGGAGTAATGAGGATCGTGGGGCGTCCGTTTCTGGTCTGGTTCGTTGAAGAAGATGAACAGTGTTGATGGCCATTTTCGTTTCGGTCTGATGTTTTGAAAGCTTTGTAAGCAAGCCCCCTGGATAAAATTTAATTGGACCCCTACATCTCAGCGCCATTTACAAATTGGTCTTTATATTTTAATTTCTTGCAATTTAACCAGAATCATCCCTAAACTTTGATGTTTGTTTAATTAAGCCCCTGATTTCATTAATTAATTAATTTCAAATTCAATTAAGTCCCAAACTTATCAATTCCTCAATTAAGCTCTTAATTTGGTTAATAAAACTAATCCAAAGTTTAATTAAATCCCATAACTTATCTAAATTTTAATTCATTCTTCATTTATTTTATTTTTTTATTTGTTTTTTTTTCAATCATCATTTTTCAAGGAAAATAATAATAAAAAAAATTAAAATAATTACAAGATACAAACCAAAGCACTTCTGTTTGGAGAAGCTTGTGGCTCTTTATCTAATCCAGAACCAGTCTAATTGTTGCTTGGAAAGGCAAACTGGTATGTATCTAGTCTCTCTATACAGCTATTTCTTTTATTTTCAATGGACAACAACTGGTTTCAAGTGGTTTCACAGTCTCTTCCAAAAATTAAAATACTTGATCTCCGTAGCTCATTTTATAAGTTCTGCTTTATTTCAACTCTACTTTTTTATTCTTGTATATCTAGAAACTTTTTCCTTCGCTCATTTTATAAAGTTTGCTTTGATGGAACAGATACAACTTTAGGGCAACAGATTCAATGTTGTCCTTGAATGTGATGAAAATGAGATATTAAGGTGGTTTCACGAGGAGGAAGAACACGAGTAGCTACTTTAGAAAGAATATGTAGAGTACTTGTCATTCAAAATATCCTCACCCGCTGCGCACCGGATATGTGGCTTTGATCCATTCACATGGTTTTCTGCTATGTCAGTTTGCAGTTCTTATCGTCTTGTTTATCTTGAAATCAGAAACAATACGAAGGGGTTTTTTATCCCCACTGCTAAAAACAGGAGCTATTAACATTTGAATTTAGCAATGGATAATTTTATTGTTAAATTCAGTAATAAATTTGTAACAAATTATATATATATTACTGTTTTTAATATTAGTAACAGACTTTAGCAACGGAAAATTCGTTGCTAAAAACAACATAAAGTTTGCAACGGATTATCTGTTGCTAATTAAAAAAATAATTATTTAAATATTATTATAAAACCAAAATTATATAGACCGTTGATTACTTTTGATATGATAAAATCTCAACTGTTTAATTTTGTTGTCATTACTAATTCAACACCTGCAATACCCCCCGGTTTCTAAACAGAGAAAACAAAACCAACAGTTGAAAATTAATTAATTCCCAGTCTCCTTCGTCCTTAATACCCCCTTTCTAAACAGAGAAAATAAAACCAACAGTTGAAAATTAATTAATTCCCGGTCTCCTTCGTCTCTAATAACATCCATAACTGTAGAAAAATCACTCTCTCTTCATCGATTTGATTTTCCTTTTGTCCCAAACTTTTCATCGATCTTCTTCTCATTCGTCTTTAGCATCGTTAATTTTTTTTTCTTCATCTTTTTCTCCTTCATCTTAACAGTTTCAATCTTTCTATGTAAACCACCAAAAACACAGACCCATGGCAACATCGCATCAGACCCATCATTATCACCCTTTCTCTTTGTAAACAGGTTGAGTTTTGCACTCTCTTTTTCAATAAATCAGGTAATTAATTTAGGATTTATGTTTTTCTCCGTTACAATTTAACTTACACTAACAAGTTTTAACCTAACTTTTACAATCTCAGGTGTTGTTCTGTCGTGTAGATTCATCTCGCTCATCTATAACTCAAGAACACAGGAAACAATTTTTTTATGGTTTTAGGCTATTAATTCAATAATATAAGGTTTATGAAATGTTTTTACCATGATTTATAACCTAATTATACATATTTAATTGAAAATTTATCAAAACCCTCAATTTAATTTTAGGGTTACGGTTCATAAATTGAATGATTTTAGGCAACTAGACTAATACTAGTACTTCATGTATTTGGAAGAGAGTGATTGATGGAAATTATGCATGTTTAATTGAAAATTTATCAAAACCTCCAATTTAATTTTTAACAAGTAGTCTTATTGATGCTGGGTGTTCTTTAGGAGCAAGGTGGCTGGTTGAATTGAGTGTTGTTAATGTACTTTAGAAATGTTTTATCTGTCACAGCTAACAGCATCTTTCTGTCTAAGAACTGATGTTTTTCTTACTCATTGATTTCTTGATCCAGTCATTGTTAAATTTGTCTTTGTGCTTGATGTTTCGAGGTAAAAATCATTTAGAACCCACAGTTTATAAACATGGAATCTTATAGTAGCTGCTGTTTTGATTGGCTTTTTTACAGAGGGTCTTATATTCACGAGAACCATTTGGGTTATGTTTTCATATTGCTCCATGGATCACATGTTGGCCAAGGTTTTACATGGTATGATCTTGTGTATCACTTCAAGTAAAAATTAACTTCTTCAATCAGGTGTTAGCTCTGCAGTTTTTTTGTGTAATTTATTTTTCATGCCTTGAGAGATCCTTTGCTAGTTTGGGCTTGTATGCATTCCTTTGAGTATTTAATGTTAGAAAATTGTTTTTATTTTATTTTTATGCATTTTTTGCAAATAGGATAGACTCTTGCATTAATCAAGTTTAGAATTTTTTATGGTGGTGGATGGTCGATATTTGCCGTTGCTGATTCTGTTTTCTTACTTCACCATGTCAATAGCCGTCAACTTCTCCTCTTAATTAGATTTTTTCTAACTTGATTCTTACTTCAGGATGTCAATAGCCGTCAACTTGTGGAGTTTATTTTCTAACTTTTTTCTTACTTCACCATGTCAATAGCCGTCAACTCCCGGCACCAAAATTTTTCATGCATAGCTGGTCAAGCCTAGACATTCCGACTTTCTGCTTCCGACATTAGCCATGGAAAATTCCTCACGCGGAAACGTTCCATACCATAGAGAGAGAGTGGACTTGTAGGGATGACTTGTCTTAAAATTACAATCCACCCTTTCTCTCTCAATTTTCAAACCATTCGCTCATGTCTTGGGCCCAGTTGTAGAGTTGCTCTGAGGAGATATCGGAGACGTTCCGTTTTAACAGGACAGCAGAGTTCCGCGTCTTTGAATCATTGGCAATGGCAGTTATGAATACGATGGAATTTGAGATGTTTAATTGTTTGTTCCTGGATATAAAAAACTTGTGAATTAGATTTTTTATAAATAAAATTTAAATTTAAATAAAAAAATATTAATTTAATTAAACCTTGCTAACTCCCGACAGGATCAATATCAAATAATTATTTTTAAAACAAAAAGTAAAATAATTTTATTAGAGTGACACATCTACAATAAATTTTGGTGATAATAATAAGAATTAGAGTCTGTTTGGCAGATATTTTTAAATAACTTTTTATATTTAAATACATGTAAATAATATTTTTATATGTTTTAAAAATTATTTTTGATATTAGTACTTCAAAATAATTTAAAATATATTAAATTTTAATAAAAAAAAAATTCAATTTTTAAAAAAGTGGTGACAAACAATGTCTTAAAAGCCCTAGTAAAGGCGCGATAAATGATTTTAGCAAATTAAAAAAAAAAAAAGTCCTCACGCGGGAAATAGCCCATACCACAGTGACTTGTAAAGCTGACTTAAAAGCAGAAAATTGATGAACTGTTAAGAGAACATCAGCGAAGATTTCAGGTACTCTCTCTCTCTCTCTTATCTCTTTTAGTATTATGTTAAAATACTTGAACTATCGACTTGAATCCCGCAACTCCTTTTTTTTTTTTGTTCAGATCTTTGAAAAGTCTTATCTTTGCTAGACTCGAAATGGCTGCTGGGAAATATCAAGAATCCTACTCTTCACGGTTTTCTAATTGTAAATATCAAGTGTTCTTGACTTTTAGAGGTGAAGACACCCGCAAGAGCTTTACTGACCACCTCTACAAGGCCCTGGTTGATGCAGGGTTTCACACATTTAGAGATGATGATGAAATTCGGAGAGGAAAGAATATAAGGCTGGAGCTCCAGAAGGCAATAAAACAATCAAAAATAGCGATAATCGTGTTCTCCAAAAACTATGCTTGGTCGAAATGGTGCCTCGAAGAACTTGTAAAGATCATGGAACGTAAGAGGAATGCTGAATGCATAGTTTTCCCAGTATTCTATCATGTGGATCCATCTGAAGTCAGAAATCAAACTGGGAGCTTCGCTGCAGCATTTGTGGAACATGAAAAGCACTACAAGGAGAAGATGGAGCGGGTGAATGGGTGGAGGATTGCTTTGAAGGAAGTTGCAAATTTAGCTGGAATGGATTTAGGAGATGGGTAAGTTATATCTCTTGATGAAACTATACGTAGCATAAGAATAGAATGCTGGCCGTGAACTTTTAATTAATTTCTTTCAGTTAAGTGTACTGATAAGAAAACATACAAGAAAAATAAAATAAAACACTTATGATTTCTTCTTCTTCTTCTTCTTCTTCTTTTCCGATCATGATTTGGTTTTAATAGGTGGTGATAACGCACCTACAAATTTAATTATCATTCATGGACACGCAGCCCGGTTTAATTTCTTAGCTAAATGTTGTTTATTTCTATCCTTTATAGAGAGGCTACTAATTATCCCACCTTGTATTTTACTTTTTGATGCAGGTACGAGGCACAGTTTGTCCAATCTATTGTGGAGAATGTCTTAAAGAATTTGGATCCAAAAATATTTTATGTCCCCCTTCATTTCATCGGAAGAGATGCTTTAGTACAAGATATCAACTCATGGTTGCAAGATGGATCCCATGGTGCTGCCATTGCTTTACTCTATGGAATTGGTGGAGTTGGAAAGACAGCCATAGCTAAGAGTGTTTTTAACCAGAACTATTATAAATTTGAAGGAAAGAGCTTTCTATCAAATTTTAGGTCAAAGGATATAGTTTGCCTACAGAGGCAACTTCTTTTCGACATCCTAAACAAGACTGTTGAGATAAATGATCCTGATGAAGGAATTCTGAAGATTAAGCATGCATTATGTTGCAGAAGAACTCTTATTGTTCTAGATGATGTGGACAAGAGGGACCAATTCAATAAAATCATTGTCATGCAAAATTGGCTTTGTAAAGGAAGTAAAATCATTGTAACAACCAGAAATAAGGGTTTGTTTTCAGCTAATGATATTCAGTGGGTCCGGTACAAAGTTGAACTGCTAGATGATGAAAAATCACTTGAGCTTTTCAATTGGAATGCCTTTGGACAAGCTAACCCTGTTGATGGTTTTGTGGAAGACTCTTGGAGAATAGTACATCATTGTAATGGACTTCCATTAGCTCTTGGAGTTATTGGCTCTTCATTGTCCGGAAAAGGAAGAGGAATATGGGAAAGCGCGTTACAACAAATGGAAGTGATTCTTAATTTTGAAGTTCAAAAGGTTCTTCGAATAAGTTACGACTTTCTTGATGGTGATTATCCGAAGAACTTATTCCTTGATATCGCATGTTTCTTCAATGGAATGCATGTGAATGATGCAGTTAGGATACTGGATGGGCTCGATAAAGGTGCAAGATTTGGGATTGACAATCTCATCGATAGATGTCTTGTTGAAATCAACAGTGATCAAAGGTTGTGGATGCATCAACTAGTAAGAGATATGGGAAGGGAAATTGCTCGTCAAGAATCACCCAAATGTCAAAGAATATGGCATCATGGGGATGCTTTTACAGTTTTGAAAGGAACTACTGTAAGTAGCTGAATTTTTTTAAATGTCTACTTAAATGGTTTGTGGTGCCTTGACATATTCATTCATCTACTTTCCCTTCTCATGTACTTCTAATATTGTTATGCAGGAGGCTGAAAAATTGCGTGGCCTTACCATTGATATGCATGCATTAATGGAATATCATTATGCAGAAGTTGTCTGTACTGATTCAATGGTTTGTCGCAAGCGCCGCAGGCTTAACTTCTTTCAACAATGGCTTTCTGATTTTTTCGATGGGGGAAAATTACAAACTGGCCAAACAAGTTTGTTTCCCATCCTCACCACGGATGCTTTTAGAAAGATGCCAGATATAAAATTTCTCCAACTAAACTACGCTAATTTTCATGGAAGTTTTGAGCACTTTCCCAAGAATTTGATATGGTTATGTTGGCATGGATTGTCTTGGAGCTCCATACCAAATCACGTATGCTTGGAGAAGCTGGTGGTTCTTGATCTATCCAGAAGCTGTCTAGTTGATGCTTGGAAGGGCAAACCGGTATGTATCAAGTCTCTCTATAGCTATCTCTCTCGTTTTCAATTGATAACAACTAAATTCATGTATTTTCACAGTTTCTTCCAAAATTGAAAATTCTTGATCTCCGTCACTCTCGTGATCTCATTAGAACCCCAGACTTCTCGGGTCTCCCATCCCTTGAAAAGCTAATACTTGAAGACTGCATCCGTTTGGTTCAAATTCACGAATCTATTGGTGATTTACAAAGATTGTTGATCTTAAATCTAAGAAATTGTACAACTCTTGTGGAGCTTCCAGAAGAAATGAGTAGATTGAATTCACTTCAAGAGCTGGTTTTAGATGGTTGTTCAAATCTTAACAACCTGAATATGGAGTTAGAGCATCATCAGGGGCGCAAGTTGCTTCAAAGTGATGGAATTGTTGCAAGTACATCATTCATTTCATCTCTTCCATTGAAGCTATTCTTTCCCTCTAGGTTTTCAACGAGGAAAATGTTGAGATTTACCTTGTTTTCACTGCCACGCTTCTTGGAGAGTCTAGATTTAAGTGGAACTCCAATTCGTTTTCTTCCAGAAAGCATCAAGGATCTTGGTCTACTCAGAGCCCTATATTTAAGAAATTGCAAAATGCTTCAGGCACTCCCAGAGCTTCCATTCCTTTTGGATTTGTTAGATGTGTCCTTGTGCTATTCACTGCAAGAACTTGCATATCCAAATAGTTGGACTGAAGGAGATGGTTGCGATCACTTAGTCGAGTTCCAAGATCGGATAAAGCAGGAATTAATCCAAAAGTTAGACTCTCAAATGTTCAGAATAATGGAAACGGTTAGGGCTCAAATACAGCCATCGAGATTTCAGGTGGAAATCTACATTTTATTGTTTTGGAAATCTACATTTGAATACTTTTCTTTTGCTCATTTTATAGACATTGTTTTGGTGGTACAGATAACATTTATGGATGGCATATTCAACGTTGTCTTATATGCATTTGAAGATGAGATGTTACGGTGGTTTGATGAGGAGGATAAATGGCTAATTCAGAATGAGTTTGAAGATAACTTTTCATTCAAAATATCCTCACCTCCTCCTGCGCACCGGATATGTGGCTTTAATCTGTTCATAAGTTGTGTGACGTCAGCACACCGTGGCTTTAGTAATGTTTATATTGAAATCAGAAACAATACGAGCGGTCGATCCTTGCTTTGTCACTTCTTTGTCTTCCCTATGAGGTACGCGCGTGGTGTTCGGGAAATCCAATCGCTATTGCACACGAAATTAGGGGGCAATGATCCTTCATTTGATAATGGTGATGACGTGAGTATTTCAGTGCGTCCACGTGGTCCAGCTATCCAAATAAGGACCGTTGGAGTACAATGGTTGCATGAAGAGGAAGGAATGGATGAAGTTATTAATGCCCACAACAGTAGCGATGATGATGATGATGATGCAGCACACGTAGCCAAAGTAGAATTAGCTTCTCATATAGTTAGAAATTATAATTGTGCTTTCCATGGTAAACGCAGGGCTCGCAATTTCACTTTTTGGAATTTTGCAAAGAAGGGTCTAGAACACGTATTATTTTATGTTTCATTAAGTAGAGGTTTGCTTTTTTAGATTTCAACCGTAAAATCAAAAAAGCTGGAAAGCTTTTGAAATAGTTTTTTCTTTTTTCTTGAAAAGCTTATCATGAAAATAGCTTATCATGAAATAGCATGAGATATTATTTTATTAATTTGTATTTATAATAAGACATATTAAATATAAGTTAACCTTCCAATTTTCATGTTATTTTATCTATTTTATTTCATTTTTTTATATAAAAAATAAAATAAAAATAACACATGATAAAATTTAATTAGTAAAAATAACACATGATAAAATAACACATGATAACATAAAATAGAATTTTTGGCCGAAATGATGTCAATAGCCATCAACTTCTCCTCTTAATTAGATTTTTCTAACTTGATTGAAAATTCCTCATGCGGAAACGTTCCATACCATAGAGAGAGGGGACTTGTAGGGATGACCCATTTGCTGTTTTCTCTTAAACAACTAAAAAACGCTCGAGTTCCCTTCCAATTTTCCGGTCAGCCAAGTCAACGGGAAACCTCACATGCTATTTCAACTCTCACTTGATTGTTTACTTGATAATAATTGGTACGCCAATCTAATATTACTAAGAGTTTTTATGTTCACATAACTTGTGTCGCACGTCAAAAAATTCACGCGGCGTCGGCTGACGATTTTTCGTTTGTCGTTTGCTGCTTGAATTGATTTGTTCGTTGGAGTCGCCACCTAGTAATTTATTGAAGGCTACTAGAAAACCGGATGTATCACACGGCGTCGGCTGACAATTTTTTGTTTGTCGTTTGCTGCTTGAATTGATTCATTCGTTGGAGTCGCCACCTAGTAATTTATTAAAGGCTACTAGGAAACCGGATGTACTGGTCTTGTCAGAGATTCACGAATAAGAGACTGGTTGTGATTAGGAAAGGTATTAACACCCCTAACGCACCCTACCTGAGATAAGCTGCTTTGTGATTTTTGACGTGTTAAAGAAGTTTCAAATTTGTCTTTTCATCGGATATTAGAAATACAACTTACATATAAGTTAATAAATCTGAACTGTGAGCAAATTAAAATATTAAATTCTTCTTTGTTCCTTGCAATTTTATTAAAATAATAAAAACATTAATAAAAAGACACAAACACACCCATTCACTCTCACCATATTTTTCTGTTCTTTTCTTTTTTTCACATCCACACTATTAACATCTTACAATTCACCAAAATTCAAAATAAATCAAAACAATACATTAAACAATTTCAAAAATATTAAACAATTCAAAAATTACAAAATAAACCCCCCAAAAATCCATAACAATGCTGGAGAAGCTTTTTGAAACTGCATGCAGAGCTGAGGCAGGTCTCTGAACAGGTGAACACTGGCGGCGCGTCTTCCCAGTCGCCACCATCACTGGTGGCGCGTGGGTTCACGCGCCGCCGCAAGAAACTCCAGGCAGTAGGGGGATCTGGAGCGGCTTCATCCCTTCTTCCCTTCCATGCCGGCAGTGAAGGCCACCGTGACCTGCAACAACAACAAACGCAAGCAACAGTAGATTTTACTCTTTTTTAGATCTGTTTCCTCGGGTCGGTGTTTTTCAATTTTTTAGATCTGTGATCAGTTCTTCCTCTTTCTGGTGGCTGACGGCTCCGAGGTGAGGGTGGACGCTGACGGCTCTGGGCGTGCTGCTGGTCGGCGAGTTTGGTTGGAGGAAGGCGAGCAGCGGTTGGTTTCTATGGAGGCCAATCTGCAGGGAAAAGGAAAAAAAAGCAGAAGAAGAAGAAGAACAGATACGAGGAAGAGAAGGTCGGGTCGTGGTGGAAGCGGACAGGGCTGGCTTCGGGCTGTTGTTCTAGCCGTTACTGTTGAGGGAGAGGCTGGTCTGTGTGCAGCCGAGAGAGGGAAGTTGCTGGCTGCTGTGGTGAAGGAAAATGGCGTTGGGCAGGGGAGCTCTCTGAATGGCGAAGGGTTGGCTGGCTTTGTTTCTCTAGTTTCGGCTGGGGAAGGGAAAAGTGAGGGGGAGCTGTAGTCGGGGAGGCTTGAGCGGCTGGTTTTGTGTTAATGAGAGGGAGAGGGGACAGCGTCTGAAGAACGGTGGTTGGTCGAGAGGGGGTGGCGCTGCTGGGGCTGTTGAAGCTGCGGTGAAGGAGAAGCTGAGGTGAAGATGAAAGGAAAGGGAGGCAGTGTGTGGGTCTCCGGCTGAAAGAAGAAGAAAACCCAAATCCAGGGGGGGCGGCTCCTCTTGAAAAAAAAGATGGGTTTAGGGTTAGGTTTTTTGTATTTTTTTTATGATGTCAAAATTGCCCCCCTTGAAAATTCAGTGTAGCATGGTATTTATAGGAAAAGTTTTGCTAGGTTTTCAAATTAGTCCCTCAACTTTTCCTTTTCTTCTCTTTTCCTTTTTTTTTTGTAAATTTTGATTTTTCTTATTATTATTTTTTTGTATTTTTGAAAGCGAGCAAATATCAACGTCGACTCAATGTGGAAAATCAATTATTTAAAAATAACGCGTTTAAAAGTTGAATGCGTTTCAAATGTCTTTGAAAATTTAAATTCTTTTGAGACGATGCTAAAAATGTTAAAAACGATGCAAATGTATTAAAAATGTATTTTTTAGATTTTCAATGTTTTTCGCTATTTTTTGGATTTTTCTGAAAATTTATCAAAACATGGGTAAAAAATTGGGTAGCAACAACTTGTAAGCCTCATATCGACCTTTTGAGGATGATCACTGAGCATGCAAAAAACTTTTTGAGACTAGATAGTAATCTATCTCTTAATGCACTTAACGACTAGAACTTACCTACTAAGTTGTATCCTGTGTAATCTCACTATGACAAGCCCAACATATAGTATCTTGAATTCCAAGACCATCAGGTTGCAAATGGTCATCACATAAGATACAAAGAGTCTGAGTTGTTACAGTTGACAAAAAAAACCGACTTAAATTGAAAGTTGAAAGGTTTATTAAAAGCTCAAACTTAAACAAGACTGGATAAGGATCCCCTCGTTGGCATGATGACGACATCGGGTCCCTAAAATCCATGAATAAAAGACCATTGCCACCCCGTGAAGGACGAGTCCACATTAAATGTGCATTTTCCTTGTTGATAACATCATTACTGATAAGCTAGCAAGAATTGTTACAGAGATGAACAAGAAGCAAATAGAAGTAGAGAAAGATGCTACTATAATGCAGAGAAAGAAGAAAATGTTTATGTGTATTATTCATTGCTTACATTCCCAGCACTGTTACATTCATTTTATATCAACAAAAGGTGGCTGAAGCAGAGGTGGCTGAAGCAGAGCCTTTGATATCTTGAAGCTTGGTTACATATTCTACTCAATTGTAACAAAATTCATTAATTGTCTAACCATATTAACAAACTTGCTAACCATTATATTCTCTATTTTCTTTGACAGGTGGCTGAAGCAGAGCCTTTGATATCTTGACAATTACTTGTGCATGATTGCATAATTTTGTAAACTAGTTTGATATAGAATTTGTGTGTCGGCGATTCCATTAGGAAATTTATCGGTGATAATAAATCAATTATTGACGGTTAGTTTATCAGTGATCCATCGGTAATATTTACCGACACATTGGTCGATAAAAAAATAGTCAGCAAATATTTTTTTTTTGTCGTGAATATATTTTGTTAGCTAATCCGCTGATAGGTAACTTTACCGACCGAATTATCAATAGATCTAAAATCCTTGATGAGAAACTCTCCTATGAAAAATCTTCATCGATAATTTATATGCCGACAAAAATATAGCTTAAACGCATATGGAATGTTCTATAAGAGAAAAATCAATTTTTTGATTGTTATTTGACTTCAAAAATTAATTAATAATAATAAAACTTGAAATTTGACAACTCTATAATAAAGACTTTTATTTCCTTTATAGCTTATTCCCTTGCAATTTTAACAACTCAATAATAATAATAATAATAATAATAATAATAATAATTATTGATACAAAAAAAAACATGATTGTTGAAATATCTCAAGAAACCATGTTAGTCTCCTTTAAAAAAGAGGTGTTAGTACTGGGAGTTCGTTTTTTTTTTTTTTTTGTTAGTCGTATTAAAGTGTTTAAATTGGAAAGGAAGTTAATTCCTTTATTAAAGAGATATTAAAGTATTTCTTGATTAATGCCATTCCCTTACTATCATGCCAAATGTTAGGATACTGGCATGCAAACCCGACAAGATAAAAGGCAAAGAATAGGATAAAATGAGAAATCAGACACACAAGAATTTACGTGGTTCACCCAATTTGGCTCCGTCCACGGGCAAGTATAGAAGGATTTTACTAAGTAATGTGGGAATTACAACATCTCTCTACTAATAGGAGAACAACTGAAATCTCTCTATTATTAGAAGAAAACACCTCACTTACTATCTCACAAAATACCTCACAATTATGTGGGATTACTTTCCCTCTCTTACTCTCCTCTTCTCTCTCTTATTTCTCTCTTGGTGTGTTTTATATGGCAAGGATGCACTGCCTATTTATAGGCAAGCATCCTTGCCTTTGTCTTGCAAAAGACAAAGCAAGGCAAGTGGCACCAATTGGTGCTGCAAGTGGCACCGAATTGGTGCCAGTTAACTTCACATTCTCCCACTTTAATCAAGTCTTCACACTTGATCATTTGTGATTCTTCTATCCTTTCTGTATTTGCCATCTTCATGCTGCTTATGTTTCTGCTAGGCCATAAGAGGATCTGCACCATATATACTTGTCAGTGTTGACTGGTTTGGTCAAAGCATCTGCTGGGTTTTCCTTTGTGTGAACCTTCTGAAAATCCACACTTCCATCTTCCACCACCTTGCGAACAAAGTGATACTGAACATCTATGTGTTTTGTTCTTGAATGAAATGCTGGATTCCTTGCAATATGCAAAGCACTCTGACTATCACAATACAAAAGAATCTTCTCTTGTTTGTGTTCGAGCTCCTCCATAAGTTTCTTCATCCATATTGCTTCTTTACAAGCTTGTGTAGCTGCCATGTACTCAGCTTCTATTGTGGATAAAGCTACAACAGTCTGAAGTTTAGAGACCCAGCTCACAGCTCCTCCTGCAATTATGAACACATAGCCTGTAGTGGATTTTCTTTTCTCAAGGTCGCCAGCAAAATCTGAATCAACATAACCTTTGACAGTAAATTTTAACCTTCCATAACATAATGCGGCATCTGAGGTACCCTTGATGTATCTCAAGATCCTCTTAATAGTATTCCAATGCTCTCTACCAGGATTTGCCATGTATCGACTAGCTGCTCCCACTGCTTGTGCATACCATGGCAAACATTAAACTTCCCACTGCTGATGCATACGGTACTCGAGACATCTCCATCCTCTTTGCTTCATTGCTAGGAGACATACTTGAGGATAATTTGAAGTTAACAGGAAGTGGGGTGGAAATTGGCTTACAATCTTGCATGTTGAAGCGTCTCAAGATCTTCTTCAAATAATTCTTTTGAGAAAGCCAAATCTTCCTCTTACTTCTGTCTCGGTGAATTTGCATCCCTAAAATCTTGTTTGCTGGTCCCAAGTCCTTCATATCAAACTCCCTAGCCAACTGTGCCTTCAATTCTTGGACTCGATCTTTGTTGGGGCCTATCACCAACATGTCATCCACGTACAACAACAAAATGATGAAATTTTCTTCAAACCTCTTGTAATACGTACAATGGTATGAACTGAGTCTGTTGTACCCAAGGCTAATTATGAAGGAATCAAATCTCTTGTACCAACACCTCGACGCCTGTTTGAGACCGTATAGAGATTTGTTCAACCTGCAAACCAAGTTTTCCTTGCCTGTTTCAGCAAAACCCTCTGGTTGGAGCATATAAATTTCTTCTTCAAGTTCTCCATGAAGAAATGCAGTTTTCACATCTAACTGCTCTAAGTGAAGATCAAATATAGCACACATTGCCAAGACTACTCTGATTGTAGTAAGTCGTACCACCGGAGAAAATATCTCATTGAAGTCTATTCCTTCTTTCTGAGCATATCCTTTCATCACCAATCTTGCACGATACCGCTCCATTTGATCATTGCCATCACGCTTTATCTTGTAAACCCATTTGTTGCCAATGGCATTTCTTCCTTGTGGTAGCGGAACAAGATCCCAAGTGTTATTCTTGTGTAGAGCTTCAATCTCCTCTTGCATTGCTGTCATCCACATAGATACATCTGTGCTTTTGATAGCCTCATGGAAAGTTGATGGCTCTCCATCCTTTGTTAGAAGACAATATGCAATATTACTCTCAGTAACATATTCTGAGTGCCAAGCCGGTGGTCTTCTTTCACGAGTTGACCGTCGAACTTCAGGAGTTTTAGACTCTGTTTGTTCTTGTTCTTCAGGGGCTGGTGCAGCTTCAGAAGAAGTATGATTCTGAGTATTTTCCATCTGGACTGCTGTAGTCTCCTTTAGAATGCTATTATGTTCTTCCATTTGCATTTTACCTTCTGTAAATATGACATCTCTGCTGATGACTACTTTGTGGACAGTGGGATCCCACAAGCGATACCCCTTCACTCCATCAGCATATCCCAAGAATACACATTTTCTGGATTTTGAATCCAGCTTGCTAACTTCTTGTGTATTGTACATCACATACACAAGACTTCCAAATATATGCAATCGAGAATAATCAGCTGGTTTTCCAGTCCACATCTCCATCGGTGTCTTCAGCTTAATTGTAGTTGACGGAGATCGTTTTATCACATAACAAGCGGTATTGACTGTTTCTGCCCAGAATGACTTTCCTAGACCTGCAGTCTTCAACATTGCTCTTGTTCTATCTAATAGAGTTCTGTTCATCCGCTCTGCCACTCCATTTTGTTGTGGAGTGTATGCCGTTGTGAACTGCCTTTTGATACCTTCATGTTGACAGAAGTTATCAAATTCATCACTGGTATATTCTCCTCCATTGTCAGTCCTCAAACACTTGATCTTCTTTTCAGATTCAAGTTCCACCCGCGCTTTGAAAGTTTTAAAGATTGTGAACACATCTGCCTTCCTTCTAATTGGATACACCCAACATCTCCTAGAGAAGTCATCTATGAATGATACAAAGTATCTTGCTCCTCCCAAGGATACAACCGGTGCTTGCCAAACATCAGAGTGAATCAGGTCTAAGATGCATTTGCTCTTAGTTGTTGATGTGCCAAACTTCAACCTATGCTGTTTACTTGTAACACAGTGCTCACAAAAAGGTAAAGTAACCTTTGTAAGCCCAGGGAGTAACTTCTGATCAGAGAGAACCTTTAAACCTTTCTCTAACATGTGGCCTAGTTTTTGATGCCACATCATCGTCTTCTCTTCTGCAGGACTGGCTGATGCGATTGACACTTCTGCCCCATGATGTGTTTCTCCCATTAATACAAACATGTTTGCAACTGTCTTTCTCGCCTTTAAAACCACCAGCGCTCTTTTGACAATTTTCATTATTCCATTGTCTGTTCGGATCTTACAGCCAAGACTATCAAATTGTCCCACGGACAAAAGATTCTTCTTTAAGTCTTTCACATGTCGCACTCCTGAAATAGTACGAATTAAGCCATCATACATCTTCAATTTGATGGTGCCAATGCCAGCAATCTCTACAGCATGATTATCACCCATGAACACTTTGCCTCCAGAGATGGGTTCATATGTATGGAACCAATCTCGATTAGGAGTCATATGCCATGTTGCTCCTGAATCCATTAGCCAGACCTCAGTAAGCTCTTCTCTATCTGTAGAGATTGTCGCTGCTTCACTATATAAAACCTCTCCATCTTCTGAGGTGCTTGCAACACATCCTTGAGGTTTTGATGACTCTGCAGTATTCTCTATACCCTTTTTAAACCAACAATCCCTTTTGAAGTGCCCTTTTCTGCCACTGTTGTAGCATTTCACAGTCTTCTTACTTCTTGATTTGGACCTCCCCTACCTTTGACTCCCACTGGAGCCACGCTCCGTTGATCTCCCTCTTGACACCAACAATGCCTCTGCTTGGTTTGAACTATTTCTGTCTCCTTTATTTTTGCGCCTATTTTCTTCTTCCAAGATGGCGGCTGCAACATCATCAAAGACTAAATAGTCTGTGAGGATATTATTGGTCAAATTGATAATGAGCTGATCATACGAATCTGGAAGACTTTGAAGTAGAAGCTCTGCACGTTCACTTTCCTCTATTTGTTGACCCAACGTAGTGAGTTGTGAAAATAGAGTTCTTATTGTGTTGTTGTGGTCAGTCACCGCCGTGGTTTCTGCCATTTGAAGGGTATAAAGTCTTCGTTTTAAGAAAATCTTATTGTGTAAAGACTTGGACTCATATAGCTTTGTTAGAGTCTCCCATATCTCCTTAGCTGTTTTCTTCTTTGCCACACTTGATAACACTTCATCGGCTAATGCTAAATGTATGTTAGCAATAGCATTGCCATCCATTTCATTCCATTTTGCATTATCAGTGATTTCCGCAGGTCGATCCCCAATTGCTACCAAGCAATTGTCTTTCCTTAAGATTGCCTTGATTCTCATTTTCCACAGTGAGAAATTGCTCCCCTTGAACCTCTTTATCTCGTACTTTGCTGCCATTGTATTCACCGAGATCTATTCAGCTATCATCGTTTTACAGATCTGTGACGTATATAGAAATAGTATCGTGTGAGTAATACCTCACTAAGTAAGTTCCCAGGAAAGATTGGAGGGGTCACAAACGGTCCCGCTTAAAACCCAATCTCCTTAGACAGAACTTCCTAGACTGTATTTAATCACCGCACTGGCTTTCTATATACGCCAACAGTAGCGTATGTGAACAGTACCGTATGGATGAATAGTGTCGTCTAGGTGAATAGTATCGTAGACGTGAATAGTACCGTACACACGAATAACTTTTGTGTATTAACAACACCAACCAGAAGGCTCTGATACCACTGTTAGGATACTGGCATGCAAACCCGACAAGATAAAAGGCAAAGAATAGGATAAAATGAGAAATCAGACACACAAGAATTTACGTGGTTCACCCAATTTGGCTACGTCCACGGGCAAGTATAGTAGGATTTTACTAAGTAATGTGGGAATTACAACCTCTCTCTACTAATAGGAGAACAACTGAAATCTCTCTATTATTAGGAGAAAACACCTCACTTACTATCTCACAAAATACCTCACAATTATGTGGGATTACTTTCCCTCTCTTACTCTCCTCTTCTCTCTCTTATTTCTCTCTTGGTGTGTTTTATATGGCAAGGATGCACTGCCTATTTATAGGCAAGCATCCTTGCCTTTGTCTTGCAAAATACAAAGCAAGGCAAGTGGCACCAATTGGTGCTGCAAGTGGCACCGAATTGGTGCCTACTTTGTTGACTTAGCTTGCACCAATTGGTGCTAGTTAACTTCACACCAAATAGCTTTACTTGATAAACTAGCCATTGGAATTTATTTTCTAACTTGTTTGTTAGTTCTGGATGTCAATAGCCGTCAACTTGTGGAATTTATTTTCCAAACTTGATTTTTACTTCAGAATTAATGTCAACAGCCATAAAATTTTGTCACCAAAATTTTCTATGCATAACTGGTCAGGCCTGAACAGTTGTCTGCTTCTACTGTTATGGCGATCTTGGAAGTCTGTTCCACCGAAACCCAGGATGGATGGAACAAGTTGTGGGTGCATGTCAGCCAATTTATGGACTTTAGTCATACATAGAAGAGGAAAGAAGAGGCGCATACAGATGACAAAGCCAACTAGAATGAGGATATCAATGGTGAGGAAGCTATTTGATGAGCCGATACGCCGAAAGATTCAACAAAAATCCATACCAATGGTGGGTAGCAATAGATGCCCCTCTTTACAATGCTTATGAAGCAAAAATCCTCAATGTTTTGCATAGTAAGCTTTGTAAAGAAAAACTTGTCTTCTTGTCTTCCTAAAATTATTGAATGATCCACTCATCTAAAGACCTTTCTTTTTTCTTTTTCTGTTTCCTTTTCTTTTCTTTCTCTTCTTTCTTTCTTTCTCTCACTCTTTTTTTTTCTTGTTAACCTGAGATCCCATCTGGCAACCTCCTCTAACCAAAACCAAAAAATGTATGTAGTTCGATCAGCCTGAAATCCTATCTGGTGATTCCCTTTAACCAAAGCTACCTGAGATCCCATCTAGCGACCTCCTTTAACTAGAATCAAAGAATGTGTGTAACTCGATCAACTTGAAATCCCATCTGGCGATTCACTTTAACCAAAACTACCTGAGATCCCTTCTGGCGACCTCATTCAACCAAAACCAAAGAATGTGTGTAGCTCGATCAACCTAAAATCCTATATGGCGATTCCCTTTAACCAAAGCTACCTGAGATCCCATCTAGTGACCTCATTCAACGGGAACTAAAAAATATGTGTAGCTCGATCAACCTGAAATCCCATCTGGCGATTCACTTTAACCAAAGCTACCTGAGATCCCATTTGGCGACCTCATTCAACTGGAACTAAAAAATATATGTAGCTCGATCAACCTGAAATCCCATCTGGCAATTCCCTTTAACCAAAGCTACCTGAGATCCCATCTGGCGACCTCATTCAACTGGAACTAAAAAATATGTGTAGCTCGATCAACCTGAAATCCCATATGGCGATTTCCTTTAACCAAAGCTACCTGAGATTCCATCTGGCGACCTCATTCAATTGGAACTAAAAAAATATGTGTAGCTCGATCAACCTGAAATCCCATATGGCGATTTCCTTTAACCAAAGCTACCTGAGATCCCATCTAGCGACCTCATTCAACTAGAACTAAAAAATATATGTAGCTCGATCAACCTGAAATCCCATCTGGCAATTCCCTTTAACCAAAGCTACCTGAGAATTGTTCTCTCATTGATTGTGCGCATCGTGCTAACACCCATCAAGATTGTCAATCAGTCCTGAACCTGCCTCAAGTTAAAACAATACTCTTCAAGTATATGTTATCACCAGTCTTCTTAGAAACTATCTAGTTATCCAGACATGCATCTCATAGCTTGCAGTACAAGGCTCATCGTTGTAAGCTCAATGGATTTCTCTCATTTTATCGAATCAGATTGTGAAAAGAAATGCAGTGGCATCATTAATGATGTTCATTTTATCACCCATATTCATGCGATGAAGTGCGCATTTGAGCTCCAAAACAGATGGTCCCACAGTCAGTCTTGGTGGTGTGCATCTTTCTGACATTCATTCAAATGCAACTATGCGATAACATCTGTCCTAGCTATATTTCAAAGGGTAACCCCAAGATGAAAATACAAAGTTGTCCCTCAGGTGTAGCGTTGTTTTTAATTGCTGCTGGAGTTCATTAGATTATGGAATGTTTTTTGAACAATATTGCCCCCGGTGTGATCTGAATGTGTTTGTTCATTGATTATCTTTCCTTGAACCACATTGTCCTCCGTTCATCGATTCTTCATTTAATCATCTTTCTTTGCCCCCCAGCTGAGCTGAATACTATTTGTTCTCCTTCTTAGGGTCCACTGTATTGCCCCAAGGAGGCTTAACTTTTCAAGGAGTGTTGAGAAGAGTTGATGTCATTTCATGTCAAGGATTTTGCAGACTCAATCGATGTTCCTCTTGGTTTGACAATCTTTCTTGTTCTGGAATCAAATCTCATATTTCAAAGGTCATGTATATTTAAGTCTAATTGTTGAAATGAAATCAGAGAGATGTCAGTTTTGGAAGAGATTTTTGAAAATTAAGCTTTTTGGTCAAAGACCCAACACACGTCATTCAAATTATATAATCCTTTGATTGTCTTATATTTTGAAAACAGAAATTGACCCATTGTAAGATTAAAATGACCTTTATTCCATGGTTCTTTGTATCCACTTTAAACTCTGATTTTGGGTATATCTTTTGATGGTTTGTGATGAGGTGACCTTTTATGAATTTCAAAAACAAGATGCTCAGGCTTTATCAAGAAATGCTGTTTCTTTTCTTAGCATTTATTTTATCAACATGCATAATAACCAGTAGCTTAATTCATGAAGTCACGACCCTTATAGAAAAGCTCTTCTAGTTTTGAGAGCATCATTTATTGGTTCAGATTGCTTACTTGATCGAAAAGGGCTTTTAAAAACACGTAATGCAGGCTATGGTTCATGGCTATGAAAGAAAGGAAATTCACAGGCTCAAAAGGTGTTTAAGGGTTTCAAGGACCTAGGATCAACATCAACTATTCATCAACTTTTCTTCTCTTGTTGTCTTTGTAGAGAAACTGACATATAATCTTGTTAACCTTAAAGATCAAAATTCTCTTAACATAGGTCATAAAGCAAATCCAACTTCTTCCTTGATGAATAACCAATCTAATCATTACAGTCTTTATCATTGATACCAAAAGACAATGTTTGTAACTCAATATTTTTTTTCTGGTATTGACTTTTGGCGTATGCTGTGTCTTTTCTTAATTGAAAACTCCTTTTCTCTTTCTCGACTTGATAGGCGTTCTAATTCCTTTCCATTTTTTTATAGCTTTCTTCAAAGTCTATAGCTTCTTTCTTCATCAAGCTCTTTCTCAATCATTGGATTTTTGTTCTAAGCCTTTCTTTTATCCATTGATTCTATCAGTGTCTTTAAAATATCTCTTATTTGCCCCCAGTGTGGGGTGTGATCCTAGTCAGAGTTTCTTTTGAAAAGAAATATTCTATCAGGCTCAGATAGGGATTACAAGGGATATATATCTTTAGACAGTGAAGGGATGAACAAAGATGGCCTTTTCTCATTTCAAGCAAGGTCAGTTAGAACCGATAAATTTTGATCTCGTCTAGTGTAATGAGTTGGACTTATAAGAATCATGATTCACGAGTCCATAACTATTGAATCCACTACATGTCATTGTGCATACTACTAAAATTTAGCTACATGGTGTGTGGTTCAATTTCAAGTGTGAGTTCAAAATTTGTTTGGTCGCCTCATATTGTTTATCTTGCCATTTTAACAACTATCGAGTCATTTCTGTAATCAAAGCACTTTTAATCTTTTAGGATTGACTAGCCTTAATTTTGCATGTTGGAGTTTGATCAAAATATTTTGTCAAAATACCCTTTGAAAGAAGCATCTCATGATTTCAGAACAACAAAAAGACAAAGAAAAAACATGTTTCATTAAAGGATGAGATGTGACCCCAAAACAAAATGCAAAATGGCAAAACTCCATAACAAAAATGATTGACAGTTCAACACCTTTCTTGGATCAGTTGCTCTAGCGATATCAGTGTTTGCTAAGCATTCATAATCACTTGTCATTCTGAGGATGTTTTGGTGACAATATGGTTGATAACATCATCTTTCACAAACTCAGAGTCACCTTTTGTTCAACAACTTCTGGACTCGATTCTTGAAATTCTTGCCATTGTTCAATTAAAATGGTCGAGGACCCCACCATGACATCCCATCTCTTGTCTGAATTATACCACCTAGGAAATAGTGGTTGCATGGGATTTGATGGAGCCAGGACGACAAGTCTGGGGCGTAACAGATGCTGGTAGACAAACTTGAGTGGCCGAGGTATGCCAATCTTGTTGGTGATAATAACACATTACACGCTGGAGATAATCAAGGCAACAATCAACTAGAAAATCACTCCTAGCATCAAGGATCAATCCATGGAAATCAAGACGTTATGAGGAGCTGATTAGTTGTGTATATAGAATCTTAAATATCTTTCCTTATAGAGCTGATACTATTATTATTATCAGATTGTATTATTAGACTGTAATAGTTTTCTATATAGTGCAGTATTCTACACCATAAGCATCACGCTGTGGTTTTCATTATTGTCTCTAAAACTCTTCAAATCTTGGCAAAGACATTTAAGCAGCAGCATAACAAGTTCTGACTAGGCAAAATAACTGAGGTTTCTCAATTGAGAGTCATCTTCTGATTCAATTCTCATCACTGTTCTGGAATCCATGGTAGATCCTTCAATCTTTCCTCTCTTCATAGCTTGTTTATTTTTTTAGCAATCCTCACAACATCATGTCAATCTTCCAAGGTTGTTGTGGTTGTTTGAGGATTGTAAGAAACCTTACACCAGCTAGGTAATCTTGGCAGCGCACAGAAACATGTAGCAGCGCCATTACCGACGTGTGGAATCACGTGTTGTCTCTACTAGAAGAGTAACTGATGAATCTGAAACTCTTATGTATCCTCTTTGATTCCTCACTGGTGGTGTAACAAACAAGCACCAATAGAGGGAGTTTTGCTCTGTTGAAGTTTCAGTATTCTTTATGTTTTTCAGTCTAGGCATGTCTCTTCTCTCTACTTCTGCGTTTTAATGCTAACACTGGTAGAAGAAAATTGTAGATGATTTGAAACTATTGCATTCCTTCTTGAATTCCCCATTGGCATATCCATAAACAGATCTCTATAGAAAGAGCTCTGCTATATTGAAGTTCAATGAAAAGTCATGGTTTTCATACCAACATCCTGTGTTGCTAGACTGGAGTGGAGTTCACAGCAAATATGGCTAGAAAGAAGGTTTTGCTCATGGTGCGAAAGGCTGACAGCTATTGGGGGCCATTGAAAGATGTGGAGGTAGTGAACAATTAACAGTGCAGTTGAAACAGAAATGAGATTGTCTTGTATTGATGATTGAAGGTGTTGTTGTTGTTCATGACTGAAATGAGGGAGAGATGGTGCCACTTCAGTGTTTATGGCCCCTACTAATGGAGTGATGAGGAGAAAGGTCAATGATGTTTTCCGTGTGTGGGACATGGACAGACAGTGCTTCCATAGAAAGTTGTGCAGACATTCCCTTTCTACTCTTAAAGTTCAACACTTGTTCAAGCAGATCAAAGAGTCTAGCTATTTCACATTTGATGCTCTCAATTTTCTTTAGACAATGACCCTCTTATCGAACCCCATTCTTTATTTTCCAACTTTTCTCAGTCCAGTATAATAGACCTCGGGTGAGGGAATCAACTTTTCATCCCGGTACATGCATGACAAATGTATGAACATGTAATGTATATGATGAACTCACCCTTTCAAGGGGTGATATATGGTCGTAACTCTTGTATGATGAAACAAGAATCATGATTCTTGCCCAAACTCTACAATAAAATTTTTCCATGCATCACTGGTCAATAGCCATCAACTTGTGGAATTTATTTTCTAACTTTTTTCTTACTTCACCAAGTCAACTCCCGGCACCAAAATTTTCCATGCATAACTGGTCTAGCCTAGACATTCCGACTTTCTGCTTCCGGCATTAATTAGCCATGGAAAATTCCTCACGCGGAAACGTTCCATACCATAGAGAGAGTGGACTTGTAGGGATGACTTGTCTTAGAATTACAATCCACCTTTTCTCTCTCAATTTTCAAACCATTCGCCCATGTCTTGGACCCAGTTGTAGACTTGTTCTGATTACATAAGGGTGTGTTTTGTATTATGTTTTGAAAATGTTTTTAAACTAATATATCAAAATAATTTAAAAATATAAAAAATATTTTAATTTAAAGTGAAAAAATAAAAAATTATTTTTTATTTTTCACTTCAAATTAATATATTTTTTATGTTTTCATATCATTTTGATGTGCTAATATCAAAAATAATTTTTTTAAAATAAAAAAGATATTATTTTAATGTGTTTTGAAATGAAAAACACTTTAAAAAGCAACCGCTTCTACACTTTCAAACACGCTATAATAAATTCCGGGTAATTGCGTTATCCAATTAACTTAAGTCAATTATTTTATAAAAATAAAATAATTTTATTTTTTGTTTTAAAAATAATTATTTGATGTTGATCTATTGATATTAAATGATTTTCTGGTAGTGTAAAAAAATCTTATTCACGATATGTTTATATATGAGAACAAACCATTAAACACCTCAAATTCCATAAATCTTAAATTCTAATTTTTTTTTTAAAATAAATTATTTGACGTTGATGTGATTGAATTTCATTCGGAGTTAACAAGACTTAGTTAAATTAATATTTTTTAATTTAAATTTAAATTTAAATTTAAATTTAAATTTTATTTATAAAAAATCTCATTCAGGAGTTTTTTATATTCGAGCACAAACTATTAAACACCTCATATTCCATAAATCTTAAATTCTAAATAAATAAGAAATTAAATTATTTAAATGAAATACTAATCTAAAAATATTACTGGTTGACTAATTTATTTAATTTAACCAATTGCTTTGTTTTTAATTAATTCTTCATAAATCTACTTTACTTTCAACAGATTCAAATGATGCAACAAGAATTACAGGCCCTAGTAAACTTTCCAAGTCAGATATGAAGACCCTTATCCTGCACGTGCCTTTTTCTTACTGGTGGGTGAAGTAAGCAGAACCGTGTGAGTTGATGGGAGGGATTATGTGTTGTGTGTGTGTCTAATGTCCCTTTTGGTAATTATAGCAAGAATTACAGGCCCTAGTATACGCGTGATAAATGATTTGAGCAAATTAAATAAAAAAAAGGGTCTTCACGCGGGAAATGGCCCATACCACAGCGACTTCTAAGGCTGACTTTATAGCATCTCCAACGTAATATTATTTTAGTTTTTTTATATTTATTTTACATATTTTAAAATAAAATGCTAAATAAAATATTAAAATGTTTTTTCTCTTCCACAAATATTATTTTTACTTATCTTTTAAAAACATCAAAATCAACAAAATGAAGTCACAAAAAAATAAACTAATTAATTATAGCCTTATAAAAAAAAATAACATCAAACTTATAAAAAAAAAACACTATATTTATACTATTTAAAATATTATTTTATCAATTTTGAGTCTTCAAAATAACATTTTCTCCTGGAGACGCTCTTGGAAGTAAAGATTACAGGTACTCTCTCTCTTATCTCTTTTAGAATCACTTCGATTAATTCACTGTTAGAAACTAATTATTGATGATCTCATCAACCAATTTTGTTGGTTCAGCATAGAGATTTATCATATGTACAGATATTTTTCTGAAAGGGCATGGAGGAGTTGATTGGTGGGAAATAACTTGAAAACTGTTTTAAAGAAAAAGTAAGATAATAATATATGAATACTTCAGCTTATTGGTGTGCTGTCGATCTTGAACTCTTGACATCATTCCTGCAACTCGTTTTATTTTGTTCAGATCTTTGAAAAGTCTTATCTTTAATAGACTCGAAATGGCTGCTGGGAAATATCAAGAATCCTACTCTTCACGGTTTCCTAATTGTAAATATCAAGTGTTCTTGAGTTTTAGAGGTGAAGACACCCGCAAGAACTTTACCGATCACCTCTATACGACCCTGGTTCAAGCAGGGATTCACACATTTAGAGATGATAATGAAATTCAGAGAGGAGAGAATATAGATTTCGAGCTCCAGAAGGCAATACAACAATCAAAAATATCGATAATCGTGTTCTCCAAAGACTATGCTTCGTCGAGATGGTGCCTCGATGAACTTGTAATGATCATGGAACGTAAGAGGAATGCTGACTGCATAGTTTTGCCAGTATTCTATGATGTGGATCCATCCCAAGTCAGAAGTCAAACAGGGAGCTTCGCTGCAGCATTTGTGGAACCTGAAAAGAGCTTCAACGAGGAGATGGAGCGGGTGAATGGGTGGAGGATTGCTTTGAAGGAAGTGGCTAATTTAGCTGGAATGGTTTTAGGAGACGGGTAAGTTGTATCTCTTTATGAAACTATACATAGCATAAGACTAGAATGCTGGTCGTGAACTCTTAATTTCTTTCAGTTATGTATACTGATAAGAAAACATAAACAAAAATAAAATAAAATAAAATACTTATATATGATTTCTTCGTTGTTTTTTTTTTTCCAATCATGATTTGGTTTAAACTATCAAATCTTTGACACACAACCTGCTTTAATTTCATAGCTAAATGTTGTTTATTTCTTTTGCTTATAGAGAGACTACTAATTATCGTACATTGTATTTTACTTTTTAATGTAGGTACGAGGCACCGTTTGTCCAATCTATTGTGGAGAAGGTCTTAAAGAATTTGGATCAAAAAATGTTTCATATACCCCCTCATTTCATTGGAAGAGATCCTCTAGTACAAGATATCAACTCATGGTTGCAAGATGGATCCCATGGTGCTGCCATTGCTTTACTCTATGGAATTGGTGGAGTTGGAAAGACAGCCATAGCTAAGAGTGTTTATAACCAAAACTCTTATAAATTTGAAGGAAAGAGCTTCCTGTCAAATTTTAGATCAAAAGATATAGTTTGCCTACAGAGGCAACTTCTTTCCGACATCCTAAAAAAAAATGTTAATGAGATAAATGATGAAGATGAAGGAATTCTGAAGATTAAGGATGCCTTATGTTGCAGAAAAATTCTTATTGTTCTAGATGATGTGGCCAAAAGGGACCAATTCAATAAAATCATTGGCATGCAAAATTGGCTTTGTAAAGGAAGTAAAATCATTGTTACAACCAGAAATAAGGGTCTGTTTTCAGCTAATGATATTGAGGGGGTCCGGTGCAAAGTTGAACCACTAGATAATGAAAAATCACTTGAGCTTTTCAGTTGGAATGCCTTTGGACAAGCTAACCCTGTTGATGGTTTTGTGGAAGACTCTTTGAGAATACTACATCATTGTAATGGACTTCCATTGGCTCTTCGAGTTATTGGCTCTTCATTGTCCGGAAAAGGAAGAGAAATATGGGAAAGCGCATTACAACAAATGGAAGTGATTCCTAATTTTGAAGTTCAAAAGGTTCTTCGAATAAGTTACAACTTTCTTGATGGTGATTATCCGAAGAACTTATTCCTTGATATCGCATGTTTCTTCAATGGAATGGATGTGGATGATGCAGTTAGGATACTGGATGGGCTCGATAAAGGTGCAAGATTTGGGATTGACATTCTCATCGATAGATGTCTTGTTGAAATCAACATTGATAAAAGGTTGTGGATGCATAAACTAGTAAGAGATATGGGAAGGGAAATTGCTCGTCAAGAATCTCCCAAATGTCAAAGAATATGGCGCCACGAGGATGCTTTTACAGTTTTGAAAGGAACTACTGTAAGTAGCTCAATTTTTTTATGTCTGCTTAAATGGTTCGTGGTGACTTAACATATTCATTCATTTACTTTCCTTTCTCATATATTCTTAATATTTTTAACGCAGGATGCTGAAAAATTGCGTGGCCTTACCCTGGATATGCATGCATTAATGGAAGATAATTATGCAGAAGTTGTCTGTACTGATTTAATGGTTCGCCGCAGGCTTAACTTCTTTCAAGAATGGCTTTCTGATTTTTCCGATGGGGGAAGTTTACAAACTGGCAAAACAAGTTTTTTTCCCATCCTCAGCACGGATGCTTTTAGAAAGATGCCAGATATAAAATTTCTCCAGCTAAACTACACTAATTTTCATGGAAGTTTTGAGCACTTTCCCAAGAATTTGATATGGTTATGTTGGCATGGATTGTCTTTGAAATCCATACCAAATCACGTATGCTTGGAGAAGCTGGTGGTTCTTGATCTATCCAGAAGCTGTCTAGTTGATGCTTGGAAAGGCAAATTGGTATGCATCTAGTCTCTCTCTATAGCTATCTCTCTCGTTTTCAATTGATAATGACTAAATTCATGTATTTTCACAGTTTCTTCCAAAATTGAAAATTCTTGATCTCCGTCACTCTCGTGATCTCATTAGAACCCCAGACTTCTCGGGTCTCCCAGCCCTTGAAAAGCTAATACTTGAAGACTGCATCCATTTGGTTCAAATTCATGAATCTATTGGTGATTTACAAAGATTGTTGATCTTAAATCTAAGAAATTGTACAAGTCTTATGGAGCTTCCAGAAGAAATGAGTAGATTGAATTCACTTCAAGAGCTGGTTTTAGATGGTTGCTCAAATCTTGACAGCCTGAATATGGAGTTAGAGCATCATCAAGGGCGCAAGTTGCTTCAAAGTGATGGAATGGTTGCAAGTGCATCATACATTACATCTCTTCCATTGAAGCTATTCTTTCCCTCTAGGTTTTCAGCGAGGAAAATATTGAGATTTACCTTGTTTTCACTGCCACGCTTCTTGGAGAGTCTAGATTTAAGTGGAACTCCAATTCGTTTTCTTCCAGAAAGCATCAAGGATCTTGGTCTACTCAGACACCTATATTTAAGAAATTGCAAAATGCTTCAGGCACTCCCAGAGCTTCCATCCCATTTGGATTCGTTAGATGTGTCCTTTTGCTATTCACTGCAAAGCCTTACAAATCGACACGGTTGGATTTTAGCAGATGGTTGTGATCACTTAGTCGAGTTCCAAGATCGGATAAAGCAAGAATTAATCCAAAAGTTCGACTCTCACATGTTCAGAATAATGGAAACGGTTAGTGCTCAAATACAGACATCGAGATTTCAGGTCCTCCCTCACCCATTTTATTGATTTGGAAATCTACATTTGAATACTTTTCTTTTGCTCATTTTATAGACATTGTTTTGTTGGTACAGATAATATTTGATCATGGCAAATTCAACGTTGTCGTATATGGACTTGATGAAGATGAGATGTTAAGGGGGTTTGATGAGGAGGAAGAAGAGGATAAATGGCTAATTCAGAATGAGTTTGTGGATAACTTTTCATTCAAAATATCCTCAACACCTCCTGCGCACCGGATATGTGGCTTTAATCTGTTCACAAGGCTTAGTGTGACGTCAGGGTACAGTCGCCATGATCCTTTTTATATTGAAATCAGAAACAATACCAGTGGTCGATCCATGCTTTGTCAAACCTATACCTTCCCTAAGAGTTACGCGCGTGGTGTTCGTGAAATCCAAACGCTAAGCCACTGGAAATTACGGTTCGGTGGTCCTACATTTGATAATGGTGATGACGTGAGTATTTCAGTGCGTCCACATGGTCCAGCTATCCAAATAAGGACGATTGGAGTACAATGGTTGCATGAAGAGGAAGGAAAGGATGATGATTTTATACAATCAAAGGATGAAGTTATCAATGCCCACAACAGTAGCGATGATGCTTCTCGTATTTTTAGAAATTATTATTGTGCTTTCCATGGTAATAGCGATTATTATTGTGCTTTCCATGGTAATATCGATTGGTGGTATTTTGCAAAGAGAGGTCTAGAACTTTTGAAATGGTAACATTAAAAAAGCTGGAAAGCATGAGATCTTTTATTTATAAATATTTGTAAGGACTTTCACTCTTCTTCTTTTTTTCCTGTAATATGATATTATTTTATTAATTAATTTTTATTTATAAAATCTTGTATTTATAATAATACATATTAAATATTTTATTTTATGTGTTAACCTTCTATGGACCAAAATATATGTAAATGTCCATTTCTTTTTCATGTTATTTTATCTATTTTATTTCATCTTTTTATGTAAGAAATAAAATAAAAATAATATATGATAAAATTTGATTAGTAATTTTTATCATATGATAAAAATAATAAAAATAAAAAATTAATTTTGATTGAAAATTATCAAATTAAAAGATAGAATTAAAATTCAATAACAAAAGTGGAAAGCTTTTGAAATTGTTTTTTTTTTTAAAGCTTATCAGGAAAATAGTTTTGTATCTCTAGCAATCTTCCTTCTTTCTTTGTATAGCATGAGATCTTTTATTTATAAATATTTGTAACGGCTTTCACTTTTTTTTTCCGCTGTAATATGTTATTATTTTATTAATTGATTTTTATTTATAAAATCTTGTATTTATAATAAAATATATTAAATATCTTATTTTACTTCTCAACTTTTTATTGATCAAAATATATGTAAAGATTTATTTTACTTTCATGTTATTTTATCTGTTTTATTTTATCTTTTTATATAAAAATAATACATGATGAAATATAATTGTTAATTTTTTTTTGTTTTTACATAATGAAATTTGATTGGTAATTTTTTTTCTATATATATTCTCTCCAGATAAGTTTACTTGTAATAAAAAATAAATAGATATGTTTTGAAAATATGATTGAGAGAGTTTTATAATTTAAATATATTTTATTTTAATTAAAAATTAATATGATTGTATTAAATTTTCATAATAAATTAACATAGATTTTTTAGTGGATACACCGGTAAAGATGCAATTGAATTAGTCTTTCATAAACCAGCACTGTACTGTCACCCATGACCTTAAACATTAAAACCCTTTTTTTTATCAACATTATGAGGATCTTGGAATTTGTTTTCATTTCCCTGGTTTTTGTCAACAACAGTTGTTCTAGGAGACGCGAAAGCCACAAAGTTCTAACCACTTGGACTTTTTAATGGTTGGCTGTTGGAGCTATATCATGGCATGCTCTGTTGATTTGCCCCACCCATTCTCTTGAAAGCATTCCAGGTTTAAATCTTCAAGAAATTGCTGAGTATGTCTGAGGAGAAATAGACCGCAACCTCATCGTAGAGCATGACCAACGCCACAGTGCTGTGGTTTTGTGTAGACCCTCACAAACCCCATCTTTGCTTTTTTTTTTTTAAGAACTGAGTGGAGGAGGCGGTGGGAGTGGCCCGATGGCAGTGATGGAGGTATTAAAAGCTCGACCTGTGTTGTTGCACATACACAACGTTACCTTCTGTAGAATTTCAAACTTCTGCAATAACAGTCCCATAAGCTCTTTATTATCTGGGTAACCGCATGGCATTCTCTTGCTATAGGGAGGGTGTTTTTTTTTTTAAAAAAAAAAGAACAAAGCAAACACAGTACATGAAGGGAAGAAAGGCAGAAGGGACGAAGATAAAAACAGAGAACAGGGAATAACGAAGAGAAAAAAAGAGAAACAGAGAACAGGGGGGAACGAAGGAGAAGACTAAAAAATACAGGGGGTGAGAAGGAACGAATGATGAGAAACACAACCAGGGAAGGCAAACGAGCCTAACACAGAGACGAAAACGATAAAGCACAGCGGAGGGAGCTTCCATTCAACCAGCAGCATCTCACGCCTTCATCACCAACGTCTTCATCCTGAGCAGAAAAACCAGAGAGAAAGCAAAAGGAAAGAAACAGTCAGAGTAAAGAAAGCGAAAGGAGGAACAGAGGAAGTATTACATAAAGCATCAAAAAGTACAAAGTCAACAGATGTTCTGCAAGATGACACTACCTCAAGACAACTAAAGTAACATCCAGAATCAGAGCTCTGCAAATTAATGAACATTATCAATGAGGACATTACCATCCCTATTTGCTGTTCTCTCCAGCTGATCATCATCCCCTTGTTGCTGCTCAAAGACTGTGAACTCCACAAACCCATTTGCTGTTTTCTCTTAAACAACTAAAAAACGCTCGAGTTCTCTTCCAATTTTCTGATGAGCCAAGTCAACGGGAAACCTCACACACTCTTTTGACAACAGAATCCTATTACTATCACTCCATGGAACCTCCATTCTTATAGAACCCCCACTCAATAACCCTCTTGCCATCAGCACTTGGAATCCCTGATTCCCTAAACCCACACTTTATAGCCAAAGACACCAAACATTGTGCGGCTTCAATGTCCCTCCACTCCACAGCAATACTCAATGGCTCAAAACGGAACACTAGTCGGTAGCCGACCCAGTAGCTGATTCAGAGTCATGATCCTCACGTGCCTTTTTCTTATTGGTGGGTGGTGTTGATGCTGGTTTTGGATGCGAGAGGATGGAGATCCGGCCAGAGCAGGCGCACAGCGAGGGTGGATGAGTTGGATTATGCGGGTGTCTAATGTCCCTTTTGGTAACTATAATAAAATATTTTATTTATAATATTGTGCCACATAGACTTGAAGGGTTGTCTTAAAAGTTTGGAGCAGAACCCAATTAATTACTGATACAGAACAGCAGCCACAGCTTAAGAGAGAAGGGAAAGGGAAACTTGCAGGTACTCTCTCTTTCTTATCTCCTGTTTACTTTGGTTCCAGCTGCTGTCTTGTTCTCTTTGTTGATGATCACTTAGATTAAACCACTGTTAGGGACTCCTTGTTCATCATCTCATCTTATCATGCCACTCAAAAAATTATAAACTAACAAATTCACATCCGTACTTATGTCAGAGAGGATGCTGAGGTTCTCCCGAGGAAAAACAATGTTTAGGAAATAATATGTTGTTTCTATTAGTATCAGTTGTTAAAAATCCTGGTAATAAGACTTATGACGAAACGACTTGTACACTAGTGTTGTGTTAAGGATTTCAAATGAGATGGCTAAACATAAAAGATATAAAATTATAGTGTTAGGTATCCAAATTTTATGATCTACACATAAAAGATATTTGTGGAGGAGGATTGCTAACCAAGGTACAAAGTTGAAGATAAGTTCCTAAGACTAATATGAAATAATTTTTAGAAAAATAAATATTTTTTTTAGTTAATTTTATTTTTCTATTTCTATTTTCCTATTAAATATTATCAGGCTTTTCTAGTTTTTTTATTTGAATGAAATATTTTTTTTATTTTTATTTTTATATTTAATACTAATATGGTTTTTTTAGTATTTCTATATAAAGGGTTGTAATAACTTTTGATTAGTGGAGACTTAGATGAAAAAAATAAATATTTTGGACATCTCTCAATAATTATGGTGTTCTGGGTCCTTGAGGGTTTTAATCTGTAACAAAACCTATTATTCTTTATTCCTGTTTATGTTAGTTAATATCAGAGTCTAACGATTCCTAGTGGTTTTGGTTGGATGTTGTAGATGACTTGTATCAGAGCTCAACCATGTCTTATGGTTAATTGCTATGTGTTGTTAAATAACCATGGCTAAAAGAGATTGTAGAACAAGACGTAGTTGTTTAGGAGGGAATGATAAAGTTTCCCTTAGAAAAAATACATTAAGTAATTAATGTGATGTTTCTATGTATTTTAGTTGTTGTTATTGAAAATCCTAGTGGTAGGACCAATGATGGGGTAACCCACATAAAAGTTTTGTGTTAGAGATTTAGGATAAGATGACTAAGATAAAAGTATTGTATTAAAAATCTATAATGAGGTGATTTTTGTAAATATAGTGTTACACAAAGGATATTCATGGAGGATGATTGGTTTGAATACAAAGATAAGTTCTTTTCATCCTCACAAGACTAATGCAGGAGATTTTTAGGAAAATATATATATGTCTTTGTTTTTTTTTTTTAGCTTCCTAGTTAGTCAATATTATTAGGTTTTTCTAGTTTTTTTTTAATTTGAATGGAATAATTTTTCTATTTTTATTTTCTTATTTAATATTAATAGGGTTATTTAGTATTTATATATAAAGGGTTGTAATAGATTTTGGCAAGTGAAAATTTTGATGAATAAAAATTGAATATTTTTAAGGGTTTTGACTTATAAAAAAACCCTATTATCATTTGTTCTCATATGTGTCACAATCAACACGGTCAAACTCTAGCTTTTTTGTATTTTTTAATTTTAAAATGATATTATTTTAGATTGATTCGTGTTAATTACATAACCTGTAACCACTATGTTGGCCTGAATCATAGGAAAGGTCGAGTTTAATAACTTTTGTTTCATAAGATAAATTAAGTTCACTTAGACCATTTGCATCAGTTTTAAGAAATTAAGAAAAATCATAGCGTGATTGAGGTTAATTCTTAGTTTTAATGATAAAATAATTCCGATACTATAATTTTCATATACCGATAGTAATTCTTTCTTCAATCACATCTTCAACAAACCATTCATATACATATGTAGATTGATGTATATCATAAAAGTTTATTTACAAGATCATTTTTTGAATTTGAATTTTGAGTATGATAGCTACATGAAATCTACTTACCGTCTTAGTAAAAGATTATTATTTAATAACTAGGTTATTTCCCACGCTAATCTATGACTTGGATCAAAATTATTTTGAATATAAAAAAAATAATATTCTAGTTGTGAGGAATTTTATAACAATATTATGAAACTAGTTCAGTAGATCAAATTTAAAAACTCTAGATTTGAATTTTTAGTCTGAGTTTCAAATTAAATATATAATGTTGTAGTTATTTCAATATCACCTAATCTCTTGTCGGGTGAAGAATAACAAATCAAAGAATAGAAAAAAATAAATGACAAAAAAATATAATTTGATTTAAAAAAAAATAAAGGTTGATATAAAAACATGTTAGATCGTAACCCTGGTGAAGCAATAAAGAGATTTACATCCACTGTTTCCTGCATGATGTTTGGTTCTGTGGTATAAAGAACATGTGGTATCCTAACTACTGCTTTGAAAATCCAAAGTACATAATTCCTACAGCTGAACCCGAAATTGGGCTTATGCTGAATTATTAGGACTCGTTTACATGCTATACATCTAGATATGACTGTTGATAATAACCTTACATGCAGAGATATACCTATGGTTTGTGTTATATAACATTGAAATTATAATTCCTCTGTCAATCTTTGTAACATGTATCCAATTGAGGCTTCTATGGGCTCATAATAGAACCTTGAATTTTCTGTTTTGCAAAACTAGCTAGAGCCTTCCTTTGATTCGTGACGCTTTCGGTGTATTCTGCCAGAAGTGGAAGACTACCTTGTTCTCCCTTTTTACTTGCTTGTCCTCGAATTATCTGTCGGTGCTTCCTCGACAAAGATGGTTAGTTGGTTACCTTTGATGCTCATGATCGCTCTGCTTGTTGACACACATTTGTAATCTCTCTTCTAGACATGCTGAATACAGCAAGAGCAAACATGAGTGCCGAGGAAAAGGAAAGAACAAATGAAGACGCAACTTAACATAATGATCTCCTCGTATGGCCAAAATCAGTTCAAATTAAAGAGACAGTACTGAGACGACACCTGATTAACAAATCAAGACGGTCATGAAACAATTTGATCACTTCTCTGTTACTGTCTCATGGTACTGGCATGATGCAGTCCCCTAAAAATACTTATTTTATGGGGTTATCCATGCACTTTACATATTTCTAGCAATTCACATTACATTAACAAATGATACGAGTCTTAAATAAGAATCTACAATACACTAAAACATCCTTGTTAACAATCTTTTACTCCGACAGCATCTAGGATTCCTTTAACAATGAGATATCTCACGCACACCTAGCAAATCCTTGACTCTTTCCCCTCATTTTGTTAGGTGCTTAGCATACTGGGTAGCTATTTCCCTGTGATTCCTCCGATCAGGTAGGCAAAAAGTAATCAGTGAATCAAATAGACTAAGAGCATGTTTGAGAATGTGGTTGAACCGTGTTTTTTTTTAAATTTAATTTTTTTTATTAAATTTTTTTTTTATATTTTCAGATCGTTTTGATTTGTTGAACTCAAAAATAATTTTTTAAAAAATAAAAAAATATTATTTTAATATATTTCTAAGTAAAAGACACTATAAATTGCAATCATTATCACAATCCCAAACAAACCTAAGAACACATATAAAACGAGTTAGAAAACAATCCAATTGGCTCAGGCAATGATCAACATATATGATACAAAGAACTTTCAACTGATATATCGTATTGCAGGAAGATCAAGGTCTTGTTTTCTTTTTGTGTTTGCAATGACTACAGAAAGAGTTTGAAGAGTACCTGTCATTCCAAATATCCTCACCCGCTGCGCACCGGATATGTGGATTTAAGCTATTCACAAGGTTTTCTGTCATGTCAGAATACGGTCGCTCTGATTATGTTTATCTTGAAATCAGAAATAATACCAGTGGTCGATACTTGTTTTGTCCAGCCTTTGTCTTTCCTACAGATTACGATCATGGGATTGCTGAATTCCAATAGCTAAGCCACTGCAAAATAGGGGTCGATGATCCTACATTTGATAATATGAAAATCATGTGCTTACGTTACAACTTCTCTCCTTTTTCTTTCTCTCTCTTCCTCTCTCTTCCTCTTCTGCTATTTATCTCGCCAACCAAACCTCCCACTCTTTCTTTCTCTTCTCTCTCTCATTCTCTCCTCAAGCAACGACCCTCTTTTCTCTAACAGGTATGGCTTCTCCTCTCTTTTCTCCTCAGTTTGTTTAATTATTTATTTATTAATTAACTCATAACATGTCATTTTTTTTATTTTCTCAGATTAACCCACAACTAAAATAAGGTAAGAATTCTCCTATTTCTTCTCTAAGTTTTGTGTTTTTTTTCTATTTTATTTTTATTTTCTTAATTGTATGAATTTTTTTCATATGAGAAAATTTTGTTGGATTTTAGTTGTTTTTTTTCAATTTTGTTTTTTAATTAAATTAAAAAAATCCAAGGACATAATTGAACTTTAAAAAGGTTTAAGTGGCTTGATCAGCAGGAGCTAAAATGAAAGAACAATAAAGTTTACAAGTCAATTTGTTAGAAATTAGAAGAATCAATAAGTCTAGGGACTTAATTGAAATTTGGTTTATGTTAATTAATGCAACTAGGGACTTAATTGAAGAAAAAACAAAGTTTGAGAATCAATTTGTGTCAAGATTGCAATAATTAAAGGTTCAAAGACTAAAATGAATGGGTGTTGAAGTTTTGAGAGGCAAATTAATTTAATCAAGGGTGAAATCAAAAAAATTAAAAGTATAAAAGGAGAATTGAGGATGAAATTAAAGAATATCAAGACTAAAGACCATAATGTAAAAGACACTAAGTGCTCAATCAAAGAAATCAAGTGCATAATTGAAAAGATTATTAAAGACTGTGACCAATTGAGGGTTTGTTTGTGAAATAACAAGAAAATAAAAACTAAAATTGACTTTCACTTATTACAAAAATTTTTAGGTAATTAGTTCAGAATAAACTCATTTACATGCAATTGGCTAATTAACATACAATTTGAAACATGATAAAGGCTGCCCATTAAATATATGTATTAATAGAAAATAATTTTTAAAAAATAATCTTAAAACTAGGTCAAATACAAGTTGAGTGAACTCTTCACTCAATGAGAGGAAACATATTAAATAAAATCAATTGGTTTGTAACAATTCAATTTAAATTATTTTCTCTTGTATAGAGGAAGTGTTGCTAATTTTTTTTTTAAAAAAATAGGAATGGTTTATGACATTTTAATTTTTTAATTTGTGTAGATGTCAAGGGAAAAGTCAATCGTGTGTCATATGAACATGATTATTGCTAGTTCTTCTAGTAACGCTTCTAACGATCATGAATCGTTAGATGGCGACCAAGAATAAGCACATGAAAGATAGACATTCACTTACAATGCGAGCTCGTTGAGTACCTTTAGAGCAAAATTTTAAATGGAATTTTTATTATTTATTTATTTTTTCTATTTGATCAAATATTTTTAACATATTTCATCACTATCTATGTCAGAAATTAATAACATAAATTTTCTATCTTATTGGTGGAATATTTTTTCATAGCTATTTGCTAGTTTTCTTCTAGCAGTGAAACAACTAAAAAAGAAAAGTTGCATTAGTCTTAAATGTTAGGGGTAAATTGAAAGCAATCCCGATTTGTTTTTAGTATGATCAGATTTCTTTGCTCAACTACTTGAAAGACATTTGATACAATACGTTTTGGTCTAAACCATATTTTTAAAAAAATTAATTTACCTGTTGTTGTTTGGTCTACTAGCGATGTTTTATGAAAAAAAAAAACATTTATAAAAGCATGTGAGGTCAGAGAAACTGATTGGAATATACAGGAGATATTTTAGAAAAAGGAAATTAGACGAAATGCATGGAGAACTAGGAGAAATTAATGGCAAACAGATATAAAATTTAGGGATTTAATATTATGTTATTAAAATAAAGGGATTAACTAAATAATAATTTACTTCACAAAAAAAATTGTTAAAGGAATACAGTAATTCCTGGCACCAAAATTTTCCATGCATAACTGGTCAAGCCTAGACATTCCGACTTTCTGCTTCCGATATTAGCTATGGAAAATTCCTCACGCGGAAACGTTCCATACCATAGAGAGAGAGTGGACTTGTAAGGTGTGTTTGGTATTATGTGTTGAAAGTGTTTTTTTTTAAATTTAATTTTTTTTTTTTTTTAAATTAATATTTTTTTGATGTTTTCAGATCATTTTAATGTGCTGATATCAAAAATAATTTTTAAAAAATAAAAAAAATATTATTTTAATGTGTTTTAAAATAAAAAACACTTTGAGAAGTAACCGTTACTACAATCTCAAACACGCTTTTAAAATAAATTTAATAGCCATCAACTTCTCCTCTTAATTAGATTTTTCAAACTTGATTCTTACTTCTGCTCTTAATTAGATTTTTCAAACTTGATTCTTACTTCAGGATGTCAATAGCCATCAACTTAATTGTGGAATTTATTTTCTAACTTTTTTCTTACGTCACCGGGTCAATAGCCGTCAACTCCCGGAACCAAAATTTTCCATGCATAACTGGTCAAGCCTAGACATTCCACTTTCTGCTTCCGCCATTAGCCATGGAAAATTCCTCACGCGGAAACGTTCCATGCCATAGAGAGAGAGTGGACTTGTAGGGATGACTTGTCTTAAAATTACAATCCACCCTTTCTCTCTCAATTTTAAAACCATTCGCCCATGTCTCGGGCCCAGTTGTAGACTTGCTCTAAGGACAATTCTAAAATAAATTCCGGGTAACTGCGTTATCCAATTAAATTATTTAATAAAAATAAAATAATTTAAAAATAATTATTTGATGTTGATCCGATTCAATTTCATCGGGAGCTAGCAAGATTTAGTTAAATTAATATTTTTTATTTAAATTTAAATTTTATTTATAAAAAATATAATTCACGAGTTTTTTATATCTGAGAACAAACCATTAAACACCTCAAATTCCATCGTATGCATACCCACACAGTGGGTGAATACGTGGGTGAAAGGTTTTTAGCTAATGCTTTGCCTTATTTTATTGGGCAGAGGGTAATGCTTTGCCTTATTTTATTGGGCAGAGGGTAATGCTTCGCATTTCTATGCTACAAATATTGGACATTTCATTAGCATCATCGATTGCATTTCAACTAGTTGAACTAATTTAACTAATTCTTCATAAATCTACTTTGCTATCAACAGAAAGAAAAAGCTAGAATCAATTCAAATAATGCAACAAGAATTACAGGCCCTAGCAAACTTTCCAAGTCAGACATGAAGAGCCTTGATCCTCCACGACCTTTTTCTTACTGGTTGGTGAAGTAAGAAGAACCGTATGAGTTGATGAGAGGGATTATGTGTTGTGTGCGTGTCTCTTGTCCCTTTTGGTGATTATAACTAGAATTAAAGGCCCTAGTAAACGCGTGATAAATGATTCACGCGGGAAATGGCCCATACCACAGCGACTTGTAAGGCTGACTTAAAAGCAGAAAATTGATGAACTGATAAGAGAACATCAGCGAAGGGAGAGTGAAGATTGCAGGTACTCTCTCTCTTATCTCTTTTAGTATTATGTTATATTGTGGAATGTAAATCTGCTGTAACTGAGAATCACTTAAATTAATTCACTGTTAGAAACTAATTATTGATGATCTCATCAACCGATTTTGTTGGTTCAGCATAGAGATTTATCATATGTACAGATATTTTTCTGAAAGGGCATGGAGGATTTGATTGATGGGAAATTACTTGAAAACTGTTTTAAGGATAAAGTAAGATAATAATATATGAACACTTCAGCTTATTGGTGTGCTGTCGATCTTGAACTATCCTGCAACTCGTTTTATTTTGTTCAGATCTTTGAAAAGTCTTATCTTTGCTAGACTCGAAATGGCTGCTGGGAAATATCAAGAATCCTACTCTTCACGGTTTCCTGATTGTAAATATCAAGTGTTCTTGAGTTTTAGAGGTGAAGACACCCGCAAGAACTTTACCGATCACCTCTACAAGGCCCTGGTCCATGCAGGGTTTCACACATTTAGAGATGATGATGAAATTCGGAGAGGAAAGAATATAGAGCTGGAGCTCCAGAAGGCAATACAACAATCAAAAATAGCGATAATCGTGTTCTCCAAAAACTATGCTTGGTCGAGATGGTGCCTTGATGAACTTGTAATGATCATGGAGCGTAAGAGGAATGGTGACTGCATAGTTTTCCCAGTATTCTATCATGTAGATCCATCTGAAGTCAGAAATAAAACTGGGAGCTTCGCTAAAGCATTTGTGGAACATGAAAAGCACTACAAGGAGGAGATGGAGCGGGTGAATGGGTGGAGGATTGCTTTGAAGGAAGTTGCAAATTTAGCTGGAATGGATTTAGGAGATGGGTAAGTTATATCTCTTGATGAAACTATACATAGCATAAGACTAGAATGCTGGTCGTGAACTCTTATTTTCTTTCGGTTAAGTGTACTGATAAGAAAACATATAAGAAAAATAAAATAAAATACTTATAATTTCTTCTTCTTCTTCTTTTTTCGATCATAACACACCTACAAATTTAACTATCAATCATGGACACGCAACCCGGTTTAATTTCTTAGCTAAATGTTGTTTATTTCTATCCTTTATAGAGAGGCTACTAATTATCCCACGTTGTATTTTACTTTTTGATGTAGGTACGAGGCACAGTTTGTCCAATCTATTGTGGAGAATGTCTCAAAGAATTTGGATCCAAAAATATTTCATGTCCCCCTTCATTTCATTGGAAGAGATGCTTTAGTACAAGATATCAACTCATGGTTGCAAGATGGATCCCATGGTGCTGCCATTGCTTTACTCTATGGAATTGGTGGAGTTGGAAAGACAGCCATAGCTAAGAGTGTTTTTAACCAGAACTATTATGAATTTGAAGGAAAGAGCTTTCTATCAAATTTTAGGTCAAAGGATATAGTTTGCCTACAGAGGCAACTTCTTTTCGACATCCTAAACAAGACTGTTGAGATAAATGATCCTGATGAAGGAATTCTGAAGATTAAGGATGCATTATGTTGCAGAAGAACTCTTATCGTTCTAGATGATGTGGACAGAAGGGACCAATTCAATAAAATCATTGTCATGCAAAATTGGCTTTGTAAAGGAAGTAAAATCATTGTAACAACCAGAAATAAGGGTTTGTTTTCAGCTAATGATATTCAGTGGATCCGGTACAAAGTTGAACTGCTAGATGATGAAAAATCACTTGAGCTTTTCAGTTGGAATGCCTTTGGACAAGCTAACCCTGTTGATGGTTTTGTGGAAGACTCTTGGAGAATAGTACATCATTGTAATGGACTTCCATTAGCTCTTGGAGTTATTGGCTCTTCATTGTCCGGAAAAGGAAGAGAAATATGGGAAAGCGTATTAAAACAAATGGAAATGATTCCTAATTTTGATGTTCAAAAGGTTCTTCAAATAAGTTACGACTTTCTTGATGGTGATTATCCGAAGAACTTATTCCTTGATATCGCATGTTTCTTCAATGGAATGGATGTGGATGATGCAGTTAGGATACTGGATGGGCTCGATAAAGGTGCAAGATTTGGGATTGACAATCTCATCGATAGATGTCTTGTTGAAATCAACAGTGATCAAAGGTTGTGGATGCATCAACTAGTAAGAGATATGGGTAGGGAAATTGCTCGTCAAGAATCACCCAAATGTCAAAGAATATGGCATCATGGGGATGCTTTTACAGTTTTGAAAGGAACTACTGTAAGTAGCTGAATTTTTTAAAATGTCTACTTAAATGGTTTGTGGTGCCTTGACATATTCATTCATCTACTTTCCTTTCTCATGTACTTTTAATATTATTATGCAGGATGCTGAAAAATTACGTGGCCTTACCATTGATATGCATGCATTAATGGAAGATCATTATGCAGAAGTTGTCTGTACTGATTCAATGGTTTGTCGCAAGCGCCGCAGGCTTAACTTCTTTCAACAATGGCTTTTCGATTTTTTCGATGGGGGAAAATTACAAACTGGCCAAACAAGTTTGTTTCCCATCCTCAGCACGGATGCTTTTAGAAAGATGCCAGATATAAAATTTCTCCAACTAAACTACACTAATTTTCATGGAAGTTTTGAGCACTTTCCCAAGAATTTAATATGGTTATGTTGGCATGGATTGTCTTGGAGCTCCATACCAAATCACGTATGCTTGGTGAAGCTGGTGGTTCTTGATCTATCCAGAAGTTGTCTAGTTGATGCTTGGAAGGGCAAACCGGTATGTATCAAGTCTCTCTATAGCTATCTCTCTCGTTTTCAATTGATAAGAACTAAATTCATGTATTTTCACAGTTTCTTCCAAAATTGAAAATTCTTGATCTCCGTCACTCTCGTGATCTCATTAGAACCCCAGACTTCTCGGGTCTCCCAGCCCTTGAAAAGCTAATACTTGAAGACTGCATCCATTTGGTTCAAATTCACGAATCTATTGGTGATTTACAAAGATTGTTGATCTTAAATCTAAGAAATTGTACAAGTCTTATGGAGCTTCCAGTAGAAATGAGTAGATTGAATTCACTTCAAGAGCTGGTTTTAGATGGTTGCTCAAATCTTAACAACCTGAATATGGAGTTAGAGCATCATCAGGGGCGCAAGGTGCTTCAAAGTGATGGAATTGTTGCAAGTACATCATTCATTTCGTCTCTTCCATTGAAGCTATTCTTTCCCTCTAGGTTTTCAACGAGGAAAATGTTGAGAACTACCTCGTTTTCACTGCCACGCTTCTTGGAGAGTCTAGATTTAAGTGGAACTCCAATTCGTTTTCTTCCAGAAAGCATCAAGGATCTTGGTCTACTCAGACACCTATATTTAAGAAATTGCAAAATGCTTCAGGCACTCCCAGAGATTCCATCCCATTTGGATTCGTTAGATGTGTCCTTTTGCTATTCACTGCAAAGACTAGCATATCCAAACAGTTGGACTGAACTAGATGATTGTGATCAATTTGTCGAGTTCCAAGATCGGATAAAGCAAGAATTAATCCAAAAGTTTGACCCTCACATGTTCAGAATAATGAAAACGGTTAGTGCTCAAATACAGACATCGAGATTTCAGGTCCTCCCTCACACATTTTATTGATTTGGAAATCTACATTTGAATACTTTTCTTTTGCTCTTTTTTTTTTTTTTAATTATTGTGGGTGTCTGGGCTAGCTTACGTGCACCTCGACTAATCCACGGCCCTGAAGTTAATGACATCTTTTGCTCATTTTACAGACATTGTTTTGGTGGTACAGATAATATTTACAGATGGCATATTCAACGTTGTCGTATCTCTATTTGATGAAGAAGAGAAGTTCAGGGGGTTTTGTGCAGAGGGAGAAGAGGATAAATTGCTAATTCAGAATGAGTTTGTAGATAACTTTTCATTCAAAATATCTTCACCTCCTCCTGCGCACCGGATATGTGGCTTTAATCTGTTCATAAGTTGTGTGACGTCAGCGTACCGTGGCTATAGTTATGTTTATATTGAAATCAGAAACAATACCAGTGGTCGATCCTTGCTTTGTCAAGCCTTTGTCTTCCCTATGAGGTACGCGCATGGTGTTCGTGAAATCCAATCGCTATTGCACACGAAATTAGGGGGCAATGATCCTTCATTTGATAATGGTGATGACGTGAGTATTTCAGTGCTTCCACATCATCCAGCTATCCAAATAAGGACCGTTGGAGTACAATGGTTGCATGAAGAGGAAGGAAAGGATGAAGTTATCAATGCCCACAACAGTAGCGATGATGATGATGATGCAGCACACGCAGCCAAAGTAGAAATAGCTTCTCGTATTTTTAGAAATTATTATTGTGCTTTCCAAGCTAAACACAGTGCTCGCAATTTAACTTTTTGGAATTTTGCAAAGAAGGGTCTAGAACTTGAATTATTTTAAATTTCAACCGTAAAATGAAAAAAAGCTGGAAAGCTTTTGAAAGAGTTTTTTCTTTTTTTCTTTTTTCTTGAAAAGCTTATTATGAAAATAGTTTTGTATCTCTAGTAATCTTCCTCCTTTCTTTGTCTAGCATGAGATCTTTTATTTATAAATATTTATAAGGGCTTTCATATTAAAAAATGTAATATGATATTATTTTATTAATTTGTATTTATAATAAGACATATTAAATGTCTTATTTTATATGTTAACCTTTTATTGACCAAAATATATGTAAATGATTTTTTTAATGTTATTTTATCTATTTTATTTCATCTTTTTATGTAAAAAATAAAATAAAAATAACACATGATAAAATTTGATTAGTATTTTTTTTTGTTTCTACATATACCTTCTTGAAACAGGTTCACTTGTAATAAAAAAATAAATAAGCATGTTTGACTAAGAGGATTTTATAATTTGAATATATTTCATTTTAATTAAAAACTTGAATTGATTCTATTAAATTTTTACAATAAATTAATATATATATATATATATATATTGTAAAAATAAAATATAATAATCATCAAAATTAAAATTTTAAAAATTAATTTTGATTGAAAATTATCAAATTAAAAGATAGAATTAAAAATCAATAACAAAAGTTGAGATCGTAAAATTTTCTATAGTAGCCAATAACTTTGACTACCTATGAGAATCTTTGATATGTTTATCCCTGCAAAGTGGAATGGTACGTGGGTACATGCATGGTGCATATAGTGGAACACGTACGTGGGGGTGAATGAGAAATGGGTCTTTGTTAGTTACTGATGGTTGCTGGAAACTAGTGTAGTGGGAGGAATATTTCCTTATTGTTAGTTTCATATTGTGAGTGCTTTCCTATCTTTAAGCAGGTTGTTTACCTTTCCCAGTTTAGTAGGCTATAAAATATAGCCAATAGGTTGTTCTGAATTATGCTGAAAATAATAAATAACATCCTTTCTACTCTTGTCTTTTCTTCTCTTGTTCCCCAATTCTTTTATAGTTGATAGTAAATTACTCATCAATTGATATCAGATCTTGGTTACACCATGGACACCAGAGGAAAATCCAACACTGAGTTCCGCAGCGAGGTCAATGAAGTTTTGGCTAGACACGAATCCAACTTCGATCAGGTGCATGGCACTCTACAAACTATACTGATTGAGTTTACAAGCCTTGCGCGTCTCTAGGAGTCCAAGAATGAATCCTCCAGAGTTGAACCCATTTGCTCTTGCTGAATCATCAAGTCACAACTCAGGAAACCATCAATCCTCACTTAAACTGAATTTTCCAAAGTTCAGTGGGGAAGATCCAATGGGGTGGATTTACAAATCTGAGCAATACTTTGAATACAATAATATTTCACCTGTGCAACGAGTGCCGCTTGCCTCCTTCCATCTAGAAGGAATAACCTTACAATGACATCAATGGATGACTAAATTCCAGGGACCATTAACATGGGATGAATTCACCAAAGCCATTCTCTGACGTTTTGGTCCAACTGATTTTGAAGACCCCTCGGAAGCTCTTTGAAGACTCCGACAAACTACCACCATTGCAGCCTATCAAGAAGAGTTTGAAAAACTCTCCCATCAAGTTGATAGCCTTCCAAAAGCCTTTCTTATCGGTTGTTTTATTGCAAGTCTAAGAGATGACATTCGCCTATATGTCAAGATTAAGCATCCAGCCACATTATCTGATACCATCGGTGTCGCAAGGTTGATTGAAGAACGAAACCAACTTCAAAAGAAGGTGACACATCCTTACCGGATCCAACCACCTGCAGCTACAACAAAAACAAGCATGAGTAATACTGTAGGGGTACTTGGACCTCCACCAAATTTGCGGCAGAACATGAATCCCACATCAAATGTCAGACGAATTTCCAACCAGGAAACACAAGAAAGGCGAGAAAAAGGCTTATACTACTATTGTGATGAGAAGTTCATTCCGGGTCATCGTTGCCAACGACCCCAATTATTCATGATTAGTGATACAAATGATCAAGATTCTGAGATACAATCTGAGATACTACAAGCGGCATAGGACCAAGAAGCTATTCCTGAAATTTCCTTCCATGCAATTGCAAGTACAACTCATCCTCAAACCCTTCGGGTGATGGGAAGATTGAGGAGCAAAGAAGTCATGGTATTGATAGACGGTGGAAGCACACAATTTTATCGATAAATCCATAGTCAATAAATATGATATACCTATAGTTCCTAATAAAAAAATTCCAGGTGACAATAGCGAACGGGGAGAAAATAGATTGCACAGGGTTGTGCCCATCACTCACCATCATGATACAAGGACAAATTGTTACAGCAGACTATTTTATTCTTCCGATAGCAGTGTGCCCAGTAGTGTTGGGAGTGCAGTGGCTTATGACACTACGTCCGGTGGAGACATATTATAAAAGATTCACCATGTCTTTCAAAAAGGATGGGAATTTATGTGTTTTTCAAGGGCTGAAACAATGAGGACTACAAGTTTTGACAGAGAAGGAATTCACTACTATGTACGTCTTTAACCAATTCTTTGCTATAATTCCAGTAGGCTTCATTACCCAACCAAATTCACATCCATCCGAAATAGCCCAACTCTTATCCAACTTGACGCACGTCACCCACACGACAATCGTTAGCAATTTTTTGTTCATTTGCTTTGATTGGTTTTTTGAGAGTCGCCACCTAGTATTTGATTGAAGGCTACTAGGAAACCTGATGTACTGGTCTTTATTAGAGATTCGAGGGTAAGGGACTGGTTGTGACCAGGGAAGGTATTAGCACCCCTAGCATACCCTACAAGAGATAACATTTTTACCGACGGTCTCACCAACGGAATCCATCCATCGAAATACTAATCGTTGGTCATTTTCCATTCCGTCGCTAATTCTATCGGGAATAAAAAAACAAAACACCGACAATATTTTCTGTTGATATATACCAACAGAAATGGAGACGGAATTATTTCCGTCGGTAAAAAATACCGACAAAAAAATTCCATCAGTAAGTCGGTTTTTGCTGATTTTCTGGTAGTGTTTTAATTCAAATACACTACCCAAAATATTAAAAAATAAATTTGAAAGTATATAAAATTAAAGTGAAAGTAAAAATAAACTTACTATTAAAGTTACTTCATTCGATGTTTGTGAAATATAATTCATCTATAATCGAATCTGAATTGATATTGTAACAACTCCTCAACTGGAATAAAATAACAATCTCATGTCAACTGAAAAACAAAGTAATTAAATTTTTTCCCTCTCTCAATTCCTCCTTCCTTCACTTGATTCTTCCTTATATTAATATTTTCTAAGTTGGACTTTGTAAGTTTACAAGGTTATTTTCTCACTTTTCTTATTTTTTTTCCTTAGATTTTTTTATGTTTTTCCCTTACTTTTCTCTCTTTCTCTCTCACCTTTTCTTTTCTTTCTTTTTCTATTATGCTTCTGCCCAGTCGGCAACATATAAAAGAAAGGAAGAACTGATTTATTTTATTTTTTAATGGCAAATAACAATTTTACCCTTAATGAGTCGTTTTGCTTTTATTTGATGTTTTTTTTGTTAGCACTACCAAACTCTGTTCATCCTAAAATTTTAACCAGATTTTATTCAATATATTTGAAGATTCCTCGTAAAATTTCAGCTCAATTTGATGGCCGGATTGAAAATTACATCCTATAACGTAAAACTGGTCAAATTGTGATTTTTTATCAAATTTCTGAATTTTTTCAAAAATTCTGAAATTTTAACCCAAGCTAAAGCATCATATTAGAAGGCTCCATGTAAAATTTCAGAATTTTTTGATACCTTAATTGAGAATTACAAATTTTCTTTACATAAAACTAATAAATAAATATTGATAAAATCTGACTTGGGCTAGAGCCCACCCTAGCCCATACATGCCTCCGCCTTTGCTTGCTAGTGAAATTTCAGGTTCAGGGTTAGTTTGAGAGTTGAGAGGTTCGGGTTCGGTCGAGTCAGGGCCAGGGATGTCATGGTGGTTGTTGTTGGGGTGTTGGAGAAGATGGAGAGGGAGGTGGGCACCATCAACAAAGAGTTCATCAGCTGTGTCATAACCCAATTTTTGACCCTTTTATTTTAATTATTATTATTATTTTATTTACTGAAAAGAAAAAAAATGATGATAATTATGAAAAAACAAGTAAAATAAAATAAATAAAGAATGAATTAAAATTTGGGTTAAAGGCAACATGATTGGAAGTTTTGATGTTTAATTAAACTTTGGAATTAATTTAATTAATCCAATCAAGAGTTTAATTGGTGAATTGATAAGTTTTGAGACTTAATTAAGCTTGAAATTAATTTAATTAATCCAATCAAGGTTTTAATTGGAGAATTGATAAGTTTTGAGACTTAATTAAGCTTGAAATTAATTTAATTAATCAAATCAAGGGTTTAATTGAAGAATTGATAAGTTTGAGAGTTAATTGAACTTGGATTTAATTAAATTAATGAAACCAGGGACTTAATTGAATAAATAGCAAAGTTTGGGGTTAATTGGGGGCAAAATTGCAACAGATTAAAGTCAAAGGATTAGCTTGTAAAAAGCACCGAAATACAGGGGTCCAATTACAATTTACAAAGGGGCTTGATTGCACGATTTCAGAACTTCAGTGACCATATTGAAAATGGTCATTCCCATCGCACAAACGGCACCGTTTTGAGAAGCTGTTCATCGCCTTCTTCCTCAGGAGCCGTTTCTGGCAGTAATGGCTTTGAAGTCGTTACAAATGGTTGGTATTCTCTGGCTATAAAGCCAGAGAAGATGAGAGAGCGCGGGAGGAGGAATCACAGAGGGGGGAATCACAGAACCGAGAGAGAGCGAAAAAAATCCAGGAGACAGAGGGGGGAGAGAACGAAAAAACCAGGAGAGGCAGAAAAAAATAAACCCAGAAAACAGAGACAAAAGCAAGCAACAAACCCAGAATACCAACATTAACATCACCGTCTTCTTGATCGCCTCCTGCAAATAAAAAAAAAGAACCCCCAGCATCGCCATCGTCTTCGTTCCTTCATCTCAAAAAACCAGGATAATAGGCTAGATAACCAGAAGCAAAGGAAACGCAAAACCCAGAGAGAAAAACGCAAGGAAAGGTGGAAAGGGTGCCCTGCCAAGCGTGGTTCAATCACACAGAAGGAGCTTTGTCATCGTCTTCGTCGCCTTCGGCCAACCAAGATAAGTCGCTTCCTCTGCCTTTCATTCGGTTTCAACTTATTAGCAGCATACTGTGCAAGTGAATTTTAATTCACTTGCACAGCGCAGCAACACGCGTGGCTTGTCGCACGCGTGTTGCTTTTGCTCGGCCAGGTCACTGGCTTGGGCCAGTGACCGGGCCGGGCCGGCTGGGTCTAGCCCAGCCCATATGGGTTGAGCTGGGCCCAGCCCCAAAAAAATAAAAAAACAATAGAAAAAATAGAAAAGTAGAAAAAATAAAAAAACATAAAAAATGTGTATGCATAAATAAAAATAATATAAATTTATTGGTTTATTCACTGACGCTAGAGTCAGGAATAAAAATACCGATTTAAATTTATATTATTTTTATTCATTGTATTTTATTTTGTTTAGCTAGAAAATAAAAAACATATATGTGCATGCGTAAAAAAATAAATTTATTTTATGTGAATATTTACTGGCGCCAGAGTCAGGAATATTATAAGCAAATTATCATAGCATAAACTAATAAACATTTAGCAATTTAAAACAAAACCAGCAATGCAGTCTGCCTCAGGTAGAACATTTAAGGGGTGATAATATCTTTCCTTTTACGTAACCAATCCTGAGCCATAGAATTTTTGATGACCAGTTAAGGTTCCTAGTGACCGTAATACTAGGTAGCGACTCCTCAAACAAGACATTTTTTCCTAAAAAAACAAGATGCTAGATATCTGTTCTTTTGTCATAATTTAAAAAAAAAATTTAGAGCCGCCGCGATGTCAGGTGCGACAAGCTGAAACAATATTTGGTTTGAGGGAAAGATGGGTTTTAGATCCAGAACTCAAATTCTGGTGAGTTTGAATCACTGCTTGTCCTACTTCTTCTACTGCTGCATGGAGAGAGGATTACTTGAGGTTCTTTAATGGATATTCTTTGTGGCCTATCCATATCGTTGGATAATGAAAGAGAGAGAGAGGAGGTTTGTTTTTGACAGGCGAGGAGCGAGAGGAGAGGAAGTGTGGGGAAGTTTCTCTATTTTTTCGGGACTTAGCATAGTTCAGAGTTCAGCTCAGCTTGACCCTACAAGAGCAATAAACAAAGGAGATTGAGTTGATAAAAATGAAGAGATGGGAGGGTGAAAGGTTGGGTCTCTGTGTGTGTATACATAAAAGTCAACTTGAGACATGCTCTGGATTGTATTTTAAAAAAATCTAGAAACTAGGTGGCGAGTTGATCGATCAAATCCTTGTAATCCAATTTAATACATAAGAATTTCATAGGAAATAAATATTTTTCTTCTTATTATTTGTTTATATTTTCATTTTTCTATTATGGATTTTTAGGCTTTTCTAGTTTTCTTATTTGAATGAAATCATTTTTCTATTTTTTTAAACATTGATAGGGTTTTTCTAATATTTCTATATAAAAGGTTGTAATAACTTTGACAAATGAAGGCTTGAATGAAAAAAAATGAATATTTTAGGAAGTCTCCTCATAATTATAGTGTTCTTGATATTTGAAAGTTTTGACTTGTTACAAATTATGTTATCCTTCACTCCTGATTGTGTTAGTTGGTATTAGAGCCTATCAATTCTTAGTGGTTTTGGTTGAAGGTCGTAGATGACATGTATCGAAGCTCAATGATTTTTGATTGCTAATTGATGTGTGTTGTTGCTACCCAATTTTTGACCAATGTTTTGATAAATTTTCAGAAAAATCCAAAAATAGCAAAAAACATGGAAAATCCAAAAAATATATATTTTTTATACATTTGCATCGTTTTTAGCATTTTTAGCATCGTCTCAAAAGAATTTAAATTTTCAAAGACATTTGGAACGCGTTCAACTTTTAACGCGTTATTTTTAAAATCATTGATTTTCTTCATTGGGTCGACGTTGATATTGCTCGTTTTCAAAAAATACAAAAAAATAAGAAAAATCAAAATTTACAAAAAAAAAGAGAAAAAGAGAAAGAAAGAAAAAGTTGAGGGACTAATTTGAAAACCTAGCAAAACTTTTCCTATAAATACCATGTTACACTAAATTTTCAGAGAGGGGGTCAATTTTGGAAACAGCAGAAAAAATACAAAAAAAACAACTTAAACCTAAACCTATCTCTAACCCCAAAAAGAAGAAGCCGGCGGCCCCCTCCAGGCTTTGGAATTTTTCTTCTCTCTCAACCTGCCCCATCGTCTCCAGCAACCCCCCCCCCCCCCCCCCCCCCCCCCAACACTGCCTCTTCTCCTTTCCTCTCAGTAGATCTCCCTCTGATCAACATCAAACCAGCATTTCCTTCCCTCAGCAACAGCACCAGCCGGATCTGCTAAGAGGAGTGAAGACCGGCCAGCAGTAGCCCATCTCCTCTTCAGCCGGTTCCACCATCCTGCCAACAGCAACAGACCAGCCCTTTCTCTCCATCTGCCTCCACACTCGTCCCTGCCTTCCCACTCTCAGCCGCTCATTTGTCTCGGCCAAAACCAAGAGGCAGCGCCCCCCCCCCCCTTTTCCTGAAAAAAACCGAAGCCAACTCCCTCTCTTCCCTCTCAGTTGCAGGGGCAACAAACCCACAGCCCCTCCCTTTCAAAAACCAAACCGGAGCAGCCACTCCGTTCCCTCATTTCCAGCTTCTTCTCCCGAGCCTCTCGACCTTCTCCCCAAACGGATCTTCTGCATCTTCTCCAGGCCGCCAGCTCCAAACCCCCCAGGCTTTTGATTTTTTTCTCCCCCAAACAGCAGTTATAGCCTCACCGTTCCCCCATTTTCTTCTCCCCCACAGTAGCCGAGAAGACACCAGCCCTCTTTTCCTCACAGAACCCACAGCCGATCTTCCCCATTTCTTCTCATTTTCAACCGGACAGCCTTCCCCATCTCAGGGGCAGTTCAGGTGCCACGGATGACAGCACCACCGGCCGGATCTGCGACCAGTACAGGGAAACAAACTGAAAGGAAGAAATAAAACAGAGGATAATCAGATCTGGAGAGGAAAGAAAAATTTGAACCGACTGCCTTGTGTGTATTTTTTGGGTTTTTGCAGGTGACGGTGACTCCACCGCCGGCGTGGGAAGACGGAGGGGAAGAGGACATTGCAGATCCCCTGTTTGTTTGAGCTTCCGGCGGCGGCGCGTGAGCCCACGCGCCGCTAGTGGCGGTGGCGCGTGGGAAGACGCGCCGCCACTGTTTCGGCGGTGGCAGAAGGGTTTCCCTGCAATTTCTGGAGTTTAGGGACTATTTTGTAATTTTAAATTATGTAATGTAATTTTTGTTTAGTGTTTAATTTTTTATAATTTTGTAATGTGATGTACAAAAAGAACAAAAAAAGGAAAAGAAAAGAAAAGAGAGAAAATAATAATAGAAAAAGAGATCTGTGTGTTTGTGTATTTTTTGTATGTATGTTATTGAATAAAAAAAACTGAATTTAATATTTTTAATTTATAGGCACAAATATCTAAAGGATAGATAAAATCATGTTGTATTTTCTATGAAAATGTAGAACATGTATCTACATATATTTTGGAAACTAATAACTGAATTATCGAAGCCTTAGAATTGGGTTAAAATTTTTATTTTTAATAAACACATCAAGTTCACGAAGCAGCTTATCTCAGTTAGGGTGCTAATACATTTTCTAACCACAATCAGTCCTTTACCCGTGAATCTCTGACACGACCAATACATCCGGTTTCCTAGTAGCCTTCGATAAATTACTAGGTGGCGACTCCAACGAACCACTCAAATCAACAATGGGAAAAATCGCCAAGCTGATGTCGCGCGTGGATTTTTTGACGTGCGACATGTGTTGTTGAATAGCCATGATTAGAAAAGATTGCAGAATAAGACAGACTTGTGTAGGAAGGGATGGCAAGGTTACCCTCAGGCAAAAGACATCTAAGAACCATTGTGTTATTTTTAAGGTTGTTAAAATTGCGAGTTAACTCGTAAAATCGTAAGATTTTACGAGTTAACATGTATCTAATATGCTAAATCGGACTAAAAACTTGAAACCAGTAAAATCAGATTTAATTTGTGCAAAATTGGTAAACTCAATAAACTCAGTCTGATTTTATGAATTTACTAAATTTATAATTCGAACCAAGTCAAGTCTAAATTTAGCCTTAAAATGTTTGCTGATTAGTTTTGCGAGATTGAACATATATTTCAAACTGCATATTGGATAAAGCTGAAATTTTACAGGAAAATATTAGATACATGAAAATATATTGAGGTAAATTTTCAGATCAAATGGAGTTAGGAAACATAATATTTCAAAGGGTCAAAGTTAGTAAACTAATATTGTTAAATATGTCAAACAAGACCTTCATGTATTGTTTGGGACATATCTAGAGCTACTGGTGGAATTTTACTTCGATTAAAGTTGTGATAGAAACTAGACATCTAAAACTTTCCAACCATATATTATAGGTCCAATAATTCATCCAAACAAGAGAGAACGACATGTTTGAAATCAGAACTCAAATATGCCAAGAATATACAAAAATTGAAGATTCAAGCTGCATGGAGGAATTTTAATTATTCTATTCTATTTATTTATTTAATTTCAAATAATTATTTTTATTTTGAATTTTTTCTAGTGCGTTAGACATGGTTTAAGAGTTTATTTCATTATTGAATTTATGTTAGTTAATTACTAATTTAAACTCATTAGCTTGCAACCAAAAAGGGGTCTATTAAGACTTATTGTGATGGGAACAACCAGGTTATCACTAGGTTTATGTGTGTTTTCTACCTTTCAGTGATTCTCCTGTATTGAAAAATTTTGTTCTAAGATTTTTTATTTCTCCATGTCATTAATTTATTGATTCATACTATCTATCTCTCTCATTTTATTTAGATCACTCATTGATTATAATATTGTTGACTTATTTATCAGATTTTAATGTAATTTAATTTCTTTGCTAGAATTATCAATATATAATTAGTTAAAAAAATTACTTATGATTTATAATTTTACGATCCAAGTTTATATTGTATTTTTCGTGTCGTGTCAAAAAAATTTTTTTGACAACCTTGGTTATTTCTATCTGCATTAATTGTTATTATTTGAAATCCTGATGATATGATTAATGATGGGGCAACTCACACAAGGTTTTGTGTTAGGGATCCACGATAAAGTGAACCATACAAAAATCTTATATTAAAGACCCATGATGTGGTGATTCACATACAAAGGATATTCGTGGAGGAAGGTTCTTGACCGAGGTCTGAACTCAAGTATGAATTCTTTTCAATCAAGGAAGACTGATGCATGATTTTTTTAGGAGAATAAATATTTTTCTTAATTGATTTTATTTTTTCTATTTTTATTTTCCAATTCAATATTTTTAGGTTTTCTAGTTTTCCTATTTGGATGGAATATTTTTTTATTTTTTTATTCAATATTAATAGGGTTTTTTTTGTATTTCTATATAAATGGTTGTAATAGTTTTTAGAAAGTGGAGACTTGGATGAATAAAAATTGAATATTTTAGATCTCTCCTCATAATTATAATGTTCTTGGTCTTTGAGAGTTTTGACAACAAAACTCGTTATCATTTACTCTAGTTTACGTTAGTTGGTATCAAAACTTGAAGATTCTTAATGATTTTGGTTAGAGATTGTAGAGGATGTGTATCAAAAATCAATGATTCTTGATGGTTAGTTGTTGCATGCTAATAAATAACCATGGTTAGAAGAGGTTGCATAACATGACATACTTATGTCAGAGAGGATGTTGAGGTTCTCCTTAGGAAAAACAATGTTTAGGAAATAATGTGTTGTTTTTATTAGTGTAAGTTGTTATTGAGAATCCTAGTTGTAAGACATATGACAAGGTGATCCATACAAAAGAGTTATGTTAGAGATTCACGATTTGTAGTGTTAAGGACCCTAAATGAGATGGCTCATATACAATTATTGTTTTAGGGATCCAAATGTGATGACCTACACATAAAAGATATTTGTGGAGGATGATTGCTAACCAAGATCCGAACTTGAAGACAAATTCCTTCCAACATGAGAAGATTAATATGAATTTTTTTGTAGAAAAATAAATATTTTTCTTAGTTAATTTTATTTTTTTTATTTCTATTTTCCTATTAAATATTATCAGGCTTTTCTAGTTTTTCTATTTGAATGAAATATTTTTTTCTATCTCTATTTTTCAATTTAATATAATATGGTCTTTTTAGTGTTTCTATATAAATGGTTGTAATAGCTTTTGATTAGTAGAGACTTAGGTAAAAAAAAATATATTTTTTAGATGTTTCTCAATAATTATGATATTATGGGTTTTGAAGGGTTTTAACTCGTAACAAAACCTAACCTATTATCGTTTGTTCCTATCTATGTCTATGTTAGTTAAAGATCCCACATTTGCTACGTTTGGTATACGATGGTTGCATGAAAAGGAAGGAAATGATGATGATGATGATTTCTACGTAGCCAAAGTAGAAATAGCTTTTAGAAATTATTATTAGAAATAGCTTTTAGGAAGGATTGGTGTACAATGCTCGCAATTATACTTTTTGGAATTTTGCAAAGAAGGGTGTAGAACTTGTATTATTTCAACCGTAAAATGAAAAAAAGCTGGAAAGCTTTTGGAATAGTTTTTTCTTTTTTCTTGAAAAGCTTATCATGAATTTGTCCATTTCTTTTATGTGTTAACCTTCTATGGACCAAAATATATGTAAATGTCCATTTCTTTTTCATGTTATTTTATCTATTTTATTTCATCTTTTTATGTAAGAAATAAAATAAAAATAATATATGATAAAATTTGATTAGTAATTTTTATCATATGATAAAAATAATAAAAATAAAAAATTAATTTTGATTGAAAATTATCAAATTAAAAGATAGAATTAAAATTCAATAACAAAAGTGGAAAGCTTTTGAAATTGTTTTTTTTTTTAAAGCTTATCAGGAAAATAGTTTTGTATCTCTAGCAATCTTCCTTCTTTCTTTGTATAGCATGAGATCTTTTATTTATAAATATTTGTAACGGCTTTCACTTTTTTTTTCCGCTGTAATATGTTATTATTTTATTAATTGATTTTTATTTATAAAATCTTGTATTTATAATAAAATATATTAAATATCTTATTTTACTTCTCAACTTTTTATTGATCAAAATATATGTAAAGATTTATTTTACTTTCATGTTATTTTATCTGTTTTATTTTATCTTTTTATATAAAAATAATACATGATGAAATATAATTGTTAATTTTTTTTGTTTTTACATAATGAAATTTGATTGGTAATTTTTTTTCTATATATATTCTCTCCAGATAAGTTTACTTGTAATAAAAAATAAATAGATATGTTTTGAAAATATGATTGAGAGAGTTTTATAATTTAAATATATTTTATTTTAATTAAAAATTAATATGATTGTATTAAATTTTCATAATAAATTAACATAGATTTTTTAGTGGATACACCGGTAAAGATGCAATTGAATTAGTCTTTCATAAACCAGCACTGTACAGTCACCCATAACCTTAAACATTAAAACCCTTTTTTTATCAACATTATGAGGATCTTGGAATTTGTTTTCATTTCCCTGGTTTTTGTCAACAACAGTTGTTCTAGGAGACGCGAAAGCCACAAAGTTCTAACCACTTGGACTTTTTAATGGTTGGCTGTTGGAGCTATATCATGGCATGCTCTGTTGATTTGCCCCACCCATTCTCTTGATGCAAGATCAAGTGCTGAAAGCATTCCAGGTTTAAATCTTCAAGAAATTGCTGAGTATGTCTGAGGAGAAATAGACCGCAACCTCATCTTGTAGAGCATGACCAACGCCACAGTGCTGTGGTTTTGTGTAGACCCTCACAAACCCCATCTTTGCTTTTTTTTTTTAAGAACTGAGTGGAGGAGGCGGTGGGAGTGGCCCGATGGCAGTGATGGAGGTATTAAAAGCTCGACCTGTGTTGTTGCACATACACAAGGTTACCTTCTGTAGAATTTCAAACTTCTGCAATAACAGTCCCATAAGCTCTTTATTATCTGGGTAACCGCATGGCATTCTCTGGCTATAGGGAGGGTTTTTTTTTTTACAAAAAAAGAATAAGGAGGGGGATCGAAGAGCAAGAACAGAGCAAACACAGTACATGAAGGGAAGAGAGGCAGAAGGGACGAAGATAAAAACAGAGAACAGGGAGGAACGAAGAGAAAAAAAGAAACAGAGAACATGGGGGAGCGAAGGAGAAGAATAAAAAATACAGGGGGTGAGAAGGAACGAATGATGAGAAACAGAACCAGGGAAGGCAAACGAGCCTAACACAGAGACGAAAACGAGAAACACAGAGGAGGGAGCTTCCATTCAACCAGCAGCACCTCACGCCTTCATCACCATCGTCTTCATCCTGAGCAGAAAAACCAGAGAGAAAGCAAAAGGAAAGAAACAGTCAGAGTAAAGAAAGCCAAAGGAGGAACAGAGGAAGTATTACATAAAGCATCAAAAAGTACAAAGTCAACAGATGTTCTACAAGATGACACTACCTCAAGACAACTAAAGTAACATCCAGAATCAGAGCTCTGCAAATTAATGAACATTATCAATGAGGACATTACCATCCCTATTTGCTGTTCACTCCAGCTGATCATCATCCCCTTGTTGCTGCTCACCATTTTCCAAGACTGTGAACTCCACAAACCCATTTGCTGTTTTCTCTTAAACAACTAAAAAACGCTCGAGTTCTCTTCCAATTTTCTGATGAGCCAAGTCAACGGGAAACCTCACACACTCTTTTGACAACAGAATCCTATTACTATCACTCCATGGAACCTCCATTCTTATAGAACCCCCACTCAATAACCCTCTTGCCATCAGCACTTGGAATCCCTGATTCCCTAAACCCACACTTTATAGCCAAAGACACCAAACATTGTGCGGCTTCAATGTCCCTCCACTCCACAGCAATACTCAATGGCTCAAAACGGAACACTAGTCGGTAGCCGACCCAGTAGCTGATTCAGAGTCATGATCCTCCACGTGCCTTTTTCTTATTGGTGGGTGGTGTTGATGCTGGTTTTGGATGCGAGAGGATGGAGATCCGGCCAGAGCAGGCGCACAGCGAGGGTGGATGAGTTGGATTATGCGGGTGTCTAATGTCCCTTTTGGTAACTATAATAAAATATTTTATTTATAATATTGTGCCACATAGACTTGAAGGGTTGTCTTAAAAGTTTGGAGCAGAACCCAATTAGATTACTGATACAGAACAGCAGCCACAGCTTAAGAGAGAAGGGAAAGGGAAACTTGCAGGTACTCTCTCTTTCTTATCTCCTGTTTACTTTGGTTCCAGCTGCTGTCTTGTTTTCTTTGTTGATGATCACTTAGATTAAACCACTGTTAGTGACTACTTGTTCATCATCTCATCTTATCATGCCACTCAAAATTATAAACTAACAAATTCACCTCCGTGGGCTTTGTAAGGATTACAAGATGTGTGCTTTGTAAATAATTAAGGCTTACATAGCCAGATGGGGATCCTTAATGACTTTCCTTTCCTGCTCCATCTGTGCTTCTAAATGCGTGGTAGCAAGTGCGGATAACACATGTACAGATATTTCTCTGAAAGGGCTTGGGGGAGTGATTGCTGGGAAATAACTTGAAAGATGTTTTCAAGAAAAAGTAGGATAACCATATATAAATACTTCAGCTAATTGCTGTGCTATCGATCTTGAATTATCGACATTCATCCTGCAACTTTTTTTTTTTTTGCTAGTCTCGAAATGGCTTCTGGGAAATATCAAGAATCATCATTTTCACTGTTCTCTAATTGTAAATATCAAGTGTTCTTGACTTTTAGAGGTGAAGACACCCGCAAGAACTTTACCGATCACCTCTACACAGCCCTGGTTCAAGCAGGGATTCACACATTTAGAGACGATGATGAAATTGGGAGAGGAGAAAATATCAAGTCAGAGCTTCAACAGGCAATACAACAATAAAAAATATCAATAATCGTGTTCTCCAAAGCATATGATTCGTCGCGGTGGTGCCTGGATGAACTTGTAATGATCATGGAACGTAAGAGCAATACTGACTGCATAATTTTGCCGGTCTTCTATGACGTGGATCCGTCTGAAGTCAGAAATCAAACAGGGAGCTTTGCTGCAGCATTTATGGATCATGAAAAGCGCTTCAAGAAGGAGATGGAGCAAGTGAATGGGTGGAGGATTGTTTTGTAGGAAGTTGCAGATTTAGGAGGAATGGTTTTAGGAGATGGGTAAGTTGTATTTCTTGATGAAACTACACGTAACATAATAATAGAATGCTGGTTCTGAACTCTTAATTTTTTCAGGTTTGTAGTTAAGCATTGAGATGATAACTGATAATACCACTACAATTTAGTGAAACTATAACACTCCCAACTCAGAGCACATACTAGGAAAATAAAAATAAAAGATACTTTTTTCTCATTTTTTTTTCCTTGACTACCTGAAAAGGCAAAGATTTCTACATTATTCCATTTTTTGGTTTTAATATGTGGTGATAGCATAGCTACAAAAATAGCATTCAATCATTGACGCACAGCCTGGTTTAATTTCTTTTTTCCATGATACCAAGATTTTTAAACTTTACGGAGAGACTACTAATTATCATACATTGCATTTTTCTTTCTGATGCAGGTATGAGGCACAGCTTGTCCAATCATCTGGTAAAATATTAAAGAAACTGGATCGTTAAATATTTCATGTCCCCCTTCATTTCATTGGAAGAGATCATCTGGTAAAATATATCAACTCATGGTTGTGAGATGGCACCCATGGTGCTGCTATTGCTATACTCTATGGGATTGGTGGAGTTGGGAAGACAGCCATAGCAAAGACTGTTTATAACCAGAACTTTCATAAATTTAAAGGCAGGAGCTTTCTATCAAATGTTAGAGAAAGGTCAAAAGAATCCAATGGGGTAGTTTGTCTACAGAGGCAACTTCTTTCTGATATCCTAACAAGACTGCTGATGAGACACATGATGTCGATGAAGGGATTATAAAGATTAAGGATGCATTGTGTTGCAGAAGAACTCTTGTTGTTCTCGATGACGTAGACAAATGGTACCAGTTCAATGCAATTGTTGGCATGCAAAATTGGCTTTTCCAAGGAAGTAAAATCATTGTAACAACTAGAAATAAGGCTTCGATTGTAGCTGATGGTAAGTGTGTCAAGTGCAAAGTTGAACCTCTAGATAACAAAAAATCACTTGAGCTTTTCAGTTGGCATGCCTTTGGACAAGCTTGCCCGGTTGAAGATTTTTTAGAGGACTCTTGGAGAATAGTACGTCATTGTAAGGGACTTCCATTGGCCCTACGTGTTATTGGTTCCTCATTGTCCAGAAAAAGTAGTGAAGTATGGGAAAGTGCATTGCATGAAATGGAGGTGATTCTGAATTTTCAAGTTCAAAAGGTTCTTGCAACAAGTTACGACTCTCTTGTTGATGATTATCAGAAGAACTTATTCCTTGATATTGCTTGTTTCTTCAATGGAACGGATTACAATTATGCAGTTAGGATACTAGATGGATTTAGGATTGACAATCTCATCCATAGATGTCTGGTAGAAAATGTTAAAATAAAAAATGATAAAAAGTTATGGATGCATCAACTCATAAGAGATATGAGATATGGGAAGGGAAATTGCTCGTCAAGAATCACCCAAATGTCAAAGAATATGGCATCACATGGAAGCCTTTACAATATTTAAAGAAACAAGTGTAAGTATCTAGTTTTGATTTCATATTTACATTGTATTAAGGCATCTTAAAAAATTCATGCTTTTACTTTCTTTTCTCATATATTTTTAATATTTTGGAAGGATGATGCTGAAAAATTGTGTGGCCTTACCCCGGATATGCATGCATTAATAAAATATAATAGTACAGAAGTTGCTGTACTGATTCAATGGCTAGCTGCAAGCGCCGCAGGGTTAACTTCTTTCAACAATGTCGTCATCGTACATTCCTCTCTCAGGAATGGCTTTCTGAGTTTTTCTTGGGGGAACAGGTACAGATTGGCAGAACAAGTTTGTCTTCCATTTTCAGCACGGATGCTTCTAGAAAGATGCAAAATGTAAAATTTCCCCAACTAAATTACATGAAGTTTTATGGAAGTTATGAACACCTCCCCAAGAATTTAATATGATTATGTTGGCATGGATTCTCTTTGAGATCCATACCACAACACTTCTGCTTGGAGAAGCTTGTGGTTCTTGATCTATCCAAAGGTAGTCTAATTGATTCTTGGAAAGGCAAACTGGTATGTATCTAGCCTCTCTCTATATAGCTATACCTCCTATTTTACAACTAAATGTAATTGTTTTTGCAGTCTCTTCCAAATTTAAAAATTCTTGATCTGCGTAGCTCGCATGACCTCATTAGAACCCGAGACTTCTCAGGATTCCCAGGCCTGGAAAAGATAATACTTGAAAACTGCATCCATTTAGTCCAGATTCATGAATCTATTGGTGATTTACATTGTCTCGTGATCTTAAATATGAAGAACTGTAAAAGTCTTGTGGGACTTCCAGAAGAAATGAGTAGATTGAATTCACTTGAAGAGCTTGTTTTGTGTGGTAGCTCAAAACTTGAGAGCTTGAATATGGATTTAGAGCATCATCAGGGACGCAGGTTGCATCAAAGTGATAGAATTGTTGCAAGCACATCTTACATTACATCTCTTCCATTGAAGCTATTCTTTCCCTCCAGGTTTTCAGAAATGAAAAATTCCAGATTTACCTCGTTCACATTGCCACACTCTTTGACGACACTAAATTTAAGTAGAACTCCAAATTTGTTTTCTTCCATCAAGCATTAAGGACATTGGTACACTCAATTACCTTTCATTAGCGGAATGCAAAATGCTTAAAACACTCCTAGAGATTCCATCCAATTTGGTTGGGTTAGACGTGTCCTATGATAAGCTAGCAAGAATTGTTACAGAGATGAACAAGAAGCAAATAGAAGTAGAGAAAGATGCTGCTGTAATGCAGAGGAAGAAGAAAATGTTTATGTATATTATTCACTGCTTACATTCCCAGCACTATTACATTCATTTTATATCAACAAAAAGTGAGAAGCTTGGTTACGTATTCTACTCAACTGTAACAGAATTCATTAACTGTCTAACCATATTAACAAACTTGCTAACCATTATATTTTCTATTCTCTCTGACAGGTGGCTGAAGCAGAGGTGGCTGAAGCAGAGCCTTTGATATCTTGACATTCCCCCGCAATCATATGCTTGGAGGAACCAAGCATAAGATTGGAACAGAGACATCGAAATAAAGAAGTGGAAAGGCCTTTAGTGAAAATATAAGCAAACTAATCAGGAGAAGAATATGTTGTTTAAGCCATAGAATCTGGAAACATGGACCCTGCGAGTATACTTGAGCAGATTGAGCTTCAAATTGCTAATGTTAAGGAGGAATCTTTTAGCAGGAAAGGAATACTTGAAAAGGTTGAGAAATGGTTGACTGCATGTGAAGAGGAGAGTTGGCTTGAGGAATATAACAGGGATGACAATTGATACAATGCTGGGAGAGGTGCTCATCTGACTCTCAAGCGTGATGAGAAAGGTCGTAATTTGGTTAATAAAATGCCAGGTATGGTGGAGGCTTTGGCTTCCAAAACCATGACATGGAAAAGCGAGAGAGGCGCTGAATTCTTATATGATGGTATCCACCTTCTTTCTATGCTTGAAGAGTACACCATATTATGCCAGGAGAAAGAGGAAGAAAGACGGAGGCAGCGGGATCAGAAGGAACTGCAGAAGAGACATGCTTGACTGTCACAGTAGTAGAAACTGTTGGAAGCAAACAGAGATTAGCAAGATATTAGAAGCTTTGAAGTTGAGAAGTAGTCACCATTTTTAGAGCTCAAGAGACAGAGAGGAAGAGAATCACAGATTTGAGAAGAGAGTTGAAGAAGAATTTTTCAGTTTGACAATATATCAAACAGATGATAGGCAGATTGATTATTATGAAAGAATTGGTTTAATCAGGCGATAATAATGCCAGAAACAGAGATTAACAAGATATTAGAAGCAGTGAAATCACAGGATCACAAGATATTAACAATCTTAAGCTCTGATACCATGATAAGCTAGCAAGAATTGTTACAGAGATGAACAAGAAGCAAATAGAAGTAGAGAAAGATGCTGCTGTAATGCAGAGGAAGAAGAAAATGTTTATGTATATTATTCACTGCTTACATTCCCAGCACTATTACATTCATTTTATATCAACAAAAAGTGAGAAGCTTGGTTACGTATTCTACTCAACTGTAACAGAATTCATTAACTGTTTAACCATATTAACAAACTTGCTAACCATTATATTTTCTATTCTCTCTGACAGGTGGCTGAAGCAGAGGTGGCTGAAGCAAAGCCTTTGATATCTTGACATCCTATTGTTATTCGCTGCAAAGAATTGCAAATCTGATCCCTTTTACCATAGCTCGTGATTGTGATCAGTTAGTTCACATCCAAGATTGGATTAAGCTAGAATTAATCCAAAAGGTTGACCCACACTTGTTGAGAATAATGGAAATGGTCAGCGTTCAAATGCAGACGTGGAGATTTCAGGTCCTCCCTCGCCCATTTTACTGTATTTCAACTCTACATTTTTGTACTTCTTCGATATTTAGAAAATTTTCCCTTTGCTCATCTTGTAATTTCTGCTTTGATAGAACAGATAGAACTTCACGGCAACAGATTCAGTTTTGTCCTTGAATATGATGAAAATGAGATGTTGGAGTTTTACGAGGAGGAAGGGCTAATTCAGAAAGAGTTTGAAGAGCACTTGTCATTCAAAATATCCTCACCTGCTACACACCGGATATGTGGCTTTAATCTATTCACATGGTTTTCTGCTACGCTAGTACCCAATCCGTATCTTCATGTTTATCTTGAAATCAGGAACAATACCAAGGGTAGAGTCTGGGTTTTTTACCCCTCAATTTTTCCGATAGAATTTTCGGCTGAAAAATCTGAATTGTTATGGCTACGCTATTGGAAATTTGGGTCCAATGATCCTGTGTTTGATACCGGTGATGAATTCAGTGTTTCAGTGTATACAGATGATCCGGTTGTTCAAATAAAGAGGGTTGGTGTACGAATGTTGCATGAAGTGGAAGGAACTGATGATGATAGCAGCTCATTAAACACTAATGATGATGTACATGTAGCAGCTAAAGCAGAAATAGCTTCTCATATTTTTAGAAATTATTATTGCAGTGACTGTTATGATTTTGGTAACGAAATTATAATGTGTTTTTTTGAAAAGAAATTAAATGTGAAAATAATGATGGGTTGAGTTGAATTTTTTTCCGATTTGGTGTTATATTGAAAGCTTTTTAAAACATAAAATAATTTGGCACTCAGTGTACAGCTATGAATTTGTATCATTTTTTTGTATGAAGCAGGCCAATTTGATTTGTGACTCAGTGTCCAGCTACCATCTTCAACGGTCTTAACCACAGCAAAGACTTTGGGATCATCCATAGACAAGTGTAAAAATAACACCACCGTCACAAACCAAATCATATTTTTCCTCATCCAAGTAGTTAAGAAGGCCATCATCAGATTGTCGGTGCATCAAATCTTTCCCGATGTTTTCTTCATGCACTTTCAATTCCAAATCAATCGAATAGGAACGTTGCTCTTCATTAACTTGATGTGTCTGTGACAATCCACCAGTAGATGTTTATTCATGGTTTGCAGTGAGATCTTAATATGAATTGGGTATGCTAACTTCTGACCAGACATGTCCACTAGAAGAAGAGATAAGGGACTCCCTGATTAATGGGAGCATCTGCAACATGCATGCTGCAGAAGTACTCAAATACATGTGGAGAAGCTTCATCTGAATCAGAGTGTAAATGGACCTGATTATTTTCCATATTCATATACATAGGGTTAGGATCGTAGCCAACAGAAAGGGAGGAAATTGTTATCAGCTAGTTTCTAGCCATATTTATCTATTTGTTATGGTATTTTTTTTTATGTTCTGATTTTTAGACTTGAGTTTAGCTAGATATTTTTTTGACTTTGAATATGTCTATGTAATTATGTAATCCCTTAGATGAAGGGAATTATGGTTGTTATGATTCTTTTTTTTATGATAAAGATCTTGTAATTTTTTATTTTGCCTATAAATAAATTTGAGGGATGACAGTAACCTAGATGTTCTTGTTATGCCCTTTGTTCTTTGATTAAGCTAAGTTTTCTAAATACCATTTGAACAACAGAAATAAACTGCAGAGACTGATCCTGTGGGAAGATAATTAAAACCAGAGTTGCCATAGATGCAGAAATGTCGAATTCTTTGTTTCTTGCTCCATTATTATTCCGACCCTGAAGCACGATCTCATGGTTTTGTTCCCGCATATCCTCCATGTTTGTTTGCACCTTAATCAATCTGATCCCGAAACGCAGCCTGCATATATATGCTGCAGAACGATCTTCGTTTGCCAATTGTATCCAATGCTCCTGCAACTTCTTATGTTCCTCTTTAACAAATTCTTTAAATGGTTGTACGTGCAAGTTATCAAGGTCACCTAACGCACAGTTAAGAGGTTTAGATTGAATTTTTTTTTATTGGGATATTGTGCTTGTGCAGCTTGTCCCCTTTTCCAGGTCTATCTGAAGCTAGCAACCACTGGCTTTCCACGCTTCTCCTTCATGGTGCCTTTATCACAAATCCTCTTTTGAAACTCCCCACCCTCTGTTGCAGGAGAGTTCTCATTATCACTGCTAGATGCTTTCTCCTCTGCAAGCAAGGATCAAGGATCCGGAAAGGAAGTTTTGTAGAGCATTTGGAGAAGGTCAAGAAGTGAAAATTGCCTCTGGTCTCCAAAGCACCATGATGAGTGCCTTCTTGACATTGAATTGTGGAAAGATTCTATTTGAATTAGAATCCAAGGTTTGAGTATACTGAAAGGAAGTGGGTTTATCTCTTGCACGATGGCCTCCAAGTTATCTCCTGCAAGTGAGAAAACTTTTCCCAACAATCGTTCACTTTCTCCATAAGCAACAGGCATGTCTTTTCCGTATTGACTCGTACAGAAACAAATTCAGAGTGATTTTCTTTCTCCATTGGGAATCAATCAAATCCACAAGCTATGAAACTTTCCTCATCCTGAAGCGAGTAATTCATGTGTATAAAAAGGTTTCCAATGCCTCTTACAGCATGACAAATAAGAAACATGGCTAACGCAACAAACAAAATTGCTCATGTAGATCGATCACTCAATATTTTTTTGCTAAGATCTGAACAGGGGAACAAGCCTGGTGGAGTCCCTTCAAAAAGCACAACCGGGTCGGGTTAACATAAATAATATGGACAGAATCAATTAATGGGCTTCACATGTCTAGCCTACCATACACACCATCGAATGAATATTGAATATGAATCCCAGTGGGGCTTTGTGGCCACGTGATTAGCTTAAACTAGATTATTTACCTGAACTGTATTACTCGTAGGGCAAAGTTTTTTTCAATGTAAAAAAGATGTTGAGGTGATGATAGTGTTTTTTTTTTTAAATAAAAATAATTAAAGACTTACGTTGTTAACTTGCCTTCAATAAATATAATTAATTTAATAATATAATTAAAAAAAATAAACAACAACAATAAATAAATCGAATTAAAAAAAAATTCACAATGATCAACTAAAAAAAAAAGCTTGCCAATATTACAGAAATATATCCTCCTAGTATTTGATAACGAAGCGAAAAATCAAATGAGATATGACACCCTTATAAAAAAAAATATGAATTTTAATTCTAAGCAATCAAATGTTAAACAATAAAATTAAAAAAATTCAAATTAAAAAAAAACAAAAAAATGACTTGAGTCCACCCAAGTCAGTTAGCTAAATACATAACTTAATCCTGACATCACGATAACATTGTAGAAAAAAAAATAAAAACAAAGTTCAAATCTCAAATAATGCAATGTTGATGGGCAAAACCGAGAAAAACAATCCAATCTAAAAAAACAATGGAAAACAAAAGGACATGTGTTAACCTACTAAATTACGACTTAAGACATGAGATTGAAATAAATAAAAAAAATCATGAAATTTAACTCCTAACCAATCCAATGTTGAAAGATGATTTTAAAAAAAAAATATCAATTTTTAAAAATGACCTAAAATAAATTTGAACTCAACCTAATCTTCAAAACTTGTAGTCTAAATTATGAGACTGTAACGAACCTCATAGAAGATAAACCTATAAAAATAACAAAATTAAATTTTCAATCAATAAAATATTAAGTGATGAAATTAAAAAATAATTAATAAAAAAATAATAAGAAACAAAACAAATAAAGAAAAATAATTATTGGATTATGCTTCGTCGAGGTGGTGCTTCGATGAACTTGTAATGATCATGGAGTGTAAGAGGAATGCTGACTGCATAGTTTTGCCAGTATTCTATGATTTGGATCCATCTGAAGTCGCTGTAGCATTATTGGATCATGAAAAGCGTTTCAAGGAGGAGATGGAACGAGTGAATTGGTGGAGGATTGCTTTGTAGAAAATTGCAGATTTAGGAGGAATGGTTTTAGGAGATGGGTAAGTTGTATTTCTGAATGAAATTACAGATAGCATAAGACTAGAATGCTGGTAGTCAACTCTTAATTTTTTCAGGTTTGTGGTAAAGCATTTAGACAATGACTGATATTACCTCTCCAATTTAGAAAAAAACTGTACCACTCCCAACTCAGTGAACATTAAAGAAAAATAAAAATAAAAGAAAATTTTTTTTTCTCATTTTCTGATATTTTCGTTCTTAGTTACTTGAAAAAAGCAATGATTTCTACATTATTCCATTTTCGGTTTCAATCATTGACGCACAGCCTGGTTTAATTTCTTTTTTCCAAGATACTAAGATTTTGAAACTTTATAGAGAGAGACTACTAATTATCATATATTGCATTTTTCTTTTTGATGCAGGTACGAGGCACAGCTTGTCCAATCTATTGTCGACAAGGTCTCAAAGAAATTGGATCGTAAAATATTTCATATCCCCCTTCATTTCATTGGAAGAGATCCTCTAGTAAAACATATCAACTTATGGTTGCAAGAATATGGCTCCCACAGTTCTGCCTTTGATATACTCTATGGGATTGGTGGAGTAGGGAAGACAACCATAGCAAAGGGTGTTTATAACCAGCAGTTTCATAAGTTTGAAGGCAGGAGCTTTCTATCAAATGTTAGAGAATAGTCAAAAGAATCCAATGGTGTAGTTTGCCTATAGAGGCAATTTCTTTCAGATATCCTAAACAAGACTGCTGATGACATACATGATGTTGATGAAGGGATTATATTAAGGATGCATTAAGTTGCAGAACAAATCTTATTGTTCTTGATGATGTGGACAAATACGACCAATTCAATGCAATTGTTGGCATGCAAAATTGGTTTTGCCAAGGAAGTAAACCATTGTATGAACTAGAAATAAGGCTTTGATTGTAGCTGATGGTGAGTTGTCAAGTGCAAAGATGAATCTCTAGATAACAAAAAATCACTTATATTTTGAGTTGGCTTACCTACTTGAAGATTTTATGGAGTCGTCTTGGAGAATAGTACATCCTTGTAATGGACTTCCATTAGCTCTTTGTGCTATTGGTTCTTCATTATTTAGTACAAGTAGAAAAGCATGGGAAAACGCATTACATGAAATGGAAGTGATTCCAAATTGTCAAGTTCAAAAGGTTCTTGCAAAAAGTTACAACTCTCCTGATGATGATTACCCGAAGAACTAATTTCCTGATATTGCTAGTTTATTCAATTGAATATGTAATAACCCGATTTTTTACCTTTATTATTTTATTTTATTTACCAAAAATAATAATAAAAAAATAAAATGAAAACAAAAAAAAATAATGATAAAAAAATAAATAAAAATGAAATGAATGAAGAATGTATTAAAATTTGGGTTAAGAGCAACACGATTGGAAGTTTAGAAATTTAATTAAACTCTTGATTAATTTAATTAATCCAATCAAGGGTTTAATTGGAGAATTGATAAGTTTTGATACTTAATTGAGTTTGGAATTAATTTAATTAATCCAATTAACGGTTTAATTGGAGAATTGATAAGTTTTGAGACCTAATTAAGCTTGAAATTAATTTAATTAATCAAGTCAAGGGTTTAATTGAAGTGTTAATAAGTTTTAAACTTAATTCAGCTTGGAATTAATTTATTCAGGAACTTAATTGAAGAAATATTAAAGTTTGGGGTTTAATTGGGGTTACAATTGCAAAACGTAAAATCTAAGGACTAGCTTGAAAATGGTGCGGAAATGCAGGGGCCAATTACAGTTTAAACCAGGGGCTTCATTACAAGACTTTCGAAACTTCACGGGTCAAAACACAAAATGGCCATCTCTTATCTCAAAACGGCGTTGTTTCAAAGAACGCTATTCATCTTCTTCTTCTTTAACCAGAGACCGTTTTCAGCAGTAAAAGCTGAAAAATGTTGCAGTAGTAATCATCCGTTGGCTTCAGTTATGGGCGCCTTAATGGTTGTCAACCCTTCGCATACCGTCTGTTACCACCGATCAGGCTCTATAAAAACAAAGGAACACCGAAAAAAGGAGGAGGGGACAGAGAGAGACCGAGAGAAACAAACCCAGGGGGAGAGCAAAAAACAGAGAGATCACGGGGGAAAAAAAAAACAGAACAAAAAAACACAGAGACGAGAAGGAAAGAAAAATAGAGGAGCAACGCAGAGACAAGGATTGGCCCTGCCATTGTCTTTATCCCTGTAGAAAAAAGAACGACCCATAAATTATCTTCCACAGAAAGTCGGCATCTGCATCATCTTCTTAGCTCCTTCATCATCTCAGAAGTTGCTGGAAAGAAAAAGTAGATGGTGGACACAGAAGGAAGAAAGTAATAGACGAGAGCCACCACCAGCGCTGCAACCATCTGTTAAATTAATTGAGATCAAATAGAGAAAGGAGGCTAGAATTCTGAATAATCTGTATATTATAAATGCTTAGTCTTAACCTAAATACAAATAGAGTATATATAGGTCAAACTGAAAGTACTATTCTACCCTTAATAAATAAGACCACATAAATATTATTTAACATCTCCCCTCAAACTCACGATGCGGCAGCTACAAGCATCGAGAGTTTGCCAACCAGAAAACGAAAACGAGAGATGGAATGCGCCTTAGTAAAGAATAATCTGAATAATCTGTATATTATGAATGCTTAGTCTTAACCTAAATACAAATAGAGTATATATTGGTCAAACTGAAAGTACTATTCTACCCTTAATAAATAAGACCACATAAATATTATTTAACATCTCCCCTCAAACTCACGATGCGGCAGATACAAGCATCGAGAGTTTGCCAACCAGAAAACGAAAACGAGAGATGGAATGCGCCTTAGTAAAGAAATCTGCAATCTGCAAGGAAGAAGGAACAAAAGGCAAAGCAATGGTGCCATGTTTGAGATGATGACGAGTAAGATGACAATCGATCTCAATGTGCTTAGTGCGCTCATGAAAAACCGAGTTATGAGCAATCTGAATAGAACTCTGGTTGTCACAATACATAGGAGTAGGATGAGAAAAGGAAATTCCCATATCAGCAAGTAACCAACGTAACCAAACAATCTCTTTGGTAGTAGATGCCATGGCACGATATTCTGCTTCGGTGGATGATTGAGAAACAATAGATTGTTTCTTGCTCTTCCAAGAAATAAGAGAATCACCTAAAAAGATACAGAACCCGGTAACAGACTTGCGATCTGTGGGATCACTACCATGATCAGCATCAGAGTATGCACGCAACTCCAAGGGAGAGGTGGATGAAAGTAAAAGACTCTGAAAAACTGTACCCCGAAGATATCGCAAAATACGAAGAACAACTGCCCAGTGAACAGTAGTAGGAGAAGCAACAAACTGACTAACAACATGAACAGCATATGCAATATCTGGACGAGTAATGGTGAGATATACCAAACTCCCAATAATAGTGCGGTATAAAGTAGGATCTGTCAAAGGTAAACCATCAGAAGAAGAGTACCTTGCGTTAACCTCAATAGGAGTATCTACAGTTTTGTTATCAGTAAGTCTAGCCCGCTCAAGAATATCTGCAACATATTTCGACTGAGAAAGAAGGTAACCTCTAGGTGAGTATGCTACCTCAATACCCAGGAAATATCGAAGATAACCCAAATCCTTCATTTCAAATCGTCTAGCCAACTCTGTCTTCAAAACTGAAATACCATCAATATCATCACCAGTAATAATCATGTCATCAACATATAAAGACAGAATGATACGACCTGCATCAGTGCACTTAATAAAAAGAGCAGAATCATGACTGCTAGAAACAAAGCCAAGAGACGAGATCACAATAGAGAATTTCTCAAACCAAGCACGAGGTGCTTGTTTGAGACCATATAATGCTTTCTTAAGCTTACAAACATATCCAGAGTCATGTGAAATACCAGGAGGGGGTGCCATATAAACTTCTTCTTGAAGATCTCCATTCAAGAATGCATTTTTAACATCAAGCTGAGAAATATGCCACTGACGAACCGAAGCTACGGCAATAAGAGTGCGGATAGTAGTCATTTTTGCAACCGGGGCAAATGTCTCCTCATAGTCCATACCATACTATTGAGAGTATCCTTTTGCAACCAGCCTAGCTTTGTATCGCTCAATAGACCCATCAGAATTAGTCTTGATCTTATACACCCAACGACAACCAACAACACTCTTACCAGGAGGTAGAGGAACCAGATCCCAAGTATCTGTCTTATGCAAAGCAGAAAGTTCCTCATCCATAGCTTGCTGCCAAAGCGGATCAAGAATTGCCTCTTTATAGGAAGAGGGCTCAAAGAGACAATGAATAGAAGCTAAAAAGGAAGTAAATGATGAAGAATAACAAGAATAAGCAAAATCTGGTAGTTTTGTGGACTTACGAATGCGGATGGACTGACGTGGAGGTGGATCAACAATCTCAGATGAAGCTTGAGGGGCTGTAAATGAGAATGGAGCTTCAGATGTGCTAGAGAGTAAAGTACCAGTACCTGCAGAGTTATGAGTACAAATTGATCGAACATAGGGAGAGGTATCATTACCAGAATCCTCAGAAAAAGGATCTATATGAATAAGATCAGATTTTGTCAGGCTATGAGTAGTGGATGGAATAGAAAAGAAAGGTATATGCTCAAGGAAGACAACATGACGAGACACATAAAGTTTCTGAGTTATTGGATCAAAACAACGATACCCCTTTTTACCTTCACCATAACCTAGAAAGACACAAATAGCGGATCGAGAGGATAACTTACTGCGTTCTACATGAGGACGAAGAACGAAACAAGTACAACCAAAAACTCTAAATGAGGAATAATCAGGGACATGCCCATATAACTTTTCAAAAGGAGATAGACCCAAACTATGAGAAGATGGAATTGTATTAATCAAACTTACAACAGTAAGAACAGCTTCTCCCCAAAACTCACTAGGAACAAAGGCAGACAACAAGAGAGAACGAGCAGTTTCAACAATGTGCCTATGTTTTCTTTCAGCTACACCATTTTGTTCAGGAGTATCTGTACATGAAGTTTGGTGGATGGTTCCATCTAAGGCAAGCATTTGACAAAATTTATTAGAGGTGTATTCCCCACCCAAATCACATCTAAAGCATTTGATCACAGCAGAATGTTGAGTTTTGATAAGAGCTCGAAAAGCTGCATATATCTCAAAGAATTCAGAACGATGTTTCATTAAATAAACCCAACAATAACGAGTATGATCATCAATAAAAGAGACATAATATCGAGACCCTTCTTTTGTGGAAACAGGAGAAGGTCCCCATACATCAGAATGAATCAAATCAAATGGTGAAGATGAAACAGAAATACTTCGATTAAAAGGTAAAGCAGAAAATTTTGCCAATTTACATCCACTACAATCAGAAATGTCACAAGTTTTCAAATTTCCTAAAGCTCCTGTGGATGCCAAAAATCTCAAACGAGAAGATGAAACATGACCTAGACGGGAATGCCATAAATAAAAACTAGAAGATGAAAGACTCAAACGAAAAGAAGACAAATCAGCAGTAGCAGCAGCAGCGGTAGCAGCAGCAACTGGCACTTTTAACTCATCCAAAATATATAGTCCATTCTCCCTACGGCCTGTCCCAATCAGCTTCTGAGACTGCAGATCCTGTACACAACAAAAAGAACCAGAAAACATGACTAAATAATCACCAGAATCACATATTTGACCAACAGACGCAAGATTCAATTTGAGTTTTGGAATAAGATAAACATTAGGGAGAGACAAGTGAGGTGTGACAACAGAACCAACACCTGCTAAGGGCATGGGAGTGCCATCAGCAGTCATAACAGGAATGGAGGACAAAGGGGACACTGAGGTAAAAGATGAGGAATCTGGAGACATATGATGGGAAGCACCAGAATCCAAGACCCATTCAAAGTGTGACATACCTGAGGAATTATGAGGCAACTGACCTATGGAAGAAGCGGACATTGCTTGTGGCTGCAAGGAGAGAAACTTCTGAAATTGCTCAGCCAAAGTATTAGGATCGGTAATAGAGCCTGGGGAAGCTAATGCTGCAGTATTGTGGTGTGGTGGTTTATAACCCTGAGGTGGTCGATGAGCATTAGATTGTGACTGACTGCTAGACTTCCAAGCTTGATTCTGCTGTCTCAACTTAGGACACTGAGCCTTCCAATGACCTTTCTTCTTACAGAAACTGCACTCATCAAAGCCAACCCTTGTGTAAGGCTTGTTCTGATGATTAGAGAATGGCTTAGAAGGTACTGCTAGTACAGAAGGATTTGAAGCAGAAAGAATTCCCTTTTCAGAATAAGACTGAAGACGTATTTCTTCAGCCAATAACTCACTGACAACAGAGTCAACAGAAGGCAGTGGAGTACAATGCAGAATTGAACCTCTAAGTCCTTCGAAGTCACTGCGAAGCACTGTTAAAAACTGTACCAATCGTTGCTGCTCTCTACGCTCAATATAGGCACCACATGCCTTTAATTCTGCTGATTCTGTAAGAGCCAATTGATCCCAAAGATCTGTCATAGCAGAATAAAACTCTTGAATACTCATATTCTTCTGATGAAGAGCTCGTATGTCATTCTCTAATTGGTACTGTTTTGCAAAATTTGATTGCGTGAATAACCTTTGCAGATGATCCCAAACCTCTTTTGTTGTCTCATACTTCGCCAACTGCGTACCTATCGAATGCTCAACAGAATTGTTGATCCAAGTAATGATCTTTGCATTATTTGCTTCCCATGTATCTATCAAAACAACATCCCCCTCCTCAATATTCTTAGGTATTATATAAGTTCCACTAACATACCCCCACATCTTCTTACCCTTAAGAAAATTTCGCATTACATAGCTCCAATACGAATAGTTCTTCCCATCCAACCTCACACTCACAGACTGAAGCGAATCATCTCTTTCAGTAGCCATAATTAACAATCACAGAGAACCAGAATGCAAAAGCAGCGGAAAACAAAATACCAAATTGCAGAAACTGAACAGAGATTGCAGAAACTAAACAAATATCTTCTCAAAATTAAACGATTACTCCAAAACACAAAACCAATTTGCAGAAACTGAATGCAAATACCAAATTACAAAAGCTGAAGGGTAGACGAAATACCAAAATAATTGCAGAAACTGACAAAATACCAAATTTTGCAGAAGTGGAAGACAAAATCTCACTCCAAAAAATTTGTGCTTGGGATTAAGCCTCGTTTCATAAAACCAGCTCTGATACCATGTTAAATTAATTGAGATCAAATAGAGAAAGGAGGCTAGAATTCTGAATAATTTGTATATTATGAATGCTTAGTCTTAACCTAAATACAAATATAGTATATATAGGTCAAACTGAAAGTACTATTCTACTCTTAATAAATAAGACCACATAAATATTATTTAACACCATCTTCATCGCCTCCCGAAGCAGGTACGCCCTTTCTCTTCTCTTTTCATTCTCTGCATATTTTGTTTGTAAACATTGTGCGAAGGTAATTTAATTACCTTCGCACAGTGCAGGACGCGTGCCTTTGACTTAGCCCAGCCAGGTCACTGGCTTGGGCCAGTGACCGGGCCGGGCTAGCTGGGTCTAGCCCAGCCCCCACATGAGCTGAGCTGGACCCAGCTCCAAAAAATTAAAAAAATATGTTCATGCATAAAAATAAATTTATTTTATTTATTTATTCACTTATGTTAGAGTTAAAAATAAAAATATTGAGTTAAATTTATAGCTACGTAATATTTACCAACGCCACAGTTGGAAGTATCCGTAGTTGAATATTCACTGGAGCCAGAGTTAGAAATATTACAAATAAACTATCATAACATAAATCAATAAATTTTTAACAATTTAAGATAAAACCAGCAATGCAGCTTACCTCAGGTAGGGTGTGTTAGAGGTGCTAATACCTTTTCTATCCACAACCAGTCACGTACTATAGAATCTTTGTTGACTAGTTAGGGTTTCTAGTGACTATAATACTAGGTGACGACTCTTTAAAACAAGATCATTTCCCATCAAAAAATAAAATACCAGAAATCTGTTCTTTTTATTTTCATTAAAATTAATTTTTCAGAATCCTTGTGATATCGGTGCGACAGAATAGATAGGGATTATACAGCTAGGACACATGATGGGCTCGGTATAGGTGCAAGATTTAGGATTGACTATCTCATCGACTGATGTCTTGTAGAAATTGTTAAAATAAAAAATAGAGAAAAAGTTATAAATGCATCAACTCGTAAGAGATATGGGAAGGGAAATTACTCATCAAGAATCACCCGAATGTCAAAGAATATGGCATCACATGGAAGCTTTTACAGTTTTGAAAGAAACAAGTGTCAGAGTACTTGGTTCTGTTTTCCTATCTGCATGGTATTTAGGTGTCTTAAAATGTTCATGCTTTTAATTTCTTTTCACATTTACATTCAATATTTTGGAAGCATGATGCTGAAAAATTGTGTGGCCTTACCCTGTATATGCATGAATCAGTACAGAAGTTGTCTGTACTGATTCAATGGTTCGCCTGCAACCGCTGCAGGCTTAACTTCTTTCAACAATGTCTTCTCCTACATTCCTCTCTCAATAGTGGCTTTCTGAGTTTTTCTTGGGGGAACAAGTACAAATTGACCAAACAAGTTTGTTTCTTGTCCTCAGCACGGATGTGTTTAGAAAGATGCAAAATGTAAAATTTCTCCAGCTAAATACACAAGTTCTATGAAAGTTATGAACACTTTCCCAAGAATTTGATGTAGTTATGTTGGCATGGATTCCTTTTGAGATCCAAACCAAAGCACTTTTGCTTGGAGAAGCTTGTGGCTCCTTATCTAATCCAGAACTAATCTAATTGTTGTTTGGAAAGGCAAACTGGTACGTATCTATTCTCTCTATACAGCTATCTCTTATTTTCAATGGACAACAACTGATTTCAAGTGTTTTCACAGTCTCTTCCAAAATTTAAAATTCTTGATCTTCGTTGCTCATTTTATAAGTTCTGCTTTATTTCAACTCTACATTTTTGTTCTTGTATATCTAGAAAATTTTCCCTTTGCTCATTTGATAAATTCTGCTTTGATGGAACAGATAGAACTTTAGGGCAACAGATTCAATGTTGTCCTTGAATATGATGAAAATGAGATGTTTAGGTGGTTTCACGAGGAGGAAGAACAGGAGTAGCTACTTTAGAAAGAGTATGTAGAGTACTTGCAATTCAAAATATCCTCACCCGCTGCGCACCGGATATGTGGCTTTGATCTATTCACTGAGTCTGGGTTTCTTACCCCTTAATTTTCCGATAGAAATTTTGGCCGAAATGATGTCAATAGCCATCAACTTCTCCTCTTAATAAGATTTTTCAAACTTGATTCTTACTTCAGGATGTCAATAGCCATCAACTTAATTGTGGAATTTATTTTCTAACTTTTTTCTTACTTCACCAGGTCAATAGCCGTCAACTCCCGGCACCAAAATTTTTCATGCATAGCTGGTCAAGCCTAGACATTCCGACTTTCTGCTTCCGACATTAGCCATGGAAAATTCCTCACGCGGAAACGTTCCATACCATAGAGAGAGTGGACTTGAAGGGATGACTTGTCTTAAAATTACAATCCACCCTATATCTCTCTATATAAATTTTTTCAGAAATACTTTTAAAATACAAAAACAAACATAATCTAAGTCAATTATTTTATAAAAATAAAATTATTTTATTTTTTGTTTTAAAATAAATTATTTGATATTAATCTGATTCAATTTCATTCAGAGTTAGCAAGACTTAGTTAAATTAATGTTTTTTATTTAAATTTAAATTTAAATTTTATTTATAAAAAATCTGATTTTGGAACTTTTTATATCTAAGAACAAATTATTAAACACCTCAAATTCCATAAATCTTAAATTCTAAATAAACAAGAAATTAAATTATTTAAATGAAATACTAATCTAAAAATTATACTGGTTGACTAATTTATTTAATTTAACCAATTGCTTTGTTTTTCGATTAATTCTTCATAAACCTACTTCACTTTCAACAGATTCAAATGGTGCAACAAGAATTACAGGCCCTAGTAAACTTTCCAAGTCAGATATGAAGAGCCTTATCCTCCACGTGCCTTTATCTTACTGGTGGGTGAAGTAAGAAGAACCGTGTGAGTTGATGGGAGGGATTATGTGTTGTGTGTGTGTCTAATGTCCCTTTTGGTAATTATAGCAAGAATTACAGGCCCTAGTATACGATACGCGTGATAAATGATTTGAGCAAATTTTTTTAAAAAAAGGGTCCTCACGCGGAAATGGCCCATACCACAGCGACTTCTAAGGCTGACTTTATAGCATCTCCGAAGTAATATTATTTTAGTTTTTTTATGTTTATTTTACCTATTTTAAAAAAAATTGCTAAATAAAATGTTAAAATGTTTTTTTTTTATCTTCTATAAATATTATTAGTGCTGCGTTTGAACTCTAATTAAATTTTAAAGCATAAGTTTATATATAAATTTGAATTTGTATAAATATAAAATTTTGAAGCATAAGTTTATATATAAATATACTGATTGTTATAAATCTGAGATTTGGGTTATGATAAATGTTGTTCACAGGGCAACCCAACAACTAGAATCAAAGAAACAGATATACTGTAACCAGCAACTTCCCCTCCTACCATCCCTTCCAATACCATATGATTCAAAGACTCAAACCTTGCTGTCTTATTAAAATGATTCGTTCTCTGCAATATGTAAAAAAATTACATATCTGAGATTAATAGTTGGAAGTGTTGGAAGAAAAATCAGTATTTGAGAGAAAAACAATCTTATTAAGTGTTTTTTTCTTGTGTATTGCTCTCTCTATATTTATTTATGTTAATTATATTTTTTATCCTAAATTTATTTATTGACCTCAAATTCTAAATAAATAAGAAATTAAATTACTTCAAAATGAATATTAATGAACAAGAAATATAGTTTTGCCAACTTAATCAGTTAATCAATTTATTTAATTTAAATGGTTACTTCATTTCAACTACTTGACCGATTCTCAACCGTTAAACTAATTTAACTAATTCTTCATAAATCTACTCTACTTTCAACAGAAAGAATTACAAAACTTTCCAAGTCAGATATGAAGAGCCGTGTGAGTTGATGAGAGGGATTATGTGTTGTGTGTGTGTCTAATGTCCCTTTTGGTGATTATAACGCGTGATAAATGATTTGAGCAAATTAAAAAAAGAAAAAGGGTCCTCACGCGGGAAATGGCCCATACCACAACGACTTGTAAGGCTGACTTAAAAGCAGAAAATTGATGAACTGATAAGAGAACATCAGCGAAGGGAAAGTGAAGATTGCAGGTACTCTCTCTCTCTTATCACTTAAATTAATTCACTGTTAGAAACTAATTATTGATGATCTCATCAACCGATTTTGTTGGTTCAGCATAGAGATTTATCATATGTACAAATATTTTTCTGAAAGGGCATGGAGGAGTTGATTGCAGGGAATTAACTTGAAAATTGTTTTACAGAAAAAGTAAGATAATAATATATGAATGCTTCAGCTTATTGGTGTGCTATCGATCTTGAACTATCGACTTGAATCCTGCAACTCTTTTTTTTTTTTTGTTCAGATCTTTGAAAAGTCTTATCTTTTCTAGACTCGAAATGGCTGCTGGGAAATATCAAGAATCCTACTCTTCATGGTTTTCTTATTGTAAATATCAAGTGTTCTTGAGTTTTAGAGGTGAAGACACCCGCAAGAACTTTACCGATCACCTCTACAAGGCCCTGGTTGATGCAGGGATTCACACATTTAGAGATGATGATGAAATTCGGAGAGGAAAGAATATAGAGCTGGAGCTCCAGAAGGCAATACAACAATAAAAAATAGTGATAATCGTGTTCTCCAAAAACTATGCTTGGTCGAGATGGTGCCTCGATGAACTTGTGAAGATCATGGAACGTAAGAGGAATGCTGACTGCATAGTTTTCCCAGTATTCTATCATGTGGATCCATCTGAAGTCAGAAATCAAACTGGGAGCTTCGCTGCAGCATTTGTGGAACATGAAAAGCACTACAAGGAGGAGATGGAGTGGGTGAATGGGTGGAGGATTGCTTTGAAGGAAGTTGCAAATTTAGCTGGAATGGATTTAGGAGATGGGTAAGTTATATCTCTTGATGAAACTATAAATAGCATAAGACTAGAATGCTCGTCGTGAACTCTTAATTTCTTTCAGTTAAGTGTACTGATAAGAAAACATCCAAGAAAAAAAAATACTTATGATTTCTTCTTCTTCTTCTTTTCCGATCATGATTTGGTTTTAATAGGTGGTGATAACGCACCTACAAATTTAACTATCAATCATGGACACGCAACCCGGTTTAATTTCTTAGCTAAATGTTGTTTATTTCTATTCTTTATAGAGAGGCTACTAATTATCCCACGTTGTATTTTACTTTTTGATGGAGGTACGAGGCACAGTTTGTCCAATCTATTGTGGAGAATGTCTCAAAGAATTTGGATCCAAAAATATTTTATGTCCCCCTTCATTTCATTGGAAGAGCTCCTTTGGTACAATATATCAACTCATGGTTGCAAGATGGATCCCATGGTGCTGCCATTTCTTTACTCTATGGAATTGGTGGAGTTGGAAAGACAGCCATAGCTAAGAGTGTTTTTAACCAGAACTATTATAAATTTGAAGGAAAGAGCTTTCTCTCAAATTTTAGGTCAAAGGATATAGTTTGCCTACAGAGGCAACTTCTTTTCGACATCCTAAACAAGACTGTTGAGATAAATGATCCTGATGAAGGAATTCTGAAGATTAAGGGTGCATTATGTTGCAGAAGAACTCTTATTGTTCTAGATGATGTGGACAAAAGGGACCAATTCAATAAAATCATTGGCATGCAAAATTGGCTTTGTAAAGGAAGTAAAATAATTGTAACAACCAGAAATAAGGGTCTGTTCTCAGCTAATGATATTCAGTGGATCCGGTACAAAGTTGAACTGCTAGATGATGAAAAATCACTTGAGCTTTTCAGTTGGAATACCTTTGGACAAGCTAACCCTGTTGATGGTTTTGTGGAAGACTCTTGGAGAATAGTACATCATTGTAATGGACTTCCATTAGCTCTTGGAGTTATTGGCTCTTCATTGTCCGGAAAAGGAAGAGAAATATGGGAAAGCGCATTAAAACAAATGGAAATGATTCCTAATTTTGATGTTCAAAAGGTTCTTCAAATAAGTTACGACTCTCTTGATGGTGATTATCCGAAGAACTTATTCCTTGATATCGCATGTTTCTTCAATGGAATGGATGTGGATGATGCAGTTAGGATAATGGATGGGCTCGATAAAGGTGCAAGATTTGGGATTGACAATCTCATCGATAGATGTCTTGTTGAAATCAACAGTGATCAAAGGTTGTGGATGCATCAACTAGTAAGAGATATGGGTAGGGAAATTGCTCGTCAAGAATCACCCAAATGTCAAAGAATATGGCATCATGGGGATGCTTTTACTGTTTTGAAAGGAACTACTGTAAGTAGCTCAATTTTTTTAAATGTCTACTTAAATGGTTTGTGGTGCCTTGACATATTCATTCATCTACTTTCCTTTCTCATGTACTTTTAATATTATTATGCAGGATGCTGAAAAATTGCGTGGCCTTACCATTGATATGCATGCATTAATGGAATATCATTATGCAGAAGTTGTCTGTACTGATTCAATGGTTTGTCGCAAGCGCCGCAGGCTTAACTTCTTTCAACAATGGCTTCCCGATTTTTTCGATGGGGGAAAATTACAAACTGGCCAAACAAGTTTGTTTCCCATCCTCAGCACGGATGCTTTTAGAAATATGTCAGATGTAAAATTTCTCCAACTAAACTACACTAATTTTCATGGAAGTTTTGAGCACTTTCCCAAGAATTTGATATGGTTATGTTGGCATGGATTGTCTTGGAGCTCCATACCAAATCACATATGCTTGGAGAAGCTGGTGGTTCTTGATCTATCCAGAAGCTGTCTAGTTGATGCTTGGAAGGCAAACCGGTATGTATCAAGTCTCTCTAGAGCTATTTCTCTCGTTTTCAATTGATAACAACTAAATTCATGTATTTTCACAGTTTTTTCCAAAATTGAAAATTCTTGATATCCGTCACTCTCGTGATCTCATTAGAACCCCAGACTTCTCGGGTCTCCCAGCCCTTGAAAAGCTAATACTTGAAGACTGCACCCGTTTGGTTCAAATTCACGAATCTATTGGTGATTTACAAAGATTGTTGATCTTAAATCTAAGAAATTGTACAAGTCTTATGGAGCTTCCAGAAGAAATGAGTAGATTGAATTCACTTCAAGAGCTGGTTTTAGATGGTTGCTCAAATCTTAACAGCCTGAATATGGAGTTAGAGCATCATCAGGGGCGCAAGTTGCTTCAAAGTGATGGAATTGTTGCAAGTACATCATTCATTACATCTCTTCCATTGAAGCTATTCTTTCCCTCTAGGTTTTCAACTAGGAAAATGTTGAGATTTACCTCGTTTTCACTGCCACGCTTCTTGGAGAGTCTAGATTTAAGTGGAACTCCAATTCGTTTTCTTCCAGAAAGCATCAAGGATCTTGGTCTACTCAGACACCTATATTTAAGAAATTGCAAAATGCTTCAAGCACTCCCAGAGCTTCCATCCCATTTGGATTCGTTAGATGTGTCCTTTTGCTATTCACTGCAAAGACTTCCAAATCCAAACAGTTGGACTGAAGGAGATGGTTGTGATCACTTAGTCGAGTTCCAAGATCGGATAAAGCAAGAATTAATGCAAAATTATGACTCTCACATGTTCAGAATAATAGAAACGGTTTGTGCTCAAATACAGACATCGAGATTTCAGGTCCTCCCTCACCCATTTTATTGTTTTGGAAATCTACATTTGAATACTTTTCTTTTGCTCATTTTATAGACATTGTTTTGGTGGTACAGATAACATTTATGGATGGCATATTCAACGTTGCCGTATCTGTATTTGATGAAGATGAGATGTTAAGGGGGTTTTATGAGGAGGAAGAAGAGGATAAATGGCTAATTCAGAATGAGTTTGTAGATAACTTTTCATTCAAAATATCCTCACCTCCTGCGCACCGGATATGGGGCTATACTCTGTTCACAAGGTTTTGTATGACGTCAGAGTACACTCTCTTAGATCCTTTTTATATTATAATCAGAAACAATACCAGTGGTCGATACTTGCGTTGTCAAGCCTATCTCCATCCCGTGAGTTACAAGCGTGGTGTTCGTGAATTCCAATCGTTTATGCACAGGAAATTAGGGGGCGATGATCCTACATTTGATAATGGTGATGAAGTGAGTATTTCAGTGTGTCGAAAAAAACAAGCTATCCAAATTAGGACGATTGGAGTACAATGGTTGCATGAAGAGGAAGCTGGAAAGGATGATGATATCCAATCAAAGGATGGAGTTATCAATGCCCACAACACTAGCGATGATGATGATGATGCAGCACACGTAGCCAAAGTAGAAATAGCTTCTCGTATTTTTAGAAATTATTATTGTGGTTTCTATTGTAAATCCAATGATGGCAATATCGATCGGTGGTATAAAATTTAAAAATTAATTTTAATTGAAAATTATCAAATTAAAAGATAGAATTAAAATTCAATAACAAAAGCGGAAAGCTTTTGAAAAGCTTATCAGGAAAATAGTTTTGTATCTCTAGTAATCTTCCTTCTTTCTTTGTATAGCATGAGATCTTTTATTAATAAATATTTGTAATGCCTTTCACTTTTTTTTCCCGCTTTAATATATTATTATTTTATTTATTAATTTTTATTTATAAAATCTTGTATTTATAATAAAATATATTAAATATCTTATTTTACTTCTCAACCTTTTATTGATCAAAATATATGTAAAGATCCATTTTATTTTCATGTTATTTTATCTGTTTTATTTTATCTTTTTATAAAAAAATAACACATGGTAAAATTTAATTGTTAATTTTTTTTGTTTTTACATAGTGAAATTTGATTGGTAATTTATTTTTCAACATATATCCTTTCCAGATAAGTTCATTTGTAATAAAAAATAAATAGATATGTTTTGAAAATATGATTGAGAGGGTTTTATAATTTAAATATATTTTATTTTAATTAAAAATTGATTTAATTATATTAAATTTTCATAATAAATTAACATAGATTTTTTAGTGCATGCACCGGTAAAGATGCAATTGAATTAGTCTTTCATAAACCAGCACTGTACAGTCACCCATGACCTTAAACATTAAAACCCTTTTTTTATCAACATTATGAGGATCTTGGAATTTGTTTTCATTTCCCTGGTTTTTGACAGCAACAGTTGTTCTAGAAGACGCGAAAGCCACAAAGTTCTAACCACTTGGACATTTAAATGGTTGGCTGTTGGAGCTATATCATGGCATGCTCTGTTGATTTTCTCAACCCATTCTCCTATGCAAGATCAAGTGCTCAAAGTATTTCAGGTTTAAATCTCACATACTCTTTTGACAACAGAATCCTATTACAATCACACCATGGAACCTCCATTCTTATAGAACCCCCACTCAATAAACCTCTTAATCTCTTTATGAAACTTTACATAGCATAAGACTAGAATGCTGGTCGTGAACTCTTAATTTCTTTCAGTTAAGTATACTAATAAGAAAACATAAACAAAAATAAAATAAAATACTTATGATTTCTTCGTTGTTTTTTTTTTTTCCAATCATGATTTGGTTTTAACTATCAAATCATTGACACACAACCTGCTTTAATTTCATAGCTAAATGTTGTTTATTTCTTTTGCTTATAGAGAGACTACTAATTATCGTACATTGTATTTTACTTTTTGATGTAGGTACGAGGCACAGTTTGTCCAATCTATTGTGGAGAATGTCTCAAAGAATTTGGATCCAAAAATATTTCATGTCCCCTTTCATTTCATTGGAAGAGATCCTCTGGTACAATATATCAACTCATGGTTGCAAGATGGATCCCATGGTGCTGCCATTGCTTTACTCTATGGAATTGGTGGTGTTGGAAAGACAGCCATAACTAAGAGTGTTTTTAACCAGAACTACTATAAATTTGAAGGAAAGAGCTTCCTATAAAATTTTAGGTCAAAGGATATAGTTTGCCAACAGAGGCAACTTCTTTCCGACATCCTAAAAAGGACTGTTGATGAGATAAATGATGAAGATGAAGGAATTCTGAAGATTAAGGATGCATTATGTTGCAGAAAAAATCTTATTGTTCTAGATGATGTGGAAAAAAGGGACCATTTCAATAAAATCATTGGCATGCAAAATTGGCTTTGTAAAGGAAGTAAAATCATTGTTACAACCAGAAATAAGGGTCTGTTTTCAGCTAATGATATTGAGTGGGTGAGGCACCATTTGTCCAATCTATTGTGGAGAAGGTCTTAAAGAATTTGGATCAAAAAATATTTCATGTCCCCCTTCATTTCATTGGAAGAGATCCTCTGGTGCAAGATATCAACTCATGGTTGCAAGATGGATCCCATGGTGCTGCCATTGCTTTACTCTATGGAATTGGTGGAGTTGGAAAGACAGCCATAGCTAAGATGGTTTTTAACCAGAACTCTCATAAATTTGAAGGAAAGAGCTTTCTATCAAATTTTCGGTCAAAGGATATAGTTTGCCTACAGAGGCAACTTCTTTCCGACATCCTAAACAAGACTGTTGATGAGATAAGTGATGAAGATGAAGGAATTCTGAAGATTAAGGATGCATTATGTTACAGAAGAACTCTTATTGTTCTAGATGATGTGGACAAAAGGGACCAATTCAATAAAATCGTTGGCATGCAAAATTGGCTTTGTAGAGGAAGTAAAATCATTGTAACAACCAGAAATAAGGGTCTGTTTTCGGCTAATGATAATGAGCGGGTCCGGTACAAAGTTGTACCGCTAGATGATAAAAAATCACTTGAGCTTTTCAGTTGGAATGCCTTTGGACAAGCTGACCCTGTTGATGGTTTTGTGGAAGACTCTTGGAGAATACTACATCATTGTAATGGACTTCCATTAGCTCTTCGAGTTATTGGCTCTTCATTGTCCGGAAAAGGAAGAGAAATATGGGAAAGCGCATTACAACAAATGGAAGTGATTCCTAATTTTGAAGTTCAAAAGGTTCTTCGAATAAGTTATGACTTTCTTGATGGTGATTATCTGAAGAACTTATTCCTTGATATCGCATGTTTCTTCAATGGAATGGATGTGGATGATGCAGTTAGGATACTGGATGGGCTCGATAAAGGTGCAAGATTTGGGATTGACAATCTTATCGATAGATGTCTTGTTGAAATCAACAATGATAAAAGGTTGTGGATGCATAAACTAGTAAGAAATATGGGAAAGGAAATTGCTCGTCAAGAATCACCTAAATGTCAAAGAATATGGCGCCACAAGGATGCTTTTACAGTTTTGAAAGGAACTACTGTAAGTAGCTCAATTTTTTTTATATGTCTGCTTAAATGGGTCATGGTGACTTAACATATTCATTCATTTACTTTCCTTTCTCATGTACTCTTAATATTTTTAATGTAGGATGCTGAAAAATTGCGTGGCCTTACCCTGGATATGCATGCATTAATGGAAGATAATTATGCAGAAGTTGTCTGTACTAATTTAATGGTTCGCCGCAGGCTTAACTTCTTTCAACAATGGCTTTCTGATTTTTCTGATGGGGGAAGTTTACAAACTAGCCAAACAAGTTTGTTTCTCATCCTCAGCACGGATGGTTTTAGAAAGATGCCAGATATAAAATATCTCCAGCTAAACTACACTAATTTTCATGGAAGTTTTGAGCACTTTCCCAAGAATTTGATATGGTTATGTTGGCATGGATTGTCTTTGAGATCCATACCAAATCACGTATGCTTGGAGAAGCTTGTGGTTCTTGATCTATCCAGAAGCTGTCTAGTTGATGCTTGGAAGGGCAAACCGGTATGAATCAAGTCTCTCTTTAGCTATCTCTCTCGTTTTCAATTGATAACAACTAAATTCATGTATTTTCACAGTTTCTTCCAAAATTGAGAATTCTTGATCTCCGTCACTCTCGTGATCTTATTAGAACCCCAGACTTCTCGGGTCTCCCAGCCCTTGAAAAGCTAATACTTGAAGACTGCATCCGTTTGGTTCAAATTCACGAATCTATTGGTGATTTACAAAGATTATTGATCTTAAATCTAAGAAATTGTACAAGTCTTGTGGAGCTTCCAGAAGAAATGAGTAGATTGATATCACTTCAAGAGCTCGTTTTAGATGGTTGCTCAAATCATGACAGCCTGAATATGGAGTTAGAGCATCATCAGGGGCGCAGCTTGCTTCAAAGCGATGGAATTGTTGCAAGTACATCATACATTACATCTCTTCCATTGAAGCTATTCTTACCCTCTAGGTTTTCAGCGAGGAAAATGTTGAGATTTACCTTGTTTACACTGCCACGCTCCTTGACGAGGCTAGATTTAAGTGGAACTCCAATTTGTTTGCTTCCTGAGAGCATCAAGGATCTTGGTCTACTCATTTTATTATGTTTAAGAAATTGCAAAATGCTTCAGGCACTCCCAGAGCTTCCATCCCATTTGGTTGCGTTAAATGTGTCCTTTTGCTATTCACTGCAAAGCCTTGCAAATCAACACTGTTGCATTTTAGCAGATGGTTGTGATCACTTAGTCGAGTTCCAAGATCAGATAAAGCAAGAATTGATCCAAAAGTTTGACTCACACATGTTCAGAATAATGGAAACGGTTAGTGCTCAAATACAGCCATCGAGATTTAAGGTCCTCCCTCACCCATTTATTGTTTTTGAAATCTACATTTTAATATTTGTCTTTTGCTCATTTTATAGACATTGTTTTGGTGGTACAGATAATATTTATAGATGGCACATTCAACGTTGTCGCATATGTATTTGATGAAGATGAGATGTTAAGGGGGTTTCATGAGGAGCAAGAAGAGGATAAATGGCTAATTCAGAATGAGTTTGTAGATAACTTTTCATTCAAAATATCCTCATCACCTCCTGCGCACCGGATATGTGGCTTTAATCTGTTCATAAGTTGGGTGATGTCAGCATACCGTTCCTCTCGTATTGTTTGTATTGAAATCAGAAACAATACCAGTGGTCGATCCTTGCGTCGTCGAGCCTTTGTCTTCCCTTTTGAGTACGCGTTTGGTGTTCGTGAACTCCAATCGCTATTGCACACGAAATTAGGGGCCGATGATCCTACATTTGATAATGGTGATGACGTGAGTATTTCAGTGCGTTCACGTGATATACAAACAAGGACGATTGGTATACGATGGTTGCATGAAGAGGAAGGAAAGGATGAAGTTATCAATGCCCACAACAGTAGCGATGATGCACACGTACCCCAAGTAGAAATAGCTTCTCGTTTTTTTAGAAATTATTATTGTGCTTTCCATGGTAAAATCGATGATGGCCATATCGATTGGTGGTATTTTGCAAAGAGAGGTCTAGAACTTGCAACATACCCAAAGTATTCCAGGTTTAAATCTTCAAGAAATTGCTGAGTATGTCTGAGGAGAAATAGACCGCAACCTCATCTTGTAGAGCATGACCAACGCCACTGTGCTGTGGTTTTGTGCAGACCCTCACAAACCCCATCTTTGCTTCTTTTTTAAGAACTGAGTGGAGGAGGCGGTGGGCGTGGCCCGATGGCAGTGATGGAGGTATTAAAAGCTCGACCTGTGTTGTTGCACATACACAAGGTTACCTTCTGTAGAATTTCATACTTCTGCAATAACAGTCCCATAAGCTCCTTAGTATCTGGGTAACCGCATGGCATTCTCTTGCTATAGGGAGGGTTTTTTTTTTACAAAAAAAGAATAAGGAGGGGGGTCGAAGAGCAAGAACAGAGCAAACACAGTACATGAAGGGAAGAGAGGCAGAAGGGACGAAGATAAAAACAGAGAACAGGGAGGAACGAAGAGAAAAAAAGAAACAGAGAACATGGGGGAACGAAGGAGAAGACTAAAAAATACAGGGGGTGAGGAGGAACGAATGATGAGAAACAGAACCAGGGAAGGCAAACGAGCCTAACACAGAGACGAAAACGAGAAACACAGAGGAGGGAGCTTCCATTCAACCAGCAGCACCTCACGCCTTCATCACCATCGTCTTCATCCTGAGCAGAAAAACCAGAGAGAAAGCAACAGTTGTTCTAGAAGACGCGAAAGCCACAAAGTTCTAACCACTTGGACATTTAAATGGTTGGCTGTTGGAGCTATATCATGGCATGCTCTGTTGATTTTCTCAACCCATTCTCCTATGCAAGATCAAGTGCTCAAAGTATTTCAGGTTTAAATCTCACATACTCTTTTGACAACAGAATCCTATTACAATCACACCATGGAACCTCCATTCTAATAGAACCCCCACTCAATAAACCTCTTGCCATCAGCACTTGTAATCCCTGATTCCCTAAACCCACACTTTATAGCCAAAGACACAAAACATTGTGCAGCTTCAATGTCCCTCCACTCCACAGCAATACTCGATGGCTCAAAACGGAACACCAGTCGGTAGCCGACCCAGTAGCTGATTCAGAGTCACGACCCAGTAGCCGACCCGGTAGCTAATTGGAGAATTGATTCAATTAAAATTTAGATTATTTTAATCAAAAGTTTAATTGAAAAATTAATGAGTTTGAGGACTTAATTAAACTTTGATTTAATTAATTAAATAAATTCAGGGACTTAATTGAAATTAATCCAAGGGTAAAATTAAAAGATTGTTGGGATCAAATTGTTAAATTTCCAGAGGCAGGGGTCAAATTGAAAATTCCCATTTTCTGCCAAAACGGCACCGTTGCTAAGGAACAGCCGTGCGTCTTCTCCATCCCGATTCAACAGGGGAGCTCCCGATTCAGCAGGGGAGCTGATAATCTGCAACAAATCCGATCATGGACCACGTCTCTTGCCCACTATCTCGTTCGTGGATTCCATAACAGTCCTGCAAAGGCAGGACTGGTGGAAGGGCAAGCTTATCTATAAAAGGGAGAGGAAAACCCAGAATTAAGGAGAGGAAAAAAAGATGAACCCAAAAATGAACCCAAAAACAGAGAAAAAAAGCAGAGAAAACAGAGCAAAAAAAACCCAGAGCAAAGAAATAATACACAGAGAGAAGGAGAGGAAAGAAATCCAGCATACATAGAGAGTTGTCATCGCCATTGCCTTCATCTCTGCATACAATCTGCACACAAAAAAATCAACCCAAAAACAGAGAAAAAAAAGGCAGAAAACGCAAGCAAAAATCCAGAGCTAAAACAAACAGAGCAGAAATACAGAGTGAAAAAGCACAAATTCACAGAGAGAAAGAAAAAGGGAGGGGCAGCACCGAGAAGAATCAGCTCTGCCATTGCCTTCGTCCCTGCAGACAAAGAAAGACCCAGAATCAGTCAAAACAAAATTCACAGAAAGCAGGGACAGGCAGGAAGAAACCAATCAGAGAAAAGCAAGAACAAAAGAGAAGGGAAGAGAAAGGAGCTTAGCCGACGAATCTTTCATCACGTCTTCATCTTCAGGAGCAGCAGCCCACAGGTAAGTTTCTCTTCATCTCCTCTCGCTTTTCAGTTTTAATTCATGTCATACTGTTCATGTGAATTTTAATTCACTGAACACTTAGACACGCGTGAACCAGCTCACGCGTGTTATTTGCCCAGCCGGGCTCAGCCCAGCCCATGTGGGCTGAGCTGGGCCCCGCCCAAAAATAAAAAATAAACAAATATAATAAATATAATAAATATATAATAAAAATTGTGTATGTAAAAAAAAATATAAAAATAAATTTATTGTTTTTTTATTTATTCATTGGCAACGTCAGAATAAAAATACCAATTCAAATTTATTTAATTATATTTTATTTGGTTATATAAAAAATATGCCTGCAAAAAAAATAACTTAAGACAAAATAAAATAAATTTATTTGGTATATTTACTGACGCCAGAGTCATAAATAAAAAATACTAATGTAAATTTATTTTGTTTTATTTTGTTTTGTTTTTATTTAGCTACATAAAAAATAAAAATAATGCGTATGTGTAAAAAATAAATTGATTTTTATTTGTTTATTCACTGACGCCAGAGTCAGGAATATAAAAAATGATGATTTAAATTTATTTATTCTGATACCTACATAATATTTACCAGCGCCAGAGTTGGAAATATCCGTAGTTGAATATTCACTGGCGCTAGAGTCAGGAATATTACACGCAAACAATCATAGTATAAAACAACAAAAATATTAGTAATTAATGACAAAGATTAGCAATGCAACATGTTTTAGGCAGAACGTTTAAGGGGTGATAATATCTTTTTTTTTACGTAACTAGTCTCGGACCATAGAATCTCTGTTGATCAGTTAGGATTTCTAGTAATCATAATATTAGATGGCGACTTCTTAAAAAAAACATCGTTCCTCGTAACAATACAGGATGCCAGAATTTCATTTTTTCCAAAGATTATTTAGTTTTTTAAGTTCACCGAAATGTTGGGTGTGATATATATAATAAAATATTTTATTTATAATATTGTGCCACATAGACTTGAAGGGTTGTCTTAAAAGTTTGGAGCAGAACCACTTAGATTACTGATACCGAACAGCAGCCACAACTTAAGAGAGAAGGGAAAGGGAAACTTGCAGGTACTCTCTCTTTCTTATCTCCTGTTTACTTTGGTTCCAGCTGCTGTCTTGTTTTCTTTGTTGATGATCACTTAGATTAAACCACTGTTAGTGACTACTTGTTCATCATCTCATCTTATCATGCCACTCAAAAATTTATAAACTAACAAATTCACCTCCGTGGGCTTTGTAAGGATTACAAGATGTGTGCTTTGTAAATAATTAAGGCTTACATAGCCAGATGGGGATCCTTAATGACTTTCCTTTCCTGCTCCATCTGTGCTTCTAAATGCGTGGTAGCAAGTGCGGATAACATATGTACAGATATTTCTCTGAAAGGGCTTGGGGGGAGTGATTGCTGGGAAATAACTTGAAAGATGTTTTCAAGAAAAAGTAGGATAACCATATATAAATACTTCAGCTAATTGCTGTGCTATCGATCTTGAATTATCGACATTCATCCTGCAACTTCTTTTTTTTTTGCTAGTCTCGAAATGGCTTCTGGGAAATATCAAGAATCCTCATTTTCACTGTTCTCTAATTGTAAATATCAAGTGTTCTTGACTTTTAGAGGTGAAGACACCCGCAAGAACTTTACCGATCACCTCTACACAGCCCTGGTTCAAGCAGGGATTCACACATTTAGAGACGACGATGAAATTGGGAGAGGAGAAAATATCAAGTCAGAGCTCCAACAGGCAATACAACAATAAAAAAATATTGATAATCGTGTTCTCCAGAGCATATGATTCGTCGCGGTGGTGCCTGGATGAACTTGTAATGATCATGGAACGTAAGAGCGATACTGACTGCATAATTTTGCCGGTCTTCTATGACGTGGATCCGTCTGAAGTCAGAAATCAAACAGGGAGCTTTGCTGCAGCATTGGTGGATCATGACAAGCGTTTCAAGAAGGAGATGGAGCAAGTGAATGGGTGGAGGATTGCTTTGTAGGAAGTTGCAGATTTAGGAGGAATGGTTTTAGGAGATGGGTAAGTTGTATTTCTTGATGAAACTACACATAACATAATAATAGAATGCTGGTTCTGAACTCTTAATTTTTTCATTTAGACTATTTGCATCAATTTCAAGAAATTAAAAAAAATCATAGCGTGATTGAGGTTAAGTTGTAGTTTTAATGATAAAATTATTCCGATACTATAGTTTTCATATACCGATATTAATTCTTTCTTCAATCTGATCTTCAACAAACCATTTATATACATATATAGATTGATGTATATCATGAAAGTTTATTTACAAGATCATTTTTTGAAAGTTTCTTTCATGAAATTTTTGAATTATTCCAATACTATATAGCTCATGAAGTGGAAGACTACCTTGTTCTCCCTTTTTACTTGCTTGTCCTCGAATTATCTGTCGGTGATTCCTCGACAAAGATGGGTTACCTTTGATGCTCATGATCGCTCTGCTTGTTGACACACATTTGTAATATCTCTTCTAGACATGCTGAATACAGCTAGAGCAGAACATGAGTGCCGAGGAAAAGGAAAGAACAAATGAAGACGCAACATAACATAATGATCTCCTCGTAAGGGCCAAAATCAGTTCAAATTAAAGAGACAGTACTGAGAGGACAATGGAGCTCATGGTAAGAGAAGCCAAAATCACCCAACTGATTAACAAATCAAGCCGGTCATGAAACAATCTGCATTACTTCTCTGTTACCGTCTCATTGTGGCATGATGCAGACCCCTTAAAAAACCTTCTTTATTGGCTTAGCCATACACTTTACATGTTTCTAGCGATTCACATAACATTAATAAATGATACAAGTTTTGGATAAGAATCTACAACATGCTAAACCATCCTTGTTAACGATCCTTTACTCCGACATCATCTAGGATTGAGATAGTAAATCCTTAACTCTTTCCCCTCATTTTGTTAGGTGCTTGGCGTACTGGGTAACTATTTCCTGGTGATTCCTCCGATCAGGTAGGCAAAAAGTAATCATTGAATCAAACAGACTAAGAACACATATAAAACGAGTTAGAAAACAATCCAATTGGCTCAAGCAATGATCAACATGATACAGAGAACTTTCGACTGATATACCTGGTTGCAGCAGGATCATGGTCTTGTTTTCTACTTGTGTCTGCAATGACTACCACTTTCTTATCCTGTTCAAATCCATCATTCTGAATAATGAGAAAGCCCATTTTATCAGGACACCACACATTCGGTAATACCACCCATAAAAGCTCATGCCAGTTAGCTCACGAATATGCAACAAGTATGTCTTTTCAGTATTGACTCATGCAGAAATAAATTCTGAGTGATTTTTTTTCCACCGTTGGTAATCAATCAAATCTATATTCTATGCAACTTTTCTCATCCAGAAGCGAGTAATCTTATACATGTTCTGTAAACTCATCGGACAGTTGATTGACTGATCTTTGTGGCTCTAGAACAAGATTTGCACCAAGTCTCAACCATTCTCATCCATTCATGATGATTTTGAATCTATTGAATTTATACCGAGCCTGACAAGATTTACACTTCGTAAAATTTGCATATTTCACCATTGTGTCATCAATTTTTTTAGTATCTTAGACCAGGAGATCTTATTATAAATTTTGTAATATATAAGTTTTTTTTCGGTCTATTTCCTTTAGATTACATACTTTTAGCCTATTTAATAATACTATCATAACTAATCTCAATTAATCCATAATCTGATTTGATAATAAACAATCATGTAATTATGGATAATTTACACAAATAAGTTGCGTATCCATTCCACATGTGTGCTTTTACTGTAAGTTATAAACTACTAAATTCACTTTCTTGGGTATTGTTAGGATTGCAAGATGTGTGCGTTTGCAAATAATTTAGGCTTCTCTTATTATTAGAAATTTTTATTGTAGTGACTGTTGTGATTTTGATAATGAAATTGTTTTTTTTTTTGTAAAGAAATTAAATGTGAATAATGATGGGTTGAATTGAAAATTTCTGAGATTTGGTATTCAATTGAAAGCTTTTTTAAAAAACATTAATTGTATAAACTGGAACTCAGTGTACAACATTATTCATGAACTTTTTGGAGTAAAATAAATAGAAAGAAATGGGTCATAAATAAAATTAGCAAATTTTTGGAGGGATCTAATTGAATGAACCCTTAAATATACTTGGCGAGCAATCATGCGGCGAGTCCTAGGTGATCTGGCTACAAGAGGCCTAAGCTCCTCCCCAGTCGAGCATTCTTGAAGGATGTTGCTGGAAACAAAACCATAACCCCCAGGTGGTCTAAATGTAGAGAAAAGTTAGTCAGGCTGAATAATCTCAACAGGTGTATTTCTCATTATCATCCCTCTTCAAACGCATCCCCATCGTGACCCTGCTTTATCAGAATCATAGCAGAGAACTTTTCAGTGATAGCAAGTCGAATATGTATCCATCCTCCCGAGGATAAACCTTTCTCCCGAGATCTAACCATCCAAAATTCTTCAGAATGTCTTTCCCCAGTTTTGCATACTTCTTTTGTAGTTGTAGTATCAGTTTGAAGAAACCAACTGAAGTTTCTCAGCCTCAGAGTTCAAGACAGGACTCTGAGTTAAACACTCTGCATTTCCAACATGGGAAACTCTCTCTCTTTCTTGGCATAAGTTTGTCTTCTAAAGACACCAGCAGAAATGTTGTCGAGCAGGGCAACCCAACAAGTAGAATCAGAGAAACAGATACCAGCAACTTCCCCTCCTACCGTCCCTTCCAATGCCAATGATTCAAAGACTCAAACTTTGCTGTCTTATTAAAATGATTCGTTCTCTGCAATATGTAAACAAATTTCATATTTGAGATTAATAGTTGGAGTGTTGGAAGAAAAATCAGTGTGATAGGAAATTGATAGAAAATAATACAATGAGCAAAACTAAAAAACAAGAAAAAGATTAGACAATAAGCAAAACTAAAAAATATCCGTGAATTGCTAGCCTACAAGCAAAGAATTGCAACATGTGCTGAATGTGAAAAACATGAAGAGCATGGCTATTAGTTAGGAGGTAGTTAGTTGTTAAGTTAGTTAGTAGTTAGTAGTTGAATAAAGGGTTTAAATTAGTTGTAATTGGAGAGAGAACCATTGTATGTAAACTGGTGTATGGGAACGTATAGAGGAGAAGAAAATACAGAAGATTAATCTCATTTCTCTGCTCCTTCTCCTCTGCTCTCTCTTGTTTCTGTTCCTTTTCAATTTCTGTTATCTCTTCTTTCTATTCTTTCTCAATCTTGTTAAGCTGAGCTTAACATTGGGTAAATCAGGTGGTCTTGCGGCATTGAAAAGCTAACTCACAGAGATACAATTCTTATGTTTATTGTTTTGGCCTAGATCAACCTGCATATCAAAGAGAAAACTTAGGTCACAAGTCGATGGTTTGACATAATCTAGGTCAAAGAGAAAAAACATGGCTGAAGGTTCAGTTTAGAAGAGGGAAGTGCATTAAAGCTAGGGTTCTAATCCAATCAAGAAACAAAAACTTTAATCAAGAGGGATTTAGTTTCTCTCAAGAGGGAAGTGCATTAAAGCTACACTTTTCCAGTGGATGATTATTTTTATTTAAGAGTTGTTATGGATCAATGTAATAAGCAAAACTAAAAAATAAAATAAAAATTCGAGAAGAAGATAATCTTATTAAGTTTTTTCCCCTTATATATTCCTCTCAATATTTATGTTAATTATATTTTTTATTACAAGTTTATTCATAGAACTTAAATGCTAAACAAATAAAGAATTAAACTACGTAAATAAAACACTAATCTGAAAATTCTCGCAACTTGATCAACTGATAACCAATCCTCTCATTTATTCATATTTAACTTGTTTTTAAATCTACTTTACTTTCAGCAGATAAAATGCGTTTATAACGTGGTGGTGTAAATTATATTTTTAAAAAATTTAAATTTTTTTTATTAAAATTTAATATGATTTATATATTTTGAATTATTTTAATATGCTAATATTAAAAATAATTTTTAAAAAATAAAAAATATTATTAATATACATTTTAATATAAAAATTTATTTAAAAAACAAATATTACCACGAAGCAATCCCGAAGTCAGATATGAATCAATTCAAATGATGCAAAATTACAGGCCAGTAAACTTTCCAAGTCAGATATGAAGATCCTTGATCCTGCACGTGCACGTGCCTTTTTCTTACTGGTGGGTGAAGTAAGAAGAACCTTGTGAGTTGATGAGAGGGATTATGTGTTTTGTTTGTGTCTAATGTCCATTTTGGTAATTGTAACAAGAATTACAGGCCCTAGTAAACGCGTGATAAATGATTTGAGCAAATTAAAAAAGAAAAAGGTCCTCACGCGGAAATGGCCGATACCACAGAGACTTGTAAGGTTGACTTAAAAGCAGAAAATTGATAAACTGATAAGAGAACATCAGCGAAGGGAAAGTGAAGATTGCAGGTACTCTCTCTCTCTCTCTCATCTGTTTTAGTATTATGTTATATTGTGGAATGTAACTCTGCTGTAAGTGAGGATTCACTGTTAGAAACTAATTATTGATGATCTCATCAACCGATTTTGTTGGTTCAGCATAGAGATTTATCATATGTACACATATTTTTCTGAAAGGGCATGGAGGAGTTGATTGCAGGGAATTAATTTGAAAATTGTTTTAAAGAAAAAGTAAGATAATAATATATGAATGCTTCAGCTTATTGGTGTGCTGTGTCGATCTTGAACTATCGACATCAATCCTGCAACTCTGTTTTTTTTGTTCAGATCTTTGAAAAGTCTTATCTTTGCTAGACTCGAAATGGCTGCTGGGAAGTATCAAGAATCCTACTCTTCACGGTTTCCTAATTGTAAATATCAAGTGTTCTTGAGTTTTAGAGGTGAAGACACCCGCAAGAACTTTACCGATCACCTCTACACGGCCCTGGTTCAAGCAGGGATTCACACATTTAGAGATGATAATGAAATTCGGAGAGGAGAGAATATAGATTTCGAGCTCCAGAAGGCAATACAACAATAAAAAATATCGATAATCGTGTTCTCCAAAGACTATGCTTCGTCGAGATGGTGCCTCGATGAACTTGTAATGATCATGGAACGTAAGAGGAATGCTGACTGCATAGTTTTGCCAGTATTCTATGACGTGGATCCATCCCAAGTCAGAAGTCAAACAGAGAGCTTCGCTGCAGCATTTGTGGAACATGAAAAGAGCTTCAACGAGGAGATGGAGCGGGTGAATGGGTGGAGGATTGCTTTGAAGGAAGTGGCTAATTTAGCTGGAATGGTTTTAGGAGACGGGTAAGTTGTATCTCTTTATGAAACTATACATAGCATAAGACTAGAATGCTGGTCGTGAACTCTTAATTTCTTTCAGTTATGTATACTGATAAGAAAACATAAACAAAAATAAAATAAAATAAAATACTTATATATGATTTCTTCGTTGTTTTTTTTTTCCAATCATGATTTGGTTTAAACTATCAAATCTTTGACACACAACCTGCTTTAATTTCATAGCTAAATGTTGTTTATTTCTTTTGCTTATAGAGAGACTACTAATTATCGTACATTGTATTTTACTTTTTAATGTAGGTACGAGGCACCGTTTGTCCAATCTATTGTGGAGAAGGTCTTAAAGAATTTGGATCAAAAAATGTTTCATATACCCCCTCATTTCATTGGAAGAGATCCTCTAGTACAAGATATCAACTCATGGTTGCAAGATGGATCCCATGGTGCTGCCATTGCTTTACTCTATGGAATTGGTGGAGTTGGAAAGACAGCCATAGCTAAGAGTGTTTATAACCAAAACTCTTATAAATTTGAAGGAAAGAGCTTCCTGTCAAATTTTAGATCAAAAGATATAGTTTGCCTACAGAGGCAACTTCTTTCCGACATCCTAAAAAAAAATGTTGATGAGATAAATGATGAAGATGAAGGAATTCTGAAGATTAAGGATGCCTTATGTTGCAGAAAAATTCTTATTGTTCTAGATGATGTGGCCAAAAGGGACCAATTCAATAAAATCATTGGCATGCAAAATTGGCTTTGTAAAGGAAGTAAAATCATTGTTACAACCAGAAATAAGGGTCTGTTTTCAGCTAATGATATTGAGGGGGTCCGGTGCAAAGTTGAACCACTAGATAATGAAAAATCACTTGAGCTTTTCAGTTGGAATGCCTTTGGACAAGCTAACCCTGTTGATGGTTTTGTGGAAGACTCTTTGAGAATACTACATCATTGTAATGGACTTCCATTGGCTCTTCGAGTTATTGGCTCTTCATTGTCCGGAAAAGGAAGAGAAATATGGGAAAGCGCATTACAACAAATGGAAGTGATTCCTAATTTTGAAGTTCAAAAGGTTCTTCGAATAAGTTACAACTTTCTTGATGGTGATTATCCGAAGAACTTATTCCTTGATATCGCATGTTTCTTCAATGGAATGGATGTGGATGATGCAGTTAGGATACTGGATGGGCTCGATAAAGGTGCAAGATTTGGGATTGACATTCTCATCGATAGATGTCTTGTTGAAATCAACATTGATAAAAGGTTGTGGATGCATAAACTAGTAAGAGATATGGGAAGGGAAATTGCTCGTCAACAATCTCCCAAATGTCAAAGAATATGGCGCCACGAGGATGCTTTTACAGTTTTGAAAGGAACTACTGTAAGTAGCTCAATTTTTTTATGTCTGCTTAAATGGTTCGTGGTGACTTAACATATTCATTCATTTACTTTCCTTTCTCATATATTCTTAATATTTTTAACGCAGGATGCTGAAAAATTGCGTGGCCTTACCCTGGATATGCATGCATTAATGGAAGATAATTATGCAGAAGTTGTCTGTACTGATTTAATGGTTCGCCGCAGGCTTAACTTCTTTCAAGAATGGCTTTCTGATTTTTCCGATGGGGGAAGTTTACAAACTGGCAAAACAAGTTTTTTTCCCATCCTCAGCACGGATGCTTTTAGAAAGATGCCAGATATAAAATTTCTCCAGCTAAACTACACTAATTTTCATGGAAGTTTTGAGCACTTTCCCAAGAATTTGATATGGTTATGTTGGCATGGATTGTCTTTGAAATCCATACCAAATCACGTATGCTTGGAGAAGCTGGTGGTTCTTGATCTATCCAGAAGCTGTCTAGTTGATGCTTGGAAAGGCAAATTGGTATGCATCTAGTCTCTCTCTATAGCTATCTCTCTCGTTTTCAATTGATAATGACTAAATTCATGTATTTTCACAGTTTCTTCCAAAATTGAAAATTCTTGATCTCCGTCACTCTCGTGATCTCATTAGAACCCCAGACTTCTCGGGTCTCCCAGCCCTTGAAAAGCTAATACTTGAAGACTGCATCCATTTGGTTCAAATTCATGAATCTATTGGTGATTTACAAAGATTGTTGATCTTAAATCTAAGAAATTGTACAAGTCTTATGGAGCTTCCAGAAGAAATGAGTAGATTGAATTCACTTCAAGAGCTGGTTTTAGATGGTTGCTCAAATCTTGACAGCCTGAATATGGAGTTAGAGCATCATCAAGGGCGCAAGTTGCTTCAAAGTGATGGAATGGTTGCAAGTGCATCATACATTACATCTCTTCCATTGAAGCTATTCTTTCCCTCTAGGTTTTCAGCGAGGAAAATATTGAGATTTACCTTGTTTTCACTGCCACGCTTCTTGGAGAGTCTAGATTTAAGTGGAACTCCAATTCGTTTTCTTCCAGAAAGCATCAAGGATCTTGGTCTACTCAGACACCTATATTTAAGAAATTGCAAAATGCTTCAGGCACTCCCAGAGCTTCCATCCCATTTGGATTCGTTAGATGTGTCCTTTTGCTATTCACTGCAAAGCCTTACAAATCGACACGGTTGGATTTTAGCAGATGGTTGTGATCACTTAGTCGAGTTCCAAGATCGGATAAAGCAAGAATTAATCCAAAAGTTCGACTCTCACATGTTCAGAATAATGGAAACGGTTAGTGCTCAAATACAGACATCGAGATTTCAGGTCCTCCCTCACCCATTTTATTGATTTGGAAATCTACATTTGAATACTTTTCTTTTGCTCATTTTATAGACATTGTTTTGTTGGTACAGATAATATTTGATCATGGCAAATTCAACGTTGTCGTATATGGACTTGATGAAGATGAGATGTTAAGGGGGTTTGATGAGGAGGAAGAAGAGGATAAATGGGTAATTCAGAATGAGTTTGTAGATAACTTTTCATTCAAAATATCCTCAACACCTCCTGCGCACCGGATATGTGGCTTTAATCTGTTCACAAGGCTTAGTGTGACGTCAGGGTACAGTCGCCATGATCCTTTTTATATTGAAATCAGAAACAATACCAGTGGTCGATCCATGCTTTGTCAAACCTATACCTTCCCTAAGAGTTACGCGCGTGGTGTTCGTGAAATCCAAACGCTAAGCCACTGGAAATTACGGTTCGGTGGTCCTACATTTGATAATGGTGATGACGTGAGTATTTCAGTGCGTCCACATGGTCCAGATATCCAAATAAGGACGATTGGTGTACAATGGTTGCATGAAGAGGAAGGAAAGGATGATGATTTTATCCAATCGAAGGATGAAGTTATCAATGCCCACAACAGTAGCGATGATGCTTCTCGTATTTTTAGAAATTATTATTGTGCTTTCCATGGTAATAGCGATTATTATTGTGCTTTCCATGGTAATATCGATTGGTGGTATTTTGAAATGGTAACATTAAAAAAGCTGGAAAGCATGAGATCTTTTATTTATAAATATTTGTAAGGACTTTCACTCTTCTTCTTTTTTTTCCTGTAATATGATATTATTTTATTAATTAATTTTTATTTATAAAATCTTGTATTTATAATAATACATATTAAATATTTTATTTTATGTGTTAACCTTCTATGGACCAAAATATATGTAAATGTCCATTTCTTTTTCATGTTATTTTATCTATTTTATTTCATCTTTTTATGTAAGAAATAAAATAAAAATAATATATGATAAAATTTGATTAGTAATTTTTATCATATGATAAAAATATATGATAAAAATAATAAAAATAATATATGATAATATATGATAAAAATAATATATGATAAAAATAATAAAAAATAAAAAATTAATTTTGATTGAAAATTATCAAATTAAAATTCAATAACAAAAGTGGAAAGCTTTTGAAATTGTTTTTTTTCTTTTTTTAAAGCTTATCAGGAAAATAGTTTTGTATCTCTAGTAATCTTCCTTCTTTCTTTCTATAGCATGAGATCTTTTATTTATAAATATTTGTAACGGCTTTCACTTTTTTTTTCCGCTGTAATATGTTATTATTTTATTAATTGATTTTTATTTATAAAATCTTGTATTTATAATAAAATATATTAAATATCTTATTTTACTTCTCAACTTTTTATTGATCAAAATATATGTAAAGATTTATTTTACTTTCATGTTATTTTATCTGTTTTATTTTATCTTTTTATATAAAAATAATACATGATGAAATATAATTGTTAATTTTTTTTTGTTTTTACATAATGAAATTTGATTGGTAATTTTTTTCTATATATATTCTCTCCAGATAAGTTTACTTGTAATAAAAAATAAATAGATATGTTTTGAAAATATGATTGAGAGAGTTTTATAATTTAAATATATTTTATTTTAATTAAAAATTAATATGATTGTATTAAATTTTCATAATAAATTAACATAGATTTTTTAGTGGATACACCGGTAAAGATGCAATTGAATTAGTCTTTCATAAACCAGCACTGTACTGTCACCCATGACCTTAAACATTAAAACCCTCTTTTTTATCAACATTATGAGGATCTTGGTTTGTTTTCATTTCCCTGGTTTTTGTCAACAACAGTTGTTCTAGGAGACGCGAAAGCCACAAAGTTCTAACCACTTGGACTTTTTAATGGTTGGCTGTTGGAGCTATATCATGGCATGCTCTGTTGATTTGCCCCACCCATTCTCTTGATGCAAGATCAAGTGCTGAAAGCATTCCAGGTTTAAATCTTCAAGAAATTGCTGAGTATGTCTGAGGAGAAATAGACCGCAACCTCATCGTAGAGCATGACCAACGCCACAGTGCTGTGGTTTTGTGTAGACCCTCACAAACCCCATCTTTGCTTCTTTTTTAAGAACTGAGTGGAGGAGGCGGTGGGAGTGGCCCGATGGCAGTGATGGAGGTATTAAAAGCTCGACCTGTGTTGTTGCACATACACAAGGTTACCTTCTGTAGAATTTCAAACTTCTGCAATAACAGTCCCATAAACTATTTATTATCTGGGTAACCGCATGGCATTCTCTGGCTATAGGGAGGGTTTTTTTATAAAAAAAAAAATACAGGGGGAACGAAGGAGGGGGATCGAAGAGCAAGAACAGAGCAAACACAGAACAGGAAGGGAAGAGAGGCAGAAGGGACGAAGAGAAAAACAGAGAAAAGGGAAGAACGAAGAGAAAAACAGAGAAAAGGGAAGAACGAAGAGAAAAAAAGAAACAGAGAATAGGGAGGAACGAAGGAGAAGACTAAAAAATACAGGGGGTGAGAAGGAACGAATGATGAGAAACAGAACCACGGAAGGCAAACGAGCCTAACACAGACGAAAACGATAAAACACAGAGGAGGGAGCTTCCATTCAACCAGCAGCACCTCACGCCTTCATCACCATCGTCTTCATCCTGAGCAGAAAAACCAGAGAGAAAGCAAAAGGAAAGAAACAGTCAAAGTAAAGAAAGCGAAAGGAGGAACAGAGGAAGTATTACATAAACCATCAAAAAGTACAAAGTCAACAGATGTTCTGCAAGATGACACTACCTCAAGACAACTAAAGTAACATCCAGAATCAGAGCTCTGCAAATTAATGAAAATTATCAATGAGGACATTACCATCCCCATTTGCTGTTCTCTCCAGCTGATCATCATCCCCTTGTTGCTGCTCACCATTTTCCAAGACTGTGAACTCCACAAACCCATTTGCTGTTTCCTCTTAAACAATTAAAAAACGCTCGAGTTCTCTTCCAATTTTCCGATGAACCAAGTCAACGGGAAACCTCACATACTCTTTTGACAACATAATCCTATTACTATCACACCATGGAACCTCCATTCTTATAGAACCCCAACTCAATAAACCTCTTGCCATCAGCACTTGTAATCCCTGCTCCCTCAACCCACACTTTATAGCCAAAGACACAAAACATTGTGCAGCTTCAATGTCCCTCCACTCCACAGCAATACTCAATGGCTCGAAACGGAACACCAGTCGGTAGCCGACCCAGTAGCTGATTCAGAGTCATGATCCTCCACGTGCCTTTTTCTTATTGATGGGTGGTGTCGATGCTGGTTTTGGATGTGAGAGGATGGAGATCCGGCCAGAGCAGGCGCACAGCGAGGGTGTATGAGTAGGATTATGCGGGTGTCTAATGTCCCTTTTGGTTGTTGAATACTAAACTCAATCTAGAAGGTCAAGGAAGGCAACCACCGGCCAGCCAGCCACTAGCTATAACCGACCAGCCGCCAGCCGCCAACCGCAGCCGCCAGCCGCCTTCACACCACCGTCCACAGCCGCCTTCACACTTGAAGGTTGAATTATCTTGTTTTGAATTCGTGTATAAATAGCAAGCTGAGCTTATGCTATTATGTGTGGGAGAGTAGAGAGAATAGAGAGAAACACTAGAGAGAAAGAGAGGGTGTGTATTTGTAAGCTTTTTGTGTTTGTAAGCTTGTGTTCTTGAAATAAAACTTTGTGTTTTATCCCCTCTGAGTGTTTCAAAGCCACCACCAGTGGTTCCTCCCACCAACAATTGGTATCAGAGCCCCGTTCGTTAGAAAACAGAAGTATTTTCTGCGATAGCCGAATTTTCAAAGTTGCCCAAAACAAGTTTTGATCATTCCACCGTGTAGAGCTCATCCATACGAACTCACTGCCGCAAAAATCATCTCAATCGGACACCGGGGTGCGCCACACGCGCCACCTGAAGATTTTGCACTGTTTGCCCACGCGCATCCCACGCGCCCCGAGGTAGACGACGACTGAGCCACACGCACGCCATATTTGAGCCGTTAAGCCGTGCCCAGCCGAGCCTCAAGCCAAGCCTCCAGCCGAGCCGAAGAATATTCCCTTTTCAAGCCGAGCCGCTATTAGCCGGAGCCGAGCCGATAGAATATTCCACAGAATATTCCCGGTTCAACCCAGCGAACCGCCCGACGCCGAGAATTGGTTTTTTGACCGGTTCACCCATTTTCCGACCTGATTTCTACAAAGTCAGACCGGTTCCCGACTATTTCGACCATTCCGGATCGATCTACAGTGTCCGTTTTGCCAAATTCAACTCCCAGAAGGAGATATAGTCATTAAAAGAGTAAAATGACTACAGAAAGTACACAAACACTCATCCCGAAGCTGACCAAAGACAACTATGATAGTTGGTGCATCAGATTAAAGGCATTCCTTGGTTCACAAGAGTGTTTGGAGATTGTACACTATGGTTATGATGAACCAGAGTCCAAAGAAGAAGAAGAAGCTTTACAAGAGGCACAGAAACAAGCCCTGAAAGTCAACAGAAAGAAGGACAACAAAGCAAAGACCATCATCTACCAAGGTCTTGATGAAGATACGTTCGAGATCATTGCTTCCGCTGAAACATCACATGATATATGGGAGGCTCTCCAACTAAAATACAAAGGTGCTGACAGAATCAAGAAGATTCGTCTTCAATCTTTGCGAGGTGAATTTGAGTTATTGCAAATGAAGTCCTCGGAATCTATTTCTGATTATCACACAAGGATTATGGTGATAGTCAATCAGATGAGGAGAAATGGAGAAGCCATCATCGATTCTCGAATTACTGAGAAAATTTTGAGATCCCTATATCCAAAATTTGATTTTGTTGTTGTCGCTATTGAAGAGTCCAAGGAAGTGGACAAGTTGACAGTGGATGAACTTATGAGTTCTTTGCAAGCTCATGAGCAGAAGATTGTAAAGCGAAATGGAGATAAGGCCATTGAGCATGCCTTACAAGCAAAGCTGTCTCTCAAGGACAGATATGAGCAAGGGGAGACTTCAACAAGTGGATATACCACTCAAGCAGGAAGTCAACAATCCAGAGGAGGATTCCAGAGATTCCAAGGAAGAGGTTCTTGGAATACAAGCTTCAGAGGAAGAGGTGGCAGAAATACCACCAGAGGAGCCCAAAGACAACAAGCATTCACTCCTAGAGGAAGAGGAGGCGGTTACAATAACCGTGACAAGAGGAATATCCAATGTTATAGCTGCAATCAATTTGGGCACTATAGCACTGAATGTCAAAGGAAAGCTCCGTTGGAGATACGTGAGCAAGCCAACTATGTAGAGAAGGATGACAGAGAAGAAGCTGCATTTCTTGTCCAACAAGAACTTGGCGAGAAACAGGAAAATATATGGTATCTAGATACTGGAGCCAGCAATCACATGTGCGGCTACCGAGAGTTATTTAGTGATCTAGATGAGACCAAGCAAGGTCTGGTTACTTTTGGAGATACCACAAAGGTTCCATTCAAAGGTAAAGGCAACATCCCAATCAAGTTGAAGAACGGCGATTCCAGCCACATCGCCAATGTCTATTATGTCCCAGCCATAAAGCAGAACCTGATCAGTTTAGGTCAACTTTTGGAGAGAGGATATACTTTTTACTCGAAGAATTGTCATCTGACAATTAGAGACAATAATTGGAGATTAATGGCTTATGTGAAAATGCCCAAGAATAGGATGTTTCCTTTGAACATCCAGTATGATGCAGCAAGGTGTTTGAGTGCCATCACCAACAGTGAAGAATGGCTCTGGCACCTGAGGCTTGGACATCTGAATTTCACAAGTCTGAAGATGCTAGCAAGCAAGAAGATGGTCAAAGGTTTGCCTCACATTGATCATCCAGATGAAGTCTGTGAGAGTTGTGTCCTCAGCAAACATCACAGATCCAGTTTTGCCAAAGAAGTCAACTGGAGAGCAAAAAGGCCACTGGAGTTAGTGCACACAGATGTGTGTGGCCCAATAACGCCTATGTCGACTGGACAAAATAGGTACTTCCTCACTTTTATTGATGATTTTAGTAGAAAGACGTGGATATACTTTCTGAAGAGGAAGTCAGAAGTATTCAATTGTTTTAAAGATTTTAAAGCAATTGTGGAGAAGCAAAGTGGCTACATGATCAAAACCGTGAGATCTGATCAAGGTGGAGATTATACAGCAAATGACTTTGAAGCCTATTGTACACAACAAGGCATCAGACATCAGACAACACCAGCTTATACACCACAGCTGAATGGTGTAGCTGAAAGGAAGAATCGCACGATTCTTGACATGGCAAGAAGTCTGCTCAAAGGAAAGAAGTTGCCCAAGCAATACTGGGCTGAAGTTGTATCATGTGCAATGTATCTACTGAATCGCTGCCCAACCAGAAGTTTGCAAGGAGTCATTCCAGAAGAAGCATGGAGTGGTCACAAACCAAGTGTTACTCATCTACGAGTCTTTGGTTGTGTGGCATATGCAAAGATCCCAGATGCAAGAAGGAGAAAGCTTGATGATAAAAGCGAGAAATGCATCTTTGTCGGATATGGTGAAAGAAGGATGGGATACAAGCTGTATAATCCCATCACGAAGAAGGTGATTATGAGTAGAGATGTTATCTTTGAAGAAGATAAATCTTGTGAATGGAATGATGATAAAGAAGCAGTCAGATGGATCAACTTTGATTTGATCCTTGAAGATGAAGTGGAAGTACCACCAGTACTTGCAGAAGGTCCAATAGTACCAGAAGAGCCACAAAGTCCGGAACACAGATTCCCTGTATTCAACAGGAGGAACACACCAGGAGCATCATCATCAACACCAGCAGCAACATCCTCATTGTTAGAAGGACCAAAAAGGATGAGAAATCTTGACGAGTTGTACGATGCCACGCAAGTCATTGAAGATACAACTCTATTTTGTTTCTTTGCAGAGAATGACCCACTAAGCTTTAACAAAGCTATCACAGAAGAGAAATGGATAAAAGCAATGGATGAAGAAATACATGCCATTGAGAAGAATGATACCTGGAAGCCAACTAATCCACCAGAAAACAAGAAAGCAATAGGTGTCAAAAGGGTCTACAAGACGAAAGCCAAATTAGTGGATAAAGGCTACAAGCAAAGAGAAGGCATTGAAAGGAGAAGAGTTCATGCTTGGCATGATATCTCTCGATTGAGTTTAAAGGGGAGATTTGTTGAATACTAAACTCAATCTAGAAGGTCAAGGAAGGCAACCACCGGCCAGCCAGCCACCAGCTATGACCGACCAGCCGCCAGCCACCAGCCGCAGCCGCCAACCGCCTTCACACCACCGTCCACAGCCGCCTTCACACTTGAAGGTTGAATTATCTTGTTTTGAATTCGTGTATAATTAGCAAGCTGAGCTTATGCTATTATGTGTGGGAGAATAGAGAGAATAGAGAGAAACACTAGAGAGAAAGAGAGGGTGTGTATTTGTAAGCTTTTTGTATTTGTAAGCTTGTGTTCTTGAAATAAAACTTTGTGTTTTATCCCCTCTGAGTGTTTCAAAGCCACCACCAGTGGTTCCTCCCACCAACATTGGTAACTATAATAAAATAATTAGATTAAACCACTGTTAGTGACTACTTGTTCATCATCTCATCTTATCATGCCACTCAAAATTATAAACTAACAAATTCACCTCCGTGGGCTTTGTAAGGATTACAAGATGTGTGCTTTGTAAATAATTAAGGCTTACATAGCCAGATGGGGATCCTTAATGACTTTCCTTTCCTGCTCCATCTGTGCTTCTAAATGCGTGGTAGCAAGTGCGGATAACATATGTACAGATATTTCTCTGAAAGGGCTTGGGGGAGTGATTGCTGGGAAATAACTTGAAAGATGTTTTCAAGAAAAAGTAGGATAACCATATATAAATACTTCAGCTAATTGCTGTGCTATCGATCTTGAATTATCGACATTCATCCTGCAACTTTTTTTTTTTTTTTTTGCTAGTCTAGAAATGGCTTCTGGGAAATATCAAGAATCATCATTTTCACTGTTCTCTAATTGTAAATATCAAGTGTTCTTGACTTTTAGAGGTGAAGACACCCGCAAGAACTTTACCGATCACCTCTACACAGCCCTGGTTCAAGCAGGGATTCACACATTTAGAGACGATGATGAAATTGGGAGAGGAGAAAATATCAAGTCAGAGCTTCAACAGGCAATACAACAATAAAAAATATCAATAATCGTGTTCTCCAAAGCATATGATTCGTCGCGGTGGTGCCTGGATGAACTTGTAATGATCATGGAACGTAAGAGCAATACTGACTGCATAATTTTGCCGGTCTTTGCTGCAGCATTTATGGATCATGAAAAGCGCTTCAAGAAGGAGATGGAGCAAGTGAATGGGTGGAGGATTCTTTTGTAGGAAGTTGCAGATTTAGGAGGAATGGTTTTAGGAGATGGGTAAGTTGTTTCTTGATGAAACTACACGTAACATAATAATAGAATGCTGGTTCTGAACTCTTAATTTTTTCAGGTTTGTAGTTAAGCATTGAGATGATAACTGATAATACCACTACAATTTAGTGAAACTATAACACTCCCAACTCAGAGAACATACTAGGAAAATAAAAATAAAAGATACTTTTTTCTCATTTTTTTTTCCTTGACTACCTGAAAAGGCAAAGATTTCTACATTATTCCATTTTTTGGTTTTAATATGTGGTGATAGCATAGCTACAAAAATAGCATTCAATCATTGACGCACAGCCTGGTTTAATTTCTTTTTTCCATGATACCAAGATTTTTAAACTTTACGGAGAGACTACTAATTATCATACATTGCATTTTTCTTTCTGATGCAGGTATGAGGCACAGCTTGTCCAATCATCTGGTAAAATATTAAAGAAACTGGATCGTTAAATATTTCATGTCCCCCTTCATTTCATTGGAAGAGATCATCTGGTAAAATATATCAACTCATGGTTGTGAGATGGCACCCATGGTGCTGCTATTGCTATACTCTATGGGATTGGTGGAGTTGGGAAGACAGCCATAGCAAAGACTGTTTATAACCAGAACTTTCATAAATTTAAAGGCAGGAGCTTTCTATCAAATGTTAGAGAAAGGTCAAAAGAATCCAATGGGGTAGTTTGTCTACAGAGGCAACTTCTTTCTGATATCCTAACAAGACTGCTGATGAGACACATGATGTCAATGAAGGGATTATAAAGATTAAGGATGCATTGTGTTGCAGAAGAACTCTTGTTGTTCTCGATGACGTGGACAAATGGTACCAGTTCAATGCAATTGTTGGCATGCAAAATTGGCTTTTCCAAGGAAGTAAAATCATTGTAACAACTAGAAATAAGGCTTCGATTGTAGCTGATGGTAAGTGTGTCAAGTGCAAAGTTGAACCTCTAGATAACAAAAAATCACTTGAGCATTTCAGTTGGCATGCCTTTGGACAAGCTTGCCCGGTTGAAGATTTTTTAGAGGACTCTTGGAGAATAGCACGTCATTGTAAGGGACTTCCATTGGCCCTACGTGTTATTGGTTCCTCATTGTCCAGAAAAAGTAGTGAAGTATGGGAAAGTGCATTGCATGAAATGGAGGTGATTCTGAATTTTCAAGTTCAAAAGGTTCTTGCAACAAGTTACGACTCTCTTGTTGATGATTATCAGAAGAACTTATTCCTTGATATTGCTTGTTTCTTCAATGGAACGGATTACAATTATGCAGTTAGGATACTAGATGGATTTAGGATTGACAATCTCATCGATAGATGTCTGGTAGAAAATGTTAAAATAAAAAATGATAAAAAGTTATGGATGCATCAACTCATAAGAGATATGAGATATGGGAAGAGAAATTGCTCGTCAAGAATCACCCAAATGTCAAAGAATATGGCATCACATGGAAGCCTTTACATAATTTAAAGAAACAAGTGTAAGTATCTAGTTTTGATTTCATATTTACATTGTATTAAGGCATCTTAAAAAATTCATGCTTTTACTTTCTTTTCTCATATATTTTTAATATTTTGGAAGGATGATGCTGAAAAATTGTGTGGCCTTACGCCGGATATGCATGCATTAATAAAATATAATAGTACAGAAGTTGCTGTACTGATTCAATGGCTAGCTGCAAGCGCCGCAGGGTTAACTTCTTTCAACAATGTCATCATCGTACATTCCTCTCTCAGGAATGGCTTTCTGAGTTTTTCTTGGGGGAACAGGTACAGATTGGCAGAACAAGTTTGTCTTCCATTTTCAGCACGGATGCTTCTAGAAAGATGCAAAATGTAAAATTTCCCCAACTAAATTACATGAAGTTCTATGGAAGTTATGAACACCTCCCCAAGAATTTAATATGATTATGTTGGCATGGATTCTCTTTGAGATCCATACCACAACACTTCTGCTTGGAGAAGCTTGTGGTTCTTGATCTATCCAAAGGTAGTCTAATTGATTCTTCGAAAGGCAAACTGGTATGTATCTAGCCTCTCTCTATATAGCTATACCTCCTATTTTACAACTAAATGTAATTGTTTTTGCAGTCTCTTCCAAATTTAAAAATTCTTGATCTGCGTAGCTCGCATGACCTCATTAGAACCCAAGACTTCTCAGGATTCCCAGGCCTGGAAATGATAATACTTGAAAACTGCATCCATTTAGTCCAGATTCATGAATCTATTGGTGATTTACATTGTCTCGTGATCTTAAATATGAAGAACTGTAAAAGTCTTGTGGGACTTCCAGAAGAAATGAGTAGATTGAATTCACTTGAAGAGCTTGTTTTGTGTGGTAGCTCAAAACTTGAGAGCTTGAATATGGATTTAGAGCATCATCAGGGACGCAGGTTGCATCAAAGTGATAGAATTGTTGCAAGCACATCTTACATTACATCTCTTCCATTGAAGCTATTCTTTCCCTCCAGGTTTTCAGAAATGAAAAATTCCAGATTTACCTTGTTCACATTGCCACACTCTTTGACGACACTAAATTTAAGTAGAACTCCAAATTTAATTTCTTCCATCAAGCATTAAGGACATTGGTACACTCAATTACCTTTCATTAGCGGAATGCAAAATGCTTAAAACACTCCTAGAGATTCCATCCAATTTGGTTGGGTTAGACGTGTCCTATTGTTATTCGCTGCAAAGAATTGCAAATCTGATCCCTTTTACCATAGCTCGTGATTGTGATCAGTTAGTTCACATCCAAGATTGGATTAAGCTAGAATTAATCCAAAAGGTTGACCCACACTTGTTGAGAATAATGGAAATGGTCAGCGTTCAAATGCAGACGTGGAGATTTCAGGTCCTCCCTCGCCCATTTTACTGTATTTCAACTCTACATTTTTGTACTTCTTCGATATTTAGAAAATTTTCCCTTTGCTCATCTTGTAATTTCTGCTTTGATAGAACAGATAGAACTTCACGGCAACAGATTCAGTTTTGTCCTTGAATATGATGAAAATGAGATGTTGGAGTTTTACGAGGAGGAAGGGCTAATTCAGAAAGAGTTTGAAGAGCACTTGTCATTCAAAATATCCTCACCTGCTACACACCGGATATGTGGCTTTAATCTATTCACATGGTTTTCTGCTACGCTAGTACCCAATCCGTATCTTCATGTTTATCTTGAAATCAGGAACAATACCAAGGGTAGAGTCTGGGTTTTTTACCCCTCAATTTTTCCGATAGAATTTTCGGCTGAAAAATCTGAATTGTTATGGCTACGCTATTGGAAAATTGGGTCCAATGATCCTGTGTTTGATACCGGTGATGAATTCAGTGTTTCAGTGTTTACAGATGATCCGGTTGTTCAAATAAAGAGGGTTGGTGTACGAATGTTGCATGAAGAGGAAGGAACTGATGATGATAGCAGCTCATCAAACACTAGTGATGATATTTTTAGAAATTATTATTGCAGTGACCGTTATGATTTTGATAACGAAATTATCATATGTTTTTTGGAAAAGAAATTAAATGTGAATTTTTAAACCTAAAATAATTTGGCACTCAGTGTACAGCTATGAATTTGCATCATTTTTTTGTATGAAGCAGGCCGATTTGATTTGTGACTCAGTGTCCAGCTACCATCTTCAACAGTCTGGACCACATCAAAGACTTTGGGATCATCCTTAGCCAAGTGTAAAAATAACACAAACCAAATCATATTTTTCCTCATCCAAGTAGTTAAGAAGGCCTTCATCAGATTGTCCGTGCATCAAATCTTTCCCGAAGTCTTCTTCATGCACTTTCAATTCCAAATCAATCGAATAGGAACGTTGCTCTTCATTAACTTGATGTGTCTTTGACAATCCACCAGTTGATGTCTGAATCAGAATGTGGAGAAGCTTCATCTGAATCAGAGTTTAAATGGACATCATTATTCTCCATATTCATATACATAGGGTTAGGATCGTAGCCAACAGAAAGGGAGGAAATTGTTATCAGCTAGTTTCTAGCCATATTTATCTATTTGTTATGGTATTTTTTTTATGTTCTGATTTTTAGACTTGAGTTTAGCTAGATAGTTTTTTGACTTAGAATAAGTCCATGTAGTTATGTAATCCCTTAGATGAAAGGAATTATGGTTGTTATGATTCTTTTTTTATGATAAAGATCTTGTAATTTTTTATTTTGCCTATAAATAAATTTGAGGGATGACAGTAACCTAGATGTTCTTGCTCTGCCCTTTGTTATTTGTTTAAGTTAAGTTCTCTAAATACGATTTGAACAACAGAAATAAGCTGCAGAGACTGATCCTGTGGGGAGATAATTAAAACCAGAAATGCCATAGAGTCAGAAATGTCGATTTCTTTGTTTCTTGCTCCATTATTATTCCAGCACGATCTCATGGTTTTGTTCCCGCACATCCTCCATGTTTGTTTGCACCTTAATCAATCTGATCCTGAAACAACAGCCTGCATATATATGCTGCAGAACGATCTTCGTTTGCCAATTGTATCCAATGCTCCAGCAACTTCTTATGTTCCTCTTTCACAAATTCTTTAAATGGTTGTACATGCAAATTATCAAGGTCACCTAACGCACAGTTAAGATGTTTAGATTGAATTTTTTTTTACTGGGATTGCTTCAGGCTCTTAACAAGTTGGTGCTGCTTCTTGCTTATCTTCAAGTATGACATATATTTGGCACCGTCACTATGGTGGATATTGTGTTTGTGTAGCTTGTCCCCTTTTCCAGGTCTATCTGAAGCAACCACTGGCTTTCCACGTTTCTCCTTCATGGAGCCTTTATCACAAATCCTCTTTTGAAACTCTCCACCCTTTGTTGCAGGAGAGTTCTCATAGATGCTTTCTCCTCTGCAACCAAGGAGCAAGGATCCCGGAAAGGAAGTTTTGTAGAGCATATGGAGAAGGTCAAGAAGTGAAAATTGCCTCTGGCCTCCAAAGCACCATGATGAGTGCGTAACGATGGCCTTCTTGAGATTGAATTGTGGAAAGATTCTATTTGAAGATCGATCACTCAATATTTTTTTGCTAAGATCTGAACAGGGGAACAAGCCTGGTGGAGTCCCTTCAAAAAGCACAACCGGGTCGGGTTAACATAAATAATATGGACAGAATCAATTAATGGGCTTCACATGTCTAGCCTACCATACACACCATCGAATGAATATTGAATATGAATCCCAGTGGGGCTTTGTGGCCACGTGATTAGCTTAAACTAGATTATTTACCTGAACTGTATTACTAGTAGGGCAAAGTTTTTTTCAATGTAAAAAAGATGTTGAGGTGATGATAGTGTTTTTTTTTAAATAAAAATAATTAAAGACTTAGGTTGTTAACTTGCCTTCAATAAATATAATTAATTTAATAATATAATTAAAAAAATAGACAACAACAATAAATAAATCGAATTAAAAAAAAAATTCACAATGATCAACTAAAAAAAAAAGCTTGCCAATATTACAGAAATATATCCTCCTAGTATTTGATAACGAAGCAAAAAATCAAATGAGAATATGACACCCTTATAAAAAAAATATGAATCTCAATTCTAAGCAATCAAATGTTAAACGATAAAATTCAAAAAATTCAAATTAAAAAAAACAAAAAAAATGACTTGAGTCCACCCAAGTCAGTTAGCTAAATACATAACTTAATCCTGACATCACGATAACATTGTAGAAAAAAAAATAAAAAACAAAGTTCAAATCTCAAATAATGCAATGTTGAAGGGCAAAACCGAGAAAAACAATCCAATCTAAAAAAACAATGGAAAAACAAAAGGACATGAGTTAACCCACTAAATTACGACTTAAGACATGAGATTGAAATAAATCAAAAAACAAATCATGAAATTTAACTCCTAACCAATCCAATGTTGAAAGATGATTTTTTAAAAAAAATATCAATTTTTAAAAATGACCTAAAAAAATTTGAACTCAACCTAATCTTCAAAACTTGTAGTCTAAATTATGAGACTGTAACCAACCTCATAGAAGGTAAACCTATAAAAATAACAAAATTAAATTTTCAATCAACAAAATATTGAGTGATGGAATTAAAAAATAATTAATAAAAAAATAATAAGGAACAAAACAAATAAAGAAAAATAATTATTGGATTATGCTTCGTCGAGGTGGTGCTTCGATGAACTTGTAATGATCATGGAGTGTAAGAGGAATGCTGACTGCATAGTTTTGCCAGTATTCTATGATGTGGATCCATCTGAAGTCGCTGTAGCATTATTGGATCATGAAAAGCGTTTCAAGGAGGAGATGGAGCGAGTGAATTGGTGGAGGATTGCTTTCTAGAAAATTGCAGATTTAGGAGGAATGGTTTTAGGAGATGGGTAAGTTGTATTTCTGAATGAAATTACAGATAGCATAAGACTAGAATGCTGGTAGTGAACTCTTAATTTTTTCAGGTTTGTAGTAAAGCATTTAGACAATGACTGATTTTACCTCTCTAATTTAGAAAAAAACTGTAACTCAGTGAACATTAAAGAAAAATAAAAATAAAAGAAACTTTTTTTTTTCTCATTTTCTGATATTTTCGTTCTTAGTTACTTGAAAAAAGCAATGATTTCTACATTATTCCATTTTCGGTTTCAATCATTGACGCACAGCCTGGTTTAATTTCTTTTTTCCAAGATACTAAGATTTTGAAACTTTATAGAGAGACTACTAATTATGATATATTGCATTTTTCTTTTTGATGCAGGCATGAGGCACAGCTTGTCCAATCTATTGTCGACAAGGTCTCAAAGAAATTGGATCGTAAAATATTTCATATCCCCCTTCATTTCATTGGAAGAGATCCTCTAGTAAAACATATCAACGTATGGTTGCAAGAATATGGCTCCCACAGTTCTGCCTTTGATATACTCTATGGGATTGGTGGAGTAGGGAAGACAACCATAGCAAAGAGTGTTTATAACCAGCAGTTTCATAAGTTCGAAGGCAGGAGCTTTCTATCAAATGTTAGAGAATAGTCAAAAGAATCCAATGGTGTAGTTTGCCTATAGAGGCAATTTCTTTCAGATATCCTAAACAAGACTGCTGATGACATACATGATGTTGATGAAGGGATTATATTAAGGATGCATTAAGTTGCAGAAGAAATCTTATTGTTCTTGATGATGTGGACAAATACGACCAATTCAATGCAATTGTTGGCATGCAAAATTGGTTTTGCCAAGGAAGTAAACCATTGTATGAACTAGAAATAAGGCTTTGATTGTAGCTGATGGTGAGTTGTCAAGTGCAAAGATGAATCTCTAGATAACAAAAAATCACTTATATTTTGAGCTGGCTTACCTACTTGAAGATTTTATGGAGTCGTCTTGGAGAATAGTACATCCTTGTAATGGACTTCCATTAGCTCTTTGTGCTATTGGTTCTTCATTATTTAGTAAAAGTAGAAAAGCATGGGAAAACGCATTACATGAAATGGAAGTGATTCCAAATTGTCAAGTTCAAAAGGTTCTTGCAAAAAGTTACAACTCTCCTGATGATGATTATCAGAAGAACTAATTTCCTGGCATTGCTAGTTTATTCAATAGAATATGTAATAACCTGATTTTTTACCATTATTATTTTATTTTATTTACCAAAAATGATAGTAAAAAAATAAAATGAAAAGAAAAAAATAATGATAAAAAAATAAATAAAAATGAAATGAATGAAGAATGTATTAAAATTTGGGTTAAGAGCAACACGATTGGAAGTTTAGAAATTTAATTAAACTCTTGATTAATTTAATTAATCCAATCAAGGGTTTAATTGGAGAATTGATAAGTTTTGATACTTAATTGAGTTTGGAATTAATTTAATTAATCCAATTAACGGTTTAATTGGAGAATTGATAAGTTTTGATACCTAATTAAGCTTGGAATTAATTTAATTAATCAAATCAAGGGTTTAATTGAAGTGTTGATAAGTTTTAAACTTAATTCAGCTTGGAATTAATTTATTCAGGAACTTAATTGAAGAAATATTAAAGTTTGGGGTTTAATTGGGGTTACAATTGCAAAAAGTAAAATCTAAGGAATAGCTTGAAAATGGTGCGGAAATGCAGGGGCCAATTACAGTTTAAACCAGGGGCTTCATTACAAGACTTTCGAAACTTCACGGGTCAAAACACAAAATGGCCATCTCTTATCTCAAAACGGAGTCGTTTCAAATTCATCTTCTTCTTCTTTAACTAGAGACCGTTTTCAGCAGTAAAAGCTGAGAAATGTTGCAGCAGTAATCATCTGTTGGCTTCAGTTATGGGCGTCTTAATGGTTGTCAACCCTTCGCATACCGTCCGTTACCACCGGTCGGGCTCTATAAAAAAACAAAGGAACACCGAAAAAAGGAGGAGGGGACAAAGAGAGACCGAGAGAAAAAAAACCCAGGGGGAGAGCAAAAAACAGAGAGATCACGGGGAAAAAAAAACAGAACAAAAAAACACAGAGACGAGAAGGAAAGAAAAATAGAGGAGCAACGCAAAGACAAGGATTGGCCCTGCCATTGTCTTTATCCCTGTAGAAAAAAGAACGACCCAGAAATTATCTTCCACAGAAAGTCGGCTTCTGCATCATCTTCTTAGCTCCTTCATCATCTCAGAAGTTGCTGGAAAGAAAAAGTAGATGGTGCACACAGAAGGAAGAAAGTAATAGACGAGAGCCACCACCAGCGCTGCAACCATCTTCATCGCCTCCCGAAGCAGGTACGCCCTTTCTTTTCTCTTTTCATTCTCTGCATATTTTGTTTGTAAACATTGTGCGAAGGTAATTTAATTACCTTCGCACAGTGCAGAACGCGTGCCTTTTACTTAGCCCAGCCAGGTCACTGGCTTGGGCCAGTGACCGGGCCGGGCTAGCTGGGTCTAGCCCAGCCCCCACATGAGCTGAGCTAGACCCAGCCCCAAAAAATTAAAAAAATATGTTCATGCATAAAAATAAATTTATTTTATTTATTTATTCACTTATGGTAGAGTTAAAAATAAAAATATTGAGTTAAATTTATAGCTACGTAATATTTACCAACGCCAGAGTTGGAAGTATCCGTAGTTGAATATTCACTGGAGCCAGAGTTAGAAATATTACAAATAAACTATCATAGCATAAATCAATAAATTTTTAACAATTTAAGATAAAATCAGCAATGCAGCTTACCTCAGGTAGGGTGTGCTAGAGGTGCTAATACATTTCCTATCCACAACCAGTCACGTACTATAGAATCTTTGTTGACTAGTTAGGGTTCCTAGTGACCATAATATTAGGTGACGACTCTTTAAAACAAGATCATTTTCCATCAAAAAAATAAGATACCAGATATTTGTTCTTTTTATTTTCATTAAAATTAATTTTTCAGAATCCTTGTGATATCGGTGCGACAGAATAGATAGGGATTATACAGCTAGGACACATGATGGGCTCGGTATAGGTGCAAGATTTAGGATTGACTATCTCATCGACTGATGTCTTGTAGAAATTGTTAAAATAAAAAATGAGAAAAAGTTATAAATGCATCAACTCGTAAGAGATATGGGAAGGGAAATTACTCGTCAAGAATCACCCGAATGTTAACAATACCCCACCACTATGCTTAGTGGAAGCATCATTAGTGGTTAGTGCCACAATTAGTGGCATGTTTCAAGGTTCTCCTTTCTGCTCTCCTTCCTCCTATAAATGGAGACAATTGGTTGCAAGTGAGAGTAGTGCAAGTGAAGAGGTGTGTGCAAGTGTGCAGAAGAAAATAATGCAACTGTGAGAGTGAAAGAGTGCAGATTTGAGAGAAACACCGAGTGTAAGAGTGAAACACTGGGTTTTGTGGGATTGTACTGGGTTGAGTTGAGTGTTTGTATCATTCCTCCAATAATATACAATCTGCTGCCTCCGTGGACGTACCCGGTTTTGGGGAACCACGTGAATCTGCTTGTTTGTGTTTTATTTGTGTTTGCTTTCGGTCCAGTATGCGCAACAAATTGGTATCAGAGCATTAGGGAAGCTTAAACACAGAAAAACACGTTTTTCAGCTCTCTGTTCAAAGTTGCAGAATTTTCAAAGTTCTCAAATCTTGATTTTGACCAGCTGCGGAGATTCCTCTCGTCGATACGAGTCCGGCGATATAAAGATCGTCGAAATCAGAGTTGAAACGAGCCCTATAGAGCTCGCCAAAGTTTCCCTGGAAAACTGCCGGAAAAACCAGTCAGTACCGAAATTCTCGCCTGAGAAGACAGCCATGTCATCAGACACATAGGTGTTGAGTCATCATCCACGTCATCAACAGAGGGTCCACATCGCCTGTCATCAGCCATGTCATCAGACACGTCATCCAACAGTGACAAAATATTCTCTTGACAGAATAGGAATATTTCGTTACTAGTAAGAGAATATTCCCGTGACAGAATATTCTTTATCAGAGACAGAATATTCCTTCCCTGAGTCAACTCGGTCAGATTGGTTTTTTGGTCAACTCAGTGATTTTTTGACCCGTTTTTGGCCAAGTTAAGTTGGTTCCTAGCATTTTCAACCATTCCGGACGCAATCGTGGTGTCCGTTTTGTTAAACAGCATACCGAAGTTACTGTTTTGGCACTTTTGAGCATAAAAGTGTGTGTTTTAACAAGTTCGGGATTCCATTTGTAATCCAAAGACGTCATAATGGCTGATATTCCAGAAGAAAAATCAGTGGGGAATGCTAGTATACCTCCACAATACATCCCGGTATCGAATACCAAATTTGAGGTGGAGAAGTTTGATGGGAAAGGTAATTTTGGCATTTGGAAATGTAAAGTCATGGATATGCTTGTCTAAATGAATTTAGATTTCACTCTAGAAGATAAACCAGAAGATCTGGATGATGAAAGCTGGGAAAGGATAAATCGGTTGGCTTGCAGTTCCATCCGACTTTGTCTTGTAAAGGATCAGAAGTACGCCTTTTCAGAACAAAACTCTGCAAAGGAATTATGGCAAGAATTGGAGGACAAGTTTATGAAAAAGAGTATAGAGAATCGTCTCTACTTGAAGAAAAGGATCTTCCGGTTTCAGCATAAGAAAGGTACTTCTATGAATGAGCATCTAAATGATTTCAATAAAATGATAGCTGATTTGAAGAATTTAGATGTGGAAATTGATGATGAAGATAAAGCTCTACTGTTATTAAATTCACTGCCTGACACATATGAACATCTTGTCACCACTTTACTGTATGGTAAAGAAAAGATTAAATTCATTGATGTGTCCAATGCTTTGGTGAACAATGAGTACCGGAAGAAGGACCAGATTGTTCACAAGGAGTCAATGTCAGAAGCATTGACAGTTAGAGGCAGAACAAACCCCAGAAGATTTCGAGGGCGAGGGAGATCTCGCTCAAAATCCAGAGGAGAATCATCAAACATACGATATCTTGCAAAAGATGAGTGTGCCTTTTGTCACAAAAAGGGGCACTGGAAGAAAGATTGTCCAATTAAGGGCAACAAGGAAAAAGATGAACCAACTATGAACGTTGCACGAGATGAGGATGAACGAGACTCTGCATTCATGGTCTCATCACCAGAAAACCATTATGGTGAATGGATTCTTGATTCTGCATGTTCTTATCACATGTGCCCTAACAAGCACTTATTCTCGAGACTCGAGGAGTTCGATGGAGGAGTTGTGTTGATGGGTAATGATGATGTTAGTGAGATCAAAGGGATTGGGACTATCCATCGGAAGATGCATAATGGGGTAGTCAAGACACTAACAGATGTACGGTATGTACCTGATTTGAAGAAAAATCTCTTCTCACTTGGAGTCCTAGAATCTAGTGGTTATAAGATTATCATGCATGGTGGAGTCCTAAGAGCAATCCGTGGTGCATTAGTTGTCTTAAGAGGCACGAGGAAAGGAAACTTATATTTCCTGGATGGATCTACAGTTACTGGTACAACAGCTGTCTCCAAAAGCATAGAAGATGATGAAGCAGATAATTCTAGACTTTGGCACATGCGCTTAGGGCATGCTGGTGAAAAGGCTTTGCAAGGATTAGTCAAGCAAGGTCTATTAAAAGGCGCCAAGACTGGGAAGCATGGGTTCTACGAGCATTGTGTTCTTGGAAAACAGACAAGGGTCAAGTTTGGCACTGCGGTACACAACACAAAAGGAATCCTAGATTATGTTCACACAGATGTATGGGGACCTTCAAAGAATGAATCTCTTGGAGGTAATCGTTGGTTTGTTACTTTTATTGATGATTTCTCAAGACGAGTATGGGTGTACATGATGAAACACAAGGATGAGGTCCTTGATATCTTTCTGAAATGGAAGAAAATGGTGGAGACTCAAACTGGAAAGAGAGTTAAGGCTCTTCGGTCAGATAATGGTGGTGAGTACACTTCAGTTCCTTTTTTTGAAGTTTGTCAGAATGAAGGGATCAAGCGACATTTTACTGTTCGCAAAACACCACAACAGAATGGAGTAGCAGAACGTATGAACCGCACATTGGTGGAGAAAGTCCGATGTATGCTATCACATTCGGGACTAAGCAAAATGTTCTGGGGCGAGGCATTAAACTATGCTCGTCATATTGTTAACCGGTTACCTTCAGCAGCATTAAATGGAAGAACCCCCTTGGAGGTATGGTCAGGCTCTCCTGCAAATGATTATGACTCTATGCGTATATTTAGTTGCTCAGCATATTATCATGTTACTGAGTCTAAGCTAGATCCTAGAGCCAAGAAAGCTATATTTTTGGGCTTTAGTGGAGGAGTGAAAGGTTACAGACTCTGGTGTTCTGAATCAAAGAAAGTGATTTTGAGTAGAGATGTCACTTTTGATGAATCTGGCATGTTACAGCAAGAGAAATCACAGGAGAAGGAAAAACAGTCTGGTGATGCACAACAGGTGGAGTTGGAGACTTCAGTCATTCCTGTAAAGACTGTTCAGAAAATCCCTACTGAAGGAGATCCAGATGAAAGTTCAGATGAAGAGGATTCAACAACTCCAGCAACCACACAACAAGAATCCATTGCAATGAGTAAACCAAAAAGGGTGATCAAGAAACCTGCTCGGTATTGTAATATGGTGGCTTATGCACTTCCGGTGATTGATGATGGAATCCCCTACACCTACAAAGAAGCAGTACAGAGTGTAGAAAATGCAAAATGGAAAGAGGCAATGGATGAAGAGATGAAATCTCTCCACAAGAATCAGACTTGGGATTTGGTACAACTCCCTAAGGGAAAGAAGACAATTGGTTGCAAATGGGTATATGCCAAGAAGGAAGGTAATCCTGGAAAAGACAACATCCGATTCAAAGCAAGATTGGTAGCAAAAGGCTATGCTCAGAAGGAGGGGATAGATTATAATGAGGTATTCTCTCCAATTGTTAAGCATTCATCAATCCGTATTCTGTTAGCCTTGGTTGCACAGTTTGATTTGGAGTTAGCCCAACTTGATGTGAAAACTGCCTTCCTACATGGAGATTTGGAAGAGGAAATTTACATGTCTCAGCCAGATGGTTTCAAAGTCACTGGGAAAGAGAATTGGGCTTGTAAACTGAAGAAGCCATTGTATGGATTGAAACAATCTCCTCGCCAGTGGTATAAGCGATTTGATAAGTTCATGGCAGAACATGGATATACACGGAGTCAGTTTGATCACTGTGTATATTTTCGCAAACTTCTTGATGGTTCTTTCATCTATTTGCTCTTATATGTGGATGATATGTTGATCGCATCAAAGAGCAAGGTGGAGATTGATAGACTGAAAGCTCAACTGAGAACTGAGTTTGAAATGAAGGACCTTGGAGAAGCTAAGAAGATTCTTGGCATGGAGATTCAGAGAGACAGAAGAAAAGGCACAGTCTGTTTGACAAAGACCCAATACTTGAAGAAAATTCTACAGAGATTTGGGGTAGATGGTAAGACCAAGCCTGTAAGCACACCTTTAGCTCCTCATTTTAAGCTAAGTGCTTCAATGTCTCCACGCACAGAAGAAGAGCGCAAGCATATGGCTCAAATTCCATATGCAAATGCAGTTGGTGCATTAATGTATGCAATGGTTTGTACGAGACCAGATATTTCACATGCTGTCAGTATGGTGAGCAGATATATGCATGATCCGGGAAAGGGTCACTGGCAGGCAGTTAAGTGGATTCTACGATACATTCATGGCACAACTGATATTGGTTTGAAGTTTGAGAGGGATGATAGACTCGGACAAAATTTAGTTGGTTATGTGGATTCGGACTATGCTGGTGACTTAGACAAGCGTCGTTCCACAACAGGCTATGTGTTTACACTTGCTAATGGGCCTGTAAGTTGGAGGTCAACGTTACAATCAACAGTAGCTTTGTCAACAACTGAGGCAGAGTACATGGCAGTAACAGAAGCTTTCAAGGAAGCTATTTGGTTACATGGGTTGATTGAAGATTTGGGAATGGTTCAAGAGCACGTGGATGTCCATTGTGATAGTCAAAGTGTTATTTGTCTTGCAAAGAATCAGGTTCATCATTCCCGCACCAAGCACATTGATGTTCGATTTCATTTTGTTCGAGAAATTGTGGATGAAGGGGATATTCTGCTACAGAAGATTGGTACTGTAGATAATCCAGCTGACATGCTCACAAAATGTGTCTCAGGGATCAAGTTCCAACATTGTTTGGACTTGGTCAACATCTCTCGGTGTTGAGCACCTTCAGGGTGCAGCGCCATATGGCGCATTAGAGGCAGCATTGATTGATCACGAGGATTGGATGGAAAAATCTTGCCAAGGTGGAGATTTGTGGAGATTTGTCTAGATTTTATTGATAATAACAATACCCCACCACCATGCTTAGTGGAAGCACCATTAGTGGTTAGTGCCACAATTAGTGGCATGTTTCAAGGTTCTCCTTTCTGCTATCCTTCCTCCTATAAATGGAGACAATTGGTTGCAAGTGAGAGTAGTGCAAGTGAAGAGGTGTGTGCAAGTGTGCAGAAGAAAATAATGCAACTGTGAGAGTGAAAGAGTGCAGATTTGAGAGAAACACCGAGTGTAAGAGTGAAACACTGGGTTTTGTGGGATTGTACTAGGTTGAGTTGAGTGTTTGTATCATTCCTCCAATAATATACAATCTGCTGCCTCCGTGGACGTACCCGGTTTTGGGGAACCACGTAAATCTGCTTGTTTGTGTTTTATTTGTGTTTGCTTTCGGTTCAGTATGCGCAACAATCACATGGAAGCTTTTACAGTTTTGAAAGAAACAAGTGTCAGAGTAACTGGTTCTGTTTTCCTATCTTCATGGTATTTAGGTGTCTTAAAATGTTCATGCTTTTACTTTCTTTTCTCATTTATTTTCAATATTTAGGAAGCATGATGCTGAAAAATTGTGTGGCCTTACCCTGTATATGCATGAATCAGTACAGAAGTTGTCTGTACTGATTCAATGGTTCGCCTGCAACCGCTGCAGGCTTAACTTCTTTCAACAATGTCTTCTCCTACATTCCTCTCTCAATAGTGGCTTTCTGAGTTTTTCTTGGGGGAACAAGTACAAATTGACCAAACAAGTTTGTTTCTTGTCCTCAGCACGGATGTGTTTAGAAAGATGCAAAACGTAAAATTTCTCCAGCTAAATTACACAAGTTCCATGGAAGTTATGAACACTTTCCCAAGAATTTGATGTAGTTATATTGGCATGGATTCCCTTTGAGATCCAAACCAAAGCACTTTTGCTTGGAGAAGCTTGTGGCTCCTTATCTAATCCAGAACTAGTCTAATTGTTGCTTGGAAAGGCAAACTTGTACGTATCTAGTCTCTCTATACAGCTATCTCTCTTATTTTCAATGGACAACAACTGATTTCAGGTGTTTTCACAGTCTCTTCCAAAATTTAAAATTCTTGATCTCCGTTGCTCATTTTATAAGTTCTGCTTTATTTCAACTCTACATTTTTGTTCTTGTATATCTAGAAAATTTTCCCTTTGCTCATTTTATAAATTCTGCTTTGATGGAACAGATACAACTTTGGGGCAACAGATTCAATTTTGTCCTTGAATGTGATGAAAATGAGATGTTAATGTGGTTTCACGAGGAGGAAGAACAGGAGTAGCTACGTTAGAGAGTATGTAGAGTACTTGTCATTCAAAATATCCTCACCAGCTGCGCACCGGATATGTGGCTTTGATCTATTCACATGGTTTTCTGCCATGTCATTATGCAATCCTTGTAGAGTCTGGGTTTCTTACCCCTTAATTTTTCGATAGAATTTTTGGCCGAAATGATGTCAATAGCCATCAACTTCTCCTCTTAATTAGATTTTTCTAACTTCTTTTTTTAATTTAACTTGGGTGTTCCTGTCAGTTTGCGCGCACCTCGACTAATTTTATAAGTCTTGAAATTAACAACTATATAAGTCTCCAATAACCATCATATAAAGAACCATAGGATTCGAACATGAGACCATAGATTTTTCTAACTTGAATATTCTCACTTCAGGATGTTAATAGTAGCCATCAATTCCCATCAACTTCTCCTCTTAATTAGATTTTTCTAACTTGATTCTTACTTCAGGATGTCACTAGCCATCAACTTAATTGTGGAATTTATTTTCCAACTTTTTTCTTACTTCACCAGGTCAATAACTGATCAAGCCTAGACATCCCGACTTTCTGCTTCCGGCATTAATTAGCCATGGAAAATTCCTCACGCGGAAACGTTCCATACCATAGAGAGGGTGGACTTGTAGGGATGACTTGTCTTAAAATTACAATCCACCCTTTCTCTCTCCATTTTCAAACCATTCGCCCATGTCTTGGGCAGTTGTATAAGACTAGTTCTCATTATATAAGGATGTGTTTGGTATTATAATTTAAAAGTATTTTAGCATATTAAAATAATTTGAAAACATAAAAAATATTTTAATTTAAAATAAAAAATTAAAAAAATTTTAAAAAATTATTATTATTATTATTTTACTTTAAATTATTTTTTTTTATGTTTTCATATTATTTTGGTATGTTAATGTCAAAAATAATTTTTAAAAATAAAAAAAATATTATTTTAATGTGTTTTGGAATGAAAAACACTTTGAAAAACAAACGCTACCACACTCTCAAACACGCTCCTAAAATAAATTTCAGGTAATTGTGTTATCCAATTAACTTAAATATCTATTTGAGAATGTGGTTGTGGTTGAGTGCTTTTCACTTGAAAATACCTCAAAATGATTTTTTTTATTTTTAAAAAATTAGTTTTGATATCAGCGCATCAAAATGATTTGAAAACACTAAAAAAATATTAATTTAAAACAAGAAAAAAAATAAAATAAATTCAAGTTTTTTCAGAAATGTTTTTGAAACACAAAAAAAAATATGATCTTAAATCAATTATTTTATAAAAATAAAATTATTTTATATTTTTTTAAATAAATTATTTGACGTTGATGTGATTGAATTTCATTCGGAGTTAACAAGACTTAGTTAAATTAATATTTTTTTAAAAAAAATTTAAATTTAAATTTTATTTATAAAAAATCTCATTCAGGAGTTTTTTATATTCGAGCACAAACTATTAAACACCTCATATTCCATAAATCTTAAATTCTAAATAAACAAGAAATTAAATTATTTAAATGAAATACTAATCTAAAAATTATACTGGTTGACTAATTTATTTAATTTAACCAATTGCTTTGTTTTTCAATTAATTCTTCATAAATCTACTTTACTTTCAACAGATTCAAATGATGCAACAAGAATTACAGGCCCTAGTAAACTTTCCAAGTCAGATATGAAGAGCCTTATCCTCCACGTGCCTTTATCTTACTGGTGGGTGAAGTAAGAAGAACCGTGTGAGTTGATGGGAGGGATTAGGTGTTGTGTGTGTGTCTAATGTCCCTTTTGGTAAGTATAAATGATTTGAGCAAATTAAATAAAAAAAGGGTCCTCACGCGGGAAATGGCCCATACCACAACGACTTGTAAGGCTGACTTGAAAGCATAAAATTGATGAACTGATAAGAGAACATCAGCGAAGGGAAAGTGAAGATTGCAGGTACTCTCTCTCTCTCTCTCTCTTATCTCTTTTAGTATTATGTTATATTGTGGAAGGTAACTCTGCTGTAAGTGAGAATCACTTAAATTAATTCACTGTTAGAAACTAATTATTGATGATCTCATCAACCCATTTTCTTGGTTCAGCATAGAGATTTATCATATCTACAAATATTTTTCTGAAAGGGCATGGAGGAGTTGATTGCTGGGACATAACCTGAAAATTGTTTTACAGAAAAAGTAAGATAATATTATATGAATACTTCAGCTTATTGGTGTGCTGTGTCGATCTTGAACTATCGACATTAATCCTGCAACTCTTTTTTTTTTTTCAGATCTTTGAAAAGTCTTATCTTTGCTAGACTCGAAATGGCTGCGGGGAAGTATAAAGAATCCTACTCTTCACGGTTTCCTAATTGTAAATATCAAGTGTTCTTGAGTTTTAGAGGTGAAGACACCCGCAAGAACTTCACCGATCACCTCTACACGACCCTGGTTCAAGCAGGGATTCACACATTTAGAGATGATAATGAAATTCGGAGAGGAGAGAATATAGATTTCGAGCTCCAGAAGGCAATACAACAATCAAAAATATCGATAATCGTGTTCTCCAAAAACTATGCTTGGTCGAGATGGTGCCTCGATGAACTCGTAATGATCATGGATCGTAGGAGGACTAGCGGCTCCATAGTTTTCCCAGTTTTCTATGATGTGCTTCCATCTGAAGTCAGAAATCAAACAGGGAGCTTCGCTGCAGCATTTGTGGAACAAGAAAAGCGCTTCAAGGAGGAGATGGAGCGGGTGAACGGGTGGAGAATTGCTTTGAAGGAAGTTGCAGATTTAGCTGGAATGGTTTTAGGAGATGGGTAAGTTGTATCTCTTATGAAACTACACATAGCATAAGACTGGTCGTGAACTCTTAATTTCATTCAGTTAAGTATTTAAAGGGAGACTGATAAGAAAACATAAAAGAAAAAAATAAATAAAATACTTAATAGGTGGTTTTAATAGGTGGTGACTGGTGATAACGCACCTACAAATTTAACTATCAATCATGGACACGCAACCCGGTTTAATTTCTTAGCTGAATGTTGTTTATTTCTATCCTTTATGGAGAGGCTACTAATTATCCCACGTTGTATTTTACTTTTTCATGTAGGTACGAGGCACAGTTTGTCCAATCTATTGTGGAGAATGTCTCAAAGAATTTGGATCCAAAAATATTTCATGTCCCCATTCATTTCATTGGAAGAGATGCTCTAGTACAATATATCAACTCATGGTTGCAAGATGGATCCCATGGTGCTGCCATTGCTTTACTCTATGGAATTGGTGGAGTTGGAAAGACAGCCATAGCTAAGAGTGTTTTTAACCAGAACTATTATAAATTTGAAGGGAAGAGCTTTCTATCAAATTTTAGGTCAAAGGATATAGTTTGCCTACAGAGGCAACTTCTTTTCGACATCCTAAACAAGACTGTTGAGATAAATGATCCTGATGAAGGAATTCTGAAGATTAAGGATGCATTATGTTGCAGAAGAACTCTTATTGTTCTAGATGATGTGGACAAAAGGGACCAATTCAATAAAATCATTGTCATGCAAAATTGGCTTTGTAAAGGAAGTAAAATCATTGTAACAACCAGAAATAAGGGTCTGTTTTCAGGTAATGATATTGAGGGGGTCCGATGCAAAATCGAACCGCTAGATGATGAAAAATCACTTGAGCTTTTCAGTTGGAATGCCTTTGGACAAGCTGACCCTGTTGATGGTTTTGTGGAAGACTCTTGGAGAATAGTACATCATTGTAATGGACTTCCATTAGCTCTTGGAGTTATTGGCTCTTCATTGTCCGGAAAAGGAAGAGAAATATGGGAAAGCGCATTACAACAAATGGAAGTGATTCTTAATTTTGAAGTTCAAAAGGTTCTTCGAATAAGTTACGACTTTCTTGATGGTGATTATCCGAAGAACTTATTCCTTGATATCGCATGTTTCTTTAATGGAATGGATGTGGATGATGCAGTTAGGATACTGGATGGGCTCGATAAAGGTGCAAGATTTGGGATCGACAATCTCATCGATAGATGTCTTGTTGAAATCAACAATGATAAAAGGTTGTGGATGCATCAACTAGTAAGAGATATGGGTAGGGAAATTGCTCGTCAAGAATCACTCAAATGTCAAAGAATATGGCATCATGGGGATGCTTTTACATTTTTGAAAGGAACTACTGTAAGTAGCTTAATTTTTTTAAATTTCTACTTAAATGGTTTGTGGTGCCTTGACATATTCATTCATCTACTTTCCTTTCTCATGTACTTTTAATACTGTTATGCAGGATGCTGAAAAATTGCGTGGCCTTACCATTGATATGCATACATTAATGGAATATCATTATGCAGAAGTTGTCTGTACTGATTCAATGGTTTGTCGCAAGCGCCGCAGGCTTAACTTCTTTCAACAATGGCTTTGCGATTTTTTCGATGGGGGAAAATTACAAACTGGCCAAACAAGTTTGTTTCCCATCCTCAGCACGGATGCTTTTAGAAAGATGCCAGATATAAAATTTCTCCAACTAAACTACACTAATTTTCATGGAAGTTTTGAGCACTTTCCCAAGAATTTAATATGGTTATGTTGGCATGGATTGTCTTGGAGCTCCATACCAAATCACGTATGCTTGGAGAAGCTGGTGGTTCTTGATCTATCCAGAAGTTGTCTAGTTGATGCTTGGAAGGGCAAACCGGTATGTATCAAGTCTCTCTATAGCTATCTCTCTCGTTTTCAATTGATAAGAACTAAATTCATGTATTTTCACAGTTTCTTCCAAAATTGAAAATTCTTGATCTCCGTCACTCTCGTGATCTCATTAGAACCCCAGACTTCTCGGGTCTCCCAGCCCTTGAAAAGCTAATACTTGAAGACTGCATCCGTTTGGTTCAATTTCACGAATCTATTGGTGATTTACAAAGATTGTTGATCTTAAATCTAAGAAATTGTACAAGTCTTGTGGAGCTTCCAGAAGAAATGAGTAGATTGAATTCACTGCAAGAGCTGGTTTTAGATGGTTGCTCAAATCTTAACAGCCTGAATATGGAGTTAGAGCATCATCAAGGGCGCAAGTTGCTTCAAAGTGATGGAATTGTTGCAAGTACATCATTCATTTCATCTCTTCCATTGAAGCTATTCTTTCCCTCTAGGTTTTCAACGAGGAAAATGTTGAGATTTACCTCGTTTTCACTGCCACGCTTCTTGGAGAGTCTAGATTTAAGTGGAACTCCAATTTGTTTTCTTCCAGAAAGCATCAAGGATCTTGGTCTACTCAGAGCCCTATATTTAAGAAATTGCAAAATGCTCCAGGCACTCCCAGAGCTTCCATTCCTTTTGGATTTGTTAGATGTGTCCCTTTGCTATTCACTGCAAGGACTTGCAAATCCAAATAGTTGGACTGAAGGAGATGGTTGTGATCACTTAGTCGAGTTCCAAGATCGGATAAAGCAAGAATTAATCCAAAAGTTAGACTCTCAAATGTTCAGAATAATGGAAACGGTTAGTGCTCAAATACAGACATCGAGATTTCAGGTCCTCCCTCACCCATTTTATTGTTTTGGAAATCTACATTTGAATACTTTTCTTTTTCTCATTTTATAGACATTGTTTTGGTGGTACAGATAACATTTTTTGATGGCATATTCAACGTTGTCGTCTATGCATTTGAAGATGAGATGTTAAGGAGGTTTTGTGCAGAGGGAGAAGAGGATAAATGGCTAATTCAGAATGAGTTTGTAGATAACTTTTCATTCAAAATATCCTCATCACCTCCTGCGCACCGGATATGTGGCTTTAATCTGTTGACAAGGTTTTGTATGACGTCAGTATACAGTGGCTTTAGTAATGTTTATATTGAAATCAGAAACAATACGAGTGGTCGATCCTTGCTTTCTCACTTCTTTGTGTTCCCTATGAGGTACGCGCGTGGTGTTCGGGAAATCCAATCGCTATTGCACACGAAATTAGGGGGCAATGATCCTTCATTTGATAATGGCGATGACGTGAGTATTTCAGTGCGTCCACGTGGTACAGCTATCCAAATAAGGACCGTTGGTGTACAATGGTTGCATGAAGAGGAAGGAAAGGATGAAGTTATCAATGCCCACAACAGTAGCGATGATGATGATGATGCAGCACACGCAGCCAAAGTAGAAATAGCTTCTCGTATTTTTAGAAATTATTATTGTGCTTTCCAAGCTAAACACAGTGCTCGCAATTTAGATTTCAACCGTAAAATCAAAAAAGCTGGAAAGCTTTTGAAATAGTTTTTTCTTTTTTCTTGAAAAGCTTATCATGAAAATAGCTTATCATGAAATAGCATGAGATCTTTTATTTATAAATATTTATAAGGGCTTTCATATTCAAAAATGTAATATGATATTATTTTATTAATTTGTATTTATAATAAGACATATTAAATATAAGTTAACCTTTCAATTTTCATGTTATTTTATCTATTTTATTTCATTTTTTATATAAAAAATAAAATAAAAATAACACATGATAAAATTTAATTAGTAATTTTTTATCTGACGAGCCCATTTGCTGTTTTCTCTTAAACAACTAAAAAACGCTCGAGTTCTCTTCCAATTTTCTGACTAGCCAAGTCAACGGGAAACCTCACACACTCTTTGGACAACAGAATCCTATTACTATCACTCCATGGAACCTCCATTCTTATAAAACCCCCACTCAATAACCCTCTTGCCATCAGCACTTGTAATCCCTGATTCCTTAAGCCCACGGCCAAAGACACCAAACATTGTGCAGCTTCAATGTCCCTCCACTCCACAGCAATACTCAATGGCTCAAAACGGAACACCACTCGGTAGCCGACCCAGTAGCTGATTCAGAGTCATGATCCTCCACGTGCCTTTTTCTTATTGGTGGGTGGTGTTGATGCTGGTTTTGGATGCGAGAGGATAGGGATACGACCAGAGCAGGCGCACAGCAAGAGTGGATGAGTTGGATGATGCGGGTGTCTCATGTCCCTTCTGGTAACTATACCTCGCATTCCTATATAATAAAATATTTTATTTATAATATTGTGCCACATAGACTTGAAGGGTTGTCTTAAAATTTTGGAGCAGAACCGCTTAGATTACTGATACAGAACAGCAGCCACGACTGAAGAGAGAAGGGAAGGGAAACTTGCAGGTACTCTCTGTTTCTTATCTCTTGTTTACTTTGGTTCCAGCTGCTGTCTTGTTTTTGTGAAGATGGCAGAATTGAAAGAAAGTTTAAGAAGAGAAATGAAGAATGCAGAGAGAAAGAGCAGAGTAGTTGACTAAAGAAGATTTTAATCACTGTGTTTTCCTACCTTTGTTATATCATTGGAGTTGTATTTATAGCTAATTTATAGAGTATAGACGTAAGCTACCTTCTTTCTTCAATGACTAATAGTTTGTCTAACTGTTTTGCTAACTATTTCTAATTGCCTAACAACATTAACAAATTTAACTGTCTAACAGAATATTAATAACTTCATTACATAATCTCTTGACATATGGCATCATCTTGAACGTTGATATTTTTATATTCCCCCGCAATCGTATGCTTGGAGGAACCAAGCATAAGATTGGAGCAATGGTGACGAAATAATGGAGAAGAAAGATCTTTAGTAAGGATGTCAGCAAACTGATCTGTGAAAGAAACATGTTGAACAAGCAAGTCACCTTTGATGACACGTTCTTTAACAAAGTGATAATCAATCTGGAGATGCTTCATCCTAGAATGAAACATTGGATTGGAAGCTAGAGAAAGAGCAGAGATGTTATCACAATGAATTAAAGGCAATTAAAGGCAGAATAAGTAATGGAACATGCATATCACAAAAGAGTTGTTGAATCCATGTCAACTCAGCAGCAATAATAGCAAGAGCTCGATATTCAGCCTCAGCAAACGAGCGTGAGACTGTATGTTGCTTCTTAGAAGCCTATAAAATAGGACTAGATCCTAAGTAAACAACAAAACCAGAAACAGAACGACAATCATTGGGATCACCAGCCCAATCAGCATCACTGTATGCTTGCAAATTAAGGGTGTCAGGCTGAAGATGTATGCCATAATCAAGAGTACCCTTGAGATATCTCAGGATTCATTTGACTGCAACAACATGAGATTCCATGAGATGATGCATGAATTGGCAAGCTTGATTGACAGAGAAGGTAATGTCAGGACATGTGAAGGTTAGATATTGTAGAGCTCCAACAATACTCCTATACTATTATGGACGAGAATAAGGCTTCCCATCATCCTTGAGCAGGTGATGATAGGAAAGACAAGAAGTGGCACATGGCTTTGAATTTTGTAAATCAACCCGATCAAGTAATTCCTTGATATAGTTAGATTGAGAGACAAACAAGCTAGAGGAAGAATAAGAAACCTGCAGTCCCAAGAAATATGTCAACGAGCCTAAATCCTTCATATCAAATTCCTGAGTTAAGGCATCAATGACTACTGTAAGAAGAGATAAATGACACATTTGAATAGTACTTTTCTTTGGCTCATTTTATAGACATTGTTTTGGTGGTACAGATAGCATTTATAGATGGCACATTTAGCGTTGTCGTATATGTATTTGATGAAGATGAGAAGTCGAGGTGGTTTTATGAGGATAAATGGCTAATTCAGAATGAGTTTGTAGATAACTTTTCATTCAAAATATCCTCACCTCCTCCTGCGCACCGGATATGTGGCTTTAATCTGTTCATAAGTTGTGTGACGTCAGCACACCGTGGCTTTAGTAATGTTTATATTGAAATCAGAAACAATACGAGTGGTCGATCCTTGCTTTGTCAATTCTTTGTCTTCCCTATGAGGTACAAACCCATCCTTGCTTCTTTGTCAATTCTTTGTCGTCCAATTGTGCTTCTGCTTTTGTAGCCAAATTAATGGCTTCTGTTAAGGAGTAGATGGTATGCATTGAGACTCGGTCTTGAATATTTATACGTAACCCTCTAATAAACCTCGTGACCTGTTGTGCGTCTGTTTCTAGTAAATTATTACAAGAAGATAATATGTGGAATTCCTCAACATATGCTTGAACTGTTCGGTTTCCTTGTCTACAATCTTGGTACTGTTGAAAGAGTATCTGTTCATAATTTGGTGGCAAGTACCTGTAACGCAGCAGTCGCCTTATCTTCGACCAGGTCTAAACCATCCCTTTTCTCTGCCTCATTCGTGTGAGTTGCAATTGTTCCCACCAAGTGGAGGCTCCTCCTATTAGTCTGTAAGCGACTAACTTCACTTTTTTGTCTTCAGGGATTTCCATGTAGTCAAAGAATCTCTCCATTACTGCTAACCAGTCGAGGAATCCTTCAATCTGAAGTTGACCATTAAAGCTGGGTAGGTCCATCTTCATTCGAAACTACTGAGGCCCTCGTTCTCCCATATTGTGATAGCCCTGTCGATTGGGTCTCAATACGCGTTTGGCATATTCTTCATCGTCACTTAATTCTTCCTCGTAGGCTAGCTGCCTACGTGGTATTGGATTGTGTTCACGAGTAGGGGCAATCCGTTCCCTGTAATCCTCGCGAACCCTTTCATCCTCACGCTGCTGATTATTTCCAGTTGTTAATCTAGCAAGAGTTGCTTGTATTGCTTGTAAGGTTTGCTGAGTTTCATGCTAGAAAGCTCTAAATTCTGCCTGCGTGATTACATAGTTTTCACGACTTCCGCCTTCAAGGGCTTCTTGTTCGTTCAGTGTGTTTGACATCTGAACAACAATAAATCTACTCTAATACCAACTGACGTAGCGAAAACGTATAAAAAGAACACCGCCTTTTTAATATAGTTTGCTCGAATCCACGAACAATAATAAGTACCCGAATCCACGAGTAACAAGTATGTTTCCGTAAGAGAATTATTATTTTAAAATCCAAAGTGTCTTTCTGAGTGGGTGGCTGCTTGTATTTATAAGCTTGCCATCCTTAATCCTACTCAAATACAACTTATGGAATTAAATAGGAGAAATTAAGGGGTAACAGGAAAATCCCCCATCAAAAAGGACTTATGTCCTTAGTTCACGTCCTAGGCAATATAAAAATAAAAGAAGCACTAAAGGCCCAACTAAGAATATAAGTTTAATAAGGAAAGTGCTGCTGGCACTTCGTGCATGGTAGTAATTCTAGTAAGCTTGTAATTCAGTTTATGGCAACCTCTTCTTCTGTATCCTTGAGTTGTTAGTGACAAGCTGTCCTGCATCAACGTGCCTGTTTCTTATTGGTGGGTGGTGTTGATGTTGGTTTTGGACGCGAGAGGATGGAGATACGGCCAGGGCAGGCGCACAGCGAGAGTGGATGAGTTGGATTATGCGGGTGTCTAATGTCTCTTTTGGTAACTATACCTCGCATTCCTATATAATAAAATATTTTTTTTTATAATATTGTGCCACATAGACTTGAAGGGTTGTCTTAAAAGTTTGGAGCAGAACCACTTATTAGATTACTGATACAGAACAGCAGCCACAACTTAAGAGAGAAGGGAAAGGGAAACTTGCAGGTACTCTCTCTTTCTTATCTCCTGTTTACTTTGGTTCCAGCTGCTGTCTTGTTTTCTTTGTTGATGATCCCTTAGATTAAACCACTCAGTGACTACTTGTTCATCATCTCATCTTATCATGCCACTCAAAATTATAAACTAACAAATTCACCTCCGTGGGCTTTGTAAGGATTACAGGATGTGTGCTTTGTAAATAATTAAGGCTTACATAGCCAGATGGGGATCCTTAATGACTTTCCTTTCCTGCTCCATCTGTGCTTCTAAATGCGTGGTAGCAAGTGCGGATAACATATGTACAGATATTTCTCTGAAAGGGCTTGGGGGAGTGATTGCTGGGAATAACTTGAAAGATGTTTTCAAGAAAAAGTAGGATAACCATATATAAATACTTCAGCTAATTGCTGTGCTATCGATCTTGAATTATCGACATTCATCCTGCAACTTTTTTTTTTTTTTTTGCTAGTCTCGAAATGGCTTCTGGGAAATATCAAGAATCATCATTTTCACTGTTCTCTAATTGTAAATATCAAGTGTTCTTGACTTTTCGAGGTGAAGACACCCGCAAGAACTTTACCGATCACCTCTACACAGCCCTGGTTCAAGCAGGGATTCACACATTTAGAGACGATGATGAAATTGGGAGAGGAGAAAATATCAAGTCAGAGCTCCAACAGGCAATACAACAATAAAAAATATCGATAATCATGTTCTCCAAAGCATATGATTCGTCGCGGTGGTGCCTGGATGAACTTGTAATGATCATGGAACGTAAGAGCAATACTGACTGCATAATTTTGCCGGTCTTCTATGACGTGGATCCGTCTGAAGTCAGAAATCAAACAGGGAGCTTTGCTGCAGCATTTATGGATCATGAAAAGCGCTTCAAGAAGGAGATGGAGCAAGTGAATGGGTGGAGGATTGCTTTGTAGGAAGTTGCAGATTTAGGAGGAATGGTTTTAGGAGATGGGTAAGTTGTATTTCTTGATGAAACTACACATAACATAATAATAGAACGCTGGTTCTGAACTCTTAATTTTTTCAGGTTTGTAGTTAAGCATTGAGACGATAACTGATAATACCACTACAATTTAGTGAAACTATAACACTCCCAACTCAGAGAACATACTAGGAAAATAAAAATAAAAGATAACTTTTAAACTTTACGGAGAGACTACTAATTATCATACGTTGCATTTTTCTTTCTGATGCAGGTATGAGGCACAGCTTGTCCAATCATCTGGTAAAATATTAAAGAAACTGGATCGTTAAATATTTCATGTCCCCCTTCATTTCATTGGAAGAGATCATCTGGTAAAATATATCAACTCATGGTTGCGAGATGGCACCCATGGTGCTGCTATTGATATACTCTATGGGATTGGTGGAGTTGGGAAGACAGCCATAGCAAAGACTGTTTATAACCAGAACTTTCATAAATTTAAAGGTAGGAGCTTTCTATCAAATGTTAGAGAAAGGTCAAAAGAATCCAATGGGGTAGTTTGTCTACAGAGGCAACTTCTTTCTGATATCCTAAACAAGACTGCTGATGAGACACATGATGTCGATGAAGGGATTATAAAGATTAAGGATGCATTGTGCTGTAGAAGAATTCTTATTGTTCTCGATGACGTGGACAAATGGTACCAGTTCAATGCAATTGTTGGCATGCAAAATTGGCTTTTTCAAGGAAGTAAAATCGTTGTAACAACTAGAAATAAGGCTTCGATTGTAGCTGATGGTGAGTGTGTCAAGTGCAAAGTTGAACCTCTAGATAACAAAAAATCACTTGAGCTTTTCAGTTGGCATGCCTTCGGACAAGCTTGCCCGGTTGAAGATTTTTTAGAGGATTCTTGGAGAATAGTACGTCATTGTAATGGACTTCCATTGGCCCTACGTGTTATTGGTTCCTCATTGTCCAGAAAAAGTAGTGAAGTATGGGAAAGTGCATTGCATGAAATGGAGGTGATTCTGAATATTCAAGTTCTTGCAACAAGTTACGACTCTCTTGTTGATGATTATCAGAAGAACTTATTCCTTGATATTGCTTGTTTCTTCAATGGAACGGATTACAATTATACAGTTAGGATACTAGATGGACTTAGTATAGGTGCAAGATTTAGGATTGACAATCTTATCGATAGATGTCTGGTAGAAATTGTTAAAATAAAAAATGATAAAAAGTTATGGATGCATCAACTCGTAAGAGATATGAGATATGGGAAGGGAAATTGCTCGTCAAGAATCACCCAAATGTCAAAGAATATGGCATCTCATGGAAGCCTTTACAGTATTGAAAGAAACAAGTGTAAGTATCTAGTTTTGTTTTCATATCTACAGTGTATTTAGGCATCTTAAAAAGTTCATGCTTTTACTTTCTTTTTTCATATACTTTTAATATTTTGGAAGCATGATTCTGAAAAATTGCCATAGAGTCAGAAATGTCGAATTCTTTGTTTCTTGCTCCATTATTATTCCAGCACATCCTCCATGTTTGTTTGCATAGCCTGCATATGCCGCAGAACGATCTTCGTTTGCCAATTGTATCCAATGCTCCTGCAACTTCTTATGTTCCTCTTTCACAAATTCTTTAAATGGTTGTACATGCAAATTATCAAGTTCACCTAACGCACAGTTAAGAGGTTTAGATTGATTTTTTTTTTTTAAGTTGGTGCTGCTTCTTGCTTATCTTGAAGTACGACATCTATTTTTTAAGTATGTCACAATCAACATGGTCGAACTCTAGATTTTTTGTTTTTTTTTTAAAATCAAAATAATATATATATATATATATATATATATATATATATTATTTTTCATGGATGGATAAAACCGAGTTTAATAAATTTTCTTTTTATGAGATGAAATTAAGTTCATTTAGACTATTTGCATCAATTTTAAGAAATTAAGAAAAATCATAGCGTGATTGAGGTTAAGTTATAGTTTTAATGATAAAATTATTCCATTACTATAGTTTTCATATACCGATATTAATTCTTTCTTCAATCCGATCTTCAACAAACCATTTATATACATATATAGATTGATGTATATCATGTTTATTTACAAGATCAATTTTTGAAAGTTTCTTTCATGAAAGTTTTGAATTATTCCAATACTATAGCTCATGAAGTGGAAGACTACCTTGTTCTCCCTTTTTACTTGCTTGTCCTCGAATTATCCGTCGGTGATTCCACGAAAAAAATGGTTACCTTCGGTGCTCATGATCGCTCTGCTTGTTGACACACATTTGTAATATCTCTTCTAGACATGCTGAATACAGCAAGAGCAAACATGAGTGCCGAGGAAAAGGAAAGAACAAATGAAGACGCAACTTAACATAACGATCTCCTCGTATGGGCCAAAATCAGTTCAAATTAAAGAGACAGTACTACTGAGAGGATAATGGTGCTCATGGTAAGAGAAGCCAAAATCACCCAACTGATTAACAAATCAAGACGGTCATGAAATAATTTGCATTATTTCTCTGTTACTGTCTCCTGGTGGCATGATGCAGTCCCCTTAAAAAACTTTTTTTATTGGCTTAGCCATACAATTTACATGTTTTTAGAGATTCACATGACATTAACAAATGATACAAGTTTTGGATAAGAATCTACAACACGCTAAAACATCCTTGTTGACGATTCTTTACTCCGAAATCATCTAGGATTCCTCTAGCAATGAGATATTAAATCCTTAACTCTTTCCCCTCATTTTGTTAGGTGCTTAGCATACTGGGTAGCTATTTCCTGGTGATTCCTCCGATCAGGTAGGCAAAAAGCAATCATTGAAATGATCAACATGATACAGAGAACTTTCAACTGATATACCTGATTGTAGCAGGATCGAGGTCTTGTTTTCTACTTCAGTCTGCAATGACTGCCACTTTCTTATCCAGTTCAAATCCGTCATTCTGAATAACGAGAAAGCCCATTTTAAGGAGACCATACATTTGGTCAATACCACCCATAAAAGCTCAAGCCAGTTAGCTCAACATGTATGTCTTTTCTGTATTGACTCATGCAGAAATAAATTCTGAGTGATTTTTTTTCCACCGTTGGTAATCAATCAAATATATATTCTATGCAACTTTCCTCATCCAAAAGCGAGTAATACTTAAGCGGGTGATCTTATATATACATGTTCTGTAAACTCAACGTACAGTTGTTTGACTGGTCTTTGTGGCTCTATCAAGACATGCAATAGCGACTGAACTGCATGGCCTTTACTGGTTATTTGGCCTAAACCATGACCAAGAAGTTAGGCCATACAGATGACTGCATGACCCATTAATCAAGAATCTTTTATGTGGAAGGTAAGAGAAGCCAATTCTTGATTGGGAGTACCAATAGGAGGCAAGCATTGGCATGAAATCTCAAAAAAATTGTATCTCAAATAAAACAATCAGGAATCTGTATGGAGCCCAACATCAAGCCTCGGTCATTGAAAGAACAATTCACAGGAAAAAAAATATCCAGTGCATGTTTGAATGTCTTTACGTAAGCAATTTCATTGAAAGAACAATTTTGGCTTGAAACCTACTAATTGCGCTGTGTTTTTGTTATAGTTTCTTGACCACCTCTCGTTTACCTCCTCATCTAAAGAAAAAATCTCATTTTGTTATAGTTTCTTTAAAATCAGTTAAAATTAAAGGGACAGTACTACTGAGAGGACATTAGCCATACACTTAAAAAACTTTACATGTTTTTAGCGATTCACATGACATTAACAAATTATACAAGTTTTGGATAAGAATCTACAACACGCTAAAACATCCTTCTTGACGATCCTTTATTCCGACATCATCTAGGATTCCTCGAACAATGAGATAGTAAATCGTTAACTCTTTCCCCTCATTTTGTTAGGTGCTTAGCATACTGGGTAGCTATTTCCTGGTGATTCCTCCGATCAGGTAGGCAAAAAGTAATCATTGAATTAATCAAACAGACTAAGAACACATATAAAACGAGTTAGAAAACAATCCAATAGGCTCAGGCAATGATCAACATGATACAGAGAACTTTCAACTGATATACCTGGTTGCAGCAGGATCATGGTCTTGTTTTCTACTTGTGTCTGCAATGACTACCACTTTCTTATCCAGTTCATATCCATCATTCTGAATAATGAGAAAGCCCATTTTATCAGGACACCACACATTCGGTAAATACCACCCATAAAAGCTCATGCCAGTTAGCTCACGAATATGCAACAAGGATGTCTTTTCAGTATTGATTCATGCAGAAATAAATTCTGAGTGATTTTTTTTCCACCGTTGGTAATCAATCAAATCTATATTCTATGAAACTTTCCTCATCCAGAAGCGAGTAATCTTATACATGTTCTGTAAACTCATCGTACAGTTGATTGACTGATTTTTGTGGCTCTAGAACAAGATTTGCACCAAGTCTCAATTTTCTCACCAAGTCATACTCATCCATTCAGGATGATTTTGAAGCTATTGGGTTTATACCGAGCCAGACAAGATTTACACTTAGTACAATTTACATATTTCACCATTGTATAATATGTAAAAGTTTGGGTACATCAATTTTTTTAGTATCTTAAACCAAGATATTTTATTATGAATTTTGGAATATGTAAGTTCTTTTTAGGTAACGTATTTTTAGTCTTTTCAATAATACTATTATATTTTTAGGCACTAAAATTTTCCATGCATGATGCTGAAAAATTATGTGGCCTTACCCTGTATATGCATGAATCAGTACAGAAGTTGTCTGTACTGATTCAATGGTTCGCTTGCAACCGCTGCAGGCTTAACTTCTTTCAACAATGTCTTCTTCCTACATTCCTCTCTTAATAGTGGCTTTCTCAGTTTTTCTTGGGGGAACAAGTACAAATTGACCAAACAAGTTTGTTTCTTGTCCTCAGCACGGATGTGTTTAGAAAGATGCAAAATGTAAAATTTCTCCAGCTAAATTACACAAGTTCTACGGAAGTTATGACCACTTTCCCAAGAATTTGATGTAGTTATGTTGGCATGGATTCCCTTTGAGATCCAAACCAAAGCAGTTTTGCTTGGAGAAGCTTGTGGCTCCTTATCTAATCCAGAACTAGTCTAATTGTTGCTTGGAAAGGCAAACTGGTATGTATCTAGTCTCTCTATACAGCTATCTCTCTTATTTTCAATGGACAACAACTGATTTCAAGTGTTTTCACAGTCTCTTCCAAAATTTAAAATTCTTGATCTCCGTTGCTCATTTTATAAGTTCTGCTTTATTTCAACTCTTCATTTTTGTTCTAGAAAATCATCCCTTTGCTCATTTTATAAATTCTGCTTTGATGGAACAGATAGAACTTTAGGGCAACAGATTCAATGCTGTCCTTGAATATGATGAAAATGAGATGTTAAGGTGGTTTCACGAGGAGGAAGAACAGGAGCAGCTACTTTAGAAAGAGTATGTAGAGTACTTGTCATTCAAAATATCCTCACCAGCTGCGCACCGGATATGTGGCTTTGATCTATTCACATGGTTTTCTGCCATGCCAGTATGCAATCCTTATCGTCTTGTAGAGTCTGGGTTTCTTACCCCTTAATTTTTCGATAGAATTTTTGGCCGAAATGATGTCAATAGCCATCAACTTCTCTTCTTTTTCTAACTTGATTCTTACTTCAGGATGTCACCACTAGCCATCAACTTGTGGAATTTATTTTCTAACTTTTTTCTTACTTCACCAGGTCAATAGCCGTCAACTCCCGGCACCAAAACTTTCCATGCATAACTGGTCAAGCCTAGACATTCCGACTTTCTGCTTCCGGCATTAATTAGCCATGGAAAATTCCTCACGCGGAAACGTTCCATACCATAGAGAGAGTGGACTTGAAGGGATGACTTGTCTTAAAATTACAATCCACCCTTTCTCTCTCAATTTTAAAACCATTCGCCCATGTATTGGGCCCAGTTGTAGACTTGTTCTGATTACATAAGGGTGTGTTTAGTATTATGTTTTGAAAATGTTATTAAATTAGTATATCAAAAATAATTTCAGGTAATTGTGTTATTCAATTAACTTAAATATTTATTTGAAAATGTGTTTGTGGTTATTTTTTAAAGTATTCTTTACTTGAAAATATTTTAAAATAATTTTTTTTATTTTTAAAAAATTATTTTTGATATCAGCGCATCAAAATGATTTGAAAACACTAAAAAAAATTAATTTAAAATAAAAAAAATAAAAAAATTTAAATTTTTTTAGAAATGTTTTGGAAACACAGAAACAAATATAATCTAAGTCAATTATTTTATAAAAATAAATTATTTTATAAGAACCGTGTGAGTTGATGGGAGAGATTATGTGTTGTGTGTGTGTCTCATGTCCCTTTTGGTAATTATAGCAAGAATTACAGGCCCTAGTAAACGCGTGATAAATGATTTGAGCAAATTAAATAAAAAAAAGGGTCCTCACGCGGGAAATGGCCCATACCACAACGACTTGTAAGGCTCAGTTGAAAGCATAAAATTGATGACCTGATAAGAGAACATCAGCGAAGGGAAAGTGAAGATTTCAGGTACTCTCTCTCTCTCTCTCTCTCTCTCTCTTATCTCTTTTAGTATTATGTTATATTGTGGAATGCAACTCTGCTGTAACTGAGAATCACTTAGATTAATTCACTGTTAGAAACTAATTATTTATTATCTCATCAACCGATTTTGTTGGTTCAGCATAGAGATTTATCATGTATACAAATATTTTTCTGAAAGGGCATGGAGGAGTTGATTGCTGGGAAATAACTTGAAAATTGTTTTAAAGAAAAAGTAAGATAATAATATATGAATGCTTCAGCTTATTGGTGTGCTATCGATCTTGAACTATCGACTTGAATCCCGCAACTCCTTTTTTTTTTGTTCAGATCTTTGAAAAGTCTTATCTTTGCTAGACTCGAAATGGCTGCTGGGAAATATCAAGAATCCTACTCTTCACGGTTTTCTTATTGTAAATATCAAGTGTTCTTGAGTTTTAGAGGTGAAGACACCCGCAAGAACTTTACCGATCACCTCTACAAGGCCCTGGTTGATGCAGGGATTCACACATTTAGAGATGATGATGAAATTCGGAGAGGAAAGAATATAGAGCTGGAGCTCCAGGAGGCAATACAACAATCAAAAATAGCGATAATCGTGTTCTCCAAAAACTATGCTTGGTCGAGATGGTGCCTCGATGAACTCGTAAAGATCATGGAATGTAAGAGGAATGGTGACTGCATAGTTTTCCCAGTATTCTATCATGTGGATCCATCTGAAGTCAGAAATCAAACTGGGAGCTTCGCTGCAGCATTTGTGGAACATGAAAAGCACTACAAGGAGGAGATGGAGTGGGTGAATGGGTGGAGGATTGCTTTGAAGGAAGTTGCAAATTTAGCTGGAATGGATTTAGGAGATGGGTAAGTTATATCTGTTGATGAAACTATACGTAGCATAAGACAAAAAATGCTGGTCGTAAACTCTTAATTTCTTTCAGTTAAGTGTACTGATAAGAAAACATCCAAGAAAAAAAAAACTTATGATTTCTTCTTCTTCTTCTTTTTCGATCATGATTTGGTTTTAATAGGTGGTGATAACGCACCTACAAATTTAACTATCAATCATGGACACGCAACCCGATTTAATTTCTTAGCTAAATGTTGTTTAGTTCTATCCTTTATAGAGAGGCTACTAATTATCCCACGTTGTATTTTACTTTTTGATGTAGGTACGAGGCACAGTTTGTCCAATCTATTGTGGAGAATGTCTCAAAGAATTTGGATCCAAAAATATTTCATGTCCCCCTTCATTTCATTGGAAGAGGTCCTCTGGTACAATATATCAACTCATGGTTGCAAGATGGAACCCATGGTGCTGCCATTGCTTTACTCTATGGAATTGGTGGAGTTGGAAAGACAGCCATAGCTAAGAGTGTTTTTAACCATAACTATTATAAATTTGAAGGAAAGAGCTTTCTATCAAATTTTAGGTCAAAGGATATAGTTTGCCTACAGAGGCAACTTCTTTTCGACATCCTAAACAAGACTGTTGAGATAAATGATCCTGATGAAGGAATTCTGAAGATTAAGGATGCATTATGTTGCAGAAGAACTCTTATTGTTCTAGATGATGTGGACAAAAGGGATGAATTCAATAAAATCATTGTCATGCAAAATTGGCTTTGTAAAGGAAGTAAAATCATTGTAACAACCAGAAATAAGGGTCTGTTTTCAGCTAATGATATTCAGTGGATCCGGTACAAAGTTGAACTGCTAGATGATGAAAAATCACTTGAGCTTTTCAGTTGGAATGCCTTTGGACAAGCTAACCCTGTTGATGGTTTTGTGGAAGACTCTTGGAGAATAGTACATTATTGTAATGGACTTCCATTAGCTCTTGGAGTTATTGGCTCTTCATTGTCCGGAAAAGGAAGAGAAATATGGGAAAGCGCATTAAAACAAATGGAAATGATTCCTAATTTTAATGTTCAAAAGGTTCTTCAAATAAGTTACGACTTTCTTGATGGTGATTATCCGAAGAACTTATTCCTTGATGTCGCATGTTTCTTCAATGGAATGGATGTGGATGATGCAGTTAGGATACTGGATGGGCTCGATAAAGGTGCAAGATTTGGGATTGACAATCTCAACGATAGATGTCTTGTTGAAATCAACAGTGATCAAAGGTTGTGGATGCATCAACTAGTAAGAGATATGGGTAGGGAAATTGCTCGTCAAGAATCACCCAATTGTCAAAGAATATGGCATCATGGGGATGCTTTTACAGTATTGGAAGGAACTACTGTAAGTAGCTGAATTTTTTTAAATATCTACTTAAATGGTTTGTGGTGCCTTGACATATTCATTCATCTACTTTCCTTTCTCAAGTACTTTTAATATTATTATGCAGGATGCTGAAAAATTGCGTGGCCTTACCATTGATATGCATACATTAATGGAAGATCATTATGCAGAAGTTGTCTGTACTGATTCAATGGTTTGTCGCAAGCGCCGCAGGCTTAACTTCTTTCAACAATGGCTTTCCGATTTTTCTGATGGGGGAAAATTACAAACTGGCCAAACAAGTGTGTTTCCCATCCTCAGCACGGATGCTTTTAGAAAGATGCCAAATGTAAAATTTCTCCAACTAAACTACACTAATTTTCATGGAAGTTTTGAGCACTTTCCCAAGAATTTGATATGGTTATGTTGGCATGGATTGTCTTGGAGCTCCATACCAAATCACATATGCTTGGAGAAGCTGGTGGTTCTTGATCTATCCAGAAGTTGTCTAGTTGATGCTTGGAAAGGCAAACCGGTATGTATCAAGTCTCTCTATAGCTATCTCTCTCGTTTTCAATTGATAACAACTAAATTCATGTATTTTCACAGTTTCTTCCAAAGTTGAAAATTCTTGATTTCCGTCACTCTCGTGATCTCATTAGAACCCCAGACTTCTCGGGTCTCCGAGGCCTTGAAAAGCTAATACTTGAAGACTGCATCCGTTTGGTTCAAATTCACGAATCTATTGGTGATTTACAAAGATTGTTGATCTTAAATCTAAGAAATTGTACAAGTCTTATGGAGCTTCCAAAAAAAATGAGTAGATTGAATTCACTTCAAGAGCTGGTTTTAGATGGTTGCTCAAATCTTAACAGCCTGAATATGGAGTTAGAGCATCATCAGGGGCGCAAGTTGCTTCAAAGTGAAGGAATTGTTGCAAGTACATCATTCATTTCATCTCTTCCATTGAAGCTATTGTTTACCTCTAGGTTTTCAACGCGGAAAATGTTGAGATTTACCTTGTTTTCACTGCCACGCTTCTTGGAGAGTCTAGATTTAAGTGGAACTCCAATTCGTTTTCTTCCAGAAAGCATCAAGGATCTTGGTCTACTCAGACATCTATATTTAAGAAATTGCAAAATGCTTCAGGCACTCCCAAGGTTTCCATCCCATTTGGATTCGTTAGATGTGTCTTTTTGCTATTCACTGCCAAGATATAAAAATCTAAGCAGTTGGACTGAAAGAGATGGTTGTGCTCACTTAGTCGAGTTCCAAGATGGGATAAAGCAAGAATTAATCCAAAAGTTTGACTCTCACGTGTTCAGAATAATGGAAACGATTAGTGCTCAAATACAGACATCGAGTTTTCAGGTCCTCCCTCACCCATTTTATTGTTTTGGAAATCTACATTTGAATATTTTTCTTTTGCTCATTTTATAGACATTGTTTTGGTGGTACAGATAACATTTATGGATGGCATATTCAACGTTGCCGTATCTCTATTTGATGAAGATGAGATGTTAAGGAGGTTTTGTGCGGAGGAAGAAGAGGATAAATGGCTAATTCAGAATGAGTTTGTTGATAACTTTTCATTCAAAATATCCTCATCACCTCCTGCGCACCGGATATGTGGCTTTAATCTGTTCATAAGTTGTGTGACGTCAGCATACCGTGGCTTTAGTAATGTTTATATTGAAATCAGAAACAATACCAGTGGCCAGTCCTTGCGTCGTCAAGTCCTTGTCTTAGATATGCGTTTCGATGATGAGGTTCGTGCAAGCCAATCGCTAAGCCACTGGAAATTAGGGAGCGATGATCCTGCATTTGATAGTGGTGATGACGTGACAATTTCAATGGTTGTCACGTCAGCTAGTCAAATAAGGACCGTTGGTGTACAATGGTTGCATGGAGAGGAAGGAAAGGATGAAGTTATCAATGCCCACAACAGTAGCGATGATGATGATGATGCAGCACACGCAGCCAAAGTAGAAATAGCTTCTCGTATTTTTAGAAATTATTATTGTGGTTTCCATGGTAATAGAAATTATTATTGTGGTTTCCATGGTTACCATTTTAAATACAGTTCTCGCAATTTCACTTATTGGAATTTTGCAAAAAATTATTTCAACCGTAAGGGGGTTTTGTATCTCTAGTAATCTTCCTCCTTTCTTTCTCTAGCATGAGATATTTTATTTATAAATATTTGTAAGGGCTTTCATATTCAAAAATGTAATATGATATTATTTTATTAATTTGTATTTATAATAAGACACATTAAATATCTTATTTTATATGTTAACCTTTTATTGACCAAAATATATGTAAATGTTTATTTTTTTTCATGTTATTTTATCTATTTTATTTCATCTTTTTATGTAAAAAATAAAATAAAAATAACACATAATAAAATTTAATTAGAATTTTTTTTTGTTTCTATATATACCCTCTCGTAACACGTTTACTTGTAATAAAAAATAAATAAGCATGTTTGACTAAGAGGATTTTATAATTTAAATATATTTTATTTTAATTAAAAATTGAATTGATTTTATTGAATTTTCACAATAAATTAATATAGATATTTTTATTGTAAAAATAAAATATAATAATTGTTGCTACCTAATTTTTGACCTATATTTTTGATAAATTTTCAGAAAAAATCAAAAAAGGCAAAAAACAATGAAAAGCCCAAAATTTTGATTTTTGATATATTTGCATCATTTTTAGCATTTTCGAAGTCATCTCAGAAAAATTTAAATTTTCAAAGGTATTTGAAACGCGTTCAACTGTTAACGCGTCAATTTTACAATCACTGATTTTTTTTATTGAGTCGACTTTGATATTGCTCGTTTAAAAAAAAGTACAAAAAATATCAAAAATTGAAATTTACAAAAGGAAAAAGAAAGAAAGAAAAAGGAAAAGTTGAGGGACTAGTTTGAAAACCTAACAAACTTTATCCTATAAATACTAAGCTACAGTGAAAAACTGAGGGGAAGAAAATGGGTGGGGGAGAGACGGAGAAAATAAACTAGGGGGGGAAACAATAAAAAGCTATCACTCTTCTCTATTTTGGACAAAAAGCCGCCGCCCCCTCCCTTGATCAAAAACCAGAGAAAACCCTCGGGGGGGGGGGGGGGGGGGTCTTTTTGATTTTTTTGGTTTCTTCTCCTTTCAGCCGGGGAAGTCTTCTCTCCCTTCAAAAAAAAATGGAAACAAACCAAAGCCCCCATTTTTTTCCTCTTTCCCTGTTGAATCGGCTGGCCCCTCTCCCTTTGAAACCAAAAACTTGAGCCGCTCACACACAGAGCCTTCCCTTGACAAAGAGCAAAGGAGCCATTCCCCTCTCTTGGAGCAAAAACAGAGAGAACCAGGGGCGGCCGCAAGCCTCCCTGTCTCTGTTCACAAAGGCCAAACCGGGGCAGGCGCCCCCTCCTTCATCAAAATTTTTCTCTTATTCTCGCCAGCCAGGAGCAAGGCTCCCTCTTCCCCACAGACCGGTCCTTCCTTTTCCAGCAGCCGATCTTCCCTCTCCCTCCATTCCCCCCCGTTTCAGCCGATTGAAACCTCCCAGCTGGGAATGCCATCTATTCCCTCATCAACAGACTTTCAGACCCTCTCTCGGCCAACCACCATCAACCAGCCAACAGCAGCATCGTCCCTTCTCCAGCAGCTCATTACAGAGACAGCGAGGAAATGAGAAGGGAGGCCAGAGGATAGTGAAGAAGGGGCAGAAAACCGAAGCTTGGATGGGCGCCGATCTCACAACCATGGCAGCGGTGGACAACACCGCCGTGGCAGAAATGAAATGGGAGGAGGGAAGTTGCCGATCCAGCCATCCACACGCCTGGTCTGTTGGCGGCGCGTGCAACGCCCGGCTCCAGATTTGGCAGATCTGAAGGAAGAGAAGCCGGACTTAAAACAAAGAAAGAAAAGCTGCAACAGACTTGCTTGCTGTGTTTTTGTTGTTTTGCAGGTAACGGCGTTGTCACCGCCGGCAAGGAAAGTGAAGAGGGGAGGAAGCCGTTTTGGATCTCCCATGTAGCCGGTCTTTTCGCGGCGGCGCGTGGAAGTGTGTGTTTGTATTTTTTATTTATTTATGTTATTGAATTATAAAAATAAAAAAGGATAAAAATAATTAATTGTTTAATTTGAATATGATTAAATATCTCAAGGATAAATAAAATCATGTTATATTTTCCATGAAAATGTAAGAACATGTTTTTACATATATTCTGGGATTTAATGACTGATTTATTAAAATCTTAGAATTTGATTAATATTTCAAATTTTCAAATCACATCAAATCGCAAAGCAGCTTACCTCAGGTAGGGTGTGCTAGGGGTGCTAATACCTTTCCTAGCCACAATCAGTCCCTAACTTTTGAATCTTTGACAACGACCAGTAAATCCGGGTTTCCTAGTAACCCTCAATGAAATACTAGGTGGTGACTCCCAAAGAACCACTCAAGCAAACATAACGAAAAATCACTGAATCGCTGCGCGGGGGACGTGCGACATAATGGCGACTCCACTGGGGAAAGGTAATGTTTTCAACATTATTGGACTAAGCTTTGTGTTTTTGATGTGTTTAAATTCTTTTGCCTTTTGTCTTATTTTATTTCTGTTTTATTCATGCATTGTATAGAATTCTCTTATGCATCACAAGCTTTAATTTTTAAAAGCACACACAAGCTTTAGGTTAGGTGGGGGACTAACAGCTTACCTTACGACTATTAGTCAAGGTTTAAGTTTGTGTAAACCCCAACTCTTCGTTGAGTGCTTAAACTGTTAGTGATTGGTATATGTGTCATCCCATTATCTGCTGAGCCCCCATATTGCCTTCACGAGGGTGATCACTGGGACAACAAGAGACCCTTTTTAGAGACCAAGTAGTAAACCTACCTTTTGTCTCACATAAAAAGATTAGAACCTGCCTTTAGGATGTATGCTCCGTTTTGCATCTAAGCAAGCTCTTCTTGAAGCATCTTGAATTCAGGACTTATGGGGGATATAATGGTCATCACTCAAGAAATTTCTATTGTAGAGTTTGAGCAAGAATAAAAATTCTTGTCTCATCATGCAAGAGTTATGACTATATGTCACCCGTCGAGGGGCAAGCTCATCATATAGATTACATGTCATGCATTTGCACCAGGATGAAAATAGGTCCCCCAAATAAGCTTTGCTACCCCTGATTGAAAAACGATGATGACAAATGAAGAAAGGGGTCAGAGAGAGGGTCATTGTCAAAAGAAAGTTGAGAGCATCAAAGGTGCAGTGGCTAGACTCAAATCTGCTTGAACAAGTGTTGAGCATCAAATGGAAAGGGAATGTCTGCACAGTCTTCTGTGGGAACACTGCTTGTCCACATCCAATTGAAGTTGCTCCTCTCTTTTCAGTAATGAACAATAGCAGCAATGCCTCCAGTCATAAGCTAATGACAACCTTGGTTCTTGCATCGGATGTTGACCTGAAAAAATGGAAGCAGACATTGAACTTTAACGTGGCAGAGCTCTCTCTACAGAAATCTGTTTGTGGCTCTGCAAGTGGGGAATGCAAGAGGGGATATAGTAGTTTCAGACGATATGAAAATTTACCCCACCAGTTTCAGCATCGAAAAACTGTAGTAGGCAGAAAAGCCAGACCTGAGCTAGAAAACAAGAGCAAATATAGAACTTCACCGTGGTAGAGCTCTCTCTGCAGAAATCTATTTGTGGCTCTACAAGTGGAGAATCCAAGAAGGGATGCAGTAGTTTCAGATCATCTATAATTTTCTCCCATCAGTGTTAGCTTGAAAACACAAAAGTAGGGAAAAGAGACAGACTTGGAATGAAAAAACAGGAAGAAGACTAAAACTTCAATAGAGCAGAACTCCCTCTACAGGTGGTTGTTTCCTGCACCGTCAGTGGTGAATCAAAGAGGAAATAGAGGAATTTCAGACTCATCAGTTTCTCCTCCAATAAAGACAATGCGTCAATTCACACATCGGTAGTGGCAGTGCTGTATTTTTTGGGCGCTTCCAAGATTACCAAGCTGTTGAAAGGTTTCCAACAACCCTCAACCAACCACAACAACATTGGAATATTTACATGAAGTTGTGGATTGCCAAAAGAATTGAGCTAGCTATCAAGATGGGAAAGATTGAAGGCTCTACCGTGGATTCCAGAACTGTAAAGAGAGTTGAATCAGAAGATGACTCTCAATTGAGAAACCTCAGTCATTTTGCCTAGCCAAGTCTCGCTGTATCATCAGCCACTCCAATGTCTTTGCCAAAGATTGACATACCTCTGTCACTCAAGTTTGCCTAACAGCATCTGCCAGGTTCCAAACATGTTGCCCCGACTTCGACAAATAGCATGCAACCACCATGGTATAATTCAGACGAGATGTGAATACCTCGGTGGGTTCCTGGACCGTTTCAATTGAACAGATGCAAGAGTTTCAAGAATTGAGCCGAGGTTGTGAAAGACGATGTCATCGATCATATTGTCGCCAGCACATCCTCAGAATGACGAGTGATCGAAATTGCTTGGCAAAACATAGATATTGCCAGAGTAGCTGATCCAAGAAGGGGTTAAACTGTCAAGCATCTTTGTCATGGATTTTTGCCATTTTGCATTTTTGTTTTGGGATCACATCTCATCCTTCAACGAAACATGTTGTTTATTTGTCTTGTTGTTGTTTTGAAATCAAGAGATGCTTCTTTCAAAGTGTATTTTGATAAAATATTTTTGATCAAACTCCAACATGCAAAGTTTGATCCTGAAGACTAAAAGTGTTTTGATTACAGAAATGACTCGATGCTTAAAAATGATATGAGGTGACCAAACAATTTTGAACTCATACCTCCTAAAACTGAACCACACATTATATAGCTAAGTTTTAGCAGTATGCATAATGACATGTAGTGGATTCGGTAGCTATGGACTCGTGAATCATTGACTCTTACAAGTCCCAATCATTACACTGGATGAGATCAAAATTTATCGATTCTAACCGACCTTACTTGAAATGAGAAAAGGTCATCTTTGTTATCCTTTCACATTTCTTGAAATATTTTCCCTTGCAGTCCCATTTTGAGTCTGGTAAAATATTTTCTTTCAAAAAGAAACCCTGACTAGGATCACACCCTACACTGGGGGCAAATGAGAGATATTTTGAAGACACTGATAGGATTAATGGATAAAAGAAAGGCTTAGAACAAAAGTCCAATGATTAAGAAAGGGCTAGAAGAAAAAAGCCATAGATTGAGGGCCATCCAAGAAAACTTTGAGGAAGGCTATGTAAAAGCAACAAAAAAAAAGAGTGGAATGGAAAGAGAATGCCTATCAATTCTAAGAAGGGCAAAAGAGGTTTCAATTGAAGAAAGACACAGCAAATACCAAAAGTCAAAAAAAAAAATTCAAGCTTCATGTCTTTTGGTGTGTCTATGGTAAAGCCTCTAATGTCTTCAAAAAGATTAGATTGATTATTCATCAAAGAAAAAGTGGATTTGCATTATACCTTATGTTAAGAGAATTCTGATCTTTGAGATTAACAATGTCATATGTCACTTTCTCTACTATGACAACAAGAGAAAGAGAGTTGATGAATAGTTGATGTTGATCCTAGGTCTTTGAAACCCTCAAACACCTTTTGAGCCTGTAAATTTCCTTTTTTTCATAAGCCATGAACTATAGCCTGCATTACGTGCTTTAAAAAGCCCTTTTTAATCAAGTAAGCAATTTGAACCGATATATGGCGATCTCAAAACTTGAAGAGCTTTTCCATAAGAGTCGTGGCTTCATGAATTAAGCTACTGGTTATTATGCATGCTGATAAAATTGGTGCTAAAGAGAAAACAATCTTTCTTGATGAATCCTCAAGTTTTGACTTGAGCCTTTTGTTTTCCTTGAAATTCACAGAAGGTCACCTCATCAAAGACCACCAAAAGATATACCCATGATCAAAGTTTAAAATTGACACAAAGAACCATGAAAAAAGTCATTTTAATCTTAGAACGAGTCAATTTCTGTTTTCAAAATACAAGACAATCAAATGATTGCATATTTTGAATAGCGTGTGTTGGATCTTTGACCAAACAAGCTTGATTTCCAAAAACACTTTTCAAAATTGACATCTTTCTGATTTCATTTCAACAACTAGACTTGAATAGACATGATCTTTGAAATATGAGATTTGATTCCAGAACAAGAAAGATTGTCAAACAAAAACATCGATTGAGTTTGCAAAATCCCTGACAGAAATGACATCAACACTTCTCGAGACCCCTTGAAAAGTTGACCACTTGGGGGCAATACAGTGGACCCTGAGAAGAAAAACAAACAGTATTCAGATCAGCTGGGGGCAAAGAAAGAATCGAACGATGAGTTGGCAAGGTCCATCAAAGTCATTCCTGGTGATTACAAAAGCCATTTGGTTATAGACAGAAGAACAAGCATGTTCAGATCAACTTGAGGGCAATGGTGTTCAAAGAAAGATAATCAGATGAACAAGCAAACTCAAATCATATTAGGGGCAATGTTGGTCAAAGACAATCCCAGCAGCAATTGATGAGCAGCGTTGCACTTAAAGGATATCTTCATATCTTCATCTTGGTTTATCATCTCCAACATGGCTACGAATTTTGAACGATGTTATCGCATAGTCGCATTTGAATGAAGTTGGAAGGATGCACCCACTAAAACTGACCGTGGGATCATTTGTTTTGAAGCTCAAATGCGCACTTCATCGCATGAATATGGGTGATGAACATCATTGATGATGCCAATGCATTTCTTTTCATGATCTGATTTGACAAGCTGAGAGGAATCCATGGAGAAGAACATTGAGCTTACAACGATGAGCCTTTTACTGTAAGTTATGAGATGCATGTCTGGATGATTTGGCAGTCCCATGAAGGCTGATGATAACATACTTGAAGGGTATGTTTCAACTGGAGGCAGGTTCATGACTGGTTGACCACCTTGATGGGTGTTGGCATGATGCACACAATTAATCAGAGGATAATTCTCAGAAGAATCCAGGAGAGAAAATTCTTCATGATGAATCAAGCAGCACCACACTCGGGGGCATAGTCAAGCTTGATAAACAGCGAGAGCAGTAATTGTCGTGGACAGCCTAGGATGGACACTGCACTTACATCTGAGTGATGGCTATCACATGAATGAGCCAATGCATCGAAAGAACAAAGAAAGCTTTGGAATGCAAATAAAGACACCCTAGAACGATGAATCATCAAAGAGGGGGGGTCTTATTCACGGGGAGAAATTTTACAAGGGGAAAAGGGCAGCCAACAAAAGAAAAACCAAAAAACCTAAAAAAGATTTACCCCCTGCAGCCGCCTAAAAAAAAACGAGAGAAAAAGAGAACCGAGGCTTTCATCTTCCCCAAGGCAACCGCCACCCTCTGAAACCAAGAGGGTCGCCCCTCCCTTTGAAAAAACCAGCAAAAGCTCCTTTTCTCCTTAGCCGGCCACACTCCCAGCCAGCAAAAAGGCCGCTCATTTTCTCTTCTGAGCTCTGACCGAAACACAGAGGGAGCCCTGTTTGCTCTTGAACCACCGCCTAACCTTTCCTTCTCCTTTCAGCCCTTCCACTGACAGTAACAGTGAAGCAACACTGACAGACTGGACTACCCCGCCTAAAGACAGCCATCTGCCCTTCTTTTTGGCAAAGAAGAGAACCAGAGAGCAAAGGGGCGTCGCTGGAGTCTTCACTGTCATCGACCATTCCTTTCCCATTTCCAGCCTCAGCCTCCCTACCTCTGCCAAAAACAAAGCCGTTGTCCAGCAGCGACGCCCCCTGCTCCATTTCCCTCACAAACCAGCCACACCTAGAACCGGAGAGCCAAAGGGAGGCCGCCGCTCCTATTTATTTCGCTGTCTTCATCTCCACCAGCGACCGAAACAGGTTCCCCCCCCCCGTCATTCGGCCTCCAATAGCAGCGGCAAACAACAGCATCCAACAAGCCACGACCCTCCACCTCTCTGTAACGGACCTTGGCCTAGCATAGCAGCTTCAGCCCTCACCCTAGAGCCATCAGCCACCAGAAGAAGGAAGAAAGAAAGAAAAACAGATTCGAAAGAACCAGATCTTAAAAAGGAAGGAGGGAGAAGCAGATCTGAAAAAAAGAGAACCGGAAACTTTGGTTGTGTTTTTCTTGTTTTGCAGGTCACACCGGCGAGGACGGGGAGAGAGGAGGAAGCCGTTTCGGACATCCCTGTCGCCGGTCTTTTCTGCGGTGGTGCGTGAGCAGACGCGCCGCCAGTGACGGCCGCGCATGGAGGAGACGCGCCGCCACTGCTCCACAGTTCCTGAGGGCCTCCTCTACGGTTCCTGGACTCTTTAGGGACCTTTTTGTAATTTTCACATGCTTGAATATGTATTTAAATTTCTGTTAAATGTTTTTAGCTTATGTTATGTTGTAAAAATTGTAACAGAAAAACATAGTAAAAAAGTGATGTGGAAGTGTGTGTTTGTATTTTTATTTATTTATGTTATTGAATTATAAAAATAAAAAAAGGCAAAAAAGAATTAAGTATTTAATTTGAATATGGTTAAATATCTAAGGACAAATAAAATCATGTTATATTTTTCATGAAGATGTAAGAACATGTTTCTGTATATATTCTGGGATTTAATAACTAATTTATTAAAATCTTAGAATTTAATTAATATTTTAATTTTTAAATCACATCAAATCGTAAAGCAGCTTACCTCAGGTAGGGTGTGCTAGGGGTGCTAATATTTTCCCTAGCCACAACCAGTCCCTTGATTTTGAATCTATGACAATGACCAGAAAATCAGGGTTTCCTAGTAACCCTCAATGAAATACTAGGTGGCGACTTCAAAGAATCAATCCAGCAAAACATAACGAAAAATCGCTGAATCGCTGCGCGGGTGACGTGCGACAGAATGACGACTCCACTGAGGACCAATCAAGCAAACATAACGAAAAATCGCCGCGCGGGGGACGTGAGACAATAATCATGAAAATTAGAAATTTAAAAATTAATTTTGATTGAAAATTATCAAATTAAAAAAGAGAATTAAAATTCAATAACAAAAGTGGAAATCGTAAAATTTTCTATGAGACTCTTTCTTTTCATAAAAAAACAGTTACTTTGAGATCTTGGTTTGAAAGTCTTGTTATCCTGAATCAAAAGACGCAATCTGTTCATGATTTCGATTAATGATCGATGCAATTGAATCAGTTTTCATACACCAGCACTGCACTGTCACCTATGACCTCAAACATTATGACCCTTTTTTATCAACATTATGAGGATCTTGGAATGTGTTATCATTTCCCTGGTTTTTGACAGCAACAGTTGTTCTAGGAGGCGCGAGAGCCACAAAGTTCTAACCACTTGGACTTTTTAATGGTTGGCTGTTATAGCTATATCATGGCATGCTCTGTTGATTTTCCCAACCCATTCTCCTGATGCAAGATCAAGTGCTAAAATTATTCCAGGTTTAAATCTTCAAGAAATTGCCGAGTATGTCTGAGGAGAAATAGACCGCAACCTCATCTTGTAGAGCATGACCAACGCCACAGAGCTGTGGTTTTGTGTAGACCCTCACAAACCCATCTTTGCTTCTTTTTTAAGAACTGAGTGGAGGAGGCGGTGGGAGTGGCCCGATGGCAGTGATGGAGGTATTAAAAGCTCGACCTGTGTTGTTGCACATACACAACGTTACCTTCTGTAGAATTTCAAACTTCTGCAATAACAGTCCCATAAGCTCTTTATTATCTGGGTAACCGCATGGCATTCTCTTGCTATAGGGAGGGTTTTTTTGTACAAAAAAAGAATAAGGAGGAATGATGAGAAACGGAAGAGCAAGAAGGGACGAAGATAAAAACAGAGAACATGGGGGAACGAAGGAGAAGACTAAAAAATACAGGGGGTGAGAAGAAACGAATGATGAGAAACAGAACCAGGTAAGGCAAACGAGCCTAACACAGAGACGAAAACGAGAAACACAGAGGAGGGAGCTTCCATTCAACCAGCAGCACCTCACGCCTTCATCACCATCGTCTTCATCCTGAGCAGAAAAACCAGAGAGAAAGCATAAGGAAAGAAACAGTCAGAGTAAAGAAAGCGAAAGGAGGAACAGAGGAAGTGTTACATAAAGCATCAAAAAGTACAAAGTCAACAGATGTTCTGCAAGATGACACTACCTCAAGACTGTTAAGATATCAAAGGCTCTGCTGCTGCCACCTGTCAAGAGAATAGAGAATACAATGGTTAGAAAGCTTATTAATATTGTTAGACAGTTAACAAAGTTTATTACTGTTGATTATATTACATAAACAAGCTTCTCACTTTTAGTTCATATAAAATAAATGAATGTAACAATGCTGGCAAACATAATAATAAATGAATGTAACAATGCTGGCAAACATAATAAGTGAATATACACAGAAACATTTTCTTCTTCCTTTGCATTGCAGTATCTCCCTCTAATTCTATCCACTTCTCTGTTCATGTCTGTGATAATTCTTGCTAGCTTATCATGATATCAGAGCTGTAACTGGTCCGATGGGATGTCTTCTGATTGTCAAGAATTATACTGGCGATCGTCTAAATTTTGGTTTGGCTGCTGAGTAGGCAAAATCTGAAGGTTATAAAGTAGAGACTGTAATTGTTGGAGATGATTGTGCTTTACCTCCACCTCAAGGCATAGCTAGACGAAGAAGGTTGACGGGACTATTCTTGTTCATAAGATTGCTGGAGCTGCAGCTACTGCTGGCCTTTCTCTTGATGAAGTTGCTGCAGAAGCGAAACGTACTTCTGAAATGGTTCTAATATCTTCCTAATCTCTGTTTCTGGCATTATTATCTTCTTATCCAAACAATTCTTTCATAATAATCGATATGTCTATTATTTGTTTGATATATTGTCAAACTGAAAAAAAAAATTCTTCTTCAATTCTTCAACTTTCTGCAAGATTCTTCCTTCTCAATCGTCGATTCTCTTCTTTTCTATCTCTTGCACTCTAAAAATGGTGACTACTTCTCAACTTCAAAGCTTCTAATATCTTGCTAATCTCTGTTTCTGGCATTATTATCATCTTATTAAACCAATTCTTTCATAATAATCAATCTGCCTATCATCTGTTTGATATATTGTTAAACTGAAAAAATTCTTCTTCAACTCTCTTCTCAAATCTATGATTCTCTTCATCTCTGTCTCTTGAACTCTAAAAATGGTGACTACTTCTCAACTTCAAATTGTTCAATCTCCTATTACCTGTTTACTTCCTACGGTTTCAATAGTTGTAACAGTCAAGCTGGATGACACAAATTATCTCATATGGAATTTTCAAATGCAAATTCTACTGGAGAGTCATGGTATTTTAGGATTTGTTGATGGATCAAGAAAGTGTTCAAATCAGTTTGATGCAGATTCTAACCTTGAAGGTGTTGAAACTGATGATCATTAGAAGATCAAAGATGCTCGAGACCATCTTTCTGCAGCAGGGGTTTACTTTGAAGATGATGATATTGTAACTAAAGGTCTTTTCACTCCTTTATTTCGGCGTTTCACTATTCCAATCTTATGCTTGGTTCCTCCAAGCCTGCGATTGAGGAGGAATGTCAAGATATCAAAGGCTCTGCTGTTGCCACTTGTTAAGAGAATAGAGAATACAATGGTTAGAAAGTTTGTTAATATTGTTAGACAATTAACAAAGTCTATTACTGTTGATTAGATTACGTAAACAAGCTTCTCACCTTTAATTCATATAAAATGAATGTAACAGTGATGGCAAACATAATAAGTGAATATACATAGAAACATTTTCTTCTTCCTCTGCATTGCAGTATCTCCCTCTAATTCCATTCACTTCTCTCTGCATTGCAGTATCTCCCTCTAATTTTATTCACTTCTTTGTTCATCTCTGTGACGATTCTTGCTAGCTTATCAAAGACAACTAAAGTAACATCCAGAATCGGAGCTCTGAAAATTAATGAAAATTATCAATGACGACATTACCATCCTCATTTGCTGTTCTCTCCAGCTGATCATCATCCCCTTGTTGATGCTCACCATTTTCCAAGACTGTGAACTCCGCAAACCTATTTGCTGCTTTCTCTTAAACAACTAAAAAACGCTCGAGTTCTCTTCCAATTTTCCGATGAACCAAGTCAACGGGAAACCTCACATACTCTTTTGACAACAGAATCCTATTACTATAACACCATGGAACCTCCATTCTTATAGAACCCCCACTCAACAAACCTCTTGTCATCAGCACATGTAAGACACCAAACATTGTGTGTTATTGAATAACCATGGCTAAAAGAGATTGCAGAACAAGACGTAGTTGTGTAGGAGGGGATGATAAGGTTTCCCTTAGAAAAAATACATTAAGGAATTAATGTGATGTTTCTATATACTTTAGTTGTTGTTATTGGAAATCCTAGTGGTAGGATCAATGATGGGGTAACCCAAATAAAAGTTGTGTTCAAGATTTAGAAAGAGATAACTAAGATAAAAGTATTGTGTTACACAAAGGATATTCATGGAGGATGATTGTTGACTGAGGTTTGAACACAAAGATAAGTTTTTGCAACCCTGAAAGACTGATGCCTAAAAGGCTTTCAATTAAAGACTTCATAAAAATAAATACAAGGACTAGAACATTTTTTCTAAAACATCAGGGACCAAAATATACACCAAATGAAATATTATGTTATAGAAGCATATTGATTTTTAAAAGCTCTGATGAAGCTAGCCAATTAAAGGATGTGGTGACTACAAAGATGCAATATACATGGATGATATTAAAATAAAAATAGTAGAAATTCTTTTAAATACAAAACAACGATTAGATGAATGTTGAGAAACAGTAAACCCTAGCTAGACTGACTATTGTATTTATAATATTTTATTGCGGTCTCCATGGCTAGGATTATTTAGATTTTGAATAATAATAATAATAATAATAATACAAGGCACAAATCCACTTAAACTAAGTCTCATTGCTTCATCTTACAAGCATCGATCGATAGCACTTGATTGTGATTGAAGCAGCTCAATATTCGTTGAAAAAAAGGGTGAGAGAAGCATCTAATAATCAAAATCAAAGTAGAATTCATGTATTTTGTCATGCAATTGATCAAAGCAACCAACGAGCCAATAATTGTGTATTTTCTTAAGTTTTTTCATATCATATTTTCTTACTTGACATTACTAAATTATGATTATACATGACTTCTTATGTAAGCACTAATTAATAAAGCCAATGTTTCCACCTAAACTGGATTTTATACCGACCAAAGTGACTATAACTAGAAGTATTTTTTTTGTTTTAAATTAATATTTTTTGATAATTTTATTAGATCATTTTAATGAATTGATATCAAAAATAATTTTTAAAAAATAAAAAAATATATTATTTTAATACATTTCTGAGTGAAAGCACTTTGAAAAGCAATTGCAATCATATTTCCAAATAGGTTAATCTGAGTTATTTAAAAAAATAATATTTTATAGTAAAAAATTATTTTTCTTAAAAAATCAATATGCTAAGAGTCTGATTTTATTCCAGATAACAAGACTATGGGCAGATCTAGATTTTTTAGCAAGTTATTTATTACATTTTTCTTTGGCCTGGAGCTGTCCAAATCCTTAGTCTACTATATTAATACATCAAATCCGTCTGAATTTATAACCAATTGTAGAACTGGTCCCTAATTTTTTGAAAGGGAATGAAATTAAATGAGAAAAGAATTGTATCATCAAAATTAGAAATTTAAAAATTAATTTTTATTGAAAATTATCAAATTAAAAAATAGAATTAAAATTCAATAACAAAAGTGGAAATCGTAAAATTTTCTATGAGACTCTTTCTTTTCATAAAAAAACAGTTACTTTGAGATCTTGGTTTGAAAGTCTCGTTATCCTGAATCAAAAGACGCAATATGTTCATGATTTTGATTGATGATCGATGCAATTGAATCAGTTTTCATATACCAGCACTCCACTCCACTGTACTTTGAAAAACTATTACAATTATATTTCTAAATAGATTAATCTGAGTTATTTAAAAAAATAATATTTTATAGTAAAAAATTATTTTTCTTAAAAAATCAATATGCTAAGAGTCTGATTTTATTCCAGATAACAAGACTATGGGCAGATCTAGATTTTTTAGCAAGTTATTTATTACATTTTTCTTTGGCCTGGAGCTGTCCAAATCCTTAGTCTACTATATTAATACATCAAATCCGTCTGAATTTATAACTAATTGTAGAACTGGTCCCTAATTTTTTGAAAGGGAATGAAATTAAATGAGAAAAGAATTGTATCATCAAAATTAGAAATTTAAAAATTAATTTTTATTGAAAATTATCAAATTAAAAAATAGAATTAAAATTCAATAACAAAAGTGGAAATCGTAAAATTTTCTATGAGACTCTTTCTTTTCATAAAAAAACAGTTACTTTGAGATCTTGGTTTGAAAGTCTCGTTATCCTGAATCAAAAGACGCAATATGTTCATGATTTTGATTAATGATCGATGCAATTGAATCAGTTTTCATATACCAGCACTGCACTGTCACCCATGACCTCAAACATTATGACCCTTTTTTTATCAACATTATGAGGATCTTGGAATGTGTTTTCATTTCCCTGGTTTTTGACAGCAACAGTTGTTCTAGGAGACGTGAAAGCCACAAAGTTCTAACCACTTGGACTTTATAATGGTTGGCTGTTGGAGCTAAATCATGGCATGCTCTGTTGATTTTCCCAACCCATTCTCCTGATGCAAGATCAAGTGCTAAAAGTATTACAGGTTTAAATCTTCAAGAAATTGCCGAGTATGTCTGAGGAGAAATAGACCGCAACCTCATCTTGTAGAGCATGACCAACGCCACAGTGCTGTGGTTTTGTGTAGACCCTCACAAACCCCATCTTTGCTTCTTTTTTAAGAACTGAGTGGAGGAGGCGGTGGGAGTGGCCCGATGGCAGTGATGGAGGTATTAAAAGCTCGACCTGTGTTGTTGCACATACACAACGTTACCTTCTGTAGAATTTCAAACTTCTGCAATAACAGTCCCATAAGCTCTTTATAATCTGGGTAACCGCATGGCATTCTCTTGCTATAGGGAGGGTGGTTTTTTTTTTTAAAAAAAAAAAGAACAAAGCAAACACAGTACATGAAGGGAAGAAAGGCAGAAGGGACGAAGATAAAAACAGAGAACAGGGAAGAACGAAGAGAAAAAAAAAAAGAAACAGAGAACAGGGGGGAACGAAGGAGAAGACTAAAAAATACAGGGGGTGAGAAGGAACGAATGATGAGAAACAGAACCAGGGAAGTCAAACGAGCCTAACACAGAGACGAAAACGATAAAGCACAGCGGAGGGAGCTTCCATTCAACCAGCAGCATCTCACGCCTTCATCACCAACGTCTTCATCCTGAGCAGAAAAACCAGAGAGAAAGCAAAAGGAAAGAAGCAGTCAGAGTAAAGAAAGCGGAAGGAGGAACAGAGGAAGTATTACATAAAGCATCAAAAAGTACAAAGTCAACAGATGTTCTGCAAGATGACACTACCTCAGGACAACTAAAGTAACATCCAGAATCAGAGCTCTGCAAATTAATGAAAATTATCAATGAGGACATTACCATCCCCATTTGCTGTTCTCTCCAGCTAATCATCATCCCCTTGTTGCTGCTCACCATTTTCCTAGACTGTGAACTCCACAAACCCATTTGCTGTTTTCTCTTATTGGTGGAATATTATTGGTCAGAAATAAATGGCATAAATTTTCTATCTTATTGGTGGAATATTTTTCGTAGGTATTTTCATAGCTATTTGCTAGTTTTCTAGTAGTGAAACGACTAAAAAAGAAAAGTTGCATTAGTCGTAAATGTTAGGGGTAAATTGAAAGCAATCCCGATTTGTTTTTAGTATGATCAGATTTCTTTGCTCAACTACTTGAAAGACATTTGATACAATACGTTTTGGTCTAAACCGAAGACAATATTTTTTATAAAATTAATTAACCTGTTGTTGATTGGTCTACTAACAATGTTTTATGAAAAAAAAAAACATTTATAAAAGCATGTGAGGAGAAACTGATTGGAATATAGAGGAGATATTTTAGAAAAAGGCAAATAGACGTAATGGAAAACAGATATAAAATTTAGGGATTTAATATTATGTTATTGAAATATTTTCTAACTTCAGGATGGCAAACAGAAGCAAAAGATTTGAGAAAAGAGAGAGAAACAGAAATGATGTTAATAGCCGTCAAATCCTGGCACCAAAATTTTCCATGCATAACTGATCAAGCCTAGACATCCCGACTTTCTGCTTCCGGCATTAATTAGCCATGGAAAATTCCTCACGCGGAAACGTTCCATACCATAGAGAGAGAGTGGACTTGTAGGGTTGACTTGTCTTAAAATTACAATCCACCCTTTCTTTCTCAATTTTAAAACCATTCGCCCACGTCTTTAATTGAAAGAAAAAGCTACAATCAATACGGATAAATACAGGCCCTACTAAGCTTCCCAAGTCAGATATAAAGAGGCTTGATCCTCCACGTGCCTTTTTCATACTGGTGGGTGAAGTAAGAAGAACCGTGTGAGTTGATGAAAGGGATTGTGTTTGTGTGAGTGTCTCTAATGTCCCTTTTGGTAATTATACTCCACGAGTGATAAATGATTTGAGCAAATTACAAAAGAAAAAAAGAAAATGGTCCTAACGCGGAAATGGCCCATACCCCAGACTTGTAAGGTTGGCTTAAAAGCAGAAAATTGATGAACTGATAAGAGAACATCAGCGAAGGGAAAGTGAAGATTGCAGGTACTCTCTCTCTCTCTCTCTCTCTCTCTCTCTCTCTCTCTCTCTATCTCTCTCTTATCTCTTTAAGTATTATGTTATATTGCGGAATGTAACTCTGCTGAAACTGAGAATCACTTCGATTAATTCACTGTTAGAAACTAATTACGGATGATCTCATCAACCGATTTTGTTGGTTCAGCATAGAGATTTATCGTATGTACACATATTTTTCTGAAAGGGCATGGAGGAGTTGATTACAGGGAATTAACTTGAAAATTGTTTTAAAGAAAAAGTAAGATAATAAATATATGAATGCTTCAGCTTATTGGTGTGCTGTGTCGATCTTGAACTATCGACATCAATCCTGCAACTCTGTGTTTTTTGTTCTGATCTTAGAAAAGTTTTATCTTTGCTAGACTCGAAATGGCTGCTGGGAAGAATCAAGAATCCTACTCTTCACGGTTTCCTAATTGTAAATATCAAGTGTTCTTGAGTTTTAGAGGTGAAGACACCCGCAAGAACTTTACCGATCACCTCTACACGGCCCTGGTTCAAGCAGGGATTCACACATTTAGAGATTATAATGAAATTCGGAGAGGAGAGAATATAGATTTCGAGCTCCAGAGGCAATACAACAATCAAAAATATCGATAATCGTGTTCTCCAAAGACTATGCTTCGTCGAGATGGTGCCTCGATGAACTTGTAATGATCATGGAACGTAAGAGGAATGCTGAATGTATAGTTTTGCCAGTATTCTATGATGTGGATCCATCCCAAGTCGGACGTCAAACAGGGAGCTTCACTGCAACATCTATGGAACATGAAAAGAGCTTCAACGAGGAGATGGAGCGGGTGAATGGGTGGAGGATTGCTTTGAAGGAAGTTGCAGATTTAGCTGGAATGGTTTTAGGAGATGGGTAAGTTGTATTTCTTGATGAAACTACACATAACATAATAATAGAATGCTGGTTCTGAACTCTTAATTTTTTCAGGTTTGTAGTTAAGCATTGGGACGATAACTGATAATACCACTACAATTTTGTGAAACTATAACGCTCCCACCTCAGAGAACATACTAGGAAAATAAAAATAAATTTTTCTCATTTTTTTTTTCCTTGACTACCTGAAAAGGCAAAGATTTCTACATTATTCCATTTTTTGGTTTTAATATGTGGTGATAACACCACTACAAAAATAGCAATCAATCATTGACGCGCAGCCTGGTTTAATTTCTTTTTTCCAGGATACTAAGATTTTTAAACTTTACGAAGAGACTACTAATTATCATACATTGCATTTTTCTTTCTGATGCAGGTATGAGGCACAGCTTGTCCAATCATCTGGTAAAATATTAAAGAAACTGGATCGTTAATTATTTCATGTCCCTGTTCATTTCATTGGATCGAAGAGATCATCTGGTAAAATATATCAACTTTTTTTTTTATAGTAAACGAGTGGATTATATATTAAACAGCCCCATCAAGTAGGTGGAACTGAATGAAACATAAATACAATGGGAATATAAAAGAGAAGAGAAGACCAAAGCGATGAGGGACCTAATTAATTAGTCCAGTTCATAATATATTCTGGATTTCTAAAAAAATCTGAGCCTGTGTAGCTGAAATTTCTAACTGAAGACTTCAACCAAAATGTCAAACAGTGAAAGGTGAGATAAAAAATCATATCCCAATCCGGAGCCTTGGATTCGAAGATTAGGCGGTTGCGTGCTATCCAAATTGACCAGTACAGACCTTTGCAGAGGAGGTTAATAGCACGTCGCTGAAAATTTCGATTGATCAAACCAGACCATTCCTGAAGATTTTGATATGGGTCTTTGTGCAGACAACCTGAACATCCAAACCAGTTCAAGAAACGACCCCAAGGATACCATGTTATAGGACACCAATGGAAGAGATGATTAATTGTCTCAATTTCCTTGCATCAGAATGGGCAGTGAGATTCCTCATATTTAATGATTCTCCTATCAGCTAAAAAACTCCGTGTACTCAAACTGCCATGAAGAATAAGCCATATGAACACATATACTTTTGGAGGGGCATAACTATTTCATAGCAGAACAGGGGAGTGATTATTTTCGGTTGCCAATAGACTATAAAAAAATATGCAACTTGATTTAGCTGAGTACATGCCAGAGCTGTGAAATTTCCATAACTTGCGGTCTGCACCATCTGAGAAAATGAGATCACGCTGCACCTCTGCGATCAAGCTCTCCCTCATGCAGTTTTCATGAGGTCGGAGGGGTCTTCTCCAGGATAGGTTGAAAAATGTATCTGTCAAATCACATATATCTGCAAGGCTGGATTTTTGTTGTATGGAGAGGTTATACAGTCTGGGGAATAAGAGTTAGAGAGTGGTTGTAATAGTCTGACTGTACGACTCGATCAATGTTAAAAGATTCCAACATATCCTCTTTATTTGAGGGTAAATTTTTATTTTTTTTTTCTTTTTCCAAAAATTGGCAGAGTTTCATTTGCATTTTGAATATCCCAAGTTATCGACTACTATTAGTTTACTCAATCAACCCATTATCACAAGGTCCCTTAATTCTAGACCTTATATCAAACCTCATAATTCCACATCTCATACAATCTATACAATATATATATATATATATATATATATATATATATATATATATATATATATATAACGCACAAGTAAGTTCAATATGAACATAGTCCAACACATCATATCATAAATTTAAAGGAAAAGGAATACTAACATGCAAAGAAAGTATTTACAATATAAGAAGTGTTCTTAAATATTTCAAAATGGTTAATTACTGGATAACTAAAAATACTACATGCTAAGCTAAACCTTTATAAATACATCAAGGTTTGCACAAAAGTATACTACATAAACATGTTAAATATTTACATAATCTTCACAAAGTAGAGTCCTAAACTAATGATCTTCCTGAATGTTTGGTGGACCTGTTACATAAATAAACATATCATTATGTTGATAAAGAATATATGTATGCTCATGAAATGAATACGAATGAAGTATTAACTTTCTATCAAATCCATGAGAATTCTAACAAAGAACTTATATTTTGCTTGTAAATCTTTTAAACCCAATTAACACTCATTTGTATATTCTTAATTGAATATTCTTATTTACTTGCATAAACTGGGTGACCTTGTAAGGTTTAATCCTGTAATTCATTTCCCGACAATCCTATCACGGATGCCATTATCCGAAGCTAATCATGTAAATCATTTCTTGGTAATCCTATCACGGATGCCATTAGCTATAGCTAATCGTGTGAATCATATCCCGGCAATCCTATCACGGATGCCATTAGCCGAAGCTAATCGTGTGAATCATATCCCGGCAATCCTATCACGGATGCCATTAGCCGAAGTTAATCGTGTCAATTATATCCCGGCAATCCTATCACGGATGCCATTAGCCGAAGCTAATCCTATCACGGATGCCATTAGCCGAAGCTAATCGTGTCAATCATATCCCGGAAATCCTATCACGGATGCCATTAGCCGAAGCTAATCCTATCACGGATGCCATTAGCCGAAGCTAATCGTGTCAATCATATCCCGGCAATCCTATCACGGATGCCATTAGCCGAAGCTAATCATGTGAATCATTTCCCGGCAATCCTATCACGGATGCCATTAGCCAAAGCTAATCGTGTCAATCATATCCCGGTAATCCTATCACGGATGCCATTAGCCGAAGCTAATCATGTAAATTTTCCCGGCACCTATCACGGATGACATTAGCCGAAGCTAATCATGTAAATTTTCCCGGCAATCCTATCACGGATGCCATTAGCCGAAGCTAATCTTGTAATTACGCTAGGCTTTATTTACATTGAACACATTTATTATAATTGCATTCACCAGAAGGATTCTAAATTGTATAAGTGTAAATAGGAGGGGAAATCACGCACCTGCTTCGCCTGTCTCGCGACCTCCCCTAACAGAAGATCCAATCCTGGTTGCTCCTCCTGAATCACAAGGAAGTTTCTTATTTATAGTAACATACATACATACATACATACATATATCATGTATATCTTCAGAGTTAATATCTCAATATACAAGTGTTCGTATGACTCAATTCTTTTATATTCTTATTTATAGTATTCACATGAAAGTCTATTGTTACTGTCTAACTTTGAACTGTTACTGTCCAATTTCCAACTGTTATTGTCTAATTTCCAACTGTTATTGTCTAATTTTCAACTGTTACTGTCCACTTTCCAACTGTTACTGTGTGAATTTTCCAACAGTTACTGTCTGACTTTTCCTATTTTACTGTTTGACTTTGAACTGTTACTGTTTGACTTTGAACTGTTACTGTCCAATTTCCAACTGTTACTGTCTGAACACTCATCAAATTTTTAACTATATATAAAGTTCTAAAACTCCATTTTAACTGAGATTGATCTCGTTAGAAAGCTAAGACACGAAGCTACTAGTTCTCTGAGGGAGGAGAACCTAATTTTGCCTCCAAGATAGTCAAAATTGTTCATTTACTAATTAGTCCTACTGCCCTACATAATCAGTCACGACTCAGTCTCAGTTGGTAACCCATAACTGAAGTTCTATATTTCCAAATTGAGCAAGACCAGTTTCCTTGGTTAGCTAACATTCAAATTTATAATTTCTATAGGGAACCCGATCCTAATCCCCTCATCCTCCTACCCAAAATCTCATCGAAAGTTAGGAGACAAGTCTGTCCAGATTCGTCTCCCCCTCCCCTTCACACAATACTTTCATAAACTACATACCACACACATGAATTAACTTAATCTCAACAATAAGTACTTTTTCCCCAATTTATGTCTAAGAACCCTAACCTATGATCCAATATCAAGGCATCAATTCTTCATCAAATTTAAAAAATGAATTTCTTTAAGATCATGTTTAGAATACCTTACCTGGTACAAATTAAGATTTTGATCTTCAACTAGTTGAAGATTTTTAACTCCCTCCTTTCTTTTCTTCTTGTTCAATTTCCCTCCTGTCTTTTCTTCTTGTTTAATTTCTTAGTAATCCTTTGCTCTCAAGTGTTTATCCCATCTTTAAGCTCTTAATCTTGGATGGGTTCTTGAAATTTTAGTGTTTCTCTCTTAATTTCTCGAGAATGGGTATAAAACTCCCTATTTTCTCTCCTTATGGTTCCTACAGATTGTCTTGGTGAGGAGAGAGTATTTATACTCTATATTTTCCCTTATTTGCATTTAGACCCCCTTTTCCTTTAACTGCATTATTCTCTTCAATTAAATCTAACCCTCAACAGTACCGGGTTTATTATAATGTCTCGAATTATTTCGCCCGGAAATTTATATTCAAAAATTTCTGAATTTCTGTTTTTATTTAATCATATGCATGAATTCTTTCACTTTTATTTATTTATTATTTTTCCCGAGTTTTACAGTGGTTATAGAGCTAAGCCAAGAGTTAGTCCAAAACCGGATGTTCCTCCCATCACCCACCTTGAACCCGATATTTGCATGTAAAAGATTGGCTATGTTTTGTGTTGAGAAGATCGCCGAAACAATGTCATGCCAAGTTGGAGATAAAGAACCTGTAAACTCAGGGATACCGTTAATAAAATGAGGTCGGTATTTTAGAAGAATGTGTTCTTGCCAGCCTCCTACCACTCCATTATCCAGATTCCAAAGCCATTTAAATAGCAGAGCCAAAGTTTTGTTGTGGATGGATCCTAGCCTGAGACCACTAGAAGATTTACTCTTTATTACCTTGTGCTAGACCACCTTAAAAATGCCATGAGATGATGAGGTTCCTTTCTAGAGAAAAGACCGAGTTAGAGAAGAGATGACTTTAATAATACCCTTTGGCATAGCAAAAACTAACATGTAGAACAAAGGAAGAGAGTTTAAGATTAATTTAATTAGATATAACCTTCCCGCCATGCTCAAAAAATTCCCTTTCCATGTGCTTAGCTTTGCTCTGATAGTGGACAACATTGGTTTCCAAGTAGAGAGTCTGCTGGGATTGGCTCCAAGAGGTAGTCCAAGGTACCTGACCGGGAAAGTATCACTACGACAGAAAACTGAGTTCGCCAAGCTAGAGGTGTAGTTGTTGTCCAAGTTGATTCCTATTAGAGAGCTTTTATAGAAATTAACTTTCAGTCCGGAAATGATCTCAAACCAACGAAGTATCCTCTTAGCATGTAGAAGAGAGGGAAAATCATTTGGCAGGAAAATCAGAGAGTCATTGGAATATTGCAAATGAGTTATGTAATGTCCTGGAGCAGTCTGTAAGCCTTTGAAATAACCTGAAGCTGATGCCCTATTGAATAAAACTGTCAATCCCTGAACTGTGATGTCAAATAGGAAAGGAGAGAGAGGGTCCCCTTGCCTGAGACCCCTCTCCAGACTAAATTCTCTACTGGGTGAACCGTTTATCAAGATGGCTAATTTAGAAGTGGATAAGCATTCAAAGATCAACTTCCTCCAGTGTGGGCCAAAACCCATATATCCCATGCTTGTGTCAATATGTTCCCACAAAATTGAGTCAAAGGCTTTATGAAAATCTACCTTCAGTAAGAGGTCATGCTCCTTCTTGCTGCGCACACCATGGACAACCTCATTTGCTATCATGAAACCATCTAAAATCTGACGCCCAGCAATGAATGCAGACTGGTTAACACTGATTACATCTGTCAAGACACTTCTAAGCCTAGTGGACAATAGTTTTGCCACTATTTTATAACCCGTGAATCAAGCTTATCGGACGAAAATGTGAGAATCTACTCGGCCCCTTTGATTTTGGAATCAGAGTTACAAAAGAAAAGCTGATACCCTTTGGAAGTTTACCGGTTCTGAAAAAACTTTTAACCAACATAAAAACCTCTCAGCTGATGATATTCCATACCTTTTTATAGAAGGAGAAGGTGAAACCATCGGGGCCAGGGGCTTTAGAACCATCACAGTCTCACACAGCTTGCTTAACTTCTTCCATTGAAGGTGGTCTTTCTAGCCAAATAGACTTTGCTTTTGAAATTTTGGAGAACCCCGAGCCTCCCATTTCAATTCTTTTACACGTTGGTTTTCGAAACAAGGATGAGAAGAAATTGACAACGCCTTCTTTTATATCATTTGGGGAGACTAGGTGACTACCATTATGATCAATCTTACTAATGTAGTTGCGGCCTTTCCTTAGACTTGCTGATATGTGAAAAAAACGAGTGTTCTTATCCCCTATTTTACACCAGTTTTGACGAGATTTTTGTCTCCAGATATCTTCAACCCTTCTGTTAACCTCCCATAAATCTGAGTTCAACCCCTGGAGCTTTGTTTTTTCGGTCTCAGACAAGGGACACACTTCGCTTTTGTTTTCAAGTGTTGTAATGGAGTTCTGGATGTCTGCAAGTTTTAGATTCTGATAACCGAAAGTGGATTTATTCCATTGTCTCAGCTTTTTTCCCATGATCCCCAGCTTCTTAATCAGACTATACTCACCTGGAAACTCCTTACAGCTATCGGACCAGAGGGCCTCAAAATCTGTTAAGAAAGAAGGGTGCGATAGCCAGCAGTTTATAAAACAAAACGGCTTCCACCCCCAGTCTACCTCAGGGCTTTGAAGGAGCAACTGACAATGATCTGACATCCCTCTAGGGTAGCGGCAAAGAGATAGAGACGAGAACTGCAGTTGAAATTCTAGGGAAGAAAAAGCTATGTCAATACGATTCATAGACCCGCCCCTAAACCAAGTGAACCGGTGCCCCTGCATATTGTATTCAACCAGTTCACAGTCGGATATGAATCTGCGGAATGAAGTTGAACCTGATAGATTGAGGTTACCACTACTTCTCTCATTAGGGAGTAGAGTTTCGTTGAAATCGCCTATCACCACCAGTGGTAGTTCAAAAGCAAACTTAAGAGTGGTGATTTCTTCCCATAGATCAGCACGTTCTTTCACTGAAGATGCAACGTAGACACCAACTATCATACAATTAAAAGAAGAGGGAATATACGTCCCACAAAGGCTGATCCACTGCCCTCCAAATTCTAGAGATATCCCACATTGCTATAATCCCTCCTGATTTCCCTACAGATTCTAGAGAAGTCCATTTGACAGTTGTAATATTCCACAAATTTCTAATGAAGGAGTCACAACAATTATTTTTCTTGGTTTCTAAAAGGAAGCAGATACCAACATTATTTTTTATAAGCCTATTCCGGATGGAATTTCATTTGTGTGCCATACCTAAACCACAGCTGTTCCAAGCAAAGATATTCATAACGAGAACAAAAACCAAGGCAGACTATACTTAGTGGGGTAGAAAACTTACAACTGATTAACTGATGTCCACTCCTCTACTTCTCTGTCAATATTTCTCATTATTCCTTCTTCGTACCCTTTTAGTTCTTGCGAGTTTCCCAAACCTAGAGCTACAGCATCTTGTATCATTTGTTGAGTCTCCTTTTCACTGTCAAACCCATTATCTGGATGCTTCATACAGGTGATTTGAAACCGAATATTTCCTTGTTGGATTCCTGAGTTTAAGGAGTCTGAAGAATCCCTAAATCCAAATAAAGTATATATAAGTTAAACTGAAAGTACTATTCTACCCTTAATAAATAAGACTACGATATTCTGCTTCGGTGGATGATTGAAAAACAATAGATTGTTTCTTACTTGTCCAAGAAATAAGAGAATCACCTAAAAAGATACAGAACCCGGTAACAGACTTGCAACTGTGGGATCACTACAATGATCAGCATCAGAGTATGCACGCAACTCCAAGGAAGAGGTGGATGAAAGTAAAAGACTCTAAAAAACTGTACCCCGAAGATATCGGAAAATACGAAGAACAGCTGCCCAGTGAACAGTAGTAGGAGAAGCAACAAACTAACTAACAACATGAATAACATATGCAATATCTGGACGAGTAATGGTGAGATATATCAAACTCCCAACAATAGTACGGTATAAAGTAGGATCTATCAAAGGTAAACTATCAAAAGAAGAGTACCTTGCATTAACCTCAATGGAAGTATCTACAGTCTTAATATCAGTAAGTCTAGCCCGCTCAAGAATATCTGCAACATATTTCAACTGAGAAAAAAGATAACCTCTAGGTGAGTATGCTACCTCAATACCTAGGAAATATCAAAGATAACCCAAATCCTTCATTTCAAATCATCTAGCCAACTCTGTCTTCAAAACTGAAATACCATCAATGTCATCACCAGTAATAATCATGTCATCAACATATAAAGACAGATTGATACGACCTGCATCAGTGCACTTAATAAAAAGAGCAGAATCATGATTGTTAGAAACAAAGCCAAGAGATGAGATCACAATAGATAATTTCTCAAACTAAGCATGAGGTGCTTGTTTGAGACCATATAATACTTTCTTAAGCTTACAAACATATCCAGAGTCATGTGAAATACTAGGAGGGGGTGCCATATAAACTTCTTCTTGAAGATCTCCATTCAAGAAGGCATTTTTAACATCAAGCTGAGAAATATGCCACTGACGAATCGAAGCTACGACAATAAGAGTATGAATAGTAGTTATTTTTGCAACTGGGGCAAATGTCTCCTCATAGTCCATACCATACTGTTGAGAGTATCCTTTTGCAACCAGCCTAGCTTTGTATCGCTCAATAGACCCATCAGAATTAGTCTTGATCTTATACACCCAACGATAACCAACAACACTCTTACCAGGAGGTAGAGGAACCAGGTCCCAAGTATCTGTCTTATGCAAAGCAGAAAGTTCCTCATCCATAGCTTGCTGCCAAAGCGGATCAAAAATTGCATCTTTATAGGAAGATGGCTCATAGAGACAATGAATAGAAGCTAAAAAGGAAGTAAATGATGAAGAATAACAAGAATAAGCAAAATCTGGTAGTTTTGTGGACTTACGAATGCGAATGGACTGACGTGGAGGTGGATCCACAATCTTAGATGAAGCTTGAGGGGCTGTAGATGAGAATAGAGCTTCAGGTGTGCTAGAGAGTGAAGTACCAGTACCTACAGAGTTATGAGTACAAATTGATCGAACATGGGGAGAGGTATCATTACCAGAATCCTCAGAAAAGAGATCTATATGAATAATATCAAATTTAGTCAGGTTATGAGTAGTGGATGGAATAGAAAAGAAAGGTATATGCTCAAGGAAGACAACATGACGAGACATATAAAGTTTCTGAGTTATTGGATCAAAACAACGATACCCCTTTTTACCTTCACCATAACCCAAAAAGACACAAATAGCGGATCGAAAGGATAACTTACTGCGTTCTACATGAGGACGAAGAACAAAACAAGTACAACCAAAGACTCTAAATGAGGAATAATCAGGGACATACCTATATAACTTTTCAAAAGGAGATAGACCCGAACTCTGAGAAGATGAAATTGTATTAATAAACTTACTGCAATAAGAATAGCTTCTCCCCAAAACTCACTAGGAACAAAAACAGACAACAAAAGAGAACTAGCAGTTTCGACAATGTGCCTATGTTTTCTTTCAGCAACACCATTTTGCTAAGGAGTATCTATACATGAAGTTTGGTGGATGGTTTCATCTAAGGCAAGCAATTAGCAAAATTTATTAGAGGTGTATTCCTCACCCAAATCACACTTAAAACATTTGATCACAACAGAACATTGAGTTTTGATAAAAGCCCGAAAAACTGCATATATCTCAAAGAATTCTGAACAATGTTTCATTAAATAAACCCAACAATAACGAGTATGATCATCAATAAAAGAGACATAATATCGAGACCCTCCTTTTTGTGGCAACAAGAGAAGGTCCCCATACATTAGAATGAATCAAATCAAATGGTGAAGAAGAAACAGAAATACTTCGATCAAAAGGTAAAGCAGAAAATTTTACAAGTTTACATCCACTATAATCAGAAATGTCACAAGTTTTCAAATTTCCTAAAGCTCTTGTGGATGCCAAAAATCTCAAACGAGAAGACGAAACATGACCTAGACGGGAATGCCATAAATAAAAACTAGAAGATGAAAGACTCAAACGAAAGAAAGACAAATTAACAGTAGTAGGAGCAGCACCGGCAGCAGCAACTGGCACTTTTAACTCATCCAAAATATATAGTTCATTCTCCCTACGGCCTGTCCCAATCAGCTTCTGAGACTGCAGATCTTGTACACAACAAAAAGAACCAGAAAACATGACTAAATAATCATTAGAATGACATATTTGACCAACAGACGCAAGATTCAATTTGAGTTTTGGAATAAGATAAACATTAGGAAGAGACAAGTGAGGTGTGACAACAGAACCAACATCTGTTAAAGGCATAGGAGTTCCATCAGCAGTCATAACAGGAATGGAGGACAAAGGGGACACATAGGTAAAAGATGAGGAATCTGGAGACATATGATGGGAAGCACCAGAATCCAAGACCCATTCAGAGTGTGACATACTTGAGGAACTATGAGGCAACTAACCTATAGAAAAAGAAGCGGACATTGCTTGTGGCTGCTAGGAGAGAAACTTCTAAAATTGCTCAGCCAAAGTATTGGGATCGGTAATAGAGCCTAGGAAAGCTACTGCTGCAGTATTATGGTGTGGTGGTTTATAACCCTGATGTGGTCTATAAGCATTAGATTGTGAATGGCTGCCAAACTTCCAAGCTTGATTCTGCTGTCTCAACTTAGGACACTGAGCCTTCGAATGACCTTTCTGCTTACAGAAACTACACTCATCAAAGCCAACCCTTGTGTAAGGCTTGTTCTGATGATTAGAGAATGGCTTAGAAGGTATTGCTAGTACAGAAGGATTTGAAGCAGAAAGAATTTCCTTTTCAGAATAAGATTGAAGACGTATTTCTTCAGCCAATAACTCACTAACAACAGAGTTAACAGAAGGCAGTGGAGAACGATGCAGAATTGAACCTCTAAGTCCTTCGAAGTCACTGCGAATTGCTGTTAAAAACTGTACCAATCGGTGCTGCTCTCTACACTCAATATAGGCACCACATGCCTTTAATTCTGTCGATTCTATGAGAGTCAATTGATCCCAAAGATCTGTCATAGCAGAATAAAACTCTTGAATACTCATATTCTTCTGATGAAGAGGTCGTATGTCATTCTCTAATTGATACTATTTTGCAAAATTTGATTGCATGAATAACCTTTGCAGATGGTCCCAAACCTCTTTTGTTGTCTCATACTTCGCCAACTGCGTACTTATCGAATGCTCAACAGAATTGTTGATCCAAGTAATGATCTTTGCATTATTTGCTTCCCATATATCTATAAAAAAAGCATTCCCCTCCTCAATATTCTTAGGTATCATATAAGTTCCACTAGCATACTCCCACATCTTCTTACCCTTAAGAAAATTTCTCATTACATAGCTCCAATACGAATAGTTCTTCCCATCCAATAAGTTCCACTAACGTACTCCTACATCTTCTTACCCTTAAGAAAATTTCTCATTACATAGCTCCAATATGAATAGTTCTTCCCATCCAACCTCACACTCACAGACTAAAGCGAATCATCTCTTTTAGTAGCCATAATCAACAATCACAGAGAACCAGAATGCAAAAGCAGCAGAAAACAAAATACCAAATTGCAGAAACTGAACAGAGATTGCAGAAACTAAACAAATATCTTCTCAAAATTATACGATTACTCCAAAACACACAACAAATTTGCAGAAATTGAACGCAAATATCAAATTGCAAAGCTGAAGGGAAGACGAAATATCAAAATAATTGCAGAAACTGACAAAATACCAAATTTTGCAGAAGCGGAAGATAAAATCTCACTCTAAAAAATTTTTGGGGGCTGTGTTCGGGATTAAGCCTCATTTCATAAAATCAATTATGATACCATGTTAAAATAATTAAGATCAAACACAAAAAGGAAGCTAGAATTCTGAATAATCTGTATATTATGAATGCTAGGTTTTAACCTAAATCCAAATAAAGTATATATAGGTTAAACTGAAAGTATTATTCTACTCTTAATAAATAAAACTACATAAATATTATTTAACACCTTGTAAAGAATGAGAATATGACTGAGATTCGGCAGCTTCACTTCACAGCACCTGGATAAACAATTCACGTTATAGCATACTTGGCGAGCAATTATGCGACGAGTAGATCTGCCTACAATAGGCCTAAGCTCCTCCCCAATCGAGCATCTTGATCAAGGATGTTGCTGGAAACAAAACCATAACCCCCAAGTGGTGTAAATGTAGAGAAAAGTTAGTCAGGCTGCATAATTTAATTTTTTATTTGTTAATTAACTCATAACATGTCAAATTTTTTTTCTCAGATTAACCCACAACTAATATTTGTTTGAATTCTCCTATTTCTTCTCTAACTTTTGTGTGTTTTTATTTTTTCTAATGTTCTTAATTGTTTGAATTTTTTTCATATGAGAAAATTTTAATTGTTTTTTTTAATTTTTTTTCAATTAAATTAAAAATTCAAAAAGATCTAATTGAATTTTAAAAAGTTTAAGTGGCTTGATCATGAGCTAAAATGAAAGAAAAATAAAGTTTCAAAGTTAAGTTGTTTGAAATTAGAAGAATCAATAAGTTTAGAGACTTAATTAAAATTTAGTTTATGTTAATTCTCATAACTCAATTTTTAACTCTTTTATTATTTTTATTTATTTATTTATTTTTACTATATTTTCTGAAAAATAATGATGATGATGATGGAAAAAATAATCATAAAAATGGTGATAAAAATGAAATAATGAAATAAAAAAATAAAATCAATGAAGAATGAATTAAAACTGGGACAAGACTGCATAATTTGAAAGTTTGGGATTTAATTAAACTTTGAATTAGTTTAATTTATCAAATGAAGGGCTTAATTGAAGAGTTAAGAAGTTTTGAGACTTAATTGAACTTGAAATTAGTTTAATTAATGAAATTAAAAAAATATTAAAAAAATATTAAATTTTGGGGCTGATATGGATCATAAGTACACAAAATTAAAGCCCAAGGAATAGTTGTTTATAAATGACGTTGAAATGCAAGGTTCAATCGTATTCGAGGTTGTCAATTCTGTTTCGGTAGATGTTTTGTTTTTTCAATTGGAATGGAATGTTTCAGTTTCGGATAAATTCAAGATAAATTAATTATAAATTATACAATACAAACACAATGCCAAACAAATATAATTTTAAAATTTAAAATATTTCTAAATAGTCAAGATTAAATAAATCTTTAACTTAAAGTAATTCAACTTAAACAAAATATCAAAATATTATGAAAGTAAAATGTTTTAACACAAATATTTTAATTATAAAGTTAGGTTAATGTTATAAAGACTAATGAGATCTAAAGTATTCCTTATTTTGCTCAAATTCCTATAAAGTATAAACATGAAAAAAAAAATATGAATATAAACCATATATATTAGTGATAAATTTAATTTTAAAAATTTAATATCATTGTTAATGAAAATAGTAATAATAATTTTTAATATTATTATTAATATCATTGTTATTGAAAATAGTAATGAAAAAAAGCTTTTTATACTTGGGTGATTTAATTAATTAACTTGAATTAGGTTCAATTTGATTAAAAGACTTTTCAAGACTGGAACTAAATATATAGAATGAAATCGAAACATTCCAACTGAAATTTAGCCAAAAAATTTAAAACAAACCGAGATTTAAAATAATATCAATATTATTTTATTTTATTTTATTTTTTAAATTGATATAAAATATTTAATGAAATCGAAACATTTCAACTAAAATTTAGTCAAAACATTTAAAAGAAACTGAGATTTAAAATAATATCAATATTATTTTATTTTATTTTATTTTTTAAATTGATATAAAATATTTCATTCATTTCAAACGAAAAGGAATGAAATTGACAACCTTCTTCGTATTTGATCCGGAGACACCATTGCAAATAGCCATGTTAGTCAAGAAAACGGCTCCGTTTCTTAAGCTATTGTTCGTCTTTTTCATCTCGCCAGGCGGGGAAGAAAAAAAGGGACGCCCCACGAAGCGTCGCAGACCGTTACTCCTGCAATAACAGTCCCATAAGCTCTTTATTATCTGGGTAACCGCATGGCATTCTCTGGCTATAGGGAGGGATTTTTTAAAAAAATAAAACAAAAAAAAAAAGAATAAGAAGGGGGATCGAAGAGCAAGAACAGAGCAAACACAGTACAGGAAGGGAAGAGAGGCAGAAGGGACGAAGATAAAAACAGAGAACAGGGAGGAACAAAGAGTAAAAAAGAAACAGAGAACATGGGGGAACGAAGGAGAAGACTAAAAAAAATACAGGGGGTGAGAAGGAACGAATGATGAGAAACAGAACCAGGGAAGGCAAACGAGCCTAACACAGAGACGAAAACGAGCAAAAGGAAAGAAACAGTCAGAGTAAAGAAAGCGAAAGGAGGCACAGAAGAAGTATTACATAAAGCATCAAAAAGTACATAGTCAACAGATGTTCTACAAGATGACACTACCTCAAGACAACTAAAAGTAACATCCAGAATCAGAGCTCTGCAGATTAATGAAAATTATCAATGAGGACATTACCATCCCCATTTGCTGTTCTCTCCAGCTGATCATCATCCCCTTGTTGCTGCTCACCATTTTCCAAGACTGTGAACTCCACAAACCCATTTGCTGTTTTCTCTTAAACAATTAAAAAACGCTCGAGTTCTCTTCCAATTTTCCGATGAACCAAGTCAACGGGAAACCTCACATACTCTTTTGACAACAGAATCCTATTACTATCACACCATGGAACCTCCATTCTTATAGAACCCCAGCTCAATAAACCTCTTGCCATCAGCACTTGTAATCCCTGCTCCCTCAACCCACACTTTATAGCCAAAGACACAAAACATTGTGCAGCTTCAATGTCCCTCCACTCCACAGCAATACTCAATGGCTCGAAACGGAACACCAGTCGGTAGCCGACCCAGTAGCTGATTCAGAGTCATGATCCTCCACGTGCCTTTTTCTTATTGGTGGGTGGTGTTGATGCTGGTTTTGGATGCGAGAGGATGGAGATCCGGCCAGAGCAGGCGCACAGCGAGGGTGGATGAGTTGGATTATGCGGGTGTCTAATGTCCCTTTTGGTAACTATAATAAAATATTTTATTTATAATATTGTGCCACATAGACTTGAAGGGTTGTCTTAAAAGTTTAGAGCAGAACCACTTATTAGATTACTGATACAGAACAGCAGCCACAGCTTAAGAGAGAAGGGAAAGGGAAACTTGCAGGTACTCTCTCTTTCTTATCTCCTGTTTACTTTGGTTCCAGCTGCTGTCTTGTTTTCTTTGTTGATGATCACTTAGATTAAACCACTGTTAGTGACTACTTGTTCATCATCTCATCTTATCATGCCACTCAAAATTATAAACTAACAAATTCACCTCCGTGGGCTTTGTAAGGATTACAAGATGTGTGCTTTGTAAATAATTAAGGCTTACATAGCCAGATGGGGATCCTTAATGACTTTCCTTTCCTGCTCCATCTGTGCTTCTAAATGCGTGGTAGCAAGTGCGGATAACATATGTACAGATATTTCTCTGAAAGGGCTTGGGGGAGTGATTGCTGGGAAATAACTTGAAAGATGTTTTCAAGAAAAAGTAGGATAACCATATATAAATACTTCAGCTAATTGCTGTGCTATCGATCTTGAATTATCGACATTCATCCTGCAACCTTTTTTTTTTTTTTTTGCTAGTCTCGAAATGGCTTCTGGGAAATATCAAGAATCCTCATTTTCACTGTTCTCTAATTGTAAATATCAAGTGTTCTTGAAGAAATAAAAGGAAAGAAAAATATTTATTCATAATCTTCTGTTACAGCAGCATGGGTATATATACATTTTCTGTTACAGCAGAAGCTATGTTTATGATCAAATCAAAGTCTATCTCTATTAACTATTATCCTAACAATTGTATGCAGGGCAACGTAACATTGCAGTAGGAGGGAAGCTCTGCAACTTGTGTTGGAGTTAAACTAAAACTCTGGAAGCTGTGTTAAGGTCTGATTCTACAATCTGAATTGCAGGAGGATTTGCAATCCGTGTTGGAGTAGGAGTTTGTTGTCCTTCTTTCAATAGTTCTTGACTTTTAGAGGTGAAGACACCCGCAAGAACTTTACCGATCACCTCTACACAGCCCTGGTTCAAGCAGGGATTCACACATTTAGAGACGATGATGAAATTGGGAGAGGAGAAAATATCAAGTCAGAGCTCCAACAGGCAATACAACAATAAAAAAATATCGATAATCATGTTCTCCAAAGCATATGATTCGTCGCGGTGGTGCCTGGATGAACTTGTAATGATCATGGAACGTAAGAGCAATACTGACTGCATAATTTTGCCGGTCTTCTATGAAGTGGATCCGTCTGAAGTCAGAAATCAAACAGGGAGCTTTGCTGCAGCATTATGGATCATGAAAAGCGCTTCAAGAAGGAGATGGAGCAAGTGAATGGGTGGAGGATTGCTTTGTAGGAAGTTGCAGATTTAGGAGGAATGGTTCTAGGAGATGGGTAAGTTGTATTTCTTGATGAAACTACACTTAACATAATAATAGAATGCTGGTTCTGAACTCTTAATTTTTTCAGGTTTGTAGTTAAGCATTGAGACGATAACTGATAATACCAGTACAATTTAGTGAAACTATAACACTCCCAACTCAGAGAACATACTAGAAAAATAAAAATAAAAGATACTTTTTTCTCATTTTTTTTCCTTGACTACCTGAAAAGGCAAAGATTTCTACATTATTCCATTTTTTGGTTTTAATTTGTGGTGATAACATAGCTACAAAAATAGCAATCAATCATTGACGCGCAGCCTGGTTTAATTTCTTTTTTCCAGGGTACTAAGATTTTTAAACTTTACGGAGAGACTACTAATTATCATACATTACATTTTTTTTTTCTGATGCAGGTATGAGGCACAGCTTGTCCAATCTATCGTGGAGAAGGTAGGAGCAACAATAAGAGTTCTTCTGCAACATAATGCACCCTTAATCTTTATAAATTTGAAGGCAGGAGCTTTCTATCAAATGTTAGAGAAAGGTCAAAAGAATCCAATGGTGTAGTTTGTCTACAGAAGCAACTTCTTTCTGATATCCTAAAGAAGACTGCTGATGAGATACATGATGTCGATGAAGGGATTATAAAGATTAAGGGTGCATTATGTTGCAAAAGAACTCTTATTGTTCTCGATGATGTAGACAAATGGTACCCATTCAATGCAATTGTTGGCATGCAAAATTGGCTTTTCCAAGGAAGTAAAATCATTGTAACAACTAGAAATAAGGCTTCAATTGTAGCTGATGGTGAGTGTGTCAAGTGCAAAGTTGAACCTCTAGATAACAAAAAATCACTTGAGCTTTTCAGTTGGCATGCCTTTGGATGCCCAGTTGAAGATTTTTTAGAGGACTCTTGGAGAATAGTATGTCATTGTAATGGACTTCCATTGGCCCTACGTGTTATTGATTCCGAATTTTCAAGTTTAAAAGTTTCTTGCAACAAGTTACGACTCTCTTGATGATGATAATCAGTCGGCATGCCTTTGGACAAGCTTGCCCGGTTGAAGATTTTTTAGAGGACTCTTGGAGAATAGTACGTCATTGTAATGGACTTCCATTGGCCCTACGTGTTATTGGTTCCTCATTGTCCAGAAAAAAGTAGAGAAGTATGGGAAAGTGCATTGCATGAAATGGAGGTGATTCCGAATTTTCAAGTTCAAAAGGTTCTTGCAACAAGTTACGATACTAGATGGATCAACTCTCTTGATGATGATTATCAGAAGAATTTATTCCTTGATATTGCTTGTTTCTTCAATTGAATGGATTACAATTATGCAGTTAGGATACTAGATGGACTCGGTATAGGTGCAAGATTTAGAATTGACAATCTCATTAATAGATGTCTGGTAGAAATTGTCACAATAAAAAATGATAAAAAGTTATGGATGCATCCACTCATAAGAGATATGAGAAGTGAAATTGCTCGTCAAGAATCACCCAAAATATGGCATCACATGGAAGCCTTTACAGTATTGAAAGGAACAAGTGGAATAGCATCTCAAATAAAAATTGCTAAGCTAAATAGAGAAAATAGTTTTTTAAATAGTATAAATATAACTTTTTTTAATTATATATATTTCAATGATAAAAAGCTATTTAGAAAAGCTAATTATATTTTAATTTATTTCATGTTAAATTAATTTTAATATAATTATATAACTAATTTAGATATTTTATATATATTATAATTATGATGTTATTAATTATATAATTAATATGAGTAATTTATAAAAGTAATTATATAAAATTTTTAGAGTTAGTATCTCAATGTATAAGTGTTTGTATGACTCAATTCTTTTATATTCTTATTTATAGTATAGTTTTAAAACCTGACTCGGTGGTCGACCCGCTATGGTGATCAGGTCACGGGTTAAATGAGTTGACCCGAGTCAATCCAAAAAAAAAAACTAACGTTATCTCAAAGCAGACAGAGCGGAGCATCACGTGTTCCCATTATTCCAAGAAATAATAAAACTTGAACGCCACCCACTTGCAGATACTCACACCCTTCATTGTTTACCTCAAATTAAAAGAGAGTTAAAATCTTCCCCCCTGCACCTCCATCACATAGGCAGATTATCTACCAAATCATAAAGACTCTTTGCGCAATTAGCCTCCTAATTACTCTACTAATTGACAGGTAGCGTAGGTGATTGTTTGATTCCACAACAGATCAAACAAAGTATGCATGAACGTGGACGACGAAACGAGAGAGAAAAGTCTGTATGGCTGTCGACTGCTATGAAAAGACATGTGTGTACAAGTAACATTAGCTTCATCTATAGCAGATTTGAAGCTAATGTTTTGAAGATTTCTAAGTTTTTTCAATTCTCATTTCTGTCTTTATTGTTAATCGTTTTGGCATTTTACAATTAAAATGCCAAAACGACATCGTTACACACACACACACACACATATATATATATATATATATATATATTAAAAAAAAAAAGGTCGAGTCTCAACTGGGTTTACCTGGATCGACCGGGTTCCAGGTCGACCTACCGGGTCAACTGGGTTTTGCCGGGCCAACTCCCAAGCGGGTTTTTGCTTAGACCAGGACCGGTCCCATGCCCGGGTCGGTTGGGTCCCAGGTCGACCCGTCGGGCCGGTCCGGGTTTCAAAACTATAATTTATAGTATTCACATGAAAGTCTACTGTTACTGTCTGACTTTGAACTGTTACTGTTCAATTTCCAACTATTATTGTTCAATTTCCAAATGTTATTGTCTGAACACTCATCAGATTTTTAACTATATCTAAAGTTCTAAAACTCCATTTTAAGTGAGATTGATCTCGTTAGAAAGCTAACACACAAGGCTACCAGTTCCTTGAAGGAAAGAGAACCCAGTTCTATTTTCAAGATAGTCAAAATTGCTCATCAGCTAATCAATCCTACTGCCCTACATAATCAGTCACGACTCAATCTTAGTTGGTAACCCATAAGTGGATTTCTACATCTCCAAATTGAGCAAGACTAGTTTTCTTGGTTAGCTCATATTCAAATCTACAATTTCTATGAAGGATCCAATCCTAATTCCCTCATCCTCCTACCTGAAATCTCACCGAAAGTCAGGAGACAAGTCTGTCCAGATTTGTCTCCCCCTTCCCTTCACACAATAGTTTCATAAACTACATACCACACAAATGAATTAACTTAATCTCAGCTAATTAACACAACCGATGTTATTAATTAACCGGAGAAAAATTAAATCTTGTTTTTCTAAATTTAAGAGAAGGGTGAGGCACAATACAAAATTTTAAAATATACAAGTTCTTTACTCCTGCATTTAAAGAAAATTCCTCCTACATTTAAAGAAAAAAAAATTGTTTTGTTTTTGCCATTTCTACAGGGAAATGTAGAAATGGCTCGTCTTGAACAAATAACTAAAATATCTATATGTTTGGCTCATGCATTGGAGTGAAGAAATGGAAAAGTAAAAGCTAAAAGTATATTTTTTAACATTTAACTCTTCATTTGACTCTCCCGTTGGAGATGCTCTACGTATCTAGTTTTGTTTACAACTAAATGTAATTGTTTTTGCAGACTCTTCCAAATTTGAAAATTCTTGATCTGCGTGGCTCGCATGACCTCATCAGAACCCCAGACTTCTCAGGATCCCCAGGCCTGGAAAAGATAATACTTGAAAACTGCATCCATTTAGTCCTGAATCTATTGGTGACTCACATTGTCTCGTGATCTTAAATATGAAGAATTGTAAAAGTCTTGTGGAACTTCCAAAAGAAATGAGTAGATTGAATTCACTTGAGAGCTTGTTTTGTGTGGTTGCTCAAAACTTGAGAGCTTGAATATGGATTTAGAGCATCATCAGCGACGCAGGTTGCATCACATTGATAGAATTGTTGCAAGCACATCTTACATTACATCTCTTCCATTGAAGCTATTCTTTCCCTCCAGGTTTTCAGAAATGAAAAATTCCAGATTTACCTCGTTTACATTGCCATACTCTTTGACGACACTAAATTTTAGTAGAACTCCAATTTATTTTCTTCCACCAAGCATTAAGGACATTGGTACACTCAATTACCTTTCATTAGCGGAATGCAAAATGCTTCAAACGCTCCTAGAGCTTCCATCCAATTTGGTTGGGTTAGACGTGTCCTATTGTTATTCGCTGCAAAGAATTGCAAATCTGATCCCTTTTACCATAGCTCGTGATTGTGATCAATTAGTTCACATCCAAGATTTGATTAAGCTAGAATTAATCCAAAAGGTTGACTCACACTTGTTGAGAATAAAGGAAATGGTCAGTTTTCAAATGCAGACATGGAGATTTCAGGTCCTCCCTCGCCCATTTTACTGTATTTCAACTCTACATTTTTGTACTTCTTCGATATTTAGAAAATTTTCCCTTTGCTCATTTTGTAATTTCTGCTTTGATGGAACAGATAGAACTTCAGGGCAACAGATTCAATGTTGTCCTTGAATATGATGAAAATGAGATGTTGGCGTTTTATGAGGAGGAAGGGCTCATTCAGAAAGAGTTTGAAGAGCACGTGTCATTCAAAATATCCTTACCTGCTACACACCGGATATGTGGCTTTAATCTATTCACATGGTTTTCTGCTACGCCAGTATCCAATCCGTATCTTCATGTTTATCTTGAAATCAGGAACAATACCAAGGGTAGAGTCTGGGTTTTTTACCCCTCGATTTTTCCGATGGGCTTCACATGTCTAGCCTACCACACACCATCGAATGAATATTGGAGCAATCTTATGGAATATGAATCCCAGTGGGGCTTTGTGGCCACGTGATTAGCTGTAGCTAGATTATTTACATGAACTGTATTACTAGCAGGGCAAAGTTTTTTCAATGTAAAAAAGATGTTAAGGTGATGTTGGTGTTTTTTAAAAAAACAAATAATCAAAGACTCATTTTATTAACTTGATTTAGTTCAATATTTAATTTAATAATATAATTAAAAAAAATAGACAATTACAGTAAACAAATTAAACTACGAAAAAAATTTGCAATGATTAACTAAAATTTTTTTTGCCAATATTATAGAAATATATCATCCTAGTATTTGATAACGAGGTAAAAACATCAAATGAGAATGCAACAACCTTAAAAAAAATATATGAAACTCAATTCTAAACAATCAAATGTTAAAAGATAAAATTGAAAAAAAATCAAATTAAAAAAAAACAAAAAAAATGATCTAAATCCACCCAAGTCAGCTTGCTAAATACACAACCTGATCTTGAGATCAAGATAACCTTGTAGGGAAAAAAAACAACAACAAAGCTCAAATCTCTTATAATCCAATGTTGAAGGGCAAAACAACGGAAAAATAAAAAGACTTGTGTTAACTCACTAACACTACGACTCAAGACATGAGATTAAAATAAACCTAAAAAAAGAAAAAAAATCATGAAATTCAACCATCAACCAACCCAATGTTGAAAGATGATTTTTTTAGGAAAAAAAAATTCAGTTTTAAAAAAGAACCTAAAAATAAAATAAAGTCAACTCGAGCTAATCTTCAAAACTTGTGGTCCAAATTATGAAATTGTAACTAACATCATAAAAGATAAACCTATAAAAATAACGAAATTAAATCCCCAATCAATAAAATGTTGAGGGATAGAATTGAAAAATTAATTAACCAAAAAATAACGAGAAACAAAACAAATAGCAATCAGAAAAATAAGGACCAAATTGTACTAAAAAATAAAATAAAATGTTGATGGATAAAATTAAAAAAAATCAATTAAAAAATGATAAAAAAAATAACAATAAAAAAATAAAAAATAAATTTAATATAGATATGAAATTTACATTGACATTGCAAGATCTTATGGAATATAAATCCTAGTGGTGCTTTCCACGTTTGAAAAAAAATCAAATCTAAGAAAACAACAGAAAAACAAAAGACATGTGTTAACCAATTAACATTACGACTCAAGACATGAGGTTGAAATAACTTCAAAAATAAAATTATAAAATTCAACCCCTAACCAACTCAATGTCGAAAATGATTTTAAAAAAAAATATTAGATTTTAAAAATGATCTAAAAAATAAAGTCGAACTAATCTTCAGTACTTGTGACCCGGATCATGAGATTGTAACTAACTTCATTGAAAGTAAACCCACAAAAATAACGAAATCAAATCCTCAATCAATAAAATATTGAGGGATGGAATTGAATAAATAATCAATAAAAAATAGTGAGAAACAAAGCAAATAGTAATTAGAAAAATAATGATCAAATTTTACATAAAAATAAAATAAAATAAAATAAAATATTGATGGATAAAATTAAAAAATAAAATCAATTATAAAAATAAAAAAAATAACAATCAAATTTTCATTGACATTGCAAAATTTTTATATCAAGCAAAACAAACTACCAAATCAAATCATAAATAAAATCAATGCAAATGCGTCAAATTGAAAAAGAAAGTCGGGAGACCAAAATAAAAAAGGGTACATAAACTTTTTCAGTAACCATGCAAATCAGTCCTTGATTTTAAAAAAAGAGGGACTTAGCATTTGTTTAAGATTCATATTTGATCGTTAAGCTCTAATTATTGTAAATTAATTGAATTGAATTTGTTTTGCAAAACCAAGAATTAACCAAGAGATGCAACATTTTCTCAACACCACGAGATCCCCATACGCACGCATGAAAAGCAAAACACCAAGATCAATCACAAATTTTGTAGGACCAAATTAGAAGACAAAGAAATTGAGGGTCAAAGTGTAAAAAATTCCAAGGAGTAAAAAAAGAAGAAGAAGATGTTGGGTCATTCAAGCAATCAAACACACACAAATTTACGTGGTTCGGCAACTTGCCTACTCCACGGAGCTACTGGTTTGTATTAATCAAGCTTAGAAACAATACAAACAACAAAACAAGGAGGAGGAGAAAATTCTTCTCAACTCAACTCAACTCTCCCTAGCTCTCTCTCTGTGTTTCTCTCTTGTTCTCAATCTGTTCTCTCTTCTACGTCTCACATATCAGCTCTCAATAGCACCCTCTATTTATAGCTGATATGGGAGACAATCTTCTTTATGTAGTCAATTATGGTGGCCACCGTTTTCTTTGTTTAGGCACCCACCATTGACTCTTACCATGCAGCCATGTTTGACAGCAGTCATGCTTGACATGGCTGCCACCACCACCAGATTGTGTCCACACTTAACAATCTCCCACTTGGACACAAATGGTGCTAGATCTGTCTTTTAATTTCTGAGACCAACTGAAGCTTTACACAGCTTCAGTTTATCAAGAGTAACTCCTTTGGTTAACATGTCAGCTGGATTCTTGCTTCCGCAGATCTTTTCTAGCATTAGTTGCTCATCGTCTAGCAATTGTCGGATGAAGTGATATTTGATCTGAATATGCTTCGTCCTGGAGTGAAATGCTGGATTCTTGGCAAGGAAGATTGCACTCTGACTGTCGCTGTACAAAGTACCCTTTTCCTTCATCTTGCCCAATTCTTTCAGAAAACTCTGCAGCCATACGATCTCTTTTGCAGATTCTGAGACTGCAACATATTCAGCTTCTGTTGTTGAAAGAGCGACGATCTTTTGCAAGGTAGAACTCCAGGAAACAGCAGTCCCTCCTAGAGTATATACATATCCTATAGTGCTCTTTCTGCTATCAACATCTCCTGCTAGATCAGCGTCTACAAAACCTTCAAGTTTCAAACCACCAGCTGTGAAAGCAAGACATGTCTCTGATGAACCTTTTAAGTATCTCATGATCCATTTCACCGCCTCCCAATGTTGCTTTCCAGGATTGCTCATATATCGGCTTACAACTCCCACTGCATGGGCAATGTCTGGTCTGGTACAGACCATAGCATACATCAAAGAGCCGATAGCTGAGGCGTATGGAATCTTATCCATGTATCCACTTTCTAGCTCAGTTTTTGGTGACTGGTCTTTGCTGAGCTTGAAATGATTCCCCAGAGGTGTACTTACTGGTTTAGCATTATCCATACTAAACCTGCTGAGAACCTTCTTGACATACTCTGTTTGTGAAAGCTTTAGTATGCCTTTGTCTTGATCTCTGATGATTCTCATGCCAAGTATTTGTTTAGCAGCTCCCAGATCCTTCATTTCAAACTGTTTTGACAATTGTTGTTTCAGCTTGTCAATCTCCTCAATGTTGGATCCTGCAATCAACATATCATCCACATATAATAGTAGAATGATGTAGGAGTTGTCAAAATGTTTGACATAGCAACAGTGATCAGCCTGGCATCTTGTGTATCCCGAACTACACATGAAGTTGTCAAACTTCTTGTACCACTGTCTTGGAGCTTGCTTCAAACCGTATAGGCTTTTCTTTAGCTTGCAGACTTGGTTCTCCTTTCCTGGTATTTCAAACCCCTCTGGTTGTTGCATGTAAATGTCTTCCTCCAATTCTCCATGAAGAAAAGCTGTTTTTACATCTAATTGTTCAAGATGTAAATTCTCTGCCGCTACTATCCCCAGAACAACTCTGATTGTTGTGAGTTTCACAACTGGAGAAAATATCTCAGAGTAGTCAATCCCTTTCTTTTGTTGAAACCCTTTTACAACAAGTCTTGCCTTGAACCGTTTGCTTCCGTCATGCTCAGTCTTTACTCTGTAGACCCACTTGTTTTGCAAAGCCTTCTTTCCTTCAGGTAGTGTGGTCAGCTCCCAGGTCTTGTTCTTCAACAACGAACTCATCTCATCCTTCATGGCTAACTCCCACTTGCTTGAGTTTCCATCTTGTAAGGATTCTTCATAACTTAGCGGCTCACCACCATCTGTCAATAAAATATAATTCAGTAGAAGTGTGAACCGTTGTGGGGGCTTTATAGTCCTTGAAGACCTGCGAACATAAACAATTGGTTCACTTGGCTCTGCATCGTCTTGTGTAGTGGTGGATACAGATGTGCTTGAATCTTCTTGTAAAGACTCTTGAGTTTTATTCTGCTCAGTAACATCAGGAAGCCCTTCTAATCTGATGAATTCAGATTTTTGTGGACTTGTATCTGAATCAGTCATATCTGTTTCTGCACTTGATCTGTCTTTGTACAAAACTTTCTCATTGAAGATCACGTTCCTGCTTCTGATAATCTTTCTGTTCTGATCATCCCAGAACCGAAATCCAAATTCTTCATCTCCATAGCCAATGAAGAAACATTTCTTGGATTTGGCATCTAGCTTGTTGCGAGCATCAGAATCTATATGCACATAGGAAACACACCCAAAGACCTTTAAATGAGAGAGTTGTACCTCTTTTCCTCTCCATACTTCCTCGGGCAATCTGAACTCCAAAGGAACTGATGGTCCACGGTTGATCAAGTAAACTGCAGTATGAACTGCGTCAGCCCAGAATGTTTGAGGTAGCCCTGAATGCAACCTCATGCTTCTAGCTCGTTCATTGATGGTCCGGTTCATTCTTTCAGCAATGCCATTCTGTTGTGGTGTGCCTGGAATGGTCTTTTCCATTCTGATACCATTAACAGCACAATACTCCTTGAAACCTCCATCAATGTATTCTCCTCCATTATCATATCTTAAGCATTTCAACTTCAAACCTGATTCATTTTCAACCATAGCCTTCCACTTCTTGAATGTTTCGAACACATCAGATTTATTTTTCAGAAAGTAGACCCATACCTTTCTGCTGAAATCATCAATGAAAGTTACGTAATACCAAGAACCTCTAAGAGATGCCACTGGAGAAGGTCCCCATAAATCTGTGTGCACCAGTTCTAGCTTTCTTGGTCTTAAGGCCCTGCCAACCTTTAAGAAACTGAGCTTTTTCTGTTTTCCAAGAACACAGCTTTCACAAATGTCTAGATCAACATTTTTAAGCTCTGGCAGTTTTCCCTTCGACTGAAGTATCTTCATCCCCTTTTGACTCATATGGCCGAGTCTACAGTGCCATAGCTGCGCTTGATTTTCTACTTCAGTAGAGGCAATAATATCTTCAAATCTTGTGGTCATATACAGGGTGCCGGTTTTCTTTCCACGAGCCAAAACCATTGCTCCCTTTGATACCTTCCACATACCTCCAGAAAAGAGGATTGAATGACCACTCTCATCAAGTTGTCCGACTGAGATCAACTTCTTCTTTAGTCCAGGAACATGCCTTACATTTTGCAAGTTCCATGTAGATCCATTCATTGTCTTGATCTGCACTTCTCCTATACCCACAATCTTCATTGGTTGTCCATCGGCCAGATAGACTACACCGTGATCTCCAGCAACATAGTTTTGCATCATCTCATGTGTGGTGTACAGTGGAATGAAGCACCAGAATCAAGAATCCAATCATCAATCGGACTTTGTACAGCAAGAATCAAAGCGTCTTGCACCTCATCTGTGGTAGCGTTTGCAGAGTCAACTTCAGGTTTTTTCAGTTTTGTGCAATTCCTCATGAAATGACCAGGTTTGCCACAATTCCAACATTCAGCCTGCTTTCTGGGTCCGGACTTGCTTTTACTTCTGTATCTTGATTTGGATCTGCCTCTGGATAAGCCTCTATCCTGTCTCCTCCCTCGAGTGTTAATGTTGAGAGCTGATCCTGAACTTGAACTTTCACCTGAGTCTTTCCTTCGCACTTCTTCAGCTAAAATCAAGTCTCGGATGTCATCATATTTCAGTTTGGATTTTCCAGCTGAATTGCTCACGGCTGTCCTCATACCTTCCCAACTGCTTGGAAGTGAAGCTAGCAAAATGAGTGCACGGATCTCATCATCAAACTCAATCTCTACAGATGACAATTGATTTGTGATGGTATTAAAGTTGTTGAGATGTTGTGTGACGGAGGTGCCTTCTGTCATTTTCAAGTTGAACAACTTCTTCATCAAGTGCACTTTATTGTTTGCCGAGGGCTTTTCATACATCCCAGACAAGGCTTCCATTAGTCTTGCAGTGGATCTTTCTTTCGTAACATTTTGAGCAACTCTTCTTGATAAGGATAGCCGGATAATACCCAAAACTTGTCTATCAAGAAGCAACCAATCTTCTTCTGACATATTCTCCGGTTTGCTCCCCAAGAGAGGAAGATGAAGTTTCTTCCCATATAAATAGTCTTCAATTTGCATTTTCCAATATCCAAAATCTGATCCATCAAATTTTTCAATTCCCGCAGCCTTTATTTCATCTGCCATTTTGACTGTATCTCTGATTTGAATTTGTCAAATCTGACCTTTCAGATGTGTCCGGAACGGCCAAAAATATTGGAAACGACACTGAGATCACCCCAATCGGACTTCAGATGGCTCAGATCTTAACAGTCAAAGTTTTGGATCAACGGACGGTGCAGATGAAGCCGCGTGTCAGGCCAGAATAGTGTCTGCGAAGCACTGGATCAAAACCCACTTGTGATGACGTGGCAAGATGACGTGGCATCCACGTAGACCACCCGGGACCCACTTTGCTGACGTGGCAAATACACGCGCGCTTCTTTGCTGGCGTGGCGATGTCTGACGTGGCTACTAACTGGGTGGATGACGTGGCAGTTGACTGCTGAGGTGCCAGGTGACTGTACGGTTTGCTGGCGTGGCGGGTCAACCCGGTTCAGATGCAGGTATCCGGGTAGAGACGACGCGTGGAGAGCGTGCTACGCGTGGGAGCGCGTAGGCAGTGGCTTCGTCGGCGCGTGCGGGCATGCAGGAAGTCGGTTCTTCGCCGGGTTTTCACCAGTGAATTCGTCTCCTCTTGCTCTACACGATGGTATGTTCAAAAACACGTTTTGAGAACTTTGATTTTTGAGTTTGGATCAAACACCCTCTTTTTCAAGAACAAGCTCTGATACCAGTTGTTGGGTCATTCAAGCAATCAAACACACATAAATTTACGTGGTTCGGCAACTTGCCTACTCCACGGAGCTACTGGTTTGTATTAATCAAGCTTAGAAACAATACAAACAACAAAACAAGGAGGAAGAGAAAATTCTTCTCAACTCAACTCAACTCTCCCTAGCTCTCTCTCTGTGTTTCTCTCTTGTTCTCAATCTGTTCTCTCTTCTACGTCTCACATATCAGCTCTCAATAGTACCCTCTATTTATAGCTGATATGGGAGACAATCTTCTTTATGTAGTCAATTATGGTGGCCACCGTTTTCTTTGTTTAGGCACCCACCATTGACTCTTACCATGCAGCCATGTTTGACAGCAGTCATGCTTGACATGGCTGCCACCACCACCAGATTGTATCCACACTTAACAGAAGATGCATTGCTTTTAGAGTGTTTATAATTATAATTATAAAAGGTGTAGCAGCTGAAGGGCAATGACAAACTCATATGACAGAAACTTGAGGGCTTCGCTTCCAGTCTTACATTTCTTGCATTTATCAGTGAAGGCCACAAAACAATCAGAAAGCAACTGGTATTTAGTAGCTGGTTCTGAAGGTGAATCCACACGATCATTAATTTGAGCTTGGTGAGCCACACTCACGAAGAAGCATGGCCATGCTACTAAGAAATTGGCCAAGAAAGAATTTAAGGAAGAGAAATTATACGTGTATTCTTCGAATCCGACATGGCATCTGACCTAGGTGAAGGGCTCGGGTTATTAGGCCAACGGATTAGCCCGAGTCTATTATAATGGTTTGATCTAACTAGTTACTTGAACTTGGTTTGATCAATGTAAAAATCAAGGTTAGACTCTGAATAATTAATTTGTCAAGTTTCGAGCTAATTATAACTTTCATGTTTATTTGTCCCCTCCTACCTCCTACCTCCTAAAGAAGTTGACTCCCACCTTCATTATATAAAGAAAGGGATGGGAAGAAGAACCTTAAAGTAAAAATAAAAAAGACAAGAAGGCATGAAGCATCCATTACTTACAATTCAAAAGGCAATTAAAAAATTTATTGGGATGTAGTTCAATTAATCACCTTTTAGGTTTGTTTTTCAAGTTATCAGTCCCACAAATCTTAAAATCATTAGATATTTATATAATTATTAACTTTAAAATCTTGAATAATTAGTCGAAACATGTATAAATTAATCTAGATATTCACTAAAAATTTATATAATCTTTAACTTCAAGATAAACTACAAAAATTAGACTCTCATCTTTATTATATAAAGACAAGGACTGGAAGAAGAACCTTGAAGAAAAAAAGAAAAAAATAATGAAAACATGGCATGAAGCATCCACTACTTACAATTCAAAAGGCAATTAGGAAAAACAATGCTCAAAAAGCTAAATTCATATTACAATATGGGTCCATCGTTCGTTCATCTCTAGTTTACTTCTGATATTAATTTTTTGCAGCTCTCTCGACAATTTCTCCAGGACCAGTCCCCTCACAATATTGAAAGCTCACAAACTTATAATTAAACTAAAGTTAGTTTACAATTTTAATAATTGATCTTCTTTTAGTCTTAATGGTAAATGTCTAGCTGTTGCTCTTCAAAACTCATAAGCTCTCAACATTCAAACATGTTTATTTTCAAGAAATCATTTCTAACCGCCATTCTTTTTAGAACTCAAACCTTCAATAATAATAATTTAAGAAATAAACTCCCTTGTTAATCATATTAAAACTTCTTGGCAAAAAATATTTGGAATGGATATAGATTCATAGGTAATTAAGAGAAAATTTTACTACACTTAGCTTTTATTAGGGAAAAACATTTCTGATTCGGATCTAATTACTTATATTTTTTAATTTATATATAAATATATAATTGTTTAAGAATTTTTGAGCTGACAAACTTTTTCCCGGTTTAAAAGTAGTCGTTGAAATGTAGATCGTTCATGTTATACATAAAAATAAAAGGAGCTTTCACTAAAATTATTGTATCTATTATATAATAATAAAATATTAATATTTTTTTATTAATATTAATGTTTGGATTAATTTATATACATCTCGATTAATCTTATAAATTTTAAAATTAATAAATATATAAATCTTAATTGCTAATTATAAATATTTAATATGCAAGAGCATGGGCAATATTTATGAATGCTTATTGCAATATTCAAACAAATTGACAAAGATTTATTCCGAATAATTTTTTAGGCACAAGTGAGAATATGCTTGGGAAATATGTTTCTGTCTTGGTCCCAGCTCTTCTTTCACTCATCCCATCAGAACATGACACCTGTGCTGTTCTTCTCAATGAAGGCAGGCCCAATGTACAGAGCAGGCAGGAGATAATAATGAAAAGCACAGACTCATGCTATGATGTGGCCATGGCATGCATGCTAGCAAGAAGCAAAACGATGCATGCTTCCTCCTCCATACTGATAAGTGATAAGACAACAAAGGTTGGTTTTTGAACCACGAGATAGTAAAGCCTGTTGTTTTTGTAAAATTGTACTTGGATTTTAAAAAAAAAATCATACACTCAAATTTTTTTTAAATGATTTTGTGTTTTTTAATCATACACTTAAATTTAAAATTGTACTTGCATTTCTGAACACGTCCGAATGCATTCCTAAAGACATCCTAAGAGTATCTCTGATGTGCTAAATAAAAAACTAAAAATTAAAAAAAAATATATGAGTAATTTAACTTTTCAATGCTTGTTTTACATATTTCAAAAGGAATGTTAAATAAAAATCTTTTATAAAATTATTATTTCTATATATTTTCTAAAAAAATTACAACTTTACATTAACATTATTTATTGTAATAATATTTTTTTACCAGTTTTTTCTCTTTGATTTTTTTTAAATCTATGTTTTTTTAATTTATTTTTTTACAAGACTATCCTATCTTATAATTTATATCATATAATATATGTCATAGGTGTGACAAGTTTAAACAAAAATAAATTTTTTACTGGGTTAAAAGACAATTATCTACATTATTTCTAAACTGTAAAGTCAAAAGGTAGATTATAAAATAATTATTTATTAAATTTATTAAAATATTATTTACTTTTCTAAATAATTTTTTATTATGGGAGCTGCATATAAATAAATAAATAAATATTTTTATATCACAATTTAACTCTTCTAAGTAAAGTCTCGCCTTACAAATGCTCTAACAAGACAAACAATACCCACACACGAAAAGTGAACAAACTTTCAAAGTTAGTAACTTTTTAATTAACTAATTGCATCTGGTAACAAAACAAAAAAAACTAATTGTATATGTGAATTGGTGAGAAAAATAAATTCTTTGTTTATACAAGGAAAAATACAGAGATTACACTGAAAAGTACATCTAAATCAAACTTAATATTGCTATTAATTAATACTTTACAAAAAAAAAATATAATTAGAGGGTCAATTAATTACAAACTCTAATAAACTTTTTTTGTGAAGAGGCTACGTAAATTGAAAAGATTACCACCATTTCCAACATTAGTAGTGCTACTACCACCACAATCACCGCCAGCGTTTTTGGTTGCGCCACCGTCACTGCCGTCGGCACCGCGGACACCGCTCCTGCAACTCAAATGATTTCTATACCCGATACAAACGGGGACATTTATATTCAAAACCTTTGCTCTAGCACCATTAGTGCTGCCATTGACATTGGCCGTATTTTTACTGCGGCGAGGCTCGGTAACTTCTTTTTTACTGCTCGATTTCTCACCATTCCGAACCACAGGCTCAGGGAAGCTACTCTTCGTGCCCGAACCACCTCCACGTCGAACCTGCCACACTGGGCTGCTCCGACTCAAATGGACTCCGGGTCGACCCGGGCTACTTGGCCATGACTTTCTTGATTTGGATTCCCCTGCCGAATTACTCCTCGAACAAGGGGCACTACTTACCTTCCGGGTTCCGGGAGCCCCGGGAAACAACTTGGGTCGGGTCACACTGTTCCCTTCGGATCTACTACGTGAAAATGGCCATATGTTGATATTCAACTCAGCTGAACTCGCTCCATTTTGACTCCTTTTCTCTCTCTTTTTGTCCTTCTCCTTGTCCTTGTCTTTCTCTTCTTGTTTCTTGGCAGCTGTTGAAGTTTTCTTGTCACCTTTCTTGAATATTATATCTTTCCATCTCTTGGAACTGCTTGTTGGCTCCATGGTTATGCTTGCTGGCGAGATTTCGGGTTCAGGGTCAGGTTGGGAGCTGGGAGGTTCGGGTTCGGTTGAGTCAGGATCAGGATCAGGCGGGTGGTTGCTGTTGTTGTTGCTGTTGTTGTTGGGGTGGTGGAGGAGGTAGAGAGGGAGGAGGACACCATCAACAAAGAGTTCGTCAGCTGTAACAAGATTTGGTTGAGGGAAAGATGGGTTTTGGACCATCCAGAACTCGAATTCGGGTGGTGAGTTTGAATCACTGCTTGCTCTCCTTCTTCTACTGCTGCATGGAGAGAGGATTACTTGAGGTTCTTTAATGGATATTCTTTGTGGGCTATCCATATTGTTGGATAATGAAAGGGAGAGAGGGGAGGTTTGTTTTTGAGAGGAGAGGAAGTGTGGGGGAAGTTTCTCTGTTTTCTGGGGACTGAGCTTGGTTCAGAGTTCAGTTCAGCTTGACCCTACAAGAGCTATAAACAAAGGAGAAATGAGTTAATAAAAATGAAGAGATAGGAGGGCTTGGAGGTTGGGTCCATTATATATGCAACCATGTAATAAGAAATTATATATGCAACCTTTAGTTTCTGCAGGAACACCTGCATAGTATATTCTCAGTGTTATTAAACTTAGCTGGGAAGACTTGAGGTAATGTTTGTTTGTGTGTTTATAAAGTATTTTTGAAAAAAAATATTTTTTTTTATTTTTTTACTTTAATTTAATATTTTTTGATATTTTTATATTATTTTGATGTGTTGATGTTAAAAATAATTTTTAAAAAATAAAAAAATATATTACTTTGATATATTTCTGAACGAAAAACACTTTAAAAAGCAATCATTATTATATTTTTATTGAGGCTTAATCAAATTTAAATTTCAAATAGCTTAGATAGGAGTTGACATTGGTTAATTTTGAGAGACTTAGCAAATCAATCTATAATCTAATTATTTAGTAAAAATATAATAAAAATAAAGGTTAAATTTTTAAAAAAAATTAAAAAAATTATTTTAACTTTTAATTTTTTTTATTGAAACAATATTGCTTTTAATTAACTTGAATTTACCTGAGTTAATTCATTTAATCCATAACTTTAGCTTATTTACATCAGTTCTAAGAAATGAATAAAAACCATAGTACTATGATTGTGAGGTTCAAATTTTAGATTCAATGATAAGATAATTCCGGTACCATAGTTTTCATATACTTGCCTTCATATCTCCCAATCATATCTTCATCAAACCATTTATATACATGGATTGATGTATATCATGAAAATTTATTACAAGATCATTTTCTTAATTTGAATTCTGAGCATGTGGCTCAATCAAATCTACTTGCCTTCCTAGTAAGAGATTATTTAGTTAATAATTAAGGATATTGCTTATATCTAGCTAGCCATTTGTGTGTGCGTTGAGTTAGTTAACACTTTCTGTCTAAATCAAGACACTGTAGATGTCATGAGAGGTCATAATTATCATCATATGCTCCTTTTATTTTCTACTGTGTTTTTGGCTTGGTATTGTCATTTTCTCAAGAAATAGCACTTGCAAAGCTGTGCAGTAACGGGATGTTGTGCTCCATTTGAGAATTTTATTTTAGTATAAATATATTTGACAGAAATAATTAAATTTGTTAGGGAATAATATAAACTATATTTTAAAATTTTATCTAACAGTTTAAGCTATTAAATTAAAATAGTTCTTTGACATAGTATCAGAACCTTAATGACTAAGCTGTCATGAGTTCGAATCTCACTATCCCTATTTATTTGATAAAAATTAAACACAAGATAATATGAATTTTAAGTTTAAATGACTTTCATTTGAGGGGATGTGTTAGAAAATAATATAAATAATATCTTAGAACATTACCTAATAGTTTAAGGTATTGGGTTGAGATGGTTCTTTGAAAAAAATAAATAACATATATCTATCTTTTTAATAATAAAAATTTACTTAAAAATTATTATAAAAATAAATTTATTTTATACATGTATTTTTGTCTCTCTAATTAAATGTATATTTATCTCTTTTATATTTTTATTTTCTCTACCTTGAGACACCAACTACATAAAACTTTAGTATATATTAAACTATAAGCTCATTAGCGTTTCTTTATAAATATATGTTCTTGAATTAAATACACACGATGTCTTATTTTTTATGTTTTAAAACAATAAAAATTCACTAAATTTTTTTTTTGTATATAGTTTTTTTTTATCCTGAAAACTAACCAAAAACAGCATAAATATGGGTCGATAGCTCATTAAATACTTGAATCTTGAAACTTTTGATGATCATTATTATGATTATATGCTATGAAAAAAGAGATCAATTAGGGGAATAATAATTAAACTGATTATAATATGGAAGAGGGCCATTCTAATTTAAGAGTGATGTCAAGTCATTGTAAGTGGTAGGGATGTGAGACTAATCCATGGGGTCCTCATCAGATTCATGCCGCCTCTTCATTTTAGATCTAAACTAAGAGGGTTGACATCTTGCATTACCTCCTCTTCTATGTATACACATAATGTTACTTCTTGTTCATTTGATTGTATATTTGAACAAAAAAAAAACAATTTATATGTTTTTCTTTAACGGTTTTCAATGTTTCTAAAGTTTTTTTCTATATATTTAAAACCATCCAAAAAATCTTAAAAAATATATAAATTTGAAAGTGTTTTAATTCCAACTACAATAAAAATTTTAAAATGCTATAAATTCAGAAATCAATTAAAATAAAAGTCTTATAAATCACCAACCACCTCATGAATTCTTGAAAATAATGTACGAAACATGATTGAAGATAAGATTATAGATTAAGCAGGTAATCACATAATGACTCAAGTCAATAATTTAAAAAAAAAATATCTAAAACAACTTTGTTTTCGATAAAAAATTTTTTTAAAAAAACTGAAACAATTTTGTTTAAAATAAAAGTTAATAGAACCTCATCAAGATTTTAACTAGATCATTTAGATTGCATATTAACATAGATAATTAACTCAAATTGAGTTTCATAACAGAACTATAAGAATTTAAAAACATTTTAAAGTATATTATTACAAATATATTACTAAACAAATTTTTGTTAGGTTTTTTTTTTTATTTGTCGGAGGTGAGCTGAGGTGCATAAAAGAGATTTCATGTTCGTTTGAAAACACAATGCAAATTATATTTTTTTAAATTTAAATATTTTTTTTTTCCAAAGATGGCTTTCTATGGAGATTTGTAACGGTCCCTGTTTTGGAAGTAATTACGTGATGATCATCAAGTGCTCCGTAGAAAGACAATACAACGGACACCGTGGCAGTAATGGGAGTCAGAATGGGACCCACTTTGTTTCAGAAAAATCTTGACCATCCAATGGACTGAAGTCTAAAGGGGAAGTATAAGACCTACGGCTCGAAACACCCATGGGGTTTGAATTCAAATCCTAAAGACCTGGCAGCTGATGATTCGTACATCCATCTTAGTTAAAGTTCTAAATTAAATTTAGTGGCATTAACGTTAAAATATAATTTAACTTACAGAAAATAATATTATTTATTTTTTAAAAGAAAATTCTTAAAATAATATATATTTTTATCGATTCGAGTTAATTTATCTGTTTGGTGTATGGTTGCAGTTGCTTTTTAAAGTGTTTTTCATGTCGAAATACATTGAAATGATATTTTTTTATTTTAAAAAAATTATTTTTGAGATTAGGGTATCAAAACGATATAAAACATTAAAAAAATTAATTTTTAGTAAAAAATAAAAATTTAATCTTTTTAAAAATACAAGTATAATCATGTTTCCAAACACTCTCTCCAACATGTTGCACAATACTTGGATAAATCTTGATACTAACCCGACTCTTTTATCATTTTAGTGCCTATTGGAAAAAAAAATTGATAGTATTAATCCCTCAATCCATATGAACTAACCGATCATAATTTAATAACATGGGAAGGCTCATAAAGTTAGAAAAACATATAATATTTCTCATAAATATATCAATAAATTATCTTAAATTTTGTTCGATCAAAGATGAATTCATTCTTAATATAAAAGTTTGAGGAATGTTGTTCTTGATAGTTAAATAAATAACACTTGGATAATGATTAAATTTTTAAATTTTTTTATTCAATGAATAATGAATAGAATATTAAGACAATAGAAACTTGATGATATGTAAATACTCTCTGGGTACTGCAATATAACCCAATTGGCATGCAATGCATTATTTCCCTCTAAAGCAAAAATATAAATCAATTGTTTTTTTGATGGAGATTAAAATAATGTTTGGAAATCATAGTTACTTTTTAAAATATTTTTTACTTGAAAATATATTAAATAATTTTTTTTATTTTTAAAAAATTATTTTTTATATAATACATCAAAATAATCTAAAAACATTAAAAACTATTAATTTAAAAAATTAAATTAATTTTTTTCAAAAATATTTTTAAAATAAAAAAACAATCAGAATCTCGGTTCTTATTTCTAATAATCTTGGAGACGCCGTAGCCATACAAGTAGACACCACTCTCTCAACTTCACTTCTTCCCGAGAAAAAGAATCTAAAAGTTTTAGCTTCAAGATTACACATCAATTAAATATTTAGATAATTGCCACCCACCAACGTACAGTAGTCCTTCATGAAGTTCTCGATTGGTTTAGATAATTGCATGAGCCATTGTCTCATATTATTCATCTTTGTTCGCATAGAAACCTCCAGCATACTACATGTGATGCATTGCGAAATGGACAAATTCTTACAATCTTGATTTCTCCCACAAGAACATCAACTATATATGCATCAAGATAGTTTGGAAAGTGAGTGAAGCCTTCATGTCAAATGCTCAAGTGCACATATTATAGCTCATTATATCATACGATCTCTTATCTTTACAATAATGCACATCGATCTAGCTAACGACTAGTGAGCATGACAGCGATTCATGGCAAGATGGGTTCCACAAGATATCAACTAAGGATTTGAACCATGTGATGGAGATATATAAAATTAAGTCAAATGTATAAAAATATAATCCTTCACACGGTTGCCATCATGAAAATATTGCTAAAAATCGAAGAAAGAAAGAAAGAAAAGGGGTGTGCAAGGTGGCAACGTGAGTGGACCCCTAGGGATGATGGGCTAAGTGGTTGGCTTGTGAGCTTGTAGGAGTGACGGTGAGCTAGTGGGACACTTGGAATCTAACAAGCAAGGATGATCAGAGAAGAGAAGAGATGTTTGCATGGTAGATACGGGCTTAATTTTCATGTGTTGTTGATGAAATTTGTTTGTAGGGAAAATGATCAGTCATGTGCATGCAAAAACAAACATTATTTCATCAACCCTTTTGGGACGGGTCCCATTCACACTCGCACAGCATACCCCTTCACTCATTCTTCCATCTTGACAGCAACTGCCCCCTGGCTTTTTGAAGGTAGCTGTTGTTTTAGCCTGTAAACTGTAATGCCTTATTGGCCTAATCAATGATCATCCGCTCACTGGTTTCCATTCAAGTTTTAGTTATGACTACCAATCAATTAATTCCTGTTATCACCAATAGTTCCCGGTTTAAGTTTGGCAAGTTAATTCCAGTTAATAAATTAAAGGATGTTATTTTCAAAATCGAGTTTTCACCGAGTTTATCAGCAGCTACCGTCTGTTTTCTTGAAACACAACCTGGACGAGGTCCCAAATCAACTTGTCTAGTAAGATTATGTGACTGTTGGATCGGATGTGATCAAGATAAACAGTGCAGAAATCACTGTATCCGTTTCTGAACGGGCAGTGCCGGAAGCATTGAGGAAGATGCTGTGTGGAAAATGCCAAAGGGATGCGTAAGATCAAGAATGTACTTAATGTTGGAAAAACAAGAAAGGGTTATTGGAGATGACTTTCCAAGTATTGGCAGTGAGTGAGTCTGTCTTGGTCTTTGTATTATTGTATGTTTGATTATTGAGGAGGACGCAGTTAGTGCCTAATCACTGCCTCCTAAAAGTGCATTTCAAAAACCTACAAAAAGAGAGACTGCACCATGTGGCCATTTGGTACGAAATTTCTTGACACTCTGTTCAACCATCAAGAACTTGGAAAAGAAAAAAAGGATATTGTTTTTCTTTTTTATTTTAATGTCAAGTCTAATATCTGCCAGCTTTATAGCATCAATACCAGTCTCTTTTTCAAGGTGGGTTTACTTCGCATAAATATTTCTAAAACAAAATCACGTATATGAAGTTTTTTTTAGAACGTTTGGTTAGTAACAAAGTAAAAAAAATACAATAGATTAGGTTGGAAAAACCTTAAACTGAGTTAGGATTTTTCAAAGGTGGCCTTGTGTGTTTTCGAGAAATTTTTATTAAAATTTTGTTTAATATTGTGGTGTGATCTATGTTTTACCCCAACTATAAATTTAAAAATATTTGATCAATCAACACGCATATAGTTTTATATGAATTCCATTAAATTTTTTTTTTTGAAACCTTATACAATTTGTAGCTTTTCTAAAATTTATTTTTTGAAATCACAATGTAAAAACTACAACAATACTAAATACCCATTAATTTTGGTTGGGCTACTTCATAAACTTCTACAAAATAAGTTTTCTTTTAAAATAAAAGACCCTTCAATACTTAAATTAGTGAATCATAAATGAAAAATAATGTATAACAAAGGTGTATTGTGATTATTATATGAAGTTATGTTTGTTATGATTTTATGTGTTTTTACCTGATAACTTAAGATATTTATACATCTCGTCACATTAAATTTACCTCATAAAACATGAAGTTTTTGTTTGCGGTAGCCATAAGGGTGGCGGTAAAAGTTGTGATGAGGAAATAGTGTTTATTAAAATTGTTAAATGATATTATAAATAAATTATTATTTATAAAATTTTACTAGTTGAAAATATTTTTAATATATAAATTAAATTTAAAAAGTAATGATAAAACATTTAGGTTAATAAGTTTTCTAATAGAATATTTTTTTTTAAAAAAACAAACATATGAAAAATCAGAAAAATATTTGTCTATATAATATTTTATACAAATCAAATCTCTTATTAATTTGGTAACATGTCATCTTCATCGATGTACTCTGAAAAGCTTTCTTTGATTGTTGTGAAGTCATAGACTTAACGTGACAAGTTGATGAAAGATACAACACATACATACTTATATAGGTCATTAGGCAATAGGTAGGCCAAAAAAGCTTGTAGATGTTGAAATGGCCTCCAATCCCCCGTCTATGGTAAAAAGAAGAAGAAGCAGAAAAGTCGATAAGATAGAACCTTAAAAGGCTGGAATGGAAGGAAATATTTCGTATTTTATATAGCATCAGGAACAAAAAAAACTTTTACCTTATTTAGCACATTCTCAATCTAACTTTTCTTGATAACAATTTGTTCAATCACCTACTTTGTGTTGTGTAATTCTTGTCAAGAATCCTCTTGTTCATGGAGGTTTTTTTTTTAATCTTTTAAAAAAGTGGAATGTTATTAAACTTGTTTTAACTCATAATCTTGTTTATAGTCTAATTTACAAGTTAACTTTAATTAATTTAAAATGATATCATATTATGATTTTTTTAAAATAAATTAAAATATTATTATTTTAATTTTATTTTTTAAAAAAGTTAAATTGAGTTTTGATTCAATCTACTGGTTCATATTGATCTATTAAATCAACTAGTTTTAATTATGTTAACTTTTACTTAATTTAATTTTAAATTTGATCTAGATTAGATTCATATAGGTGTTTCCAATCATAATCTTGTTTATAGTCTACATTATAAGCTACACAAGTTAACTTTAATTAATTTAAAATGATATTATTTTAAATAGATTAAAATATTATTATTTTAATTTTTTAAAAAGTTAAATTGAGTTTTGATTGAATCTATTAATTTAGATTAATTTATTAAATTAATTAATTTTTATTATGTTAATTTTTATTTAATTTAATTTTAAATTCGATCTAGATTAAATTTAGGTAGGTGGTTCCCTCAACTAATTTAATAACAATGTTTTTTTTATGAAAAAAAAAATGTCGTTGATGATTGTTAATTAAAAATCAACAATTTACTGTGTTGTGAAGAAATACCTTGATTTCACTCAAATCAAGGGAGCTACTATTGTGAAGTCAACTAATAAACGAAAGAAACGACCGTATTTTTTGTTTATGCCGTCTCAAAACATGACCCAACTCAACGCAATAATGCAAGATGTACAAAAGGAAAAATAATAATAATAATAATAATAATAATAATAATAATAATAATAATAATTGTGGCATTGGAAAACCTCATGGCAGGCAGAGAGTCAGAGACAGCATGATCCTTGATTCTATAATGACAAAAAACACTTTGACATCTGAATAATGATGTACTAGAAAAGCATGAGAGGGTCTGTTTGCCTTGAATTATTGTATGTGGCCCTTTATAAATCCTCGAACATTTGTAATATAACCTTAACAAGTAGATCCCATGTTTCCTCCCTTCTCACCTTATATTCAAGTTCTAAGATCAATACTAAAAAAATATGTATATGTTTTTTAATTCACTAAACAGATATAAAAGTGTGTTATTGAGTTTATTTGAAAATACAATTAGCTTCATTGATAGACAAAATAGCCTCATTGATGGACAAAATGATATAGAAATTTAAGAAAATACATTTTTACTTTATAAATTTATTTATTTTTAAATAAGGTAAATAATAGTCAAGAAGTATACTTTCTTTGTAGTCTGTAGTTTGACTCTCTGCTCACCAATAATGATGAACACAGACTATTTTTAAATCATAAAATTTTATTTTGATTTTTTGATCTTTCCGAGAAGAAATCATTTCAAGCTATAATTTATGATATGCAATCTTTCATGATTTAATATAGATGTGCTTCTTTTCGTTGGCCACACCATATTTATAATTGATTTCATAGATTCAATCATAATTTCCAGGTGTTTAAACAATGCTAACAATACTTTAAATTTGTAATTACAAAAAAAAAAGAGGATGGTGAATTTTATATGTTTTTTTTAGATTAATATGGGCGTCCGAACTAGTTTGTGAGTATATTAACTAATTTTATAGGCCCTGAAGTTAACGATTATATAAGCCTTCAATAACTTCGAAGTTTGTGAAACTCAAACTAGTACTCTCTAGGAAGCAAATCCATAACCAAACCAGTCCAACTATACTCCTAAAAAGTTGTGAATTTCATATGTTGTTTTGCTTATCATGCCACTTTTGATTCTTTATATATATATCTTTGATAAAATAGCAATAGGGATCTTGAAGCCCTAAAATATTAAAATCTTCTTGAAGCCCTAAAATATTAAAATCTTTATAAAACTATGCCTGGACAATTTTGTTAATTAAATTTTGGTCTAATCTAATTATTAGATAAAACATTATAATTATTTTTGTCAGAATAATTATTTAATCCTCATTCTTAAATTTTTGAGTTTGAACTTTATGACAAGTATACAATATAATTTACTTTTTTAGGCCAATATCATTTATACAAAAACTAATCTGAATTAATACACAAACCCACTTAAATAATACATATACATACAATAAGAAAAACATTAGAGTCAATATTTAATGTTAAAGTGTGTTTATTATTGTGATAATTTTTGTAATTATAATTTAAAAAAAAACCAAGTCTAAAAAAATTACAAATTATAATTTTTTTTAACCAACATCTAAGAATTTTTAGTGGATCAATGCAAATAAGAGATTAAACTTGTTCTTGGTAAAAAACATAACCCTAATCACAATACAAAATAGAACCTTAATGACTTTTCCAAAAAAAAACAAAAAAAGTACTAAAAAAAATTCCATCATTTAAAGAGACAATAGTGGATATGTTTTGCATTTAAATGGTTACTACAACTGGAGAAATTATTGCTGTTACAGCCATAACTGAAACGCGTTTCCCAAAAACAATTGTTTTTTTTTCTTAATCTAATTTATGGAGGTTGGAAGAACAATAACTCAGGCAGGTAAGAAGGTGGTGTTGGAGAAGGTAAAATCATACCACCATTAATAACCTCTGGCTCCGATGCCCGGAGCATGGAGTCACCATCACGACTGGAATTTGGGTGGACCCATGCACCAGTGTCATGGCTTTATGCCTCGAGCTCACGGTGGCCATTGACGAAGGTGAAGCTAAAACAAAAGCCATGATTATTGGACATCGGTAATGGTGATGACTATGTGGTTGGACCATGTGGCTCATAGCACTAGACCTTGGGTTCCTCTTCACCACTTTTCTCTCTCTCTCTCGATTATCACACTCTTTGACTTTGGTTTTGCTTATGGTTCTTGTCATTGTTTAAAAAAGGAGTTCTTTTACTCCTATTATCACTATCCATGAATGTGTATATCAAAGTTGTCAATTTTATTTTTTAATTGGAATAGAATATTTTAGTTTTGGAGTGTTTTGGCATATCATTTTGGGGTTATACTATTCATATATATATATATATTCAACAAACATAATTCAAATTCAAGATAAATTAATTATAAATTATGCAATACAAACACAATGCCAAACAAATATAATTTCAAAATTTAAAATATTTCTAAATAGTCAAGATTAAATAGATCTTTAACTTAAAGTAATTCAACTTAAACAAATTATTAAAATATTATGAAAGTAAAATGTTTTAACATAAATATTTTAAATATAAAGTTAGGTCAATGTTATTAAGGCTAATGAAATCTAAAGCATCCCTTATTTTGCTCAAATTCCTACAAAGTATAAACATAAAAAAAAACAACATGAATATAAACCATATATATTAGTGATAAATCTAATTTTAAAAAATTAATATCATTGTTAATGAAAATAGTAATAATAATTTTCAATGTTATTATTAATATCATTGGTATAGAAAATAGTAATAAAAAAGAGCTTTTTATAATTGGGTGGTTTAATTAATTAAATTGAATAAGGTTCAATTTGATTCAATGGCTTTTCAAGAGCGGAACGGAACATGTGGAATGGAACCGGAACGTTTCGGGCGGAATTTAGCCGAAAAATCCGGAACGGACCGAGATTTAAAATGAGATGAAATTTGTTCCGTTTTGTTCCGTTTTTTGAATTGGTATGAAATGTTTCGGCCATTCCGGACGGAACGGAACAGAATTGACAACCTTGATGTATATTCTTCCCTGAACCCATGAGCTTATGTACTTCCTTTTTTATCGAGTATTTTTGTACTCCAGCCCAATAAAATAATTTAAAAATAATATAGTTTAGAAAATATTTTAAAAAGTAGCATATAAATAAGAAAAGTTGGAGGAAGGTATTATGAGTGACTTTCTCGTATTATAGAATGGTCTCACATAATTTATAATAAAAAAAGACGATAAAAAAGAAAGGAAAAAAAAATTAAAAACTAATCTTAGAAATATATTGAAACTCCAATGACGATACTACATGCTAAAAAAACTTTAATAAGATAAATTTAACAACACCAAAAATATTATCTACACTAATTGAAGTAGGTCACATAAATTGTTCAAAGATGGCGAGATTCACTTGCTTTTAAACAATTCATGTGATCCACTCTAATTATCTTTGATGAGATTTTTTGGTGTTATTAAATTTATCTTGTTGAAATATTCTTGATAATATTAGTATTGTTATCATTGAAGTTTTGATGTATTTTCAAAATCTTTCATTCTTTCTCTCTTTTTCTTCTCTTTTTGTTCTTTGTAAATTATGCCAACTCATTTTACAATTTGAAGCCTGCAATTCTTTAAATATTATTTTTAAAAATATTTTCTCTACAAGGTTATTTTTTAATATGCTTAATTAAAAGAAAAAAAGAACTCTCCTTTTTGGGTGGTTATGATGTGATGCTTGTCCAGCACTATTGATATTCTATTACTGTATGGCCTTTCACAATGATGCAAAGAAAACCGAAATGGTGACTATTCTCACATGCAAAAGAACGTTTCTTGCACCTTCTGAAGTGAATTCCCTCAATTATTGCTCGAGACAAGGCTGGTGGTATGTATGAGCTATGGTGCTTGACTGCTTGGTGTGTACGTACGTATTAGAACAGAGAAGAGATAGTGCTCTACTAAGATCATTTGCATCATATGTGTGCTATCAAGTACATCATTTTTTTTCTAAAGATCTTCATATTGATGCAAGTACCTTTTCTTCTCTTTTTTTTTCCCATACTACTGCCAGCAGCAAATCAATATTATTTTTTTAAAAAAAATATTAAAAATATCTGGTTGCTGTGTCATACCTGCATTTGGAATGACTCAAGTATCTAGGTTTAATAATCATATCAGACTTATATATTTTTTTTATATAAAAAAATATAAAAATTTACTTATAATTATTCTAAAAATATATTTATTTTATATTTTTATCTTTTTTTTAATTAAATATATTTTTATTCTAAAGACAACTTTTTTGTATTTTATGAGACTAAAAACATTATTTGCTTGTACTTGAAAATTTTAAAAAAAACTGAATACTTTTAAATTGCACCCTAGAAGATCATGTTATACAAAAATGAAGCCATAAAAAGGAAAGTTGATTTCTATAGAAGAATAAATAAAAAGGAAACGGCGGATAAAGAAGCAGGTCAAGATCCATAAAGGGAAGACATGTACATGAGATTTTCCAGTAACGTGTAAAGAGGAAATTGAAAAGCCAAACAAACAAAGCAACAATACATGGAGCTTTTAGACAAGAAATCATAAAAATAGTATATAATAATAATAATAATAATAATAATAATTAAAAAAAAGGCAAAGAAAATTTTCTGTTTGAAAGGAAAAGTTTCAAATCCTTTTTGGGATCCTTTCTTTTTGTTTGATAGACGAAAAAAAAAGTGCTTAAAATCCCTTTGGCTTGTATGAAAAAGATTCGCTTCCTATCTTTAAAGAACATACTTTTAAAATCATCCACAATACATACATGAATTGACTTCCACAGTAACCCTAACCATCTAATCCAAAAAGAAGAAAAGAAAAGTAAAAACCCTTTCTATGGACTCAAATTCATTACTATTGAAAAGAAAGAAACCAGCAGTTGGATACAAGTGGGACCAATATCATCTAAATAGAATTGCATTTCCTGTCAATTTCAGTTGATAAAGTACATCGAGTCATGGATGAAGATGAACATAACATTTGCATAAAATCAATCCTGCCACGATAAATGTTCTTGGAACATATGTTCATGTCAGCTTATCTTTTGCCACAATTGCAAGGACTTGATCTTAAATGTGCATGTATTTCTTCAATGACAACCGTGATCGTGAAGATGGGGGCCAAAAGATTCACTACTATTTTGGCGAAGCCAAAAAATTATTCACTTTTATGAAAGGAACCAGAAGGTTCAAACGTACAAGTTCAATTGATGGATGTAGAACTGAGTTTCCCAACCAAAAAAAAAAAGAAAAGAAGAGATCTCATGGCTGTCCCAAGAACTTTGCAGCTCTCTGAAGAGCATAAATTTGCACCTATCAATACACCTAAGCATCAGCTCCCAATTCCAATAGTAAAGTGTGGCTGATGGCATCTGATCCTGGGCCCATGAATTGGATGGGACCTGAGATTGAATCAATAGAGTCAAAACACAATGGATTAAAACACAATGGGTAATCTTGGAGTGCATGTTTTACAAAGAACTTGGTGTAATAGAACTGCTATCATATAAGCAAGCTAATTAAAGGCTACTGCTTGATAAATTTTTGACTTACCAGGACTGATGTACCGATTCTTAAGTGCCCACTCATCCCTCAGGGATGCAAATTTTTTGAAAGGTGCACCTGAAATTTCATCGAGATTGTCAAATTTGCTGAACATGCTTCTAGGTTATATCCAAATTAGTGATCAGTGCAAGCAACACATGCTATTACTTATTATACTTCTTCAGAACAAAGCAGAAGCTCTTTATAATGAATGAAACAGGGGCTACAGTTACTATCATTAGTGAGATGGAATTACACATTAAATAAAAAAGAGCAAAAGAGGATGCTTAAGAAAGAATTTATACCTTCAAGCTCTACCATTGCCTTCTTGATCACAGGCTTGAATTTACCTGGAAAAGAATAAAATACACTTGAATTTCAAAAACCTTTTTGTCGTGAGAGACAGGGAACTCAGGAAATGTCCCTAAACTGGTCCACAAAAAGTTCTCAGAACTTTTTGAAGCTTAAATTAGATCCATAATACAACATCCTGATGCAGCATGCTCTAACCCACAATATATTTTGTATCTTCAAACCAGGAAGTGAATGTATCTTGTCATCAATAAGGCTGTGCAAAACATGCTAAAGAAAGAGAGCATACCATGTCTCCTTTCCACATCCATCAAAGAAGTCAAAGCCGTCCCTCCAACTGTCCATTCTGCAACAGGAGCACCCAAATTCCCAACCTGGAGACATAACATTATCAAATTACGATACTAGATCAGTAGTGCCAAAACTTTGATGTTACAAGAAGTCAAGAATAGCACAACCTTTTAGTAGTCTTGTACCACTCAGAAAAAGGCAAATACAGCTAGAAGGATAGAATCACTCACTGATGATATCAACCCAGTTTTTCCGCTGTGAAGGAGAGCTCCTGCACCATAGCCCAAAGCATAGCAGTATGTAGAATCAAAGTTTGTAGGCAAACCACATCTTCCTTCATACCTGAGCAGTACAAACCATGTATCAGAAAACCTCAAATCATGCACTAATCTTTCCATTACACTCCAGGATAGGAACAATGTCAAATGTCTTTTCAAACAGATCATGTACTATTCAACAGAGGAAATAGTGACTCATAATAGACTGATTTTTAGTAAATAGTTATAATTACCCGAAGAAGTGGGACTGTCCTTTGAAATGGCCTTTGTATGAACCTTCTTGCTTCCTCTTCTCCAACTCAGTCTCAACCATTTGAATAAGCATTTTCTCAGTCTCAATTTTGGCAACCTGAAGGTAAAAGCAGAGTTATGAATAATGATGCCAGCTTAATTACAATGGTTGAAATCAGACATAAAATGGTATACATAATAAATACCTGGACATTTCCATGTGGATCTCTTTCAAGCATCAATTGTTCTTGAATTGCTGGTGGTAAAAATTCGAAAAGCTGCAGAGATTGATTTGTGAGTTTCTTTTTCCATTGCCCACCTTCATCTACGACATCATGGGCCAAAACCTCATTCAGTTCTGCTATAAGCTGCTGAACCTGAAAAGAAACATCCAATAAACATGATAAATTGAATGGGGATAGCTGTAGAATCAAAATGAACATTGCATTCAAATAAAGAGAAAAATTGACATTGCCACTATAGTGAGAAAAAGGTAAACATCCAATAAACATGATTAATTGAACGGGGATTGCAGTAGAATCAAAACGAACATTGCGTTCAAATAAAGGAAAAAATTGGCATTGCCACTAAAGTTACAGAAAGGTAACTTACCTCAGGAATGAAATCAATTAAACCTTCAGGAATAAGAATCACACCATAATTATATCCAAGACCAGAACGTTTACAGATTACATTTACTATGTAATCTGTAACATTTTTCAGCGTCAGTTTCTTAGCAGCAACCTGCAACAAGATGAAAGAGGGTAAGAGAACATATATGGGAAGCTTTTCTACAATGAACATAACTGAACAGTAGAAATTACAAAAATGATATGGCCCAAGAGCTTTCCTACACACAATGTCAACTTTCCCAGATCAGCTTGAGCATTAATTACAAAAGAGTTAAGCCAGGGAATTACTTTGGAAGAGTCAACTAACAAAAAATGGGGATCATAATTAGATGCAACAAAGGAGGAAAACAAGGTACTTCAAACTTGACAAAGTCCAAAGCAGTCACCAACAATGGAACCAAGTTTTTTTTCCACAGAGATGCACAACACATGATATACTGATAAATTACCAGTTAACAAACTCAACTGGTCAAATATTCAAAACTAAAGAAGCATATTACAAGAAGCACCTCTTCTCCAATGATGGTGATGTTTGGATGAGTTTGCAAGGCACACTCCAATGTAATGTGAGAAGCTGCACGTCCCATAAGCCGGACAACTGCAGGAAACACAGATTATGAGCAAGCATTGCTTGGATAATCAGTAATGTGTATAACATGCTTGAGCACATTTGAGCAAGTATAGAAAAAGCAAATTCCTGATAGCCCATTGCAATTAAGACAGGATCAGTTCTCAGTTGTGTAGTTGCAAAGAAAATAAAGATGTCTGGATAACAATTATAATGGAACTACAGGGAAAATAGAGAAGTTAGTGGCAGTTCATGTTCTAGTGCTTGTTGAGGGAAAATGATAGCATGATTTAAATAGCCATCTGCACAATTCAATATCTGAGGACACTCATCAAATGCAATTAGCTAATATTAGTATTTATCTTCACTATGGATTCATTAAACAGATAATAGGAATTTATTTGAAAAAGAAAATCAATGTACAAACTTACAGTGATAATATTTTCCAGTTGATCGAGCATCAACCATGACATTTCCAATCATTTCTGCATATATCTGCATGAACCACATATATTATTAACATTCTATTGTGTGAAGCTGGTAACAAAAAGGATATCAAACTATTAATGGAATTAGGATTAGTTGCAACCTCATCCCATTATAACAATATTGATAACACAGGCAAGATAAGGTGACAATACATGCTATAGAATCGTAAATGTCCAAAAATTGTTAAACAGAAATGCAAATTGCGTACAATGTTAAGAAAGAATCAATAAAATCTCATGTTTACGTAATGTATTAGGAAACATATGCTGTCAAAGATATGTATTCCTATTGTAACTCTTATTCCAGAATTAGCTTAGCACAATATAGGAAAATAATCTTGTATATAATGTAGCTGTGACAGACTCAATTGATAAGCAACAGGGTTGGCAATCTTTTTTTTTTCTCTGAAATTCACATGGTATCAGAGCTCGGTTTACCCTAGCTCTCCTTCTCTTTTTCTTTCTCTGCCTCTGCCTCAAACTTCTGCTTCAATTTTTTGCCGATTGTTCACTACCATGGAACGTGAGCAATTTTCTAAAGAAGGCAGGAATAATGCCTTTGATCCTTTTTTTCTCTACCATTCCGATCATCCGGGATTGGTGCTTGTTTCCAAACCTCTCAATGGTGATAACTACTCTACTTGGTGCAGATCTATGACAATCTCTTTAAATGCTAAAAATAAATTGGGATTTATAGATGGGACAGTACAAATACCATCAGCCACCAACCAACCGGACGATCATGCTTTATGGAAAAGATGCAATGACATGATTTTATCATGGATTCTCAACTCAATTACACCAGAACGTGTCGACAGTGTTATATATTCGACTACAGCACAAGAAGTTTGGGAGGATCTTCGAGATCGTTTTTCTCAAAGTAACGCTCCTCGTATTTTTCAGATTGAGAGAGACATAGCTTGTGTTTCTCAAGCTCAGATGACAGTTGCGACATACTATACAAAGCTGAAAGGATTGTGGGATGAATTGGGATCTTATAACGGAACTGTTTGCTCTTGTGGAGCAGATCATAAGCGACGACAATTGATGCAATTTCTCATGGGATTAAATGAATTTTACAAGGCAATTCGGGGGCAGATTCTACTGTTGAATCCTTTACCTGATGTTCGTCAGGCTTATGCTTCCATTGTTCAAGAAGAAAAGCAACGTAGCTTAGGTGATACACATGATGCAACAGAAACCGCAACCATGGTGGTTCAACGAAATGCACCCACAGCTCTGGCTTTTCGATCAGGTCAAGGGGTTTCCTCCCGCTCCAATTCTTTTAATCGTAAGCCACTACACTGCACATACTGTGACAATGATCATATGCGAGATACATGTTGGAAATTACATGGATATCCACCAGGTCACCCAAAGCACAAAGCCAGTAGATTCAACAAGTCTGGAAGTCGTCAACATTACAACAAACCTGCACAACCTTCAGCTAATTACATCAAGGAACGTCCCACGATGGAAGAGAAGCATTTAGTGATGAATGGACTCTCTGATTTACAGTTCCAGCAAATATTGTCTATCATGAACAATACCGGAAATGCTCAAACCACTGTTCCTCAAGCCAATGCTGCGGCCACCACTCCAGGTTTGTTACAAACACCAGTTATTATGCCAAGTCGATTGATTCTCGACAGTGGTGCCACTGACCATATCACTTCTTCTCCGAATCTGCTTGTCGATAATCGGCAGAACACTATTTTGCCACCAGTTATTATGCCGAGTGGAGAATAGGCTCCAATTACGTCTATTGGGACTTTACATTTGAATTCTGTTATTTCTCTAAAAAATGTGCTTGGTGTGCTATCTTTTAAGGTGGATTTGATGTCTATAAGTCGAATTACAAGAGGACTTAATTGTTCAGTAACCTTTTTTCCCTATTAGTGTGTTTTACAGGACTTGGCGACGAAGACGACGATTGGTTTGGGTAAACAACGAGGCAGACTTTATTACTTGGTTGCATTAGCATCAACACCACCAACACCACCAGCACCAAAATACCAACCCTCTGCATCTGCTGCCATTGCTACCCAATCATCTCGTTCTCATGTCATCTCCTCCACTGATTTGTGGCATCGCCGATTAGGGCATTTATCTTCCTCTAGATTACATTTTATGGCAAAAACTTTACTCAATTTTCCTTTTAAATTTCAAGATGCTTGTGATATTTGTGCAGTTTCAAAACAATGTCGTCTTCCTTTTTCTGCTAGTTCAATTTCCTCTATTCGACCATTTGAATTAATTCATTGCGATATTTGGGGGCCTTATAAAATTCCTTCTTTTTCTGGTGCTAAATATTTTTTGACAATTGTGGATGATTACTCTCGATTTACATGGGTATTTTTTATGCATCACAAATATGAAACACAAAATTTACTCATCAATTTCTTTTCCTTCGTCAAAACTCAATTTAATGCATCCATCGCAAATATTCGCGTCGATAATGGGGGGGAATTTTTTTCTATGCAGAATTTTTTCCGCCAACATGGCACAACTTATCAACACTCTTGCGTTTATACGCCCCAACAAAATGGGGTCGTCGAGCGTAAACATCGTCATATCCTTGAGTCTGCACGTGCTCTTCGTTTTCAAGCTCACCTCCCCTTGCATTTTTGGGCAGAATGCGTTCTTACTGCTGTCCATTTAATCAATCGTTTGCCCACACCACTTCTTTCCCATAAAACCCCTTTTGAAAAACTTTACAACAAGGTTCCAAATTACTCCCATCTCAAAGTTTTCGGTTGCCTTGCATATGCTATTGAAGTGCGCGCTACACATAAATTTGCTCCTCGAGCTGCACGTTGTGTTTTTCTCGAGTACCCAGTCGGCCAAAAATCTTATAAACTTTACAACCTTACCACCTATAAATTTCTCACCAGCCGTGACATTGTCTTTCATGAACACATTTTTCCCTATCAATTACCCTCTACCGTTCCTGCACCTCTCATACCATCAACTGAATCCACAACTGCCACACCAGTCATTCCCCTTTCCATCTCCGATCTTCCTTCAGCAGACTTCCCAGTCTCCTCTTCAGCGTCTTCCACTCCAGTCCCTTCGTCATCTCCCTCCAATGTGCCCCTGTCACCACCTATCCTTCCTGTGCAGCCTCTGCGTCGTTCCCAGCGGCATCATGGCCCTCCCCGTGCTCTGCGTGATTATGTTTGCAACCAAGTAACGTCTCCCAAACCAACGCTGCCTTCATCGTCCAGTCCCACCACAGGTACAAGGTATCCTCTTTGTAATTTTCTTTCTTATCACCGCTACTCACCGCAGCACAGGTCCTTTGTTGCCACCATTAGTCAGGACATTGAGCCTCGCTCATACACTGAAGCTGCCTCCCTTCCACAATGGCATAATGCCATGCAATCCGAGCTCACGGCATTGGAAGATAACCAGACTTGGTCCCTCACATCTCTCCCTCCTAGCAAGACTGCCATTGGATGTCGCTGGATATACAAAACCAAACGCCATTCAGATGGCACCATTGAGCGTCATAAAGCTCGGTTAGTGGCCAAGGGTTACACACAGCTGGAAGGTATTGATTTCCATGACACATTCTCTCCTACTGCCAAAATGATTACCGTCCGCTGTTTATTGGCTTTAGCAGCAGCACATAATTGGTCCCTCCATCAGCTAGATGTACACAATGCCTTCCTTCATGGTGATCTTTATGAAGAAATTTATATGTGTCTACCTCCTGGTCTTCAGCGACAGGGGGAGAACTTGGTATGTCGCCTCAACAAGTCGTTGTATGGATTAAAGCAAGCGTCTCGCCAATGGTTTGCTAAATTCTCTGCAGCTATTCAAGTTGCCGGATATGTTCAGTCTAAAGCAGATTATTCATTGTTCACATGTTGCAATGGTAAATCTTTTACCGCATTATTGATATATGTTGACGACATTCTCATCACAGGTAATGACCTTAAGGCTATATCCACTCTCAAGAACTTTTTGCATGGTCGTTTTCGCATTAAGGATTTGGGTGATTTGAAGTATTTTCTGGGCATTGAGGTCTCTCGATCAAAAAAGGTATTTCTATCTCACAATGGAAATACGCTTTGGAAATTCTGAAGGATAGTGGGGTTTTGAGTGCTAAACCCGTGAATTTTCCTATGGAACAAAACACAAAACTCTCTGATGCAGGTGACTTGCTTAAAGATCCATCTCAGTATAGAAGACTTGTGGGGCGCCTAATCTACTTGACTATTACACGACCGGATATCATGTATTCTGTACATGTGGTAAGTCGGTTTATGCATGCCCCACGCAAACCGCACATGGAGGCTGCCTTGCGTGTGTTGCGTTACCTAAAAGGTGCTCCAGGTCAGGGTTTGTTTTTCTCTTCTCAAAATGGTATGTCTCTGCGAGCTTTTTGTGATTCAGATTGGGCTGGTTGCCCAATGACTCGAAGATCAACTACAGGTTATTGTGTTTTTTTGGGTTCTTCGCTTGTTTCTTGGCCGACGAAAAGACAGAAAACAGTGTCACTCTCCTCAGCAGAAGCCGAATACAGAGCTATGACAGGTACATGCTGTGAGTTATCTTGGTTACGATCATTGTTGAAAGATCTACAGATATTGCACCCAAAACCAGCATTACTGCACTGCGATAACAAAGCAGCTTTACACATAGCAGCTAATCCAGTTTTCCATGAAAGAACCAGACATATAGAAATGGATTGTCACTTCATTCGGGAAAAAATACAGGATGGTTCGATCACGACTGAATTTGTTTCTTCAGCAGAACAACTTGCGGATGTCTTCACTAAACCATTGGGAAAAGAGAGCTTCTCCACCATGATTCGCAAGTTGGGAGTTCTTGACATCCACTCTCCAACTTGAGGGGGAGTGTTAAGAAAAAATCAATAAAATCTCATGTTTACGTAATGTATTAGGAAACATATGCTGTCAAAGATATGTATTCCTATTGTAACTCTTATTCTAGAATTAGCTTAGCACAATATAGAAAAATAATCTTGTATATAATGTAGCTGTGACAGACTCAATTGATAAGCAACAGAGTTGGCAATCCTTTTTTTTTCTCTGAAATTCACACGTACAAGCAATAATATGGCAACCAATTCAATAGGGTCCAGCATAATACTGTCAGTAGTATTGCCTGTCACAGTTAAATGTGCGGAAAAGATGTCAATGAAATGGGACAACTCAAGCATGGTGGGCAAGGCAGGTGTCAATGGAAAGTGCAAAGACACAGGCACATATTTGTGTGTAAATATGTATTGCACAAAAATGTGTGCATACTGTATGGTTACATACAATTTAAGACCATGAGTAGCAAAATTGAGATTCTACAAAATCCAGAATTAAAGGGTCAAGCTTTGGGAAATTTGCATTAGTTTAATGAAAGTTGTGATATATTAACATTTTTAAGAGAGTTAATTAAATGAAATAAATAAGGTTAAAAGTAACAAGTGTTGCTCAATCATATTCGTAATCTGTAAGGTTTTATATACAGAGATAAGATGCCATGCTTCGAACAAGGAATTTCCATCCAATCACATACAATTTTCAAGCAAATTTTAATGAAAGACTACAATCAAGTAATTCCAACAACTAGATTCGTAATGCACAACATAAGGAAAACGTGATATCGCAGCATTTTGATTCAAATAGGAAAGAATATTTATACTCACCTTGCAAGCAGTATCAAATCCAAAACTGGTAGGAACCTCCTTGCATTTCAAATCACCATCAAAAGAAGTAACAACCAAATCAGAAATCACGTTCCGCTTAAGAAACATATGCACATTCAATAACTAAAGAAAACAATGTTTAAGACAACTTTCACATAGTACACACCCTTCAAATTGCATTGATCATTTAATCTACCAAACATTACAACCTATTTAATAATTCAACATCTAAACCAACTACTCCTCTTCATAAAACAATTATCCATGCACACACCCAAAGAAATTCGACCACAAAAATCAACAACCTTACTTACTAACTCAAAACAATCCCACGTTCAAATAAAAACATAAAAAACCACAACTTTACCTGGTTTCTGTAAGGATAGATATAATCAGCATTCAATTCAACATATTTGCACTTCATGATCCCAGCCGGACCTCCCCTAAATCCATACAACACACTTCCTTTCGCCTGATCCTCCAAATAATCTACACCGCCACCACAACCAACCAATCACAAACCACAAACCATACACAACAATATCAACTCATAAAAACAACAATCAGAACCATCTAGGTGGTGGCTCAGTGGTAAGAGCTTGGGACCAAGAGATTTGCTCTCTCTGTGGTCTCAGGTTCGAGTCCTGTGGTTGCTCATATGATGGCCACTAGAGGCTTACATGATCGTTAACTTCAGGGCCCGTGGGATTAGTCGAGGTACGTGCAAGCTGGCCTGTACACCCAAGTTAAACTAAAAAAAAAACAATCAGACCCATTAACATGGCTTACCGTAGATTCCATAAATAACATTATAGCCACCAGGTATAGTATATATATTAGATAGATGACCCTTGCTATATCGTGGATGGCCTATTTTTTAAAAAAAGCTAAAAAAAAACCTTCATGCTAAACTTAGAATTTAAAAATTTTTAGAAAATTTGGTTATTCAGTCAACCGAGTTTAATAACTTTAGCTAATCTAATAATGCTTTTAAAAAAATGACAATAAATAAACTAAATTAATAAAAAATTAACATACATGATATAAAAAAAGTGATAATAGAAAAAGATTCGAATCAACTCCGGTTAACCTATTGAATCTGTAACTCTGGACATAAAATTGAGATAATCTCAAAGAAAGAAAAGTGAAAAAAATAATAGAGATTAATTCATAACCAACCAAATGTTAGAAAATGAAATTTAAAAAAAATACTCTAAAAAAATAAAAGTTTACTAAAGCTAACTTTCTAAATTCATGACCCCGGTTATGAGACTGACAACACATTATAGAAGACAAATCTATAATTAATTTGGAATCTGATGCAACAAGGATTCAACCCGTTGATCAAAACACGTTTCCCAATAATTAATTTGGGGGCTAAATTTGATAATTTAGGCTATTTGGTTTTGGACTGTATTTTTAGGTTTGGTTTAAGTATATATATATATAAAAACAATAACTAGGTTTATCAACATTTAAATTAATCTAAAAACTAAAATGCGTTGGTGAATATTGTGCAGCTGAAACTATTCACCCCTCATAAAAAACTGTGAATTTAGATTTTTTAAAATTCATTTTGGTCCTTAAAAATTTATTTTGGGAGATTTCATCTTGATTGAAGGCCAATTAATTTAGATTTCTTAGAAAATATTGGAATTGAAAGAATAGAAACCAAAATTAAAAACACACCAAACATGAGTAGTGTGCCAGAAGTTTCACGAAAGATATACTTTGGTTATCTAACTTTAAAAATAACATAAATTATATGATTTCGGTGCCTCAATTTTTTTTAAATTCAATTTTGATATAAAAAGTTTATTTTTATTATTTCTTAGTTCTTGGTTGAGAAAGGAGAGAGAAAAGTCATTATATTCCAGCAATAGTGAGAGAAAAATATCATTGACATAGATTTAGACCACTAAAATAATCGATGTTTGTGTCAAATGGTTTCATTTGATGAAAGAAGTTTATATTAGGTTTTTTTACCCTTAAAGTTCATGAAAAAAAAAACATCTAAGATTGGTTTGATTTTTGGTTTTGGGTTAATTTTGGTTTTTGGGATAAGTTTTTAGTTTTTTGAGGCCATAGATAAGTTTATCACGATTTCTAAGGTGTTTTGGGTTAAAAAACGAGTTTTGGGTCAAAAATATTTAAGCCTTGATTCTTTGGCCACTACAGTGTCTGAAATCTAGGAAAATTAGACGATGCATTGTTTGATTATTTTTCAAAAAAATTTGATGTTGTTTGCCCGGTTGCGCGGGCCCTGACGAAATGGGCCAGGCCCAACAATGCCTAACCTTTGTTTTTTTTTTCTAATTTTTTTAAATTAATGCTTTTTTATATGTTTTTTTTCCTCTATTTTTTATTTATATTTAGATTAATACCCATTATCTCATTCATTTTGTTTAAATAGCCTCTTTTAAATAATGATTATTTTTTTGTTATGCATTTAAATTTTAAAGAGTTTTTCTGATTCATATATAATTTTTAATCTATTGTATAGACAAAAATTATTTTTGAAGATGAAAAAAATTATTTTGAGATAATATTTATAATATGTGCAACATTACATAGTGTTTTTGTTTTCTATTTTATTTTATTCAATCAATTTAATTTGTGTCTCTATTTCTATTATCGTTTGCATGAATAAAAAATTATTTTAATAAATAAATTTAGCATACACAACTAGATAAATGTCTCGGCTTGCGAGATTAAATATTTTGATCCATATCTGTCTCTTAATTTTTCTATTTTTATTTTTAGTTATTGCTTTTTTTTTCAATTATTAACACACATAGTTCTTGATATATTTAATTACATGTATACATAAACTTTTTAATTTTCACTTAATTGTTTATAACTACAAAAATATGTTAAAAAAGGTTGTGTATATATATATTTTTTATTTGAAAAATAAATATCTAATCCATGACGAAGCACGAGTCAAATATCTAGAAATATCTAGTTATATGTAAAAACTTAAAAATAAGGATTTTGAACTTGATTTTTTTTAAAAAATATCTACATGTTAAAACCTATTCATCTAAATTTGGTTAGTGGTGGGTGTTTATCGGGTTCAAGTTGTAAGGCCCAAACTTTTGGCCCAAACCTAAACTCAAGTCAGCCCAAACCCAACCTAAGTTAACCTAGGTATTTAAGGAAGAGTTGCAAGAGAATTACTTTTCTCTCTTCTAATTCTTGTAACTGCCGTGACCCTCCTCTTCTCAAACCTAAGATTTTAGTTTTTGATCTTGAGTTTTCGGTTCATGAAAGGTGGAAGTAGCAAGTAAGTGGTTCTCTTTCATATTACTTTCGATTATAGTTTGTTTATGAAATGATTAAAGAAGAGATTAGGGTGTTCTGAGACTTAGCGTAGGTAGGGTGTCCTTTCGACACTACTCCTGTGTTGCCGGTCATAGACCCGGGATTCAGGTCGTGACACAAGTCAAGTCATCATCCTTGCTAGTATATAATTTAATTTATTTAGGTGGAATGATGAATTTTCGCTTTAGTTTTTTGATATTTATTTTTCACATAACATATCAAAATAATAAAAAAATACTAAAAAAATTTCATTCATAGCTAAAATTTCAAAATTGGAGGTTCAGTCTTACAAAGTAAGAGAATAGTGGTATGTTCATAAATTTATTGTAATGCTACAACCAACATTACTATCAAAATCTCAGTCAGAATAGTTAAAAAATAATTCAACATTGGAGGTTGAATTATTCAGTGCTAGGTGGTTTTTACAGATCCCACTCATGGAGTTGATGCTTGAACTATCATTACTATATATTTGAATAGAACTTGTAAACAAACTATTCACTTGGAAATGACTCTTGAAGTTTCAATGCACCAATGTTTTAGATGTTTAGGGTTCAGAATTGCTAGCCAAGTTTAGATAACTAGATTCATCATTTTGCATATTGAACGGACCAAGTTTCAAGAAAAATGTTCTGTCCCTCCTGAATAAGAGAAGAGGGGACCAGTGTCAAGAACTCTGTGGTTAAATTAACACCCATTTTACAAGAATTGCTGGCTTTCTTTGTTACTTATTGCACATATCAGAACATTGCATTATTTGGAATTCTTACAATGTACAAACCAAGAACTCATCACATCATTCTTATAGACATCATACTTTTTTTTTTTTTTTGATTATCGTGGGTGTCCGGGCCAGCTTGCACGCACCTCGACTAATCCCACGGGCCCTGAAGTTAACGACCATGTAAGCCTCCAGTGGCCATCATATGAGCAGCCACAGGGTTTGAACCTGAGACTTAAGAAGGAGCAAACGCCTTAGTCCCAAGCTCTTACCACTAGACTACCACCTAGATGGTGGTAGTTGCTTACAGATTGGACCAAATGACCAATACTTGTGCCCACCTTTACGTACACAGCCAGGCATCAGATTTCAGAAAATGGAAAGGATTTAGTGTAGGATAATTACGTGTCGGATATGTCATGGAAAGTGGGTATCAGTGGTTTCGACTCGACAACATTTGAAAGAGATCCAAGGTATAGCTGGAATATGTTTAATGAAGGGAATTTTCAGGAGCAAGTTGTAAGTTTTTGATAGTGATGGATAAAGAGGGAAATAAGATAGTGCAAAGATGCCAACTGGGATAAAAGAGACTGCATATAGAGTAATTTTTGTCCAGCTTTCCTTGCTGTAAATCATCAGAATGATTGTTGCTCCAAACGCTACCATCATCATTGCCACAGAGAGAAACAGAAATGTGAAGCCTACCATCAACTTATTAGGAAGTGTATGCTTGAAATCTTTAAATCGAAACGGGGATGTTAGGATAGAGAGGAAAGTAACAACTGATGTCAAAGCGAACGTAAGGGAGAGTACATCTGTCACGGTGAAAACCACAAAGAATGGTTTGTTGACGAGAACAGGAACACCAGTGCTCTGATTCGGACCTCCTGGAACCGTGTAGGCCGCAGCAAAGGCAACGGTGGCAATGAGAACTGCTACCACAGAACATCCTTCTGCTGTTGTCTTTAGCCATTCTTTGGCTAAATTGCGAAGTTCAGAATTTGCAGTAATGAAATACCCTTCTGCTGTGAGCTTCATATTGTTCTGGTGATTCAGGAAATGGGATGGAGTGACTTCTTTGACGCGCTGCGTTCTCACATGGATAACAAAGAGAACATGTCTATCAAGTTTTCTTAAAAGAAAAGAATTATAGAATTAGACCATTAATTTTTTTTATTTATTTCTTCTTATAAATCATACATAAATTACTTTTTAAGATGAATTATTATGTAAACTCACCCTGCCATATTCCTGTAATACGTCTACTCCAACCGCTTCAGGATTCAAGATTAGTATGACAATAAAAAAATATTGTGCTTCCCGTGAATTATGTGTATGATAGATATGCATAGCAGGAAGGTAAAAGTCTAAAAAGTGCACCTCAAACCAGAGTAATTCTTCCTGTAAGAGGAATGCAGGGCCTTCCATCTTCTCATCAGATATAAAATCCTTTCGTTTCCTTCCGACGGTGTGTAGAATGGAATTCCCATCACCATCAATCTTCCTTGTCAGCCTCTTCATAGGCACGTCCATTCCTTTCACAAGCTCGAAAATCTTCTTTTGGCGGTATTTGATTGCTACATGCAATACATTGCGCCCTTCGTCATCAATGTGTTCGACTGCCTGGGGATATAGCTTGAGTATTTCTTCAACAATCTCCACACAGCCTGCCTTTGTAGCCAAAATCAAAGGAGTTTCTCCAAGACTTTCCTCTTTGTCTAGAATTTTATTAAACAAATGTACTTCTTGCCGTTCTTGGCCGCCCTTTTCTCCGTACTTATGGATTTTAGGCTTGCTCTGGTCGATGCTAGAATACGTAAGCTCCCAGGAGGTATCTTTTCTGACTAAAAACTTGGCAAGCTCCACAGCTGATCTATGCAGTTGTTTTTGCTTTTGAACCTTTTCCCTCCATACTGAACTTCCATATGATTTTGCTTTCAAGGAAATAAGTTAGTCGCAAATGGTTAGTTGCATATAAATTCTGTGATGTAATGTAAGAATGAGTTTATTATGCAGAAACAAGGCAATTTACATCATGGTTGTTAAAAGGATTGACAGAAATATCTAAGAATGTTACATTTTTTTTATATGAGAAGTGCCATAATCACATTGGTTTCATTGATTCAGTGAAAACTGGAAGGGTAGTGATCATACTTCCATACCTAAATTAATGAATCCTTCTTCAGGCTCTAGTTTAAAAGCTGATGGGTTGCATGATAAAAGCTGAAGACCAGTCATACCATCGGCATCTTTTTGGCCCATTAAATGCGTGTAGTCCAACGCAATTCGGTATGCCAAATCTGTGGCCCAACGTAATTTGTATGAAAGAAAACATTTCAGCATCAGAATACCAACTTCATATGTTGAAACAAAATTGACTTGCAGATGGGGGGAAGAAATGAATTTATAATTGACAATGCTTTACCAAAATGCAGAGAAAGAATGGCCATGTGAAGGATAGTGGTTTTATCACTTCTCTGTACATAGAATTGCAAACCAGATTCATCATATCCAGAGACTTTAGCAGCTAGAAAGTTGAACATATCAGTTTTTCCATACCGGGCCGCACGAAAGAGAGCCGTCTCCCCATTGTGGTTGCGCATGCCTAACAATCCAGGGGCTCTCTTCAGAAGTTTATCTGCAATAGCAACAGTATGGTTGCTTGTGGCAGTCTCATGGAGGATTGTGTTTCCTACACCATTTTGGCGAGTCAACTTGTCGAGATTATGGCTAGGCAACTCATCTAGTAAATTTTCTACCAGAGATGCTTCTTTGGCATATGTAGCCATGTGAAGTACTGTATCGTCGTTTACTGTTATTACGTGCAATGCATGATCCTGAATTTTTTGGCAGAGTTCTGCAACTCTCTTCTTGTTTCCTTTCATGAGAGCATAGTACAAGTTTCCGTTTATTTTCTGTTTATGATCGATTTCAATGGTACCAGGAGACATCAAGGGTTCCATGTAGAAGGGAGGGGGTAATTTTTTCCTTGAAAAAAAATAAAATTAAAATCGCTATGCCAATCCTCAATAATAACCTTCTCCTTTATATCAGAATTCTACTATCATTCAACAGGATCCTGTTAATCTTGACGAGTACACTTACAAAGTATAATATTCTAGCTACCTCTCCTATTCTAAAGCTGTATCCAGAGCTTTTGACTTCATGACTGCATTTGGATTATCAATCATCTTTACTTGTGGTAGAGTTAGAATCTTGAACTTTTCCTTGATTTATTATTGCACAGTTATGATCACTAACTAGCTATATAGTTTTGCTTCATGTGCTAATTGGCACTTTATTGAAAATAAACCTTGCTTTATATATGCCTTTAGCTGGTGCTTCTCCATGTTTAGTGGAAGGAGGAATAACCTTTGTGTTGATTCATGGAATTAAATTCCTACTTTGTGTCATAAACATTCCCATGTTATGCACGCCAGGCTTACAACTCATAGTTAATTGGGAATAATCTTAGCTTTGCCTATAGTAGTATATTAGCATCTAATCCGAGGGACGAAGTCGAACTTTCTTCCCTCAGTGAAATGCTATCCCCAAGGCCCACATCCTGCAGTTTGATTGAATTGAGTGTAGATTTAAAGGAAACGTTTTGGAGAATTCGTTTTCTTAACGTTAGATGAATATTTCATAGTATGAATATTTTTGTAAATCTTGTCAAGTTAATTTAGAGAATTAAAGATAAAAAAAAATATTATTTTTTAAAATGAAACATCCTTTTAATATAAGTTATATCCCTCTATATATAAAATGATTATTTCTTTTAATAACTTCTCTAAATATTTAGATTAGGCCATTTTTAATGGGTGGACCAAATCTAACCCAATAATCAACATTAAGTATAATCTAATTAAACACATGTAGTCATGACACAAATTCAGTAGCAAGAGAGCCAAATGGTGCAGCAGATTGGCAACAGGTATAGCTGACTAAACATGATGATCAGGCATAAGTTGCTCACTGGAAATCAAAATTTTAGGCATAAGTCATCCTGTTTTAGTTTGCAAAAATAGAAAGAAGAACCAGATGCAGCACCAGGGCAGGATCAATTCAACTTAAAGGAGCGGCATTGATCAACAATATCACTCTGTTGGTTATTTAAATATTGGTGTTGATTTTTTTATATAATAATCGATTGATTTATTAATGAAATAACCATTCAGATAATAACAGAGAGAAACACAATGAATTTTAAGAAAACTAAAAAAAAAAAAAAAGATTGGAAACAAATCCAATTACAATATATTAGTAATAAATCTAAGCTTCATTCTTTGCAAGCGTGTTGCTTCCATCTACGTTTACCTGGATCACCAACAAGGATAGTCTTCACTCATCATAAATTAGTTTAAATATGATTATTGAAATCCTTACAATTATCAACAACTCAATAACGTGCTGCACAATGTTAACAATAATACATATTATCATCCATGTATGGTATTTCATGGAATGCGGGACTCTGAGGTTTGGACTTGACAACATTTTAAACATTTGGACATCATCATACAAGGTTTGGATAGAACAAGTTTAGTTAGAGGAAAGTTTTCGAGCAAATATTTGTAAGTTTTCGATAGTGAGGAATATAGAGGAAAATAAGATAGCGCGAAGATGCAAACTGGGATAAAAGAGACTGTGTATAGAGTAACTTTAGCCCAATTTTCCTTATTGTATATCGTCAGAAAGATTGTTGATCCAAATGCTACCATCATCATAGCCACGGAAAGGAACAGAAATGTGAAGCCTGCCATCAACTTATTGGGAAGGGTATGCTTGAAATCTTTAAATCGAAATGGCGATGAGAGGATGGAGAGAAATGTCACAACTGATGTCAAAGCAAAGGTAAGAGATAGTACGTCCGAGACAGTGAAAACCACAAAGAACGGTTTATTAACGAGGACAGGAACACCGGTGCTCTGATTTGGACCTCCTGGAACTGTGTAGGCTGCTGCAAAGGCGACTGTAGCAATCAGAACAGCCACAACCGAAGATCCTTCTGCGGTGCTCTTCATCCATTCTTTCGCTGAGCTGCGAAGTTCAGAGTTTGCAGTAATAAACAAACACTCTGCAGAGAGGTTCTGACTGTTATGGTGGCTTATGAAATGAGGTGGAGTGACCTTTTCGACTCGCTGTATTCTCGCACGCAATAAAAAACAGACATGTCAATCACTGAATTTTTCCAAAGAAAATAAGCATTAGACCATTAATATTTTCTTTCTTCTTTTCTACAGTATGTGGAAATGCAATGCAAATTCGTCAAGTTTGTTTCATTTGCTTAAAGATTCAAGAGTAGTGCAGCATTATAAAAAATATGTCTGTGTGTGAATCATATGTTGATGCTAAAAGTCTAAAAATGCACCTCAAACCATAGCAACTCTTCTTGTAATAGGAATGCAGGGCCTTCCATCTTCTCAGATACAAAATCCTTTCTCTTTATACCAACAGTGTGCAGAATAGAATTCCCCTCGTTATCAATCTTTCTTACCAGTCTCTTCATGGGCACTTCCATTTTCGTCACAAGCTCGAAAATCTTTAACTCTCTGTATTTGATTGCCACATGCAACACATTGCGACCTTCGTCGTCAACATGTTCAACTGCTTGAGGGTAAAGCCTGAGTATTTCTTCCACTATCTCCACAATGCCTGACTTGGTAGCCAAAATCAAAGGAGTTTCACCAACATCATCCATTCTCTCAGGAATTCTAGCAGCCAAAGACATCCCTTCTTGCCCACCTATCTCTCCATATCTGTGTATTTTAGGCTTGCTCTGGTCAATGCTAGAATAAGTAACTTCCCATGAGGTATCATTTCTAGATAAAAGCTTGGCAAGCTCTACAGCTGATTTATATTTATCCTTTTGATTTTGAACCTTCTCCTGCCAAGCTGTGCTGCAACAGGATTTAGCTATCCAAGGAATAAAGCAAGTCAGCAACATACATACCTAACTTTAGGCTCCTGAACACAATATAAATAAAAATTATCTAAAAGGATGAATTATTTTGCAGAGAGATGGAAAATACGTGACTGTAAGAAGATTAAGCTATGTACAACTGTACGATAATCTTATTATTTCAAGTGCGAAAAATTCAGAGAAAAAGAAGGAAATTTGCAGCACATTATTCCTATATGAAGATAAAGGAAGGATTGTTCAAGTGTCATAATCTTGACAAGAAAGAAGTGCACTATAGTATTAGCTGTTCTGAATGTGATTAGCAAAATGGAAGTGAGCTTGTATACATACCTAACTTAATGAATCCATCTTCAGGGTCTTGTTTAAAGGCTGACGGGTTGCATGAAAGAAGTTGAAGACTCGTCATCCCATCACCGTCTTTTTCGCTGATTAAATGTCTGTAGTCCAATGCAATTTGGTATGCCAAATCTGTTTTTTTCATTAAAATTGTACCAGAGAGAAGTTTTTGTTTTAGGGCAGCAAAATAAAAACTTCAGCATGCCTCAGAATTGAGATTTTATTTAATTCCACCAAACATAACATACAGAAGTGCCCAAGAAATGAACTTGTGATTTATAATGCTTACCGAAGTGTTCAGAAAGAATTGCAATGTGGAGGATAGTGGTTTTATCACTTCTCTGAACATAAAATTGCAGACCTGCTTCATCGTATCCAGAGACTTTAGCAGCTGGAAAGTTGAACATATCAGTTTTTCCGTACCGAGCTGCACGAAACAGAGCCGTCTCCCCATTGTGGTTGCGCATACCTAACAGTCCGGGGGCTCTCTTTAGCAGTTTATCTGCAACAGCAATCGCATGGTTGCTAGTGGCAGTCTCATGGAGAATTGTGTTTCCCACTCGATTTTGTCGGGTCAACTTGTCGACATGATGATCAGGCAACTCATCTAGTAATTTTTCCACCAAGGCTGCTTCTTTAGCATACGTAGCCATGTGGAGAACAGTATCATCATTCACTGTTATTACGTGCAATGCATGATCTGGAATTCTTTGGCAGAAATCTACAACATCCTTCTTGTTGCATGTCACTAGAGCCTTATACAGACGTCCATTGATTTTCTGTTTGGTATCAAGAACATCAGCATTGCAGGAACCCATCAGTGGCTGAAACATTCTGAATAGGGAGGTGGCTTCTCTCTTTTTTTGGCCTTATTATCCTTTGATTCTTTTGATTTTGAAGACAAAGTAATATTGTTGTTCTAGCCCTCAATAATGAATTGCTCTGCCCATTTTATGTCAAAATCCCGCTTTTTCTACGCCTAATCTTGTCCATATCGGCCAATACACAAAGTACCTAGCTTTTTATTACAATAAATGTAAATGCTGGGTCATACTTTTCAAAGAGTAATTGTCTTTGTGAAACATCACTTTGATGATAGAAATCTGCTTTATCCCTTAATCGAATACTTCTCTTTTCTTTTCTTTTTATATGGAAGTCTTTGATAGAATTTTAGCACTATCTTTGTCCATCCTTTTTTTCATTAGTGCAATCCCATCCAAAAGCAGCACGTTTTGCACGTCATGCTTTACAGCTAATTAGGAATAATATTTGCTTACATAGTACAAATTCTTTCTTTAATTTCATTACTGCAATGGCGCGTTCCACGCTTAGCTTTACATCTTGATTTAACTATATTCTATACTATATGCAACCCTTTTGTTCTTCAGAATAGGGCCAGCACGTATCAGGCTGCCAATGTAATTCCAGACGCATAGCACATAGCTGTGGTACCGCGGAGATATATGCATGCTCAAACGCAGAAAAATTCAACACCATTAGTAGTAACTGTTGAGCAGAAGTAAAAAGATTATTGACTTGATAATACGTGTACGGTTTGAATTTCATTCCACCTTTGATGGATTCTTTGCTCTTTTAAACAAATTCACACAGCATGCAACTTTATGCTCTGTGATGGATAACGCAGCCAAACTCAATCAGAATAAGAATTAAAGAATGAAGAAGATAGAGTTTCAGAAAAATGGTCCGCAACAAGAATCCTAACTATTCCTCATATCACTCAATAATTACAACATATCCACTTTTGACTATCCAAAACCCCTTACCTCTCCGCACACATATACTTCCCCCTTAGGCAATACTGATAATTAGGAATAATCTTTGCTTACACTGTACAAATTAGGAATAAGGGGTGTCTACAACATATCTTCTAAAGATAAAACTCAAAAACTAAAGCACTTACACAGCATGGTATAAATGGAAATCGAAACATGTACCAGTCAATAATAAGTTGCAAATTATTGCACTTTTTTTTTTTATTAATCATATATAGTTGTATAGTTGGCAATCCATAATGATTGGGCTAGTTATCATCTATAGTGTCAGCCAACAACGCTCACAGTGCTGGTCTTCAGGAATACTGATGCTGTATAGTTAGGACTCTATGCTGATCTTCAGGAATACTGATTCTGTTAGGACTCTAGTGTTTGAATTTGAATTAATCTTTTGTTATCATGTTGTTAGGAAAGCTTATCCTGTGTTCTTGTTCATTCTTCATGGCTGTGTGTGTGTGTATCCTCATTGAGTTAATAAGAAGACAACTTTACAAGGCATTCTATCGTTTATATGGTATCAGAGCATCTTTAATTTTTTTTTTTCCCATCATCTTTCTCATCATGACTAATCCCAACAACACCAGCCACTTTCACACCAGCCTGCCCAACCTAGTGACCATCAATGTCACGGCACAGGCTCCTCTCAAGCTCACCAGCTCAATTATTGGTCCTGGAAGCTGCAATTCTAAAATCTTTTTATAGGTTATGATCTCCAAGGGTTCGTTGATGGAACCAAACCTTGTCCACCATAATATCTCATCACTGACAACTCAAACACTCTTAATCCTGAATACCATGCATGGATACGTCAAGATCAACTAATATTAAATGCTCTCATTGGAGTTATTCACCACTCTATCATTTCATTTATTGCTGGTACGTGCTACTACATCTCAGCAAGCTTGGACAATTTTAGCATCAACATATGCCACCCCCTCCAGAGGCCGCATCAAGCAAGTCAAGGCTAGCTTCAAAGCCCTCACAAAGGGCTCTCTTTCCATCTCTGATTTCATTCATTCTGTTAAAGCACGGGCTGATGAATTAGCAATGTTAGGTGCCCTCATTGATGGTGAGGATGTCACATATAAAATTTTGGAAGAATTGGGCGATGAATACAAAGAACTTGTGCGTGTTGTACAAGCCAGAGACACGTCCATTGCCTTTGATGAACTTCATGAAAAACTACTCATGTTTGAAGCCTCTCTAAATACTTCACACAAAGCCTCCTTATAGTTCTCTCCTACGGCCAATGCAGCAGTTAATCATTATGGCTATCGATCTAAGACCTTTTTTGGTCGAATAAATTGGTATTTTTGATTAGGTCACCCATCGTTACCTATTCTCAATGTTATCCTTTCCAAAAATAAGCTAAACACTTGTTCAATAACAAAACAGTTTTCCTGCAATGCATGTCAATGTAATAAAAGTCACAAACTTCCATTCTTAGCTTCCACTTTAGAGTCTCATGCTCCTCTTGAAATAATTTTCTCTGATGAATGGACTGCTCCTATGTACTCCATTGATGGCTTTAAATATTATATTGTTTTTGTGGATCATTTTACACGTTATACATGGTTCTATCATTTGAAACGCAAATCTGATGTCAAGCCTACATTCATACGCTTTAAAGCCATTGTTGAAAATTATTTCAAGCATAAAATCATCACCTTCTATTCCGATAATAGAGGTGAATTTACAGCTCTCAAAGATTTTTTTTTCAAATAAATGGCATATCTCATCGTACTTCCCCACCACACACACCTGAACATAATGGTATCTCTGAACGCAAACACCAACACATAGTGGAAACTGGTATTTCACTTCTCCCTCATGCCTCATTACCTCAAAAATTTTGGTCATTTGTGTTTTTCACTGCCATTTATTTAATTAATCAGATGCCTTCACCTTCATTAAAATATTTTCTCCATTTGAACTTATCTTTAAAAAATATCCTAATTATGCTAAACTTTGCATTTTCGGGTGCTTGTCCATATTCGGCTCATAAACTAGATGTTTGGTTCAAATCGTGCATATTTCTTGGATACTCCAAAACTCAAAGTGCTTACAACTATTTTGATCCCCAATCCTCCAAATTGTTTTCTTCCCATCATGTTCAGTTTGTTGAGTTCACTTTTCCATATCCTAGTTTACTACAATCATAATCTGTATCAGACCCTTCCTCTCTACAAATATGGATACCTCATATTCTTTCTATAGTAACACCTGCGCTTGTGCCTCCCTCATTCACACCACCTGCAATTCCACCTTCTGTAGCACACCCTGTCAGCAACTCCATTACAACAGCCAACGACAGCTCTCCCACCATGCAACCCATACAACCTTCCTCTGTTCTGCCCACCTCACCGTCCCCCTTGATCATTCATCCTCCCCCTGCTCCACCTGTTGCACCTTCTCATTTCATGACCACCAGATTAAAAAATAATATTTACTCAACTAATATTCAGGAGCCCACATCTGTTACCAATGCTTTAAAGGAAGAAAAATAGCATCATGCCATGCAGGATGAGTTTAAAGCTCTCATCCAAAATGAAACCTGGGATTTGGTTTCTCCTTAATGTGCCTCTAACTTAGTCGGTTGTAAATGAATTTTCAGGGTAAAGCACAATTCTGATGGCAATGTTTCTCGCTATAAAGCACGCTTGGTGGCCAAAGGCTTTCACCAGTGACCGGGGCTTGACTATACTGAAACCTTTAGTCTGGTTGTCAAGCCAACCACAGTTCGTCTTGTTCTGTCCATTGCAGTAAGTAATGGGTGGAGGCTGCGACAATTGGATGTCAACAATACTTTTCTTCAGGGACATCTGCAGGAAGACGTATAGATGGTTCAGCCACCTGCCTTTGTAGACAAAGAACGACCACATTTCATCTGCAAATTGTGTAAAGCCATTTATGGGCTAAAGCAAGCACCACGTGCATGGTACCATGAACTCCGCTCCTTTCTGATTGATAATGGCTTCACAAATTTAGTGAATGATATGTCCTTGTTCATTCTTAAACATCATGGACATCTTCTATATTTATTGGTATATATGGATGACATTATCATCACCGGTGATGATGAGCATGCAGTCGACCTCCTTGTTCAAAACTTAGCCAAGCGGTTCTCACTAAAGGATCTGGGGTCTTTGACTTATTTCTTTGGTGTGGAAATTCAATCCCATCCTCACGGGTTGGTGCTTTCTCAGCACAGATATATTCAGGATCTCTTGCATCGTACCAACATGAGCAACTCACGGTCTGTGGCTACTCCACTACCACCAGGTCCTCCTCCCACTCTTGCAATGGGTGAGTTGCTCCTTGATCCATCTGCATATCATGCCACTGTTGGAAGTCTTCAATATCTGTCACTTACTCGACCGGATTTATCTTTTGTTACAGTTCATGCACAAAAAGACTGAAGAACATTGGAAACTTGTCAAACGACTACTGCGTTATCTCTCAGGCACCAGTAACGTAGGTCTTTTTCTGCATCATCAATCACATGCACACTAGTATGCTTTTTCAGATGCAGATGGGGGGAACAAGGATGACTTCTCCTCTATCAGTGCCTACATTCTATACCTTGGTCAGAATCCTGTCTCATGGTCATCCAAGAAACAACAAACCATTGCTCGATCATCAACGGAGGCTGAATATCGCTCTATGGCTGACATAGCCTCAGAAATCAGCTGGGTATGTTCATTATTGAATGAACTTCAATATTCAGTTAATCAAGTTCTTGTGATTTATTTGATAATATTGGTGCAACACAACTATGTTCAAATCCAATTTTTCATTCAAGGATGAAACATGTCTCCATTGATTTCCATTTTATTCGCGAAAGAGTTCAGTATGGAGTTCTTTGGGTTTGTCATGTCTCCTCTGATGATCAACTCGTTGATGCATTGACAAAATCTCTTCCCCGTTATCGGTTTGAATTACTCAAGGACAAGATTGGACTTACTCAAGGTCGTCCATCTTGAGGAGGGATGTCAGCTAGCAACGTTCACAGTGCTGGTCTTCAGGAATACTGATGCTGTATAGTTAGGACTTTATGTTGGTCTTTAGGAATACTGATGCTACTAGGACTCTAGTGTTTGAATTTGAATTAATCTTCTATTATCAGGTTGTTAGGAAAGCTTATCCTGTGTTCTTGTTCATTCTTCATGGTTTTATATATATCTTCATGGAGTTAATAAGAAGACAACTTTCCCAGGCATTTTAACGTTTATATATAGAGTCCACCAACAAATCATGTATAAGGTAAAAAAAAATAGTGCAAGGCATCACATTTTAATGGGCGAAAAATGGAAGCTTGTAAGGTAGCATTACATGTGGATTAATATTCTTGGAATGTTGGACTCGATGGCTTAGACCTGGCAACATTTGAAAACGATTTAGAGATCTTTAAGGGTATGGCTAGAAAACGTTTAGCAAGAGGAATATTCTCGAGCAAGCATTTGTAATTTTCTGTCAGTGATTAATAAAGAGTGAAATATTAAGAGAGTGCAAAGATGCCCAACTTTCCTAGTTATATATCATTATGAGTATTGTTGCTCCAAATGCTACTAACATGATGTAATAAGAAAATACAAAGCAAGAAAGAAAGAGATTGGACAAAATAGGGTTATCCCACTATAACTAAGTCATAGTTTTATTTATAAAAACAAAGGCTAATGAGTTATGCCTTACAAGTCTTTAAATAAACATGAGATCAACCTTAGTAAGAAAAGAAAATCATAATCCTTGAAAAAAAGAGAAAACCTATCAAAAAAAATTTTTAAAAAAACATAAAATCTAAAAAAATCTTAGAAAAATAATAAAATAGGCTCAACAACGTCTCCATGACCTAATTTTAAAGTCTTTTATAGTTCATCTAGTTATAACAAGTTAGGCTTCCTATAGAATCAACTCTCATAAATCTTTCAGAAATATTTAAACCGGATTTAATAGTTGGATAAAATATTATAGTTTTTTAATGTTATTTTTTTATCTAGTGTGATCAAACCTTTTCTTAAACCTAGCTATGTCCTACAGGTCCATATATATATATATATATATATATATATATATATATATATATATATATATATATATATATATATATATATATATATGCTAGACTATCTATATAATATGTTAGTCGTAGATCCCCATACAGTTATGGCAGATCTCCATTTGATTATTCAAAACCTTCACTTTTTTTAGTCCATGTTGAGGGATTTTAGATAAATATTGAGATTTTTTCAACAATATAAGCATTGCATATACAAGATTCAACATGCTTGTAATAACTCAATTTTGGATTCTCCAAATTTTCTTCAAATGTTATTTTATTTTTATTATTATTCATAAAAATCCAAAAAAAAGAAAAAACTTAAAATTCAAAAAAATATTTTTCTCAGGTAAACCACCCTTTTCCATGAAAAATGAGCCTATCGAGTGAAACCCGTCATTTTCAGTCAAAACCGAGTCAACTGGGTCAATACAGGTCAAACCATGTTGACCGGGGTGAAAATTGAGTTTCAGGTCGTTTCGGGTCAAATCCGTCATTTTCGATCAAAACCAAGTCCATATGGTCAATACGGGTCAAACCATGTTGACCACGGTAAAAATTGAGTTTCAAGCCATTCCAGGTCAAAACCATTATTTTCATCAAAACCGAGTACACCGGGTTTATAGAAGTCAAACTATGTTAACCGAGATAAAAATTGATTTTTAGACTATTTTAGGTCAAAACTATTATTTTCGATCAAAACCTGGTTCACCTTGTTGATTCCGGTCCAAATTTGTTTTGGTGTTTGAAATTAAATTTTTCATCATCAAATTTTTGAATTTTACCTATATATATATATATATATATATATATATATATATATATATATATATATAACAAATCAATAATGCATAAATACTTATTATAGTCGTTGGTGCAGTTGAGGCAGGTGAAATTTTTTTCTTCGGACAGAGCCATGTCTCCCGGTTATATATAAATGCCCTATGTCCCCTAGTGAATGGCTAATTGGCTATAGAAAAAGGAGAGAGAAGAAAGGAGAGAAAGTGATGCGAATGCTATTAATGGTTTTTTAGTTTTTGACTTTTTCCTTTGCTCGAGTAAGATATTGATTTCTTTTCAAAACAATTAAAAAAATATAAAAAATATTCTCACCATTAGATGTAATAGTATTTAGTTCTGGAATCTTGATTTGATAAAATCTAATAGGGCTTATCACACTATATTAAAACCCAAATCTATCTCAGCTCTTAAAATAATCTGCTCTTTGATCTTGTTGTGCCATGCAACACGATGTACCAAGCTACTGGTACATATCACCACACTACAACAAAGATCAGTCCATTAGAACCGTCTGATCAACTTTGAGATCAAGCCAACTGCAGCTGAAGGATTAGTTCATCAGTAATTAGCGGTTCCCAAGTTTTAGGTTCACTGACTTACCATGCGTGCATCCGCATCATAGTATATCCTAGAAATTCTCTCTCCTCTTGCCAGCGATTCCCTCTCTCTACACAGAACTCCCAACTTCGGCCACCGTAAGACGCTGGCACATCATAGAAAGGTTCATGTCCTCCTCGCGAGCAAACCCCAGGCGTTCTTAGTTGCCTTTGACAGATTATCTTATCAAAAAAGGTCGCGACTTTTTCAGCCACCTGAAGTTTCAAACTGTCGATTCTCTCTCATTAGCCATCAACGACCATCAAAAACACTGTCATCAGAATACTCTCCCCAGATATACCAGAATCTACCCTTTTTGGCTCGGAATCTCGTTGAAGAATTTCACCCCTCCAACAGTGGTCGCGCGTGAGCAATGCGCCACCAGGGGTATTTTTGTAATTTTTTAAGAAGTTCAAGGGTATTTCAGTCTTTTACCTAATAGTAGCACTTAGGTAATTTTGGGGATTTGTAGTGGTATTTTATTTATTTTTTATACAAGTATTTGTAAAATTTTCTTTGTATTTTGTAAAATACCCGAAATAAATATATAAAAAAATAACGACACGGGTCCAACACCCGTTTTATATCATCATGGTGCGCGAGTCCAAAGCTTAATTCTCAAGTATAGTTATGCTCATTTTTTAGCAATACCAACATAGTCTTTCTTTTTAGGAATGTCCATTGTTTGTCGACGTCTCTTTTTTACAAAAAAAGGACCGATGTCAAAAGTTTAAAAACAAAATATGGATTATGTCTATTGTTTCTTTTTGCAACTCAAACATAACTCTCCTTTTAAGAGTTAATCGTCAACATTTCATATGAGTCTTCTATTTTTAGAGACTAATGTTATTTTTTGATGTATCTCCTAATTTTAGGGACCGACGTTAACCATTTTTAAAAACAAATTGCAACTAAGTTCAAAATATTATAGCATTTGAATAAAATTGTCATAACTCATTTTTGGGTCACTCCCGAATTTGTTTTCATTTTCTTCAAAAAAAAAGAAAGAAAACAACCCGAAACAGTGTCATTTTAGCACTGTTCTCCTTCTTCCCTGCGCATGCAGAGGTAGGGAAGAAGAAGATTTTAAATCTTTGTTTCCCATTGTTCTCCTTTTTCCCTGCACATGCAGAGGTAGGGAAGAAGAAGATTTTAAATCTTTGTTTCCCACTATTCTCCTTCTCTCTCTCTCTCCACCCCACTTGCCCAAAAAACCCGCATGACTCATACCCACGCAACCATACCCTGCAAGCATTATGGAAGAAAAAGGAGACGGAGACCCATGCCCTGCACTTGAACAAGGTATGGCGAACCTCTCCCCCGACTGCCTATAAATACAGGCAAGGAAGAACAGAATAGGAGGGGGAAACCAACGACAGCTTTTAGGGGGGGCAAAATTTTGGAGAAAGAGAGAAGGGCAGTGATAGAGAGGGAAGAAACATAACCGAATAGAGAAGAAAAACAAACCGAGGGTGGGGAAGAAGATTTTGAAGACAGATAAGAGGATCAGAGAAGGCCAGAAACAGAGGACAACGCTGAGAAGGGAAGGAGAAGCACCAGCCAAGCAGCTCCCCCAGTTCCCCTATCTTTACCAGCACCGTGAGCTGTCAGCAGCACAGCCACGGTAGAAAGAGGAGGACGTTGTTGATAGAGGCAACACACATGGACAAGAAGAACAGCAGCACCACCACCAACGTCATTGCCAAGTCTTAGAAGTGAAAACAAAGAAGGAGAGAAAGGAGGAAGAACCACTGGCTTCTGTCTGCATAGCCGCCACCAGCGCCACCCCAGAGCCACCGCCAGCTACCACCATCCTCCCCGTCATTGATAACAGACCTGCACCTTGAGAAACAGAAGAAGAAACACTGAAAAAATAGAAACAGAGGAGAACAGAGTAGAAGAAAAAAATGCAGAGAAGAAGAAAAAAGGCCGACCACCGTCCATGCCGTTCTCCGGTCAGCAACCGCTAGTAGCACAACCTCGAAGCCACCGCAGGTCCACCTCTCTTCCTTCTTCTTCTTCTTCGTTGTACCATCTCCACTGTTTTGCGTGAACAGTGGAGAGTGCTCCACTGTTCATTGGGCCAGACTTGTCTAGCCCAGCCCAAAATGAGTGGGCCGGGTCTGACCCGCTCCAAACAAAAATTTCAAAAAAAAATATATTTTCAAAAATCCATGATTCTTCCACATATTTTTCTACTAAATTTTGCTTAATATTGGTTTGTATTTTTACATCGTAAAAATACACATCCGGTATTAAAATACCTGGTTTTCATCAAAACATTAAAAAAAACATGTTTTTGTTTTCATGCATACGGCCAAATCTCTCAAAGCTAAAAAAACTCATATTCTATTTTCATATAACAAAGAAAACTTCAAAAAAAAATTGTTTTAACATGCATTTTGGCTTTAATAACTAGTTTATTAAAGTCACGAGAACTTGGCCAATATTTCAAAAAAAATTCAAAAAAATTATTTTGTTTTCTGTTAATATCCAGGATTACAAATTTATACGTAAAACGTATTTTTGATATTAAAAAGGTAGTTTTTTTTTATTTGATGCTAGAACGGTTAGGTTTTACCTCATTAAGATAAGAACCTCCTTATTGAGGAGGGCTTTTCTTGAATCTTAGACAGACAAGACCAATAATTAGAAAACACGACCAAACCTTAGATTTTGATCAGACAAATAAAACAATGTAGCTTACCTTAGGTAGGGCGTATTTGAGGTTCTAATACCTTCCATTTACGCAACCAGTCTTCGTACCTGATCTCTAAGACCAGTTAGGGTTCCTAGTAACCAGAATACTAGATGGCGACTCCCATTCTTTTTTTTTCCAATGATAAAAAGACAAGAACTCCTTGTCTCCCCATATTTGCCAGATACACATACATTGAGTGTGGAGGATGATCGTCGTGACGCCACACACGTGCGACAGAATGGCGACTCCATTGGGGACCTTATGAACTAAGCTTTGTTTTTGTCTGATAATTATATTTTAATGTTTGGTTTGGGTGTTATTGTTAATATGCATTTCCTCAGTTTCTCATACACTTTAATTTTGTACATATTTGTTCATGCATTGTATAAAATTATTTCATGCATCATTTACATTTGAGGGGAATTATACTGAAAAAAAAAACTTTAGGTTAAGTGGGGGACTAGCAGCTTACCTTACAATTTTTAGTTAAGGTTTAAGTTTGTGTAAAACTCAACTCTTCGCTGAGAGCTTAGACTGGTAATGATTGGTGTATATGTCATCCAATTACCTACTGAACCCCTATATTGTCTTCACGAGGGTGATCACTAGGACAGTAAGAGATCCTTTTGAGACCAGGTAGAAAGCCACTCATCATGTAATGGCCCAAACCTATGCTTGCTGGCGAGATTTCAGGTTCAGGGTCAGGTTAGGAGCTGGGGGGTTCGAGTTCGGTTGAGTCAGGATTAGGATTAGACAGGTGGTTGTTGTTGTTGTTGTTGTTGTTGTTGTTGTTGTTGTTGGGGTGGTGGAGGAGGTAGAGAGGGAGGAGGACACCATCAACAAAGAGTTCATCAGCTGTAACAAGATTTATTTTTTTTAGGTTAACGTGGGTGTCCAGATCATCTTGCATGCACCTCGACTAATCCCACGAGCCCTGAAGTTAACGACTATGTAAGCTTCCAGTGACCATCATATGAGCAACCACAGGGCTCGAACTTGAGACCACAAAGGGAGCAGACCTCTTAGTCCCAAGCTCTTACCACTGGGCCACTACCTAGATGGTTAGCTGTAACAAGATTTGGTTGAGAGAAAGATGGGTTTTGACCATCTAGAACTTGAATTCGGGTGGTGAGTTTGAATCACTGCTTGCTCTCCTTCTTCTACTGCTGCATGGAGAGAGGATAACTTGAGGTTCTTTAATGGATATTCTTTGTAGGCTATCCATATTGTTGGATAATGAAAGGCAGAGAGGGGAGGTTTGTTTTTGAAAGGAAAGGAAGTGTGAGGGAAGTTTCTCTGGTTTCTTGGGATTGAGCTTGGTTCAGAGTTCAGTTCAGCTTGACCCTACAAGAGCTATAAACAAAGGAGAATGAGTTAATAAAAATGAAGATAGGAGGGCTTGGAGGTTAGGTCCATTATATATGCAACCATGTAATAAGAAATTATATATGCAACCTTTAGTTTCTACAGGAACACCTGCATAGTATATTCTCAGTGTTATTAAACTTAGTTGGGAAGACTTAGGTAATGTTTGTTAGAGTGTTTATAAAGTATTTTTGAAAAAAATATTTTTTATTTTTTTGCTATTTTTATATCATTTTAATGTGTTGATGTTAAAAATAATTTTTTAAAAATAAAATATGTATTATTTTGATATATTTTCAAGCGAAAAACATTTTGAAAAGCAATCACTATCACATTTTCAAATATTTAAAAAATAAAAAATATATATTATTTTGATATATTTTTAAACAAAAAACACTTTGAAAAGTAATTTCTATCATATTTTTAAATATCTTATTAGTTGACTTGGGATTTGACCAAATTTGGATTTTGAATAACTAGATAAGAGTCGACACTGGTTAAATTTGAGAGACTCAGCGAATCAACCTACAATCCGATTCATCTGATAAAAATATAATCAAAATAAAGGTTAATTTAAAAAAAAAGTTAAAAAAATTATCATTTCAAAGGTTTGTAGCAGCCAAACCTCCAAGCTGGCTTTCTATGGAGATTTGTAAGGGTCCCTGTTTTGGAAGTAATTACGTGATGATGATCATCAAGTGCTCTGTAGAAAGACAATTTAGCGGACACCGTGGCAGTAATGGGAGTCAGAATGGGACCCACTTTGTTTCAGAAAAATCTTGACCATCCAATCGACTGAAGTCTAAAGGGGAAGTATAAGACCTACGGCTCGAAACACCCATGGGGTTTGAATTCAAATCCTAAAGACCTGGCAGCTGATGATTCGGACATCCATCTTAGTTAAAGTTTTAAATTAAATTTAGTGGCATTAACGTTAAAATATAATTTAACTTACAGAAAATAATATTATTTATTAAAAAAAATTCTTCAAATAATATTTTTTTATCGATTCGAGTTAATTTAGCTGCTTGGAGTATGATTGTAGTTGCTTTTTAAAGTGTTTTTCATATCGAAATGTATTAAAATGATGTTTTTAATTTTTAAAAAATTATTTTTGAAATCAGCGAATCAAAACGATGCAAAATATTAAAAAAATTAATTTTTAATAAAAAACAAAAATTTAATTCTTTTAAAAACACGGTATAATCACATTTTCAAATGCTCTCTTATATTTTCTTATTCAATGAGTTGCGCAATACTTGAATAAACCTTGATACTAACCTGACTTTTTTATAATTTTAGTGCCTATTGGGGAAAAAAAATTGATACTATTAATCCCTCATCCATATGAACTAACCGATCATAATTTAATAACATGGGAAGGCTCTTAAAGTTAGAAAAACATATAATATTTCTCATAAATACATTGATAAATCATCTTAAATTTTGTGCGATCAAAGATGAATTCATTCTTAATATAAAAGTTTGAGGAATGTTGTTCTTGATAGTTAAATAAATAACACTTGGATAATGATTAAATATTTAAAAAATTTTATTCAATGAATAGAATATTAATACAATAGAAACTTGATGATATGTAAATACTCTCTGGGTACTACAATACAACCCAAGTGGCATGCAATGCATTATTTCCCAATAAAACAAAAATATAACTCCGTTGTTCTTTTGATGGATATTAAAATAATGCTGGGAAGTTTGGTTCGTTATTTTTTAAAATATTTTTAATTTATTTAGAAATGTTTTAAAATGATATTTGTTTCAATTTTTTTAATTATTTTTTATATTAGTGCATTAAAATAATTTAAAAACATAAAAAAATATTAATTTAAAATAAAATAAAAATAAAAAAAATTAAATTTTTTTAAAAATATTTTTAATACACAAAAATAAACGAGAACCGTACCTTATTTCTAATAATCTCGGATAGGCCTTGGCCATACAATTAAGTTGACACCACTCCCTCAACTTCACTTCTTCCCAGGAAAAAGAATC